>NC_135534.1:48887014-49492264 GCF_045843805.1 Urocitellus parryii
ATTTTCATAGCAGCTCAGTTCACCATAGCTAAGCTATGGAATCAACCTACATGCCCTTCAATGGATGAATGGATAAAGCAAATGTGGTACATATACATACTGGAATATTACTTAGCCCTAAAGAAGAATAATGAAATTATGGCATTTGCTGGTAAATGGATGGATCTGGAGGCTATCATGCTAAGTGAAATAAGCCAATTCAAAAATTCAAAGGCTGAATGTTCTCTCTGATATGTGGATGCTGACTCACAATAGGCAGGGGGTAGGGTGAGTGGAGGTTCACCACATTGGACAGAGGAGAATGGGAATAAGGAAGAGGAGATGGGAATAGGAAAGACAGTAGCATGAATTTGACATAACTTTCCTATGCTCATATATGAATACACAATCAGTGTAACTCCATATCATGTACAACCACAAGAATAAGAAATTATACTCCATGTATGTATGACATGTCAAAATACATTTTACTGCCATGTATAACTAAAAAGAACAAATTAAAAAATAAAAATAATTTTGCCTAGACTTTACTATCTTCAGATAATTTGGAAAAAATATTTAAAATGGAGATGAACTTAATGTTTCATGTCTGCAGCTGATACACTGTGAATAGCATAAAAATTATGAGGAAACAGCCTTTCAGTATTTTTCATACTATTATCCAATTCAGCAAAATTACTCATGTCATTGATGAATGAATGAAGTTTAACCTGTCATCATGGTTTCACTTTTGTTTTATCTGTATAAACAAAAAATATTGACCAGTGCTTATGCCAGAATCATATTCTTTCATCAGTTACAAGTATAGATTTTCTATGGATATAAGAGTTCAGCAAAAGTCAATAAATATTCTGTGAGGATCAATTGCCTACAAAATTTACAATAAATATTGTAGCATATTTCACTAATATTTGCAAATTATATGCTACATAGCCCAAATAGCAGTAAAACTTATAATAAATTTAAAGTCATAATTTTTCTTTCAGAGATCCAGTAATTGAACATTTACCAGCATTCTACCAAAATTGGGCTCTTGGGGGTCTTGGAAAATCAGAATTTCAGATGAAAGGCATGAGTCATCCAGGATCAGACAGCCAGATGAAGTATTTGGTTTGAACTTATGTTAGAGGAGCTACTGATTCTTATTTTATTAATGAGTTTATGTATCTCTTTTTAGTCTGATATACAACAAAAGCTCAAGATATGTTTATCTCCATTCCTGACCTAGACAAGGTAAGATGTTGAACTGGCCTCAGGAGTGCTTAGAAGTAGGATCTTCAGAAAGGGCTGCCTGAGGTACTGAGGGCCCAACTCAGGATCCCCATGCTCTGAATTATGACCAATTTCTGCCTCTATTATTGTTACAACTTAGAGCAAAGTCTTTCTTGTGGTCATGAACATGAGTGCGTAAAAGGGCTATTGCCCTAGAGATTAGTGCTCTATCTGATGTATGAGGGGTAAAAACTCGCTCCCAAGATGTAGGCTCTCTATTAACCTTACAGATTGTTTCTTTTGCTGAGAAGAAACTTTTTAGTTTGAATCCATCCCATTTATTGATTCTTAGTTTTAATTCTTGTGCTATAGGAGTCTTATTAAGGAAGTTGGGACCTAATCCCACATGATGAAGATTAGGGCCTACTTTTTCTTCTATTAGATGCAGGGTTTTTGGTTTAATTCCTAGGTCCTTGATCCACTTCAAGTTGAGTTTTGTGCATGGTGAGAGATGGGGTTAATTTCATTTTGTTGCATATGGATTTCCAGTTTTCCCAACACCATTTGTTGAAGAGGCTATCTTTTCTCCAATGCATGTTTTTGGCACCTTTGTCTAATATAAGATAATTGCAATTTGGGGGGTTAGTCTCTGTGTCCTCTATTCTGTACCATTAGTCTACCTGCCTGTTTGGTGCCAGTACCATTCTGTTTTTGTTACTGTTGCTCTGTAGTATAGTTTAAGGTCTGGTATGATAATGCCACCTGCTTCACTCTTCCGAATCTCTAGGGTATATAAAGAACTCAAAAAGCTAAACACCAAAAAACAAAACAAAACAAAACAAAACAAATAACCCAATCAATAAATGGGCAAAGGACCTGAACAGACACTTCTCAGAAGAGGATATACAATCAATCAACAAATATATGAAAAAATGTTCATCATCTCTAATAATTAGAGAAATGCAAATCAAAACTACTCTAAGATATCATCTCGCTCCAGTCAGAATGGCAGCTATTATGCATAAAAACAATAAGTGTTGGCGAGGATGTGGGGAAAAAGTTACACTCATATTGCTGATGGGACTGCAAATTGGTGCAATCAATATGAAATGCAGTAAGGAGATTCCTTGGAAATCTGGGAATAAAACCACCATTTGACCCAGCTATCCCTCTCCTTGGTCTATACCCAAAGGAATTAAAAACAGCATACTACAGGGACACAGCTACATAAATGTTTATAGCAGCACAATTCACAATAGCTAAACTGTGGAGCCAACCTAGATCCCCTTCAATAGATGAATGGATAAAAAAAATGTTGCATATATACACAATGGAATTTTACTTAGCAATAAAAGAGAATAAAATCATGGCATTTGCAAGTAAATGGATGGCATTGGAAAAGACAATGCTAAGTGAAGTTAGCCAATCCCCAAAAAACAAAAGAGGAATGTTTTCTCTGATGTAAGGAGGCTGACTCATAGTGGGGTAGGGAGGGGGAGTATGGAAGGAATAAAGGAACTCTAGATAGGTCAGAGGGTGAGAGGGAAAGGGAGGGGGCAGAGGGTTAGCAAGGATGGTGGAATGTGATAGACATCATTATCCGAAGTACATGTATGAAGACATAAATTGGTGTCAACATACTTTATATACAACCAGAGATATGAAAAATTGTATTGTATACGTGTAATAAGAATTGAAATGCATTCCACTGTCATTTATTTTTTAAAAAATCAATAAAAAATAAAATTAAAAAAAAAATTTTAAAGGGCTGTTGCTGTAAGGTTCCTGCTAAGGTTAAGAGAAAGGTGTGTGGAGTCTCTTACACCTAATGTCACTGCAGAAGGCAAAAGCCTCCACTCAGTTTAAAGTAAGCAGTATAAAAAGTGTTTCATCACATCTGGGTGGACACCTACAATACATATATGGTCCTAAGAAAGTCCAGCACTTGGACCCTCTTTGTATTTATGGTAAAATCTTCCCATTTCTTTTTGCTTTTTAATATTTTTCTTGTTCCTTTCTTCTCTGAAAATACACACACACACAAATATAGATATTGATATTTTCCTTCAACATTTTGAAGATACTATTTTACCATTTTCTGACTTTCACTGTTAAGAAATTAGTTGTCAATTTCATTGGCTTTTATTTGCAGATAATGTCTCTTTTCATTCCACTGCTTTTAAGATCCCATCGTTGACATAGATCTTCAGCAATTTCATATACTTGTATCTTAGTGCTGGAATTTGTAGGGCTTCTTGAATTTAGAGTCATAAATTCTTATTAGTTCTGGAAATTTTGTATCCATTTCTCTCACCCACATCTCTTCTCTTCCCTTCTCCCTATCCTTTCCTTAATCAGTTGACATTAGATCAAGCTTCTTAACTTTTATATCATATTTTCTATTTCTTTGTTGCACTACTGAATCTGGGGAATATCTTTAAATCTGTGTTCCAGATCATGAACTTTGTGTTCAGCTTTAAAATTCTATTAAACCTACCTATTTATTTAAAAATTTTTATTGTTATTATTTGCTTCTAGAAATTTTATTTGGTTTGGTTTTTTATATTGAGCTGATAATTTTATAGACTTTTTGTTAGTTATACTTATGTTATAAACTAAATGTTTGTGTCCCCCAAAATTTATATGTTGAAGCATCAATTCCCTATGTGATTATATTTGTAAAAAGAGACTATAAGGGTTAAGTGAAGTCATAAAGGTGGAGCCCAGTCCAATAAGGTTGACACCCTTATAAGAAGAGGGAAAGACATAAATGGGCGCTCTCTCTCTCTCTCTCTCTCTCTCTCTCTTGCTCTCTCTCTCTCTCTCTCTCTCTCTCTCTCTCTCTCTCTCCTTCACCCCTCCCTCTCTCCCTCTTTATTCTCTCTGTCATTTGAGGACACAGCATATAGGTATCCATCAGGAAACCAGGAAAAGAGACCTCGCTAAGAACCAAATCAGCTGTCACCTTGATCTTGAACCTCCTGGCCTCCAGAACCATGAGAAAACGCATTTCCCTTGTTTAAGCCACCAAGTCTGTGGTATTTTGTCATGGCAACCCAAGTTGTAACATGATTTTTTATTCATTTATAAATACTAAACAAATTTATTTAAAAAGCCAATCATTCCTATGTCTGCCTTATATGTGTCTGCCTTATAAGTTAATTTACATTTGCTTCTTTCTGTCTGGGAACACAATCCATTCACAATAACTTTAAATTGAATTCCATATTTCATTAAGAATGTTTTATGTTGGGCTGGGGATGTGGCTCAAGCGGTAGCGTGCTCGCCTGGCATGCGTGCGGCCCGGGTTCGATCCTCAGCACCACATACCAACAAAGATGTTGTGTCCAGCGAGAACTAAAAAATAAATATTAAAAAAAATTCTCTCTCTCTCTCTCTTCTCTCTCTCTCTCCTCTCTCACCTCTCACTCTCTCTTTAAAAAAAAAGAATGTTTTATGCTTATTCACATTAGCCTCTCTTTTTGAATTTGCTCATGTACCTCAAATATTGGATAATTTTTATTTATTTATTTATTTATTTTAGATAGATAGATACTGCCAGTTTGTGCTAGCATGCACCCATCATCCCAGCAATTGGAAAAGCTGAGAGAAGAAAATCATAATTTGAGGTCAGCCTGGGGAACTTAGTAAAACCCTGTCTCTGCTGTCATGTATAACTAATTAGAACAACATCAAATGTAAAAAGGGCTAGATATATATCTCAGTGTTAGCATGTCCCTGGGTTCAATCCCCAGTACCACACACAAAAAAAGAATTAAAATAATGAATTAAAACCACCATAAATCTGTGTTGGAAATGTATTATATCCTAGTAAGTCTATAGGTCATTATTCAATTTATTTTGCACTCTTGGGTGTGATGAATGAGCAAGGCACACATGCACAGGTAGATTTTCCAGAGTTGCTCCAATGTACCTTGTAAAATTAAAAATGAAGTAAAAAATTGTTTTTGAAACTATAACAGTTGAAACTTCAGATCACACATCTTTCATCTTTTTCATGGAAGCACAGAAATCTTCCCAACCTAGGTCTTTATCATAATTCATAAAGGGAAAGAGGTTGCCAAGTAAAATCTCTGTAGGTGATATATAAAACATGATATATATCCAAATTCTCTCTACATTAAAGTTATTCATTTTCCTCTAATGGTTCTTGTATTAGAAAGAACCATAGCAGACAACACCTGTGAGTCGTTTGTTTAAATTTAGTGCTTGTTCACTTTCAACATTAGTGACTTGGACTTAAGGAATCTTGCAAGTCTGTCTAAAATAGCTGTCTTTCATATTAGAAAATTATAAAGTCAGAACTTTATAAGGATGAATAAAATGTTCCTCACAAAAGAAAAAAGAAGAGGAGGAAACAATGGCTCAACATGGTGCCATACTCTTCAGCCTCTGCTCTCTGATCTCTCTTCCTTTTCACTGATCTCAAGGATAGCTGCATGAGAAACCTAGTGTAACCTTATCTCTAAACGTGATACTGAAAAGGAGAATGTAATAATGATGATCAACATGTAATCACAGCAATCCAGCCTGGAGAATGTTTGCCTTTATAACAAAGCAGTTGTGAGATAAAACTTTTATGGAGGGAAACCATAATGTGGCCCTAGCTTGGAAAATTTAGCTCTTCTCCATTCAAAATCTCTGTCATTCTCACCAGCATCCCAAAACTACCAAATAAATATGTGGTTAAACAATATGCTTGCTGTAGAAATGCAACTGCAAGAAGAGGAACCCAGCCTCCCTTAAAACAGTGTTGTTCCATAAGCCTCCCACAGATAGACTCTGAAGCTGCCCTTGCATTACCAGGTGAAGGGCAAATGAAGCTACATACAAATTTTATGTTAAAAATTTTGTAGTTATTAAATCATTTACTATGAGTAAATTGCACAGAACTAAGATCTTTATGTGTTTATTTAGATAATATGACAGAACTTTGAATGTTTGAAAGAAAGAGCTCATAATGAAAATATCATTAGCTAACTTCTGTATAAGAACTAAACTACAACGAAAATGAAAGCAACAGGAAATCTCTGTCTTAAGGGTCAGAGATATGGATTATTAGTATGTATAATATGTAAAAATATATTCAAATATACACAAATATCATAAATGTTCCCAAAATAAATAGGCAAAGACCCAAACAGAAAGAAATGTAGATAGTAAGAAAACATGGGGAAAACGGTCTGAGTGCAACAAAATTCAAACTATGAGATGTTTTCTTTTCTTTTTTTCTTTTGATCTATTAACTTGACAAGGAATATGTAATAATAATACTAGTCCCAGAGAATTTGCAGCTAAATCAATGTGTGTATGCATTTCTGGTTGTGCATACAAAATGGGGAAATAGCAGTGCATACTGAAACTTATAAAAGTGTTCACACCTGTGTAGTTTGGATGTGAGTTGATCTGGTCAGGTCTTTTAGTCCTAGTGGCAAAAAAAAAAAAAAGCTGACTAAAACAAGACCTTTGACTCAATAATTCCATTCATTGTAATTAGAACTAGGAGGTAATTCAAAAGGAGGGCAAATCCCTATGTATGAGCTCATCACTGTAATGTTCTACAAGAGCAGAAATTAAAAACAGCCTAAATGTCCAGCAATAGGGAAAGTAAAAACAGTGAAGTAAACTGTAGTGAACTAACTGGATGGATCAACCTACAGCTATCACAGTAATAATGAAGGATGTGAAACAAGGAGTTGTTCAAAATACCATTTTAAAAAACAAAATATCCAGTTATGTAGATGTTTTATTTATAGCTGGGTAAAACACACCAGCATGTAGACCAGAACTCTAAGGGAAGAGAGAAAATAACCCAGGTGTGGTAGCACACCCCTGTACTCCTAGAGACTTGGGTGGCTGAGGAAGCAGGATCACATGATTGAGGCCAGCCTGGGAAATTTAGAGACACTGTGTCAAAATAAAAAAATACAAGGCTGGGGGTACAGCCCAGTGATACAGCACCCCTAAATTCAATCCCCAGTACCAGGAAAGAAAAATAGTGAAATTAGGCCATATTTGTTCCCTCTCCTTCTCTCAAAAAATATGAATCTGGTAAAGTTTCTCTGGCATCTACACACCCTTCCACCTGCATTCTCCCTCTCCTTTCCATGACTCCTCCTTACACGATTATTTAATGAATTTATGCTGTTCAAGGGCACCACTGTCACTTAAAAAGAATCTCAATCAATCTCTCTCTCCCTCTTCTCTTCTCTTTTCTTCTTCTTCTTCTCCTTCTCCTTCTCCTTCTCCTTCTCCTTCTCCTTCTCCTTCTCCTTCTCCTTCTCCTTCTCCTTCTCCTTCTCCTTCTCCTTCTCCTTCTCCTTCTCCTTCTCCTTCTCCTTCTCCTTCTCTCTCTCTCTCTCTCTCTCTCTCTCTCTCTCTCTCTCTCTCTCTCTCTCAGCTTTTTCATTGCTGCTTCCAAAAGACCTGATGAGGACATAGAGGAGGAAGAGTTTGTTTTGGCTCACAGTTACAAAGGTCCAGTCCACAGCCAGCAGATTGCATAGCTCTGTGCCCAACATACGGCCACATCATGGGGTAGAAGCAAGCAGCTCAGAACAAGCCAAACAGGAATCAGAGAGAGATTTGCTCACGGGGAAAAAATATAAACCCCAAAGTTATGCCCCCAGTAACCTACTTCTTCTAGTCATACCTTTCCTGCCAACAGTTACCACACAGTTAAACATTATCAGTGGATTAACCCACTAATTAGGTTGAAGCTCTCATAACCCAATCATTTCACCTCTCAACCTTCTTGCATTGTCTCACACATCTAACCCATAACAGATAAATTTGTTATTTAATTATGGAGTCTGTTTTGTATTAAGCACTAGAATACAAAAATGATTAAGTTCTGTCCTCTATTCAAAAAGCTCACAGTTTATACTGGATGGTTGCGAATATATTTACAATGTAGGATAGAAATTCATAAAGTGATAGGGAAATAAAGAAGCTAAGTGGGAGCCAGAATCCTTAAGAGTCAAATATTTTATCTCTTAAAGGTATTTTGCACTTAAAAGGTACTCCAGGAACTTGCTTCTTTGATAACTTTACCTTCCTACAAGTCATCCATTTCTCTTTCTGGCTCCTTTCTGGGAAACGTCAAAAGGCTCAAGTCTCCCCTACATGTCAAAAATCAAATTGCGAACTCCACACCCCCTGCTCATCATCTCTTCCAAACATCTCCTGTCTTTTAGTTCCAGTTCCATATTCATTGTTTTCAATTCCATACTGATCAGTTACTGCTTTGCCCACTGCTTTTCAATTTATTTATGATATTTAAATCCACAAGAAAAGATGAGATTGCACAGGAAGATGTAGGGCTCATGCAATCCAGTCAGAGGAAAGAGTAATGGTAAAGGGAAGGCTGACCTCCGTGGGTTTCAGACAAGAGAGCAGGCCAATGTTTCTAGAGCATGGTGAACACAGTAGAGAATGGCAGGAGCTGGACCTGGTGATAAAAGCAGGATTCCCACCATGAGGGGTCTGTGGGGCAGAGTAGAGTTATGGTTTATCGAAAGGGCAATGAGAAATCACTGGATGAAGGCAGAAGGAGTGGGACCTTCAGCAGGCAAGTGACATAATCTAGTTGTTATTTCTAAATGATCACTCCAGTTGCAGTGTAGAGAAAAGATTCTTGGGTCCAAGGATGAAAACAGATCTTGCTATAACCCATATAAAAGATCTTGGTGCTTTGGGTTAAGCTGATAGCAGTAGAGATGGGGATAAATAAGTGGATAAGGCATTTATTTTGGAAATAGAACCAACAATTTGCTGATGAATTTCAAGGATTGATACTAAGGAAATCAAAGGAATCAAAGAAAGCTTCTAGATGTTTGTCTTGAGAATCTAAGTGAATAGTTTGGCCATTTGTTGGGATGGACAGTACTGAGCTAGACATAAGTTTGGGAAAAGGGAGATCTTCATGGGTTGTACTAAACATTGACTGTCACAAAACTACCATAAGCCACACTTGGCGCAGGTCTTCTTAGAAGGATACAGGAGAGAAACCCAGTTTTCTAGTAGGGAACATTATAGATTCCTCTTCTGCTAGAGTCATTGAAGCTGTTCAATAGCACTTCATTCAATTGCCCAGAAACCATTTTATCATCAGGTGACAAAGATTCTGTCATCATACAAGGATTCTGGATCTATATTGGTAAAATGCAGGGACTTATCTAGCTTCATAGACTCATGGCATAAAGAAGTCAGTATCTCTTAACAATTTAAAGACTATCACTTCTAATTTTCCAGGAAGGTTCATGGCAATTACCATACTCAAGACAGATGCCAAAGCATGTTCTCCTACCAGATTTCCTCCCACTCCTGGTACAGATTGCCATTCAGATATTATTTATACTACAAGCAATGTTGCCTAATAACCATTTGATATTCTTACCCTTTTCCAGTTAGTAGATACTAGAGTGCTGCTCTCAACAAATGGTGCTGGGAAAATTGGAAAGCCACATGTAACAAAAAGAAATTAAACCCCTATTTCTCACCATGCATATAACTCAACTCAAAGTAGATCACACCCTGCGCCTAATAGGCCCAAATCTTCACTATGTCTGCCTAGGAACTGATTTCCTTAACAAGACTCCTAGAGCTCAAGAAGTAAAATTAAGAATCAATAAATGGGATGGTATCAAACTAAAAATCTTCTTTTCAGCAAAGGAAACAATGACATCATCAGAAAGCCTACAAAATGAGAGAAAATCTTTATCACATGTACCTCGGATAGAGCATTAATCTCCAAGATATATAAAGAACTCAAAAAACTTAACACCAAAACAACAGATAACCCAATCTATAAATGTGCTAAGGAACTGAACAGATACTTCATAGAAGAAATACAAATGGTCAACAAATACATGAAAAAATGTTCAACATCACTAACAATTAGAGAAAAGCAAACTAAAGCTACAATAATATTTCATCTCACTCCAGTCCGAATGGCAATTATCAAGAGTACAAGCAACAATAAATGTTGGCAAGCATTGGGGAAAAAGGGACGATCATATTTTGCTGGTGGGACTGCAAATTGGTGCAATCACTCTGGAAAGCAGAGTGTTTTGTCATAAAACTTGGAATGGGACCACCATTTGACCCAGCTATCACATTCCTCAGTGTATACCCAAAAGACTTAAAATCAGTATATTACAGTGACGCAGCCACATCAATGTTTATAGCAGCTCAACTCACAATAGCTAAACTATGGAACCAACCTAGGTGCCCTTCAACAGATGAATGGATAAAGAAAATGTGAGATATATATTTCTTAGCCATAAAGAAAAATGAAATTATGGCATTTGACAGTAAATGGATGGAGCTGGAGAATATCATGCTCCATGAAATAAGCCAATCCCAAAAGGCAAAGGCTGAATGTTTTCTCTGATGTGTGGATGCTAATTCACTAAAAGAACAGAGTTACTTTAGATTAGGTAGAGGGGAGTGAAGGGAGGGGAGGGAAGAATAGCAGAATGGATCAGACATTATTACCCTACATACATACGTAATTATATGACGATGGGATTCTACATCATGTACAACCAGAAGAATGAAATACTCCATCTATGTGTGACGTATCAAAGTGCATTCTATTGTCATGTATAACTAGTTATAACAAATAGAAGAAAAGAGAGCTGCTTTGTAGGATGGAGCAGATCAGAAACTATAACTATGGCTATTATGCAAAGGATGTACCATGGACTTTGATGAGTTCTGACTTCTGACTTTCATAGCTGAGTCCACTGAGTTCCTGTGTGAGTTCATGGGTGACCTGGGCACCTTCCCAAGCCCAGCTGGTAGTTTCAGTCTAGAAGCAGTTTGCCAAAACAAAACAACAACAACAACAACAAAAGTCTTTTTCTTCCTCTTCTATTTCCTTCCCTTTTTCTTTCTTCCTTTCCTTTCCTTTCCTTCTTTATCCCTGCTTGGTCTGGGGAGTTCACACCCAGGTTCCACTCTGCGATGGCTTAACCATCCCATCCAAAACTTAGAGTAAAATTTAAATTTAAAATTTAATTTCTGTGGCAGAGGGTGACACCATCATGAATTGTGGCCACTATGGCAGGAATGGGTTAATTATCATGAGAGTGATTTTGTTATAAAAATGAGTTTGGTTTCCTCATCTCTCTCTGATCCTGTCTTCTTGCTCTCTTGCACGTGATGCTCTCCTCATGTATGACACATTCAGGAACTTTGGTATTTGACTACAGAATTTAGACAAATAGATTCCATTTCTTTATATATCTGTGGAATTCCACATCGCAACATAAAATGGATACTCCCTAATCCAAAACCTCTTTGCCACCACCTATATTGAGATCTGGCCTCTGAGGTCACTATGTGGATAGTCTACTATGGGATGCCTGGTTTCTACCTCTAGCCATCCTCAATTTGCTCTCTCCCCACCTCTTCTGCCTCATTACAGTGACTAAGCCCTCAGAAGAAGTAGTGCTATTATTGAGTTCAAGGAAACCAGCATTTTGTTCCTGTCCTTATAAAAGAGGTCAACTACATGCATTAGTACCCCCTGAGTCTTTGCAAGGTTCTCTGGGCACAGAAGCTAAGTAGGTGGAGAAACACCCACTTAGGACATTAAATAGTGACTTCCACAGCATCTTGCTAAGATTCCTGTGGGCAGTTTGTTTTGTTTTGCTACACCATACTGGAAACAGAACCCAGGGGTGCTCTACCATTGAGCAAAATCACCAGCCCTTCTTATTTTAATTATTCATTTTGAGACAAGGTCTGGCTAAGTTACTCAGGCTGGCTTGCAATCTTCCTGACTTAGCCTCCCAAATAGTTAGGATTACAGATGTACACCATCACACCAGTTGACTCCTGTGGTTCAATTCAACACAGAGCATATGGCTTGTAGAAAACCCTGGCTCAGTGCAGGGCTGTAACAAAGTAATTTCTAAAGTCTCATCAAGGAAGGAGAGAACTAGGTGGGTAGGCAGGCTGACTGGCTTACAGGCTCTACAGAGAAATGCCTCAGTAATTTGGACTAAGAATCAGAATTCTCTTTGGAATCATTAAGACTGAAAATAAACAAAGTGCAGCAATGAAGCATGTTTGTTCTGGGTGCTTGATGGTTGGGATTGCAGCTTTTCAGGGGCATGGTAATCATTTTAGCAGTATGAAGGAGGTGCTTTCTAGAAAAGTGGAAACAGAGACTAAGACATTAAAGGTCCAAGAGTTCATGTACTCATACACCCAAAAAAACTTATTTACCATGAACCAGGTATGAGCCAGCTCTGAGCATGGTAGCTAGGGATGTGGGCAAAAGCAGTAGAAGATTCATGGCCAAAGGCTTCTTGGGGACAAATGAATTCAGCAAGGAAAGATGTATCCTGACTATAGAACTTAAAACACTCTGACCAGATTGCACAGTAGTCCTTTGGAGATGAGGGTAAAGTGTAGTAGAAGGCTTTGAATATTATTTTTTTAATCCATTCCTATCCCACCCCTATCAGAGCTCACCTAAAGTCTTTTATCTAAAAGCTACACCTTTGCTGTTCCAGCTGCCAGTGCACATCATCTTCATGAACCCTGATTCTCATGGTAATAAAGAAAATAAGTAGAAAAGGTGAGAATATCCATTTTACAGATGAGTAAATTGATACTTAACCAAAGTCACATGACTAAGTGCAAACAGAGTGATGATGGGAAAATTAATTGACCTGAGAACTCAAGAATTATTGGTTCTCTCTTTGTCAAACTAGCCCAGGTAGGTGATTTTCCCCTTGACTTGTTTCTTCGCCTGAGAAACTGTTCTGTAGGGTCCTTCCAGCTGATGACTATGAAATGATAAAATCTCTCCATTCCCTTTCAGATTCCTCACCTGAGGATCTTCCTAATCCTGATGCCCAGGCCACAAGCTAGAACAACTCAATCATAATCTGGGAGAGAGGATGGAATCCAGGTGTCAGCTTTTCATAACACTCCTGGGAAATTTCTATGTACATCCAAGGTTGACACTCAATGGGTTAGAAGTCTTGGAGGAGCAGGCACAAGAGTTAGCCAGACCTGCATTGCCCTACACCTCCCTCCTTACCTTCCATCACTAGCCCCCCAGGTCCCTCCTTCGGTCTTAGAACCAGTACTGAAGTTGCAATCAGGCCACATTCCTTAACTGTTTTTCAACAGTATTTTCTATCCTGTCCTTGTTGACAGCCTGAATGGACACTACAGATTAAACAGTGCTAGTGATCTTGAGCTGCCCTAGGATTGGCTTGTCAGACAGTGGCAGAAGCTGCTCTGCCCCTGGTTCTAATTGAATAATTTACTGTAAATAGCCTCTATTTCCTCCAGTGCCCAGACTCATTAGCCAAATGGAAGTGAGTGAGGGTTGCCTCTAATGGGATATGGGAGGAGAAATGAGCTGTCCAAATGGAGTGGCTGTTGCAACAGCTGCTGAATTAAGTCAGAAACACTTAAGACTTCAAGCCCTTTGTATAAACTAGCCATCCCTGTGGAGGCAGAGCCAGGAGTCCTTCAGAAATAAGGCTGCAGGATTTATGAAGAGACTTTCAACTAGGAAGGAGCTCATGGAAAGTGATGGAGAGACTTGACCTAAGTCACATGACCAAGTGAAAACAGAGTGATGATGGGAAAATTCCATAACATCCCTCTTCCTTACTCATTTTCTACAACACTTTTCCTACTTATCATCCTTCTACCCCGCTTCCTCCACCCTTAATACTGCTCTACGTTAGTATGGCAAGGGATTCCTCAGACCTTATTACTGCTCAGTTTGAGAGAGAGGTCTTCACTGTTCTAAACTCTTCCTCTTGACTCTGGTTTCCTCCATCACTGTATGGGAAGGATCCGACATTAAGATGCTTGATATCCACTATCACTAGTGCCTTTCTGGGATCCAGGACTTGGTGAAGAGGAGAGGACATTTTCCATGAACTTTTCCATCTGGAAGGATATTGCCACAGGGTTATTTTATTTATTTACCCATTATTAATTTGCTTATCCAATAAATTTATTTATTTTAATTATAAACAAGGTGAATCTTACATTCTTTCTGCAAGTTCCATGCAGCCCAGCAGCAGAGGTGAGCATGTACACATGGCAGGACACTATAGCTGCAGTTCTGATTCCACTGAATTATCACTCTCATCTTACCCAGATGTTCATGTTCATGTTCATTTGGTTTTAGAGACCATAGTAGGTGGAGTACACTTGGGGGAGACTTCTAGGAAGGAAGTGAATTTGACTGTGGCCATTCCCCTGATTGAGGTACAAAACAATTAGATGGATTGGGGTTGTCCTTGTCAAGGTTAGAAAGCAGGATAAAACTATGGTATTGAGCATGGTATGTAAGTACCCAGGAATTGACTGGGCTTCAAGGACTTGGCAATCAGTAAGAAATATTGTTTGTGGGGATGTGTGCTGCTGGAAACAGGGGAATCCCAAATTAGAAGCATATGTGCACATGGAGTGTGGGGACTCAAGAAGGGAATATGTAAGTATAGCTCAGAGCTGTTACAGAAGCACCTTAAGACTAAATCTCAGACGAGAAATTATTACTTGCACTTGAGAACAAGACATTGGCTCCCATTGATCTGGACTATGAGTTGCATTTAAGCAGGCCCACCCTCACATGGACGATGATAGAGCTCCCACAGAAAACACTCCTCATCCCCACTCTGTAAAGCTGAGGATCACAACCATGGTGAATCACTTTTAAATCATGTTCACTAATGGAAATGCATATTCATCAACTTTGTTGTCATAGAAAAGAAGGATAAGAATCATGGGCCTAGAAATGCATCAAGTGCATTTACTGTGGCATACAAACCCCCTAAAACCTAATTTCTCCTCCTGACAGCTTTACTGAAGCATAATTGCAACAACCCAGGTTTAGCTTACCTCTTAAATAGCCTCTAACCAGCTTTTTCCATAACATCCAATCTGTTTAAGAATTGTGTGATTTGGGTGAAATGAATAATCCCTTCCCCAGTTGTAAGAGTAGGTGTAATAAATTTTAAATGATCACAAATTTTTACAACTCATCCCATAAAGATGTGGGGACTTAGGCTGGGGTTGTAGTTCACTGGTACAGCACTTGCCTAGCATGTGCAAGGCACTGGGTTCGATCCTCAGCACCACATAAAAATAAATAAATAAATAAATAAATAAAATAAAGGCATTGTGTCCATCTACAACTAAGACAACAACAAAAAATTTTAAAAAAGATATGGGAACTTGCTTTGACCAATACACAAGATGGCAGAAGTCCCAAGTTAAGGTCAATAGTCCTTACCACTTCTTTTCTCACCCCTGTGGAACATTATGCTCATGTGAACAAGCCCAATCTGGCTTGCTGAAGAGAACACGGAGAACCAAAGCACCCCAGATAATTAGCAGATATGTGACTGACACCATCCAGGATTAGCTAGTCTCTAGCTGATTTTCCAAGTGACCTGAAATGCATGAGTGAACCCAGTCAACACCACGTGGTAGAGATGGAGCCATCCCAGCTAATCCTAGCCCAAATTCCTGACCCAGAGAATTATAAGCAAATAAACTGCTGTGGGTTTTGAGTCACTAAATTTTGGGAGGTTTTGTGAAGTAACTGAGACTAATGGAAACAGTGGGCTAAGTCAATCAGAGTAAATCCTTTCCTCCTACCACAGTTGTCCATGATAGAGTCCTAAGCTAATCAGTGAATGCAGGGATTGGATCAGGAATGGTGCGAACTTCAAGCCTTTAGCTGGGAATACCAGGTCAAAGTTATTCTTCTCTGCTCCGGATGGCACATTATGGAGTGGATCTTGGAACTATGGCAGCCATTTTGCTACTGTAACAAGAGCCAGCCTGAGAAAGAAATCAGTACATGAGAACTCTTCAGAATGCTGCAGAGAAATGGAGTAAGAACCTTGATCTGAGCTGTCTTAAACTGCACAAGAACTCATATCTCCTTTAGACCTTTTAAATTATATGAACTATTAATCTTCTAGGTTAGAGAAATCATTTGACCTAAGTTTGGGGTTATTTACAATTTGCAACTGATGAACTCTCAAAGCTTTGTATCTGTTGTTTTCATGTTCTTTTAATGAACAAACTTTGATTTTTAAACAAAATCTTATATGCAGAAAACAAGAGATGCTGTGTGCATTACAATTTAGATATGAGATGTCCCCCAAAAGTTCAGGTGTGAGACAATCAAGAATGTTCAGAGGTGAAAAGATTAGATTACGAGAGATGTAGCCTAATCAGTGGATTAATCCCCTGTTGTGAATTAACTAGTTGTAACTGGGGGCAAGTAGGGTGTGGCTGGAGGAAATAGGTTACTGAAGACATGTGTTTGGGATTTATATTTTGTCCCTAGTCAGTTGGTTCACTTTCTCTGCTTCCTGGTTGGCATGTCCTGAGCTGCTTTCCTCCACCAGGATGTTCTGTCTCACCTTGGGCCCAGAACCTTAGAGTTGGCCCCCCGGACTGAACCTCTGAAACCACGAATGAAAATAAACTCTTCTTCCTTTATGTTGATTATGTTGTTCTTTTCAAGTCTATTGGCCATTGACCAAAAACCTAACTTCAATACTGTTGTTTCAAGTAGGAATAGACAACCCAGAATCCTAAAAGCCTCTTCTTAATTTCCTGTATTAGTTTCCTTAAATTGGTGTCACAAACTGCCACAAACTGAAAGGCTTTAAACAACAGAAATATATTGTCTCATAGTTCTATGGGCTTGGAGACAGGAATCAAGGTTTCATGCTTGCTAGTTTGCCAAAATCTTCATCATTCCTTGACTTATGGATGCACCACTCCCAGCCTAAGTCTTCCATGGCATTCCCTTGTGTCTCTTTACATCATTTTCCCTCTGTACATGTCTGTTTGTGTCCAAATTTCCCCTTTGTATTAGAACACCAGTCATATTGTACTAGAGCCCACCCTAATAACCTCAAATTAACTTAGTTATCTCTGTTAAGAACCTATTTCCAAATGAAACCACATTCTGAAGTATTGGAGGTTAAGACTTAGACATGTCTTTTTGTGATTTTGTCAAATCTAACCCATAAAATTCCTTATCCTGCAGCAGTACTTGAGATAGTCATGCAGGACTATAGAGCACTGAGGGAGACAAGTCACATTTTTATTTATCTACCATTTTATCTGCCAAACCTCTTTCTAAAGTGTTCTTTCTGTTCTCTCTTATATTTCAAGGCTCAAGTTGGATGACACCTATTCTTTATGCTTTTCCTCCAAAAAAACAAATAATCTCTCATTCTTCTGTGTTTCACAAGACTTGCTCATATCTCAAATAAACCACTACCAACACATTACTACAGTTAATGTGTGTGTGTGTGTGTGTGCATGTCCCTAGCTGTACACTGACCAGTGATCCAATGGTAAGATTATCACTTGCACCTAGCTTATTACCTAGTAGATATTCAGTAAATATTGGATGAAATAATGTTATGTACCTAACACCTTGTATTTACTATTATAAGATATTATTCATTAAATAGAAAAATTAATTTTCTTTCCCATCCTTTTAAAGAATAATGACTTGGTGAAAGACTCAGGATTTGAGGCTCCAAGTTTATGATATGAAAATGATCTTGAGAATGAGTCGGGGAAGGAACAGTTTGAACATTGACAGGAAGTCAGCCTTGTCCCAGATTCCCCTCATTAGGCTTTTCCCCAATGCTGGGAATCCCATTACAAGAACCCCCTAGACATCAAGCACATCATTCTCTAATTGTTCATTGTTGTCTTTTGTGGTTTGTAATTATTGTTCATTAGTACTTCTCTAATGTTCATGTAAAGATTTGTATGAATAGAAAAACAGAAAAAATTCCAATTGGCAAACATTCATTGGGTTTACCTGTGAAGTTGTCACTGTATTTGTGTGTGTGTTGGGAGAAAGGGAAGAGTCTGTATTTAACAGTGCCATGTTGCTGGGTGCAGTGGTGGACATCCAGGAGGCTGAGGCAGGAGAATTGCTTGAGTCCAAGAATTTGAGATCAGCCTGGGAAATATGGCAGGGGGTGGAACCAGGAATCTGAGAGAGTCTATCTCAAATTTTTTTTTAAAAAAGTGCCATATGGGAAGTAATCCTGAAGAGTGAAACCCACAGGGTGTTGGGTGCAGAGCAGGCTGAACTGTGTTGTCTGCAGGGCAGGCTGAACAGATGTTGGCTGCAAGATAGCCCATGCACTCAAACCCCCCTCTATCTGGTCCTTTATCACCTGTTTGCCTCAAGTCTGAACATTCAACCCCGTTCAAGGCTGAACACTTAACCCCCCCTTGGGCCAACAAGGCAGCTTGCAGACCCAGAGGCCCCATTAGATTTGGGCTATAAAAACTCCCCCCTGCCAGGCCCCCCTCTCTCTTGCTCTCTCTCTCTTGCTCTCTTTCTCTTGCTCTTTATCTTTCTTGCACGCGCTCTCTGTCTCTCTCTTGCTCTTGCTCTCTCCCTCTTCATCTCTCCTCTTCTCTCTCTCTCTCTCTCTCTCTCTCTCTCCTTCTTTCCTTTCTCTTTGTTGCACTGCTGCAATAAAGATCTTTTGGTTGCTCCGAGTGTTGTGGTCACTTTCCTTTCACAGAGGATGAGGAGGGTGGAGAAGGAGAAGTGGCATCCACATGAAATTTTCTCTCTACTTAAATAACAGTTCACATTATGGTTTGGCTATAAGGGCTCCTGAAAGCTCATGTGTGAAACAATGTAGGAATGTTCAAAGATGAAATGATTAGCTTCTGAGAGCTATGGCCTAATCAGTATATTAATCCATTTGATTGATTCATAATTTGAAAGGACCATTGTGCTGGGTGGTAACTACAGGCAGGTAGGGTGTAATTAGAGGAAGAATGTCACTAGGGGCATCCTTTGGGGTTTATATTTTGTTCCCCATGCCTCAATATCCCTTCCCATCCATTCCCTTCCCTACCCTTCCTCCCTCTCTTTCTCTGTCCTTCTCTCTCATGTCTCTTTCTCTCTCAGGTCTCTCTGTCTTTGTCTCTCTCTCCCTCCCTCCCTCCTGATCACCATAAATTGATTACTTTCCTCCACCATGCCCTCTTCCATGGTGTTCTGCTTCACTCAGGTCCAGAGCAATGGGATTGGCCAAACAGGTACTCATCCTTTGAAACTATGAACCCAAAAATAATTTTTTTTTCTTCCTCTAAGTTGTATTTGTCAGATATCTGATCATAGCATTGAAAAGATGACTAATACAGCTTACTTGTTCATTGGCTGCTCTGGGTTCATATGTACATCATTGCAGAGCTGAGCTTAAGAAATAAATTCAACTCCCTCTTAATGCCTTAACAGAATCTTCCTTCTGTCTTGCCTGTTCTCCAGCTGACTGAATGTCAGAACTATTTTACATAGTGCCTAACCCAGTAGGCTCACGGTAGGCAAATGCTCATTCATACAACAAATATTTAAAATATCTGTCCCATCTAATTGTGAGGATTAATTGGCATAATGAATTTAAAAGGTTGATACCTAATAAGTGTCCAGTGCATGGCAGATTTACATTGAATTGTTGTCACCAATTCTTCACTTCTACCCTGTAATATTTTTATATAGTTAAGCTCTTTGCCATGCAACTTTTCAGTGTCTTCTACTTGGGTCAAATGTAGGACCCTGCTCTACTAACACTTGTCCATATGACTTGTTTTGGTCAATGGAATGTGAATGGATATAATATATGTCACGTCAGACCAAAGGCTTTAAATGTGCTGGAATGGTTTTCCAGGCCTCTTGAAGATTCCACCCTCCTCTATGAGAAAAGCATATCTCAAGTGATCACTGCTTCTTCTGCTTGGGTATAGAAATGGAATATTTGGAGCATCCTGAATCCAAGCCAAATTCTGGAGTTCACTCTGGCCACACAAGTAAAGATTTGATCAACCAAACCACAACCTATCTAGAGATTCACCAGGAAGAAAAATAAATGTGATTGCCAGTCACTAAGATTTTTTGTGGTTATTTGTTATGCAGCATTATTGAAGCTAACTAATAAAGTGGATATAATAAAGCGAAACGTCGGAGGGAGAGACCACCCAAGAGACTGACTCCATGCAATTGGCAAAAGGGGATATTTATTGGGGATCCATTCCAGCGCGCTGGGACTCTGTGCTCACTCAAGAAGGGAGAGCAGCCCAGAGCCCGGAGCAGAGGTTCAAACCGAGCTTAAGTACACTTTTTGGGGAGGGCAGGAAGCTTTGCATACATCAGAACAAATCATCATGAGGCGCGGGAAAATTGAACAACAACTCTGAAATGTGATTGGCACAATCATTGGTGGGAACAGGTGGGGCGGGGGTGATTGGTCATTCCTAAGCGGGTCACACATTCAAACTGATTGGTTTGGGCCCTGTGACAACTGCACAGGGCCCTAGGCTAAATGGCCAGTAGGGTGTTGTCTTAACTATCTCAGGAATCTGGGTGTAACAGAGGAACTTAATAATACCTAATCTTTTACATTCAAGCTTTCCAGCTTAGAAACTTTATCCTTTCAGATATCATTGTTCTTGTTTCTTCCCAGTGAACGTTTCAGCCTTCAAACTCCCCCTGAAGGAAGGAGTTCAGGATATCATACACTAGGAAGAGATCTGAAATTAATTGCCTGGAGTCTCACAGGTTATCCATGGACAGAACTGCAATGAGATTTGCTAAGAGCCACAGCCAAGTAATATGATGCATGGCATTTTTGGTTGAAAGGTGACAGCCAGCTAGCCATTGAGATGATATGATTATGTTAAGATTTGCATTCATATGGATATTGGACTCCTGCTGTTCACCTCAGCCTGCTACAGGACTCCTGGAGAGTTCCCGTTGGTTGGGGAAGTGCAGTAGGAGGGAATTCCTGGGGAAGACATCTCTGGGGTTCCGGCAGAACACCGCGTGAGTGGATCGGCAATCTTCCAGGGCGCGTATGGGGCATTGGCGGCAGTTTCAAAAAATAAAGTTTGTTTCTGCTTGAGTGGCTCGTGATTTTGTGCCCAGCCAGACTGCGGCAGAGATTATGCGTCAATAGCAGCTGCCTGTCCCCACATCTGTTTGCCCAGCACTCTCCTGGTTGACACTTGTTGCCTACATAATTATTTATAGCTTTCCTTACTCCCTTAAAATGGACCTGATTTAAATAATAAATCATATGGTTACCCTACTCACTGGCTAACTTTGATAAAAGTGAGTTTGGAAATTATCAGTGAGATAATTTCAGTTGTAAATAGTTGTAAAGAAGAGACACCCCAACTCCAACTAGATTAAACAAAAGGGATTTACTGGATCACAAGGTAGTGTGGGAATACCTCTCTGTTCCTGTGATACTTTCGCCAAAGCATGACACTATAGGGAAAAGTGAAGTTAGCTTCTGCCATGATCTGCACAGATGAACCCAAGAAATCAGTGAGGGGCATTAGAGGGTTAAGACACACAGAGAAATTGAGAGAAAGCTGGGATCAGGTGAAACACTGTGCTTTGATGGAGAAACAGTGACTGAAGAGCTAGCCCAGTACGTTTATTTATATGGGGTTTCATAATCAAGAAGTTAAGGACTGTAGAGGAATTATTCTTTGTGCACTAGAAAGTTCCAGGGCTGGAAACATACTTGTAGCTGTTTCACTGTTGATGCTCCCTAGGTGCCACAGGAAGCCCACTGTTCAAATTTCCACTAGGCAGGCAGGCTTGAAGTTTACAGCCCTGGTAAACACTGTAGTTATTTTGCTATGCTCAGAAGCCTCTATCCCTGGGAGCTGGCATTTGAACTCAAAGCTGTGAGGTAATGAATTCTGTGGCAGGCCCAGAATTCTGCCTCTTAACAGGGGTCACCAACACCTGGGCAGTTTTCAATTGGTGGCTTCCCACTAAGAGAAATTCACAGGAGTGGTGTCACCTCCGGCCAGGGGTCAGTTCAAAGCAATTCTTCATTCCCTGTTCCTGACAAGCTTCCTCCTGTTTCCTTACCCACACCTCTGTGCTACATGCTTTCTAATTCATATTCTAAAAGAGAGGAAAGAATGTCCCTGCTACAGGAACCAAGCATCTCTCCCAGAGGCTCAGCAAATGAATCCTTGGGACCCTTGGCCCAATTTTGCTCAAATCATGCCCATTCCTTAACCAAACTCTGGGCCCAGAGATGGGGGTCACACTAATCTGAATTATATGTTTTGCCCCAAGTGCCAAGAATGGTTAGACAAAAATCAGAGTAACTACTAAGAGAAGAGGAAATGGATGTCAAGGAGCCACATTCTTGTAGATTCACTATGAAGCTTGCCCTCTTCAAAAGATTTGCAATGAGTGTTCCATAATATAATCCCAGAGAGCAGGTTTTGCCATCCTCAGGTAGGATGATTAAATTGCATAGGAGTGCCGAAGGGCATTTTTTCTGTGCTACCATGTGGGCCTGGGAAGAAGGAAGAACAGGAATCCCTGCATTACATACACCTGGATTTGAACCCATATCTCTGTCACACACTACATAACCAGGTATGTTGCTTAACTTCCCTGAAGGTGTCTAATTTACACATGTAAATTAGAGGAAGATGAAGTCTACTTCATAATGTTTTAAAGAATTTTAAAACATAAAGCATTTATATTATCCAGCTCAGTGCTGACCACAGAAATACTTAATTTCTGTTTGTGCCCTAATTGTTTAGAGAGAGTAGAGTCAAAACAAAGGAACAATAATAGCCTGAGGCATTCTCTCTACCAAAGACAAGAACCTGTTGGGTCTATGAGACACAGCTGAAGCCTACCTCCCACTGCCCTACTGGAAACATGTTGGCGAATTCCTTCTTTATCCTCTATTCTTTTTCTGGATTTGATTGCCACCATAGTCAGATTCTTCCCTCAATCTGTTCATTAATAATGTGAGTCTTCTAAAAGATCGATCTCTTTCAGAAACCATACTTTGATCTCTACAGATGCCTTCTCAATCGTTATATGTGAAATTTCTCATTTTATCCTAAGGTCCTGGAAAAAGCTCCCTCTAGTCTCTTAGGAACTAAAGTAATTTGTTGCGATGGACAGGATCAAATGCATTTGAGGATGTAAAATCCTTCCATAAAATAAAAATATAGAAAATTATAATATTTAGTATATTTACATTGTGAGAGGACCAAGATTTCTTGGGTTCCAAATCAGGCAAGCATCCTGCTCCTAGAAATTGTATTTCCCATAAATGGACCTGCAGCCAAACCTTGTGTGGCATTTTTTAATTTCTTTTGTTGTTGTTTCTAAATAGACATTTACAAATGAGTTACAAAGATAGTTCCCACATAGCCTTTACCATAGTCCATTCATGAAAACTAAGAAATTAGCATTGGCATGGTAATATTAACTGAACTACAGAATTTATTCAGTTTATACTTCTTTCCACTCATATCCTATTTCTTTCCAGGATACCATGTGGCATTTGGTTGTCATGTTTCTTAGTCTCCTCTGATTCTTCACAGTTTCTCAGTCTTTCCTTGTTTTTCATGAATTTTTGTTTTGTTTCGGTTTTGTGGTGCTGGGGATTGAACCCAGGGCCTCACATGTGCTAGGCAAGTGCTCTACCACTAAGCTGTGTCCCCAGTCCTTTTCATTTTTTGAAACAGGGTCTCACCAAGTTGCCCAGGCTGGCCTTGAACTTGCAATCCTCCTATCTCAGTCTTCTGAGTAGATTTACAGGCCTGTTCCACTGTACCCAGCAATGACCTTGACATTTTTTTTAATGTACTAGGCAAACATTTTTTTAAACTATCTTCCAATTAGAGTTATCTGATGTTTTCTCATGATTAGATTGAAATTATGGACTAGGGGAAGAATATCCGAAAGTGAGATGTCTTTCTCATTGCAACATATGAGGAAGTCCATGATGTCAATATCTGTCATTTATTAATTTTGATCACTTGTTAAGCAGGTATCTGCCAGTTTTTCCTGTTAACCAAAGTTACTGATTTTTCCTTTCCATATCATTTGTTAGATGATACTTATGACATTAGCCCATAGCTGGGAGCATTTGAGCACTTTCTTATTTTTTGTCACTAAAAGATGCTCCAGGGTCATCTTGTATTTTGCCTGCCCCAGACCTAGAATCACCCTTTTATTCAAGCATTCTTGCCTCATTTTATTTGACAGTGGTATTTCAAAACTCAGATCTGGGTGCTAAGTATGCTGCATCTTTTTATCAGCTTAAATGTCCAAGAACATAGCTATTATCATAGCTTGGAGATGGATTCCTAATCTCTTTATTCCTGAGCTTTCCCCTGACAATTGTACCCTCCTCTCCCGGACATCCCTTCATTCTTTCACTCACTCACTCATTGCTTCACCATCATTTACTGAGCTTCTGTCGTTTGCCAGGTACTCTTGTGCTCAACACTTAAATAGTCTAGATGCACACTGCCTAATGCTGCTGTCACCCAAATAATCTAGATGCACACTGTCTGAAGTGATGGCTCTGCTGAGATTTATTCCTAATGGATAGGAAATAGGCTAACAAAAGTGAAAGAGTGGTGATTGAAGAAAAATAATGGAAAATAAACATGAGCACCCCAAAGCCTGTGTCCAGCAAGACAATTAGAATTTAGGGTAGTTGTTTCTTAGTTCTGTTAATGAACTAAATAGCATTATTTTGTATTTGAGAGTAGCCCACTCTCCAGCAGCTATACTCACTCACTCATTGCAAACAGAAAACAGACTGTGGGAGGGCAGAATATGTAAGCAGGCATAAGTAAGAGAGCAGGATATGTGCTTAAGGAACTGAAAGGGGAAAAATAGAATTTTAATTTCAAAGGGAAGCACTGTACCTTGAGAAAAGGAGGTAGGGGAAAAAGCAACGAGAAATGAGGCTGGAGATGTGGGAAAACACCATGTCCCAAAACTCCTTAACATCTGGGTAAGGGTTTTGGACATTATGCCAGTGGCACTGGGGAACCCTGGATGACTGTTAAATCAAGGATCAATTCAACCAGATAATCTGGCTGCAGTGGTGTGCTGGAAAGCAGTAAGGCATCCGATTTCTGTAAGACTAAGGAAGACTTGGTTTCTCTACTGCCTCACAGGATGGGGGTAAGGATTAAACAAGGGGCTACATACAAAACCCCTGGTGTAGTATTTAGCATATAACAATCAAGATATGTTGGTGTGTTTTTTAGTTCAATAACTGTGATTCTTTTGATCTATTTTCCTGATCATATTTTAGAAAGAAAATTTAACAGTTATACCTGTGTTGCAATTTCTTTTTTTTTTTTTGAGAGAGAGAGAGAGAGAGAATATATGAATCTTTTTTGTAGATGGATACAACACAATGCTTTTATTTTTATGTGGTGCTGAGAATCGAACCTGGGTCCCACCCATGCTAAGTGAGCCACAATCCCAGCCCAACAAAATATGAATAAGACTCTGACCCTTCCTTAAGACAAATTTGCCACAAGTAAAACATGGCATGATATGAACTATGCTAATAACATGAGCCAAACATGTTATGGGGCAAGAACAGCATCCTTCACCTCTTGGTTCTTAATGTCAGACAAAAATATGTGGAACAGAGGAGTTCAATATAGACGTCTTCAAATGAATGCATGTTCTGGTGGCTCAGAGAAAGGGACAGGAGGTTTAGATGTGCTATAGGCTTAATATCTTAGAACTTTATACATGTACATCAAGGACTGCAGCTTTCTTTCTGAATATTTTGTTGGTTATTGTTTAGTGATTATTGTTAGTATGAACTGAAATTGAAGAAGCTGCATCTATATTGCAGATCCTGCAGGCTTTTTGACCTTCATTGACTAGAACATCATGATTATAGACAGAGGGCATGTTATACATCAAGAGTCAAAGTTATCTTGGGCTATCTTTAGTTTCTTTCAATAGCCATTCACTATTATCCTCTGTAGCTGACATAACATTCTCATGACTACTAGGTAAACTTCTGGAATGCATCCCTAAGTTTGACACAGTCCTAGCCTCCAGTGCTAAAACTAAGAAAGTGAAAAGATCACATTTGAAACAAACAAAAGATCTCTCTTGATAAAGAAAACATCTGAATCCCATAAAAGGGATTTCCCCACTTGCTATAGGCCTCCATGATTACCCTGCCGATGTATTTCAAAAACACATTGATTCATGACTTTGTTTTGACCTGTAACTATAAAAGTTCATGTAACTTCCATCATGAGGAAACACATCATTCAGGGCAACGTGAATCAATGTTCCTGGGCCATGGGCACTTGTATTTTGATCAGAACAAACTACTTTCTTATTTGTCTTGAAGTAGAGCTATTACTTTTTCATCTACACCGGTATACTTCCTTTTTTGTCTTTTACTTTTCATAAAAGTTTCTTCAGAGAGATTGTATAATCACATTTTCAATCAAAACTTTCCTATCCTGAAACACATAACATGAAAACATCAAATCTATACTGAGTTGCTTGGTTTGATAATATTACATTCCTAATTATCATATTTCCATCTGAATTACAGATAATATAAGAAAAGTTCAATCTCTATTACTGCCTTTTCCCACCATCTACTTTCACCCTGGTTACCTAACCTAACCCCTAACTAACATGTGTTTAGAACACCAGAGTAATTTTATCTTTAGCCTGAGCAATATGTACCTGTGAACTGTTACAAGAATCCTGTAATATTGGATAAAGTAAATGATTATGAGGTCATACCTAACACTGGTCCTCTCTATTAACATGAGCAGTGGTCCCAGTTGCTGTGCTAATGTATTTTGTTTCTTAAGCAACTTGAAAAATGAGGTAAGTAATCATGTTGTCCATGGAAACACTTTCCATTACTGTGGGAAAGTTAAAGGCTAAAGTTGTCATATTCTTTATTTATGGTTCTTCAGATTTTTATGGTGGAATTGACCTTGATCAAACTGCTTACTTTTTCTTAAGGAGTTTTACTATTCCAGATGAAATCCATGGTTGCTTGTCATCAGATATGTTATAGTTAGTGGTTCCATGTGTCAGCTGTCATCAACAAATGTGATCATACAGGGAAGACAGATATACTTCCAATAGCTACAAATGCCCCTCAGGTAAGAAATATGTTTTTAAAACACTTCATCTGAGTGTTTTTAATATGTTTTTAAAACACTTCATCTGGTGCACACTTGTAATCCCAGATAACTGGGAGGCTGAGCAGAAGGATTGCAAGTTTGAGGCCAGCATCAGCAATTTAACAAGACCTTATTTTTAAATAAAAAAATAAATAGGGCTGGGGATGTAGCTCAGTGGTAAAACTTGAAAGATATTTCTGATACTTTATAGCTAATCTGTACAAATTTGATATATCTGAAAAGCATTTTTTATAAAATCCATACTCAAAATTTAAAAATATAGTTATAAAGGAAAGAAAATATGAGTTCCTAATTCTCAATTAAATCCCATGTTCCCATGTCTTAGGGAGCAGATTTGTTGTTAATAGTTTCTTGGGTCTCCTTCCAGAAATCTTTCTCCTTATACAACTGCATAAATGAAGTGCATGTTACACATTTTAACACACATGTATCATCCCATACATACTGCTCCATTTTTTTTCCACTTAAAATTAGATCAGAACATTTATATCCTTATCTTTTTAGTGTCTATATATCATTTTACATATGGATGTACCATAATTTATTTTACCTATTAGGGATCACATAAATTATTTCCTTTTTCTTCTCTTTTTCTTTCTTCCTTTTTTGCTAATAAAAATTGTACTACAGTGAATATCCATTTACATGTATTTTTTCCAAACTTAAGGCAATATATCCACAGCTATGATTTGGAGTTTTATGTCCCCTTCAAAATTCATGTTAAAACCTAATCCCTAAAGCAAAAGTGGAGCCTTTAGGAGGTGCATAGGCTATGAAAACTCTGCCTTCGTGAAAGGTTAGTCCCTTATAAAAGGGCCTGAGGGATTGAGCGTTTCTCTTCCATCCCTTCAGCCACACGGGACACATCTGTCATTCCCTACAGAGGACACAGCTCCAAGTGCCATCTTGGAAGCAGAGAACAGCACTCAACATGCACTATACCTGCAAGTACACTGTTCTTCAACTTCCCAGTCTCTAGAGCTGTGAGAAATAAATGTCTATTGTTTACAAATTGAATAGTCAGTGATAATAAAAAAATTGAAGCACAAGTGAATTAAGATATCCATTCTATGAATGTCAGGCAGGAATCCTAGCACTGCTTTTAATGACATCCTTCAGTTTAAGTGGATGCCCAGTTACTCCATCCTAACACCCCACAGGGTAAAGAAAAATTAACATGTAGTATTGATATATACCTGCTCTAGAAAATTAGACAATGTTTTGATTATCTATTGCTATAACAAACTCTCCACAAACTTAGTGGTATAAAACAAATCGATCATTCATTTAGTTGAGAAATCTACAATTTGGGCAAGGCTAGGCAGGAAAGACTTGTGTCTGCTCCACACAACATTAGCTGGAGTTGGTGTGGCAGAAGGCTAGAGGATCCATTTCTAGGAAGGCTTACTCAACTTTTTGTTGCTGGCTATTAGGGGGAGCTCACCTGGGGCTGAGAGCTTGGAACCTCAGTTTCTCTGTGCACAGGTCTCTCCATGTGTCCCAACTATCCTGGTGGCATGATTTCAAAGGCAAGAATTCTGAAAGCCAGAGCTAGGCAGAAGTTGTAATCCTGTTTATTATGATCCAGACCTGCTGCACTGTATTTATTGAGCTAGTAACAAAGGTTCATCCAGGTTTAAGAGACATAAAATCTAGCTCTTTAGAGAGCCAACAAAGCAATGTCTAAAAGCATGTCATTGAGTGCTGTTCTCTGCTTCCAAGATGGCACCTGGAGCTGTATCCTCTGCAGGGGATGACAGATGTGTCCCATGTGGCTGAAGGGATGGAAGAGAAATACTCAAGAAAATGTGGCAAAATTTTCAAGAAGAATGTGAGATAAGAAATATTATTATGGCTACTGCTGGAAAATACAATCAGACACAGTAAAAAGATACCTTCTTCAATTCCAGATAGATAGTTTTTAATATTGCTGATTTTTTTTGAAACCAGGATATCTAAGTTTTTGTGTTTTTTTTTATTTGATATGACTCTGAAAAATAAATTTTACTAGAACCATAAATTTTCTTTCTTTCTGGAGATGTAATAATCAGGCTGGCCCTATGTAACTACTGAATGCTGTGGGAGTTGTATGCTCACCAATATTTCTTTAATGAATAAAACAATTCATTTTGTTTTCACACTCACCTTCCATTTAGCATAGCACCTCATAACTATAACCCGTTATTATTATCCAATACAAGATATTGAATCTTCGTTTTACTGATGAAGACATCCAGATGTAGAAAGGTGAAGCAACTTACCTAAAATCACATTAGTGGTATAGTTGAGATTTGGATTCTAGATCTTGAAGGTTATATCTGTGTTCTAAGGCTACGGTTCTTACCATTCATTAAACTTTGTAAAGCATAGGGTCAAGAATTGTGTTATGCCAAGGTCATCAATAGGAAAATCCTTAGCTGGGCCTCATCCAAGTGAGATATACTCTCCCAGGAAACTGTTTTTCAGCATCTTTCTTGACAGTGATGTGGGATACCTACACATTTGTATTTGAATATTAACATGCCCATTGTTCTGAGAGAATGCTCAAACCAATATAACAAAACAGGATCCAAAGATTCAATGTGGGGATAAACTAAATATTATGTTGCCTTTTCTCCATTCTTTTCCAAACTCATTTTCATGATTTTATAAAAATAATATTCTCTGATTAAATATCATATTAAGATAGTGGATTAGTAGATAAAAGGAACCACAGAAATTTTGCTAGTAGGTATAAGGAATAAATTACAGAAAGCTTCTTGCAGGAAGCTGATCCTGACCAGTGAGATGAAAAAAGGAGCTATGAGCTGTAAAGACTGTGACTCTTTAATGTTACATTTTAAATCTGGCTGTGCATCAGAATCACCTGGGGAGTTGGGTGTGATGGCACATGCAGATAATCCCAGTGACTTGGAAGGTTGAGGCAGGAGGATTGCAAGTTTGAGGCCAGCCTCAGCAACATAGTGAAACCTTGTATCAAAATAAAAAATAAAAAGGGCTGGGGATATACTTCAATGTAAAGCCCCCTGGGTTCAATGCCAGTACCAAAAAAAAAAAAAATCACCTGGGGAGCATGGTAAACCCCTGGTGGTTCAGTTTAGGTCAGCATAGAGTAAGGCATAGGAATATGTCTTTACCAGCCTCCAGATGATGCTTCTTTGGGAATACATAGGTTTACAGCATGATTCAAAAGTTGGTATTTTAACTTTAAAACTTTTTTTTTAAAAAAGAAAGTTTTGATGTCATTCTCTCATCATCAAAATTTGTTTTTCTGGTGTTTGCTCTCTCTTGAATGAGCATGTGTGCGCATGATTTTCCCCCACATCCCCCCTGTCTCTGTGTAATACCAATAAGGGAATATCTAAATGTCTGTTCTTTAAAAAGAGCCAAAATTCTGATTCATTCTTTTGCAATTATCATATTAAGTTATTGTAATATATTTTGTGCTGAATCAGATGAAATTCTATTTTTATATTTTCATTGGAATTTTAACAATGAAATAAGACTCCTAGAATATGTGATTATAGGTTTATTGACATTTTAATATTTACATTTCCTTTGAATATCAAAATTTATTGCCAGTGAGCTATATCAGTACCATTCTGTTGAACCTTCTTACTATAGAAATTACTAACCACTATAATAAATTTGATTTCTTTCAGTGTTGGCAACAACTTTGGAAACATGATGGATATTCCATTGACTTACCATAGGGATGATTTCTCCAAAGACTGAACTGTTATTATTTGACATTCCTACAACTTACTAGAAGTATCTAGAAGGCTTTTATCCCCCTTCCTTCTCCAATCCTAGAATGCACTAAGCAGGGTTACCTACAGCCATATTGAGAATTTTCATATTGGATTTGTGTGTGTGTGTGTGTGTGTGTGTGTGTGTGTGTGTGTGTTTATTGGAGATTGAATTCAGAGGTACTCTACCACTGAGCTACATCCTCAGCCCCTTTTTAATTGAATTTTTAGACAGGGTCTCCCTAAGTTGCTGGAAACTGACCTTAAAATTAGGTCTCTTATATTCTTTGAGTAGAAAATCAATTCATTATTTAACTTTTTTGATCATACACCATATTTTAAGCACTAGAAATACAAAGGTGATTATTACAGACAGCATTCTTGCTCTAATGGTGTTTATAGTCTGAAGTGACTCTGAAAAATAAATTTTACTAGAACCATAAATTTTCTTTCTTTCTGGAGATGTAATAATCAGGCTGGTCCTATGTAACTACTGAATGCTATGGGAGTTGTATGATCACCAATATTTCTTTAATGAATAAAACAATTCATTTTGTTTTCACACTTACCTTCCATTTAGCATAGCACCTCATAACTATAACCCATTATTATTATTCAATATAAAATATTGAATCTTCGTTTTACTGATGAAGACATCCAGATGTAGAAAGGTGAAGCAACTTACCTAAAATCACATTAGTGGTGATTTTACAAAGTTTAATTATATAATCTGGCATGGCAATTGTATCAGTCAAGATAGTGCTGGACATAGAGAACCAGACATAGAGAACCAAATATAGATACACATACATACATATATATATATACATACACATAGACATAAGACACATGTGTATGTTTGTGTGTATATATAATACATTTGCATGTATGTGTGTATGCATATGTATATATAGATACAGGTTGAACATCCCTAATCTGAAAATCTGACATCTGGAATGTTCCCAAATCTGTAAGTTTTTGAGCCACAAGATAGTGCCATATGTAGAAAATTCCATACCTGCCCTCATAAAATAGTGGCAGTCAAAATGCAGGCACCAATATATGATGATTATATGACCGATGTACTCTAGATCATATACAACTAGACTAATGAGAAGTTATACTCCATTTACATATGATATATCAAAATGCATTCTACTGTCATGTATAACTAACTAGAATTTTAAAAATATTTAAAAATGCAGGCACAATAAAAATATTATTTAAAACTATCTTTGTATGATATATATACAAGGTATACATAAAACAAATCAACAAATGTGTTTAAACTTGGATCCCATATCCAAGATATCTCATTACATATATACAAATATTCCAAAATCAAGAAATAAAATCTGAAACACTTCTGGACCCAAACATTCAAGATAAGGGATACTTAACCTGTATATGAATATAAAAAGATTTATTGCAAGGAATTGGCTTACAGAATTGTAGGTGCTGCCTAGGTAAGTCTAAAATCTGTAGAGCAGGCCATCAGGAAGGGAAGGCTGGAAACCCTCAGGCAGGAACTGATGCTACAGGGAGAATTTCTTCACAGAAATACCTCGGATAGGAATGTTTTCTTTGATATAAGGAGGCTGACTCATGTGGAGTAGAGAGGGGGAGCATGGGAGAAATAGATGAATTCTAGATAGGGAAGAGGGGTGGGAGGGAAAGGGAGGGGCAGGGGATTAGCAAGGATGGTGGAATGTGATGGACCTCATTATCCAAAGTACATGTATGAAGACACAAATTGGGTGTCAAAATACTTTATATACAAACAGAGATATGAAAAATTGTGGTATGTATGTGTAATAAGAATTGTAATGTATTCTGCTGTCTTTTATTTATTTATTTTTTAAAAATCAATTAAAAAAAAGAAATGCCTAGGTTAGTGCTTGTTAACTGGGTGCTACAGCTTAGCCAAGGTGATAAATAAAACTGAACATCATAGTAATGCTTAGAAAATTTAATGGTGAGGAAAGCATAAAATACCAAGGAAACATATCTAACATGTATTTTATAAGATAGTAAGGGCATCTATCTTAGTGTTAGTCAGATAATGTTTCCCAAGAGATGACAGTTCAGACCTGAAGAATGAGTAGGTATTATTACCCAGATAGAAAGGTAAATAGAGAGAATCTTAGGATTTATCTATCTAAGTAAAGGCCCAGAAACCAGAGAGAGAAAGAGCACTAGAGAAGTAATTTTTGCTTACCATCAGATTTTTTTCTGGCTCTTCCCCCCCACCCCCAGAACACTTTTACCAGAAGTCAAGATTTGACTTTCATCCATCTTTCTCTCTCTCTCTCTCTCTCTCTCTCTCTCTCTCTCTCTCTCTCTCTGTCTCTCGTAATTATCTATATTGGATTATTTTAATGTTCTTAGTGCTGAATCAGATGAAATTCTATTTTCATGTTTTAATTTCCATTTCCAATTATGATGAGATGAAGCATCCTTTCATGTATTTATATGACATTCAAGTTTCTTCTCCTCCAGAATGCCTATTTGTACATTATTCTACTGAGTAATATTTTTTCTGGACTGATTACAGCATTTCAATGCTACTAGAAACTTGTTGTGTTTATATACATTGCAGGTATATTCTCCCCCAAAATATAAGCCAAAACTGGAAGGAGCTTTTAGACTACAGTTTGCAGGTGAGAGCAAGGGGACCAAGTTAAGTCAGAGAACGCTGAACAATCTGGATTCTGGGTACAAATATCACTTCTAGGACACAGCTCTTGCATTGAGCAGGAGCAATGAAAGGGGAGAAGAGCCAGCTCATCTCAGAGAGCACAGTATTTTTTAATCCTTCAAATAAATGATAGAATAGGGAGCCCTGAAGTTAGCAAAACTAAAAAAATGTTCAGAAGTAGAGAATAAACTAGGAGTAACACACTAGTGAATCAACACCATGGATAGTGCATAAAGAGAAATAGAAAATGGGAAGAAGAAAATAAGTTAAAAATATAAAACATAAGCCCAGCATGGTGGTGCACACCTGTAAACCCAGAAGCTCAGGAGCCTGAGGCAAGAGAATCATGAGTTCAAAGCCAGCCTCAGCAATTTAGGGAGGCCCTAAGCAACTTAACAGGACCCTGTCTCAAAATAAACTATAAAAAGGAACTGGAGATGGGATGTGACTCCTCTGGGTTTAATCCCTAGTACAAATATATAGTTATATTTACATATATATGATCATATTATATATAATAAAATAAATTCAAAGAATGCAATAGCAATAAAAATGATGATCTTATTTTAAATTAAGCAAATGATCTGAATAGACATTTCTCAAAAGAAGACAAATGACCAACAATAATATGAAAAAAAATGATCAACACTGCTAATCAGAAACATTAAAATCAAATCACAAAGGACATCTCACCCCATTTGCAATGACTTGTGGGAAACCAACTGTGCACGTGACTGAATCACACACCCTGGCTGGGTGCTGAGGCGCTCAGTCACAGAAATGTGGCAGAGCTTTCCCCACCCTTCTTGGGTTCAAGGGTCAGTGTCTTGTGCTTGGGTGTGTCTTGCTACAGCCCCATGGGTGAAGCTATGCTCACCTCTTTCTTTGTAATATAACCCCTGGCCCTGTTTAGGATAGACTCTTCCATGGAAGTGCCTTGTGTGTATCCCCTTCTCTTTACTGTGCCCTTGGGTGTGGCCTACCTAGGTGTCAGTCAACCTGCTGACAGTGGACATCATGAAGATAGACTCAGCCCCCTGAAACCTGACCCCTTGCCTCATTTGAATAGCTTCTCCTCAATAAAAGGGGTCAGGGTGTGCTCTCGCTCTCTCTCTTTCTGCGGACCCTTAAGGTCAGAGGAGCCGACACAGAAACCCCAAAGAAAAAGGTATTTGTGTCTCTTGTGTGGTTATTTCATGCAGCCCAGTTAGCCCAGTTTAACTAGAGTGACCCCTGAGCCGGCAATAGTCAAAATGCTCTTACAGAAAGTGACAAGAGTTCTCTAGTGGGATGCTCAGCAGCCGGGACAAGGTCCAGAGCAAGGCACATATGACAGCTGTGTGACCCCTGAGCCTTTTAGTCCCAAGAACAGAAACCTGGCAATGACTATTACTAAAAAGGCAAAAAACAACATGCTGGCAAAAATGTCGAGAAAGGGAAATTCTCCTGCAGCGTTGGTAGGAATGTAAATTAGCAAAGCCATAATGGAAAACAGTAAGGAAGTTCCCCAAAATCCCTAAAACTAAAACTAGAACTACCATATTATCTAGCCATCCCATAACTGATTATATAACTAAAGGAAAGGAAATAAGTATCGCAAAAAGATATTTGCCCTCCCATGCCTGTGTCAGCAACTATGCACAACAGTCAAACTATTGAAACATCTAAGGTATTTATTGATGAATGAAGAAAATGTGATATGTATACACAATGGAATATTATTTGGCCACAATGGAATTAAATCCTGTCATTTGTGGCAACTTGGATGAGCTTGGAGTATATTATGTTAAGAGAAATATTCTAGGCATAGAAAGATAAATATTGCATGTTCTTGCTCATATGTGTTATCAGAGGCTAGAAGGATGGGGGAAGGAGGGATAGAGAAAAATTGGTTATTAGATATGAAAATATGGTTAGGTAGGAGAAATAAATCTTAGTGTTCTATAGCACAGTAGGGCAATTATAATCAATGATTAATTTATTACATATAGAAAATAAGCTATAAGAGGATTTTAATATTCTCAATACAAAGAAATGATAAGTGTTTGTGGTGAGGGGTATTCTAACTATGCTGATTTAAGAACTACATATTGTACACATTTACCAAAATATCACACTGTGCTCAATAAATATATACAATTATTATGTGTCAATTAAAAATTTTTATTTAAAAATGAAACAAATTTAAGTTTGCTTTCCTTCCTTCCTATTGTACCCTATATAACTCTTCTATTAGCTTTTCTTTAAAAATCAACTTTGTGGATGTTTGGTTACATAAGATAAAATATATTCATTTTAAGTTTATAGTTTGACAAAGTCACTACTTCAATCCAAAGGAAGAGAATGGAAAGGAGAAGAAAAATGGTCAAACTCAATTCATATAAAAGAAAAAAGAATGAAAGAACACAGACTGGCTGAGACAAAGACAAAATAAACAGAAGACAGAAGACAAACTCAACCATATCAGAAATTATATTAAGTGTAAATGGACTAAACACTTCAATAAAGATGGTCAGACTGTCTAAAGAAATATACCCTAATTATATGCTGTTTATAAATGTGAAAGCAAAAGAATGGATATGGCTGTAATCCCAGCAACTCAGGAGGCTGAGGCAGGAAGATCACAAGTATGTGTGTGTGTGTGTGTGTGTGTGTGTGTGTGTGTGAGAGAGAGAGAGAGAGAGAGAGAAAGAAGAAGAAGAAGGAGGAGGAGGAGGAGGAGGAGGAGGAGGAAGGAAAGAAGGAAGGAAGGAAGGAAGGAAGGAAGGAAGGAAGGAAGGAAGGAAGGAAAGGGGATGGGAAAAGATATGCCATGGGACTGGGGTTGTAGCTCAGTGGTAGAGCGCTCAACTAGCATGTGTGGTACATTGGGTTCTACCCTCAATAAGACATAAAAATAAAGGTATTATATCCAACTACAATTTAAAGAATATATTTTTTTAAATATGCCATGAAAATTATGAAGCATTATTAGTGATAAAGGATATGTCAAAATCTTAAAACAGGTCATATTCAATGGTAGGAAACAAATCCTAATTTTATTTATTTATTTTTAATTTTTTTTTATGGACAGCATGCCTTTATTTCATTTGCTTATTTTTTTATGTAGTGCTAAGGATCAAACCCAGTGCCTCACACATGCTAGGGGAGCGCTCTGCCACCAAGCCACAGTCCTGCCCACAAATCCTAATTTTAAATGCAACTAAACTGCATACCTTAAAAAAAATATACAGCAGAAATATAGCACTAAAAGAAAAAAATAAATGAATTCATCTAGTTGGAGAATTCAACGCATTTTTCTCAGTAGTCAACAGAAAAAGTAGTCAAGAAATACAGTGTACACGAGATTTAACAACCCAATTAAGTAATTTAACCTAATTGACCTACATTCAACAATTATAGAATACAAAATTTTAAAAAATACACCATCAGTATTTACCAAAATAGGTCATATGCTAATAATGATGCAATGCTTAATAACTATCAAAGAATGGAAACATTAAGAGTAGTTCTCTGACCACTATGAAAATAAATTAGAAATTTAAAAAATTAGAAAATACACAAATATCTGAAAATTAAACAGTATGCTTCTAAATAACCAATGTGTCAAGGCAGTAATTCTCATGGATACAGAAAATATGTTGAACTGAAAATGAAAAGATAACAGATCAAAATTCATGGACTGCAGTTTTAAATGATTATAGAAAAAGGTATAGACTTCAACACATATATTGAAAAAAATATTGAGAATATTCTGTTACCTCAGACTCCCTCTCAAATAGCAAGGAAAAAAAAACACAAATTAAATTCTAAGAAAAGAGAAAATAATAAAAAGCAGGAATCAACGAAATAGACAGAAAATCAACAAAACCAAAATTTTATTTTTTGGAAAGATTAATACCATTCACAAGTTCCTAGCAAGACCAAGCAAGATAAAAGGAAATACAAATTATTAATACCAAGAATTAAAAGGGGGTATACCACTGAAGACTCTACAAATATTAAAAGATGATATTGTGAGTAATTTTGTGTGAAAATTTTTGTCAATTTTGATAAAATGATAAATTTCTTGAAAAAGACTAGCTAACCAAAATTTACACATTAGTAAATGGAAAATCTTAATAGTACTACTTCTGATATGGAATTTGAATGTGCAATTAAAATCCTTCCCACAAAGGAAACTTCAAAAAGAAGAAATAAACCAGATGCAATGGAACCTGCCTATAATTCCAGCTACTCAGTAGGCTGAGACAGGAGGATCCCAAGTTAAATGGCAGTCTGGGAATCTAAGGGAGATCCTGTCTCAAAATAAAATAAAAAGGGCTAGGGATGTAGCTCAGTGGTTGAGTACTTGCCTAGCATGCACAAGACCCTGGGTTCCATTTCCCAGTATAAGAAGGGTGGAGGGGGAGCTGGGGTTGTGGCTTAGTGGTAGAGTGTTTGCTTAGCACGTGTAAGGCCCTGGGTTCCAATCTCAGCACCACATATAAATAAATAGAATAAAGGTCCATTTACAACTAAAATAAATATTTAAAAAAAGAAAGAGAGGGAGGAAGGAAGGAAGAAAGAAATCAAAAACTTTATCAGAGAAAAGATACATTTCCCAATAAATATCACCAAAATTTATAAGGATATTACCAGCAAAGCAATTATACCTCGTGAATGTGATTGTGATGATCCTAAAAAAAAAGCAAATCCAAACCATCAATATGGGGTCAGAGTAGGGGTGGTGGAAATCATGGAACCAGACTATCTGGACCCTAAAGCCCAGCTTTACTACTTTCTAGTTTATGACTTTGAAAAAGTCACTTAGCCTTCCTTACTTAGTTTCCTCCTGTGTACCTGGTGTTTATTCTGGGAATCAAGATTGGTCTTACATCTAAAAGTTAATGTAATTTACCACATCATAGAATGAAGAAGAAATAGCATAGGTCATCTTGATAGATGTAGGAAAAATATTGATAAAATGGAGGACCCTTCTTGATAAAAACTCAGAAAACTAGAATAGAACTTGCTTATTCTGAAAAAATATATCTATGAAAAATGGCACAGCTATCGTCATAGTTAATGGACTAATAATGAACTCTCTGCCCCTGAGTTTGTAAACATAACAAGGATATACACTATTGTTAGCTCTTTTCAGTATCACATTGGATAGTGGCAAATGTCCTCAAGGCTTTTCAGTATCAATTAAGCCCTAGTGATTTCACTTACTTTCCTGTGAACTTAATAATTCAGAAATGAGAAACATTTCCATGAGTTCTAGATCAGTTTTTTTTTTTTCTTTTTTACAGATTAATTGATCTTCCAGTTATAAAGAGCACTGCTCTTCTCTAAATAGTTCTCTGTTGCCACCTGGTGGTAAAGTGCTGCCTACTGGAAATTTACCACCATAGAGATGGAGTGGGGAAAAGCAGCCCTCAGAAGTCAAACTAACTGATCTGGAAGGATAAATGCAAAAAGAGGAAGTCTGAAACCTCCCATCATGTTAGAATACCTCCTGTATTCTAGCCCTCATACTAACAAAAGTGGAAGTGGTTAACAAAATGGACTGTGGAGCCAGACATCCTACCTAAAGCTCAGATCTACCACTTACTAGCTTATGACTTTAAACAAATTACTTGGTGTTCCTAGCTTCAGTTTTCTTGCCTGTAAAAGGAATAATAATGGTACCTACCCCATGGGATTGTAAGGATCATAACTGTCAGCTATTCATAATGGCACAGCATATCATCATTCCATATAATGAGAACTATTGTTGCGTTTTGTAGGCTCAGGATAGAATATGAAAAAGTTTTGCACAAAACAGTACTTTGTAAAACAGTTTGGTAGTTTCTTATAAAGTTAAATATAGACTTATATGATACCAATAATCCCAATAATCCCTTCCTAAAGAATGCTACAGAAAACCAGAGCCCAAAGAATTGAAAACATAAATTCACACAAATATTTGTACATGAAAGTTCATAGCAGCATTATTCCTAATAGCCAAAAAATGGAAGCAACTTGAATGTTCATCAACATATAAATGGGTATACAAAACTTGATATACACAAAATTTAATATTTTTCAGTCATAAAAATAAATGAAGCTGAGCACAGTGGTGCATGCCTATAATCCCAGCTACCTGGGAGGCTGAAGCAGAGGATCTCAAATTCAAGGTCAGCTCAGGCAACTAAGACTCTGACTCAAAACAAAACAAAACAAAAAGGTCTGGGGAAGTAAATCAATGATAGAGCATCCTGGGTACAATTCCCAGTCCTAAAAAAATACATAAATAAAAGAAATTAAATGCTAATACATGCTACAATGTAGATGAAACATGAAAATATAACACTGCATGAAAAAGGCAAATATAAAAAGCCACATATTTCATAATATCATTCATATTAAAGATCCAATATACACAATGCTATAGAGTCAGAAAGTAGATTTGTGGCTGCCTAATTGAAAACTTACATTTATGCAAAAAGAATCTATAAAATGTTTTGGTGGCTTTGTTCATAATTATCTAAAACTAGAAAGATTTTATTATTTTTTATTTTATTATTTTATTTAATATTTATTATTTTATTATTTTTAAGATTTATTATAATTATCTAAAACTAGAAGAAAGCAAGATTTACTTCAACAGGCAAATGGAAAACAAACCATACAATGGAGTACTATTAAGCAATAAAAATGAATGTGCTACTGGTCAGAATGTGAATGAATCTTAAATACATTTTGCTAAGGAAAGGAAGTTGGATCTGAAAGACTATGTTTATGGTTCAATTCATATACAATTATAGAAAAGCAAAAATATACAGACAGAAAATAGAACAGTGGCTATCATGGGTTGTGCAGAAGGGAATGGTTAGCTAAGGAACATACCTGTGATATTTGAATGATTCCATCACCCTAGGGTGGTGGATATACAGCTACGCATATGACAAATCCATGGGAACTATATATTACAAAATGTGAACTTTAAAGTATGCAAGGTGAAGGGAAAAAAAAACAGGATGTTAGAGGATCCCAAGACTGAGCACAGACTGATCTGCTGAGCAAGCCTGCTTACCAGCCAATGGACCACACAGGTGATAGTGTTTGTTGCAGGCTCTTTTCTGGGAAGTGATGCTGATTTTCCAGGTGGAGAAAGAAGAGCAGGCCTGTAGGTGAGAGGCTGGGAGGTGCCTGCCCCAATGGACTCCATGATAAAGTAAAAGGGGAGGACTGTGAGTCTCTGAGGTTAAGAAAGGATAGAAGGGAGGAGCCTGCCCCATGGGATCTTCTTTAAAAGAGCTAATGGCTAAGCTTTATCACTTAACCAATTAAGTGTTTCTCCTAAACATAATTATCAAAGCAGAAGATTATAAGGGCCATTAAAGGAATTTATCAGGCCAACTTTTAAGAGCCCTTCCTAAAGAATGATACAGAAAACAAGAGCCCACTGAAATTCCTGGTTTCCGGATGGAAAGCACCTGCTTTTCCTGTCCCTTGTAGTTAGTCCCTTTGGTGCCAGTAAGAGACTGACAAAGACCAGAAGAATGTGGAAGTTACCCACAGTTCCACTCAGAGACATGCAGGGAGTCTCTAGAGGCCGCAACCCAAGAATAGGCATCAAACATACTTCTACAAGAAAATGAAAAGTCTCTGAAGTCTTACCTGGAAGAGTCTCAGAAAATAGAGCTTGTGCTGCCCTGTTTCAGAAATGTTTACCTGAGCTTCTGCACATCTGTTCATGCTGAGTGAATGGAGTCACAGGGGCCATCTGCCAAGTCTGAGATTGAGTAACCCCGAGCTGACATTGTTCCTAACCACACCCCCAAAACCTGAAACAAGGGCCAGAGCAATCACCACAGATGTTGAGATACGGTTTTATAAACCAAATAACCAGAAATGAGGAACACACTAACTGGTGATTAGGAGCTGTTCTCATGAATTCCACAATCTCTTGTCCCATTTTGAAGGACCAGGCAGCCTGTCACAAGCAAAATCTCCAATACCAGCCTGAAGAACAACCAAAGAACAACCACATGCATCAGGTTATATGAAGGAAGCAAGAATAAATGGGCCAAGGAACTGAACAGACACTTCTTAGAAGATGATATATAGTCAATCAACAAATATATGAAAAAAATGTTCAACATCTCTAGCAATTAGAGAAATGCAAATCAAAACTATTCTAAGATTTCATCTCATTCCAGTCAGAATGGCAGTTGTTAAGAATTCAAACAACAATAAGTGTTGGCAAGGATGTGGGGGAAAAGGCACATTCATACATTGCTGGTGGGACTGAAAACTGGTGCAGCCAATATGGAAAGCAGTATGGAGATTCCTTGGAAATCTGGGAATGGAACCAGCATTTGACCCACTTATCCCTCTCCTCGGTCTATACTCAAAGGACTTAAAATCAGCATACTACAGGAACACAGCCACATCAATGTTTATAGCAGCACAATTCACAATAGCTAAACTGTGGAACCAAACTAGATGCCCTTCAATAAGTGAATGGATAAAGAAAATGTGGTATATATACACAACGGAATATTATTCAGCATTAAAAGAGAATAAAATTATGGCACTTGCATGTCAATGGATGGAGTTGGAGAATATAATGGTAAGTGAAGTTAGCCAATCCCAAAAAACCAAATGCTGAATGTTTTCTCTGATATAAGGATGCTGATTCATAATAGGGTTGGGGATGGAGCATGGGAGGATTAGATGAACTCTAGATAGGACAAAGGAGTGGGAGGGGAAAGGAGGGGTATGGGGGTAGAAAAGACAGTGGAATGAGATAGATATCATTGCCGTAAGTACACGTATGAAGACACGGATGGTGTAAATATACTTTGTGTACAACCAGATATATGAAAAATTGTGTTCTATATGTGTAATTTGAAATGTAATGCAATTCTGCTGTCATATAGAAAAAATTGGGAGGAGTTTAGTTGGCATCCTGGGGCACCCTAAAGTGAAGATAGCAGTCCCAGATAGTTCTGGGAGCCCATGATGACGCAAGCTGCTAACTATGTCCTTGTTTTACCAGGTATTTCAAGTCTGAAGTTGATGCTAGAAAATATATGAAAGCGGTTTAGGTCCTGTCATTACCTAGCCATTGTGCAGGTACATTGTTTCTATCTGGGGCTGTCTAGGCTGCAGGAAAAAAAGACATTCCAGATACTGCCAAGCCTTGACCTTTGAGATTTAGGGCTGCCTTGAGCAGCGACCCAGTTTGCAAAGGCAAACCAGTCCAAACTAGTTCACCTGGTATCACCTGAGCTAAAGGACTTTCACTGCAGTCCATCTTCCAGCGCCCTCTAGCGGAATGAAGGAGGCACAAGGACCCAAAAGCAACCAGGTGGTCTCAAATAGATTTCCTGAACTTATCCAGGCCCACGGGATTCGAAATGTATGCCCCAAAGGGTTTGACCGCCTTCCAGCCACCTGCTTGCTAACTCATTCATTGTAAAACCCAGCAGCACTCACGCTGAGCACCCATGCATACATCACCAGCAGAATCGGCCTTGGCATTCACGTACTGAACTCACAGACCATTGCACTGCAACACAATCGATTCCAACGACGCTATGCAGGGTTCAGGCCCCTGCACCAAGCGAAGAGTTCGAGGGTACTGTCTGTCCCACAGCCGCAAATTGCCTCGGCATGCCCTGTGAATCAGGAGGGAGAACTCTGGGTTTCTTAGTAAAGCCAGAGGTCCTAGCACCCGGTGCTGTGCCTCGGAGTCAGCCAGTCTGGTGGTAGTCGTCCCTTTGCAGCCGGCAGGGGGCTCTATTTTGATGCCTTGATGCCCCTTTCTCTCCCTGGGCTCAGAAAGTCTTTTGAAAGGCAGGTGCCCAGCGAATGCTCCCAGAAAAAGAGCAGGTGAACTGATTTCTTCCTCTTAAGATTGCTCAGCCAAAAATCCCATGTGCTGATGGTCCAGTGCTGCTTCAGACTCCCAAAATAAAAGCCACCCTACCAGGATAGTGGGCCAACAGTGAGTTCTGGGGAAACATGCCCAGATAAATTAGTTGAAATCTACCAAATTAAAGCCATTTTGTTGCTGCTAACTGGTGTAATTCCCAGCCAAGAGTAATTCCAGAACACATTTGCGTTTTATAGTTGGTCTTTCCTTAGCTGGGAAAGCAAACTGCTGGGGCAGACTCCCCTCACTTTATTTTGGTGAAGAAAACCAATTTCCAGATAGAGGTGTTCTGTAAGGCCAGAACTAGAGTGAGGCAAGAAAGGCACTTATCTCCACTGCAAAGTGTGAAAGTGCCCACAATTTCATGAATCAGATTAATATATTTTAAAAAATGTGTTGTTGTTGTTGTTGTAGGTAGACCAATACTTTTTATATTATTTATTTATTTGTATGCGGTGCTGAGGATCAAACTCAGGGCCTCACATGTGCTAGGCAAGCATTCTACCACTAAACCACAACCCCAGCCTCCAGATTAATACTTTAATGTAACGTTTTCAAAGCTAAAATTTAATACAAAAATAAATCCATGATGAACAAAAAGTCTGCACTTCAAATAAACACAGAATCTGAAAGGGTCAGAAATAGGTGAGGCAAGTGAGACAGGCTCATGTAAATGAGCCTCTGGTCTTCATTTAAATTGCTGATGTTTTTGTTCTTCATGGATTTTTGCATTAATTTTTATTTTTAAAGATATTGCTGTATTAGTCAGCCCAGTCAAGTTGGCATAAAATTAATTGCAATGTCTGAAAGTTTAGTGTCCCCTTAAATTTTATACCAGAGAAGTATGCTTCATTCACCCTAATACGTCCTGCTTACCAGCTTTTTCAAGCACTAATTATTCTTCCAACTTGAAACGATTCATGTGATCCATTGCTTGTTGGAGGGGCTTCTCATCCTTTTGAATCAGTACTCCATGGAGTTTGGTTGGCTTGTGACTTTAGATCTCTACTGGGCTCAAGAAAAAAAAAAAAAAAGAATGACTATTGATTATGCAGCTTTTTCTCATTTTTAAAACAGAATGACACAGTTGTATTGCTTTCTAAATCTTGAAGAGGAGCAGAATCCTTTTAACACCATTTCAATCGTTTTGAATTGTACAGTTCTGTGGCAATAACTACATTCCCAAGGCTGAGCAACCATCACCACTATCCACTTCCAGAATTTGACATCCAAAATGGAAACTCTGTAACCATTAAATAGTAACTCCCCTCTCCCTCTCTTCCTCAGTCCCTGGTAACCTTGCTCATTCTAGATGCCTCATATAAGTGAAATCATACAATATTTGCCTTTTTGTGTCTGGCTTATTTCACATAGCATAACATCTCTAAGATTCATCATGTTGTGGCATTATTTTTTGAAGCTGAATAATATTGCAATATATATATTTATATACATATATATACACACACATATATATAAATATATATATACACACACTACATTTTTGTTTATTCATTCATGGTGATGAGCATTTGGATTATTTCTCCTTTTGCCTATGCTGCTATAAAACTGGCATACAAGTATCTGAGTCATTGCTTTCAACTCTCTGGTATATCCACCTAGAAGTATCAATTTTTCAACTTGGAAATTATTTTTATTTTAAATGTCTGTAAAAATTAAAATTGGGGAGAAAAATATTCTTATATAATTACTGTATTTCTTTCCTAGATTTCATTGCCCCTGCTTTTTTTTTTAACAATTGCATAGCCTATAAAGTTCCTTGGGAAACAGACAGTTAGGGATTCCTATGCAGAAAATTGATAGGTGAATACCCCTGGGACTAACACTTGAAAACGAGTGAAGAAAGGGGATGGGGGAGAGAGAACAGATGAACTGTACAAGAAAGGTCTATCCCACAGAAGGCTCTAGAGCTGGGCTAGGACTTCAGAGTTGTGGAGCCTTGAGGAAAGAAGCCTGAGTCTTTGGATTTTCCTGGAATAGTGCCAGTTTCACTGACAAATGACCTAGTTAATCACACTGGGCCTACAGAAAAAAGAAAAGTTCCATGCTTGTTTTAAAGCAATGGTGTTATTGGCTTGAAATTCTTAATATTTTTGGAACAAAGGACCCCAAATTTTTACATTTCATCAGTCCAAGCAAATTATATATCCAGTCCTGTCCATGATCATATATTTGAGGAAAATTATTTCTCCAGGGTCTGGAAAGACTTTGACCAAGGCAAATCCCTCTGACTGAAAACCATTCTCACAGAATTACTCATCTGCAAACTACCAGTGACCTTTACTCCAGGGAGTTGAAGGAATGCAAGCCTCAGTTCTAAAGGAGAGGTTTGGGATCCTGCACTTCCCAGCAGCTTGGAAGGCTGAGGCAGGAGGATCGAAAGTTCAGAGTCATCCTCAGCAACCTAAAAGAGCTGTGGATGAGGCACAGTGGTTAAGCACCTCTGGGTTCAATCGTTGGTATCAAAAAATAAAATAAAAGAGAGGTTTGAGCAATATACAACAGCATCCATTACAAACAGCTTCAGCTGTGTAACATGTTTACACAGATAGAATTACGGTGCATATATAAACACCTATTTCCTTTGCATCTAACATCACATCACAGACATTTTCAGTGATACTTCTTTGTCTTCATACTTATCCTTTTTTAACTATAATATTTCAAAGGTAGATATGTTTTTGCCTAATAATTTCATTTCCCTCAGCTTCCATTTCTATATCTATTTCACTATTTTATCATCTTTTATTTTACTATCAGCACCTCAAATTTTCTGTGGAAACAAGGGATACAAATTTATCTAATGACATAATATTGAATGGTTTTCTAACTTATTGCTATGTAAATAATGTTAGAATAAATATCTTCCTTTTTGTAGAACTTTCCATGTTTGGGACCATATTCTTGATGTAGATTTCTATAAATAAAATTATTAGATGAGACAAGTCATTTTTCTAGCTTTGGAAACAAATTGTTAAATTGTTTTTCAAGAAGTATATTAATTATATACACATTGAAAAAGCAATAACAGCTTCATGGTATCATGGTCATTATTATGTTTCTTTATTTCTTTGCTAATTATATTTAAAAATTATTTATACACTATTTCTTTTTTCACCAGTTTTCAATAGCTCATGATTTATTAATTTTCATGCTGTAAGCTTAAATAAATGGCACATCATATTAATAAATAGCTTACTTTTTATTTTTTTAAATTGTTATAAAATATTCCTGGATCATTTAATAGGCAAAATAACATTTTTGACATGTGTTAGACAGAAATTTACTAGGAAAAACCTGAGATACTCAGAAGAGTTGAAGAAATTGTATAACAAGTGAGTACCTGTGTACCTGATGCCCAAACTTCAACATGGCTATCCTTGCTTTAAAACTTAAGTAGATATCTACTTACTCATCTGTACATGCAACAATGCATATTATTTTTAATATATCACAGAATAAGTTGCATTCAACAAGACACTTCACCCCTAAACACTTTAGTATGCATATCATTAAATAGAATTTGGTATTTGCTTACTGGTCTTTTTTGAGGTAAAACTTTAATATAACAAAATGCATAAATCTTAAATGTACAAATTGATGAGGTTTGACAAATGCATATATGCACGAAATATAAATCTCTATCAAGATACAAGATGTTATTGTTTACTCTAAAAAAGTAATGTTTTATGCCCCACTTTTCATCAAACCCTGCCCCCAATACCTGACCCTCCTCCCAAAAGCAACTACTGTTTTCAGTTTTTTAAATCAAAGTTTACTTGAGCCAATTCCAGAACTCATAAAAATGAAAGCATATACTATGTACTGTTTGGGATAAGGGTTTTTTCACTTAGCATGTTTTTGAGATCCTCCCAGTTTGTTTCTTATAGAGCTGTTTTCCTCCCCCCTTTAAATTGCTGAGTAACATTACATTTCGTTAACATACCACAAGTATTTATTAATTCTGCTGATGGACACCTGAGTTGTGTCCAATTTTTTACTTTTCTGTTATAAATTTCAGAGATGTTTTATTTTGAAATTTTATTATGAATGAGGCTATGTGTTATGTTTCTTTACCCTTTGAATTATATATCTACTCATGGTCTTTGTATAATAATTTCTTGGAATTTCAAAAGTTTTATTATATTTAGTAGTCTTTTTAATAGTAAAGGTATTTCCTTCATAATGATCTTGTTTGATATTTGGCCATTTCCTTTTATTTGGCCAGCTATGGCCAATTCTCAAAAGTTACTTATGAAATAAAGCTTCTATTTTATATGATCTAAAACAATCTGAAAGGATTAACTGTATTTATTTTAAACAAGTCATTATTTTCCTTGGGAATTTAATACCACTGCTGCCAGAATACACACACACACACACATCTGACACATTCACTCATATACAAAACCTTATAGAGAAACAATGAATAGTATATATTTCATTTTAAACTCAGATGTAAGTTCTAGGCTATGTTACTAAGTTTATAACAACGCTTATTATGAAGTTCTGAAATTAATACCTCATGCAGTCAAAACACATTTTTTATTAACTTTTAATTTGTTTTAATTAATTATACATGACAGTAGAATACAATTATGCATTTTGATATACATAGATGGGATATAATTTCTCATTTTTCTGAGTGTACATGTTGCAGAGTCATATTGGTCATGATATATATATATATTACATATATAATAATGATATATATATTACATATATAATAATGTAATATATAATATATAATAATCTCTGTTTCATTCTACTATCTTTCCTATAACCACATCCTCTCCCTTCCCCTTCCTTAACTTCCCTCTACCTAATCTAAGGTAATGTTATTCTTCTCTAGTGCCCCTCACCTTATTGTGAATTAGGATCCACATATTAGAGAAAACATTTGGCCTTTTGTTTTTTGGGATTGGCTTATTCGCTTAGCGTAATATTCTCCAACTCCATACATTTACTTGAAGATGCCATAATTTTTCACTCTTCTTTAAAGCTGAATAATATTCCATTGAGTATATGTACCATATTTTCTTTATCCATTCATCTATAGAAGGACACCTAGGTTGGTTCCATAGTTTAGCTATTGTGAACTGTGCTGCTATAAACATTGATGTGGCTACATTAAAGTAGTATGCTGATTTTAAGTCCTTTGGGTATAAACCGAGGAGTGGGATATCTGGGTCAAATGGTGATTCCATTTTCAATTTTCTGAGGAATCTCCATACTGCTTTCTATAGTGGTGGCACCAATTTGCAGTCCCACCAGCAATGTATAAGTGTACCCTTTTCACCACATCCTTGTCAACATTTTTTGTTTCCTGAATTCTTAATGATTGCTATTCTGACTGGTGTGAGATTAAATTGTAGCGTATTTTGCTTTGCATTTCTATAATTGCTAGAGATGTTGAACACTTTTTAATATATTAATTTATCAGTTGTATTTCTTCTTCTGTGAAGTGTCTGTTCAGTTCCTTAGCTCATTTATTGATTAGGTTATTTATTTTTGTGTGTGTGTTAAGTTTTTTGAGTTCTTTACATATCCCAGAGATTAATGCTTTATCAGAGGTGCAGGTGGTAAAGATTTTCTCCCAATCTGTAGGCTCTTTTCTCATATTATTGTTTCCTTTGCTGAGAAGCTTTTTAATTTGAATCCATCCTAGTTATTGATTCTTGATTTTACTTCTTGCACTCTAGGAGCTTTGTTAAAGAAGTCAGATCCTAGGCCAAAATGTGAAGATTTGGTGCTGCGACCAGTGCAGCCAAACTAGCAGCTTCCAGTGAGGGGTGATGAGAGATTGGGAAAAATAAGACTCACACATGCAGATCTTAAAGATAAAACATCTGGGATTGGGTGGAGAAACTGCTCTCTGATGGAGAAGCAGGGCTAAAGAACTACGTCAGCAATCTTTATTATATATGTCTGATTAATCAGATTAAAGACTATGCAAGCATTATTCTTTGTATTCATGAAAGTTACAGAGTTAGCAACATTATGCAGCTATTTCCTCAGTTACATTCTACAGTTGCAATGTGCAATGGTAGGAGCATTGTGTAGCTCTCAAGAAAGTTCATTATTCAAAGTTACTATTATGTAGGCAGGTTCAGGAGCAGTGAGTTCCTTCATTCCCTGGAGCTGTGTGCCTGAGAACAAAATTGAGGTTGTTAAGACTCTCTAGCACAGAGCCTCCCCATGGGGAGCATTGCCATAGTAACAGGGCATCCTGCACCTTTGCACAGAAACTTTCCCAGGCACCAAGCATGCCATAGCCATGAAATCATCAGGGACCCTAATCTTAGACACTGGTTGGTTTTCCAATCACTATCACCGCTCTCCACAATTTGGGCATATTTTTTCTTTTCTATTAGGCACATAATCTCTGTTCTAGTGCCTAGAACAGAGATCCTCTTTGAATGTTTTTTTTGCAGGGTGAGAAATAGAGATTTAATTTCATTTTGCTACATAAGGATTTCCAGTTTTGCCAGCACCATTTGTTGAATAGGCTATCTTTTTTCCAGTGAATGTTTTAGGCACCTTTGTCTAGTGTGACATAACTGTATTTATGTGGGTTTGTCTCTGTGTCCTCTATTCTGTACCATTGGTCTACAAGTCTATTTTGGTGCCAATACCATGCTGTTTTTGTTACTATAGCTCTGTAGTATAGTTTAAAGTCTGGTATTGTGATGCCTACTGCTTCACTTTTCTTGCTAAGGATTGCTTTAGCTATTCTGGGTCTCTTATTTTTTCCAAATAAATTTAGTGGTTGATTTTTCTATTTTTAAGAAGAATGTCATTGGGATTTTAATAGGAATTGCATTAAACATGTATAACACTTTTGGTAGTAGGGCCATTTTGACAATATTAATTCTGCCTATCCAGAAGCATGGGAGATCTTTTCAACTTCTAAGCTTTTCTTCAACTTCTTTCTTTAGTGTTCTGCAGTTTTCATTATAGAGGTCTTTTACCTCTTTTGTTAGATTGATTCTCAAGTATTTTATTTTATTTTTGAGGCTATTGTGAAAGAAGTAGTTTTCCTAATTTCTCTTTCAGTGGATTCATTGTTGGATGTGTTTGATTTATGGATGTTGATTTTATATCCTGCTACTTTGCTGAATTCATTTATTAGTCCTAGAAACTTTCTGGTGGAATTTTTTTGATTTTCCAGACATAGAATCATGTCATCAGCAAATAGTGATAATTCGGGTTCTTCTTTACCTATTTGTATCCCTTTAATTTCTTTCTTTTGTCCAATTGCTCTGGCTAGAGTTTCAAGGATGATGTTGAATAGAAGTGGTGAAAAAGGACATCCTTGTCTTGTTCCAGTTTTTAGAGGGAATGCTTTCAATTTTTCTCCATTTAGAATGATTCTGGCCTTGGTTTTTTAAAATGTTGAGGTATATTCCTACTATCCCTAGTTTTTCTAGTGTTTTGAACATGAAGGTGTGCTGCATTGTGTCAAATGCTTTTTCTGCATCTATTGAGATGATTATATGATTCTTATTTTTAAGTCTATCAATATGATGAATTGTGTTTATTGATTTCCATATGCTGAAACAACCCTGCATCCCCTGGGATAAACCCCACTTGATTGTGGTGAACTATCTTTTTAATATGTTTTTGTAAGAGGCTTGCCAGAATTTTATTGAGAATTTTTGCATCTATGTACATCAGGGATATAGGTCTGAAGTTTTCTTTCCTTGATGTGTCTTTGTCTGGTTTTGGTATCAGGGTGATATTAGCCTCATAGAATGAGTTTGGAAGGGTTTCCTCCCTTTCTATTTCATGGAATACTTTGAGGAGTATTGGTGTTAATTCTTCTTTGAAAGTCTTGTAGAACTTAGCTGAGAATCCATCTGGTTCTGGGCTTTTCTTGGTTGGTAGGCTTTTGATCATGTTTACTATTTCATAACTTGAAATTGATCTGTTTAAATCATATATGACCTCCTCATTCAGTTTGTGTAGGTCATATGTCTCTAGAAATTTGTGGATGTCTTCAATATTTTCCATTTTATTGGAATATAAATTTTCAAAATAGTTTCTAATTATCTTCTGTATTTCAGATGTGTCTGTTGTGATATTTCCTTCTTCATCTTGTATTTTAGTAATTTAAGTTTTCTCTCTCCTTTTTTGTGTTAGTATGGCTAAGGGTCTGTCAATTTTATTTATTTTTTCAAAAAACCAACTTTTTGTTTTGTCAATTTTTTCAATTATTTCTTTTTTAAAATTTCATTGATTTCAGCTCTGATTTTAATTATTTCCTGTCTTCTACTGCTTTTGGTGTTTATTTGTTCTTCTTTTTCTAGGGCTTTGAGATGTAGTGTTAGGTCATTTATTTGTTGACATTTTATTCTTTTAATGAATGCACTCAATAAAATAAACTTCCCTCTTAGTACTACCTTCATAGTGTCCCAGAGATCTTGATATGTTGTATCAGTGTTCTCATTTACCTCTAAGAATTTTTTTATTTCATCCTTGATTTCTTCTACTATATATTCATCATTCAACAGTGTATTATTTAGTCTCCACTTGTTACAGTAGCTTGTTTTTTTTTTTATTTTATCATTGATTTCTAATTTCATTCCATTGTGGTCTGATAGAATGCAGGGTATTATCTTTTTTTTTTTTTTTGTATTTACTAAGAGTTGCTTTGTGGCATAAGATCTGGTCTATTTTAGAGAAGGAGCCATGTGCTGCTGAGAAGAAAGTATATTTGCTCATTGATGATAAAATATTCTATATATTTCTGTTAAGTCTAAATTATTAATTGTATTATTTAGTTTATAGTTTCATTATTTAGTTTTTGTTTGGAAGATCTGTCTAGTAATGAGAGAGGTGTGTTAAAGTCACCCAGTATTATTGTATTGTGATCTATTTGACTCTTGAAATTCAGGAGGGTTTGTTTGATGTGCATAGGTGCTCCATTTTGGGGGCATAAATATTTATAATTGTTATGTCCTGCTTATATATATTTCCCTTAAGAAGTGTGAAATGTCCTTCTTTGTCTCTTCTGATTAACTTTGATTTGAAGTCTACTTTATCTGAGACGTGAATGGAAACCCCTGTTTGTTTACGCAATCAATATGAGTGATAAATTTTTTCCCATCCTTTCACCTGCAGCCTGTAGATGTCTTTGCCCAGGAGGTGAGTCTCTTGAAGACAGTATATTGTTGGGTCTTGCTTTTTAATGCAATCAGCAATCTGTGTCTTTTGATTCATGAGTTTAGGCCATTAACATTCAAAGTTTGTCTTAAATTTTCATTTGGTTGAATATCCCTTTAGTTTTCATTTGCCCTAAGATAATAGTTATTGAAAAACTATTTCAGAACTTTGATTAAAATGCTGCTTTTGTATCAATTTATGTGCAAGAAAGACAATACTTTTTTAAGATAGGCCCCCCCTTTTTTTTTTTTTTTGGTTTTGACAGGGTTTGATGATTTCTAGTTAAGTGTTCCCAAACCGTACAGAGATATGGTTTTTCAAAGGAGAGAACCTAAAGCTTCTGTCATAGGGCCTAATGCATGAGAAAGAAAATTAAATGATAGCCTTCTGTATATTAGGATATTATCAGAGCACTTGTCTTTAGAGGTGGGGATAAATCCAGACAGTAGGGTGCCCAGATGGGGATTCTGCTTATTGAGTGGTCTAGCAGTGATCAAACAATTCTGTTTGGAAATCTACACCAAGGAAATTATTTCAGACAGTCTTATAGTAAGGAAGATGTTCGTTAGAATACTATTTGTATAGCTTTACACAATCAAACACAGGGAAATTTTGAAACTCGCACATCCACTGCCATCATTATCATCACTATTGCCACCACCAACAATAAATAAGAACCATCATGCCACCCATTCTGCCTTGTCTCAAAATGTTTGAATAAACTTTTTCCATATAGTTACAGTTTTAGTAATTTCCTATCACTATATTCCAGAGATTACTAACAGGGTTTGCATTTTCCAACTAAACATTATTTGGGGGAATGTTTAACTCATAAATTATTTTTTTTAAAGACTGCACTTCAGGCAATGAGGTGGGGAGAACTCAGAGTTAAAGGTAGACTTTTCATAAGTGTCTTCAAATCCTACCCAAAAGGCTTATATTCTCATTTGGTTGAATATCCCTTTAGTTTTCATTTGTCCTAAGATAATAGTTATTGAAGTTTGCAAGTTCCATATCAGTGCCAGGCCCCTAACAATGCTGAGAAAATCCAAAAGTTGGGGCCTAATCTGACATGATGGAAATTTGGGCCTACTTCTTCTTCTATTAGATACAGTGTCTCTGGTTTAATTCCTAGGTCCTTGATCCGCTTTGAGTTGAGTTTTATGCATGATGAGAGATAAAGGTTCAATTTCATTTTGTTGCATATGGATTTCCAGTTTCCCCAGCACTTGGTAGAAACCAAGTTCCCACACCCCTTTGTAATCAAAATCATCATTTGGATACCCTATCTCACAGGAGTGGGGTAAAGTTCACTTTGGAAGCAAAATTTAAGGGGCACAAAAAAAACTTGGTAACCAAGAGAACTTTTTTTCTTAATCTTTTTTTTATTCTAATTTGTTATATATGACAGTAGCATGCTTTACAATTTATATTACACTTATAGAGCACAACTTTTCATATCTCTGGTTGTACCCAAAGTACATGTATGAAGACACACCATTTGTGTCTTCATACATGTACTTAGGGTAATGATGTCTATCTCATTCCACCATTTTTTTCTATGCCTAAGTACCCCCCCTTCCCCTCACACCCCTTTGTGTTATCTAGAGTTCATCTGATCCTCCCATGATCCCCGCCCCCCCAACCCCATTATGATTCAGCCTCCTAATATCAGAGGAAACATTCAGCCTTTGTTTTTTGGGGATTGGCTTACTTCACTTAGCATTATCTTCTCGAACCCCATCCATTTACCTGCAAATGCCATGATTTTATTCTCTTTTAATGTGGAATAATATTATATTGTGTATATATACCACATTTTTTTATCCATTCATCTACTGAAGGGCATGTAGTTTGGTTCCACAGTTTAGCTATTGTGAATAGTGCTTCTATAAACATTGATGTGGCTGTGTCCCTGTAGTATGCTGTTTTTAAGTCCTTTGGGTATAGACTGAGGAGTAGGGTAGCTGGGTCAAATAGTGGTTCCATTCCCACTTTTCCAAGGAATCTCCATACTGATTTCCATATTGGCTGTACCATTTTGCAGTCCCACCAAAAATGTATGAGTGTGCCTTTTCCCCCACATCCTCACCAACACTTATTTGTATTCTTACTAGCTGCCATTCTGATTGGAATGAGATGAAATCTTACTTTTGAATTGCATTTCTCTAATTGCTAGAGAGGATGAACATTTTTTCATATATTTGTTGATTGATTGTATATCATCTTCTGAGAAGTATCTGTTCAGTTCCCTGGCCCATTTATTGATTGGGTAATTTGCTTTTTGGGGATTAAAATTTTTTAGTTATTTATATATCCTAGAGATTAGTGCTCTATCTAATGTGTGTGTGTGGTAAAAACTTGCTCCCAAAATGTAGGCTCTCTACAAAATGTAGGCTCTCTTTTGCTAAAAAGATTTTTAGTTTGAATCCATCCTATTTATTGATTATTGATTTTAATTCTTTTTTACGCTATAGGAGTCTTATGAAGGAAGTTGGGGCCTAATCCGACATGATGGAGATTTGGGCCTACTTTTTCTTCTATTAGATGCAGTGTCTCTGGTTTAATTCCTAGGTCCTTGATCCACTTTGGGTTGAGTTTTGTGCATGATGAGAGATAAAAGTTCAATTTCATTTTGTTGCATATGGATTTCCAGTTTCCCTAGCACCATTTGTTGAAGATGCTATCTTTTCTCCAGTGTATGCTTTTGGCACCTTTGTCTAATATAAAATAACTGTAATTATGTGGGTTAGTCTCTGTGTCCTCTATTCTGTACCACTGGTATACTGTCTATTTTGGTGCCAATACCATGCTGTATTTTTTACCATTGCTCTGTAGTATAGTTTCAGGTCTGGTATAGTGATGCCAACTGCTTCAGTATTCCTGCTAAGGATTACTTTAGCTATTCTGAGTCTCTTATTTTTCCAGATGAATTTCATGACTGCTTTTTCTATTTCTTTGAGGAATGCCATTGGGATTTTGATCAGAATTGCATTAAGTCTGTATAGTGCTTTTGGTAGTATGGTCATTTTGACAATATTAATTCTGCCTATCTACAAGGTAGATCTTTATATCTTCTAAGGTCTTCTTTAATTTCTTTCTTTAGCATTCCGTAGTTTTCATTGTAGAAGACTTTCACCTGTTTTGTTAATTCCAAAGTATTTTTTTTTTGAGGCTATTGTAAATGGGGTAGTTTTCTTCATTTTCCTTCCAGAGGATCTGTCACTGATATACAGAAATGCCTTTGATTTATGGGTATTAATTTTATATCCTGCTACTTTGCTGAATTCATTCAGTTTTCTGGTGGAATTTTTTTAGGTCTTCTAGGTATAGAATCATATTATTGGCAACATTTTAAATGCAAAACTTTAAAATCAAAATTAAGGCAAGTATTTGAGATAAAAAAATGTCAAATTCTTAATGAGAATCAGTATCATCAATTTTTTTCTTTCACTTTAGGTTCCAGTACAGTTCAGTTTAACCTTCCTGAGTTGGGTAAGGATAATGGAATGTGCCAAGAAGATAAACCTGTGCTGGATGCATCATTTGTCATTGGGGGAACACCAAGGAATAACTAGAATTTCAACATTCAAAATCTGTTTTTCTCACATAACTGCTGCCTTACAGGATATGCCCTGGAGAGACAGTTCATATCCTAGTCCACTTCTGTTGCTCTAACAAGCTTAGTAATTTATAAAGAAAAGAACCTTATTTATCTCACATTTCTGGAAGTCCAAGAGCATGGCGCCAGCACCTGCTTGGCTTCTAGTAAGGGCCACATGTTAGCTCTTTGGAAGAAGTCAAAGGAAAGCAGTTGTTTGCAGAAAAGGTCACATAGCAAGGGAGGATACAAGAGAAAGCTGAATTTGCTCTTATTATAAGCCCCCTACTAGGAAAATTAACCCATCCTCATGAGGTAGCCTAGAAGAAATATAAAAGGTAGAAAGGATAAAACAGGGGAAAAAATTTAAATATACAACTTGAATCTAAAAACCTCATTCTAAGCCAATTAGTTCTTCTACCAGGTCTGTCACTCCCAAATTTATAGGAAATCTGTAAATCTTAAAGTTACCAGAAATCCACCCACTTATGAAAATTACTTTGAATAATGTAATTAGCCTACATAATAAGTATATTAAGCAAAGAAGATAAATATTATGAAACCTATAATCTAGGGTACTTTCCAAACGTTACCTACTTACTGATCAGATAATGGAAATCATATCAACATAAGGATCTTGAGAAGCACATGGCCACATAAACTGTTTTGTGATCACCAGACTGATGTCACCTCCACTTACCTTCCCACACCCAACCTTCATCAAATTTCCATTAAAAGAACCCAAAACCCCCAAAGCATCTATCAAGGTGACTTGCATTCTCAATTGAATGTATATTTCTTGATTTTTCTTTCTTCTTTTTTTTTTTTCTGAGATAGAGCCTCACTAATTTGCTGAGGCCGACTTTGAACTTGTGATCCTCCAGCGTCAGTCTCCCCAGCTGCTGGAGACTTCTTGCTTTCATAAATAAATCTTTGAGCCTCTAACATATCCTTAAGCTGATTTCCAAGATGTTTGCTGGGAATCTTTAAAGAGACTATCAAGCATTTGTAATAGGCAGTAGGTGCTTATTCTGTAGGAATGGATCCTATGGAAATACCTTGTGGGAATTTTGTTGTTCCTATTCACCTTTGTGTCTCCCTTGCTTAGGACACCAGCACAAAGTAGTCATTCAATAGATATTTGTTTACGAATGCAACTTAAGATAATGAGGACATAAAACCCTTACCCAAATTTAAATCATAACTAGGGGGCAGCTGTTAGAAGAGTCTTAAGTCCAGCAAGTCCTGTGTTGCAAGGAATTGCCCTATTAAAAACAGGAATAGAAACTGAAATAACAATATGAAATCAGTTGTTTAATTCTAAGTAGTAGAAATAGAAAACTTGAGTAGTAAGAACAATCCCTGAGTAATTGCAGACAAGAGAGAGACCTCTGATTACCAAAAAGGAACTAACTTGGGAAAACCAGAGGTAAACCAGAGTTAATCACATAAACAGGGCTTACTCATCACAATTCTTAAAGGATCGTACACAAAAACGCTTTGTAACAGGAAAAAAATGATGAGTAAAGTAGGAGAAAAGCGTAAAACTATTTTATTTTTATACTGATGGGCGAACTCTACAGAAAATCTGAATATTTTCATGTTGAACTAAAGAGTGCATAGATAATAACGATTCACTCTTCCTGGTCTTGAATACATAGCCTTGGTACCTAAAAAGACACCATAAGAAAGGCTGGTCTCCCAAGAGACAGGATCCTGCTAGCCCTGAATGAAACTGCCCTAACCAGTATTCAATGTCCTGGTGTTTATTTCCTAGAAACCCCGGCTCGATGCCCGCTACGTTGATGCTCACCTAGTGCCAAACCAGATCCAAAGGGTCGCAATGCGGACTCTGAGCTGGGCCAGGAACAGAGGTACTGACTCCAGTAGCCCAAGCGCCCTGCACTCAAGAGAGCCAATGGCCATGGAGCTAGGGCGGGACCTCGGGATACCGGGCCAATGGGAGTGAGGCGGGGCTGGAAGAGGCGCCTTGCTCTCAGGGCGGTGGCGGGCTTCGCAGCCTTGGCAGGACCAATGCGGGAACCCCCAGGGGCTGTGGCGTGCGCCCAGGCCGTTGGCAGTGCTCTCTTCCTGCTGCTCTTCGCGCTGGGGATCCGTCAACTGCTGAAGCAGAGGCGGCCAGCGGGTTTCCCCCCGGGGCCATGGGGGCTGCCGTTTATCGGCAACATCTGCTCCCTGGCCGCCTCCGCTGAACTTCCTCACGTCTACATGAGAAAGCAGAGCCAGGTGTACGGCGAGGTACAGCCCCGACGGGCGGCGGGCAGGGAGGGCAGCTTTCCTGTGTTCAGGCCGGCGCGGGCCGTCCTCCCCTGGGGAGACCTTTCTTGCTGTTCTGACCGCCTTTTGAGGGGAACTCGGTCCGCGGGCCAGGAAAGGAGGAGCCTTCGACACAGCGACGCATCCCTGGGGCAATTAGGGCGCGACTTTCCCCCTCTCCCTGGGCGCTCGCGCCGGTGCTCCCGCGCCTGCGCCCTGGGCTCTGTGGGCGGAGCCGTCGCGCCCCCTGGGGCAGGCGCGTGCACTCAGCCCAGCGCCTGGTGGTGGGAGCTGCTCCGCCCTGTGTGCGTGCTTTAGATTTCAACCCTTGGCCTGTTCAACAGGCTTCTTGAGTTCTAGGACAGAATTAGTGGTTAGTAGATGGTTCTTCGATGTTTGTAATTGACAAATGACTGGTCAAAGCGTTTGCTCTGCGGATGGAAAAAAAAAAAAAACTTAAGTTGAACGACCCTAACCTAGAAGTGAGCTCTGGTACATGATTTTGAAAAGTATGAATGAATTATTGACCAAAATCTGGTGAAGAGCCCTACAGCAGCATAGTGGGAGCCAGACTGGTCAGGAACATTCTCACAGCATGTACTAATGTGCCAGTGTCATTGTCAATTCGTTCTCATTTAAAACATCCTATCCAGTGAGGTACTTCTCGCTTCCCCCATTATTCACAAGAGAATTATGACACTGGAATGCTAAGGGACTGGAAAGAGAAAATGCTAGAACTCATGTTTGTATTTGGAAGATTGTCCTTCAAAAGGAAGCAGAAGTTTCCAGACCCCTGGTCAAAACTCACCTTTTTTTAAAAATTACTTACGTTCATTTCTGTGTAACCACAGGCTGTGATCTTGCTTGGTGCTGGGAATAAAAAGATGAAGAAGGAAGACCCGGACTTGTTTTGAGGAGTTATACAGTCTAGTAGCAGGGAGAAACTTGATCTAATTATGCACTACAAACTAAATACTATGAAGGAAAAAAACAGGGGGCTCTTTGGCAATTATATTTCAGAATATTCCTTAAGTCCTTACCTAATTGTATGCATCTACTTAATTGTGTTGCAGGTTTGTGCTTAAAGTAATCTTTAGAAGAATTATTCTAGGTTTCTGCAGCTCACTGTGGGAAGCTGGACTTAGGTATAGACAATACATGTAAATCTTAGATTCTGTTTTCCACCTTCTGGTTCTTCAGGAATTGAGTTTATTTTCATGATTTCAATTTAATATGTTTGATCTCTTTGGGATCTTTGTACAAAACATAGTATCTCTGGAGATACCATAAGATGTGAAAATATAAGACTTGCCATTGAGTCCTCTTTTCCCAGTTGATACTTCACCTTTACTTCACTGAAGCCTAAATTTTTCTGATCTGGGTAATTAGAATAATGATAGCCAAAAACAATAAAGTGTTGCTCAAATGTTGTTGGTTCTCATATATGATCTTGATGGTTTAGTCAGATTTTTCATTGCTGTGGCCAAAAGACCTGACAAGAACAATTTTAGAGGAGGAAAAGTTTATTTGGGGTGCAGTGTTTCAGAGATCTCAGTCCATAGCCAGCTCCATTGCTCCACAGAGATGAGGCAAAACATCATGGTGGGTGTGGTGGAGGAAAGCAACTCAGAAATTGGCACCAGGAAGCAGACAAACTGTAGACCAGGGACAAAATACATACCCAAAGGCATACCCACTCCTCTAGGCACACCCTACCTGCCTATAGTTACCACCCGTTGATTAGTTTAAGATTCACATAACCAAATCTTTTCACCTCTAAACTTTCTCTTTTTAAAATTTTTTAAATTTGTTTTAATTAGTTATACATGACAGTAGAGTGCACTTATATACTTTGACATATCATACATAGATGGGATATAATTTCTCATTTTTCTGAATATACATATTGTAGAATCACATTGGTCATACAGTCACATACATACATAAAGTAATAATGTCTGTTTCATTCTGCTATGTTTCTTATCCCCACATCCCCTGCCTTCCCCTCCTTTCAAAAAATATGGAACGCTTCACTAATTTGCATGTCATCCTTGTGCAGGGGCCATGCTAATCTTCTCTGTATTGCTCCAATTTTAGTATATGTGCTGTTGAAGCAAGCACTAAATTTTTTTACATTGTCTCACACATGAGCTTTTGGGGGATGCATCACATCTAAACCATAACACTAGTTACTATACAAAGAACAGATTTATTAGGCCTACAAATTTAAAAGTATTTTTAAAGAAGTTGTAGAAATGGTTTCTTACAGAATAGAGAATTAAGTTTTTCATGTACAAATATTTGAACTGAAAGGAACTTTGTATTTAATATAAATATTCCTTTGGAACAGGGTGAGTTGGCTCCTGCTATAATAGGTTATGAGATGAATTATAAACATCTTGGTAGACTGTCATCCCAGGTTTAGACAGATCTAATTCAATGGGTAAGAATTTGGCATAAGTAACTAGTTTTATTCCTGGTACCACTGTTTGAAATTATGGTTCTTTAGAAATAATACTCTTACCACAAATCAAATAGGCCTAAACTGTGTAATAATGGCAAAAGGGGTAGAAGAAAAACAGAAAGGAACAAAAATGAGGATATATGCAATGAAGAGTAGACATTGTTTGCCGATTGCCTTAAATAGTCACCAAACATTAACTCTTTAAACTATGGCAGCATTTGATCTTTGTTTTAGTTGTGGAATGCTCCCAATAATCTCCTTTTATCTTGGGGGATATTTCTTAATTCTCACAAAGTATTACAGTTAATATAAGTTGTTTAAATACTCTTTCTGGAGGTTGAAGGCAACTATTATCTCTTGTACTTCAGGAAGATTTGTGGAAAGTAGTTTGTAGGACTTATTTGGAAATAGAATCTTATTTTTCCACTGTCTCTCTTTTTAATTTGAGATGTGTGCTTACAGAAAAAAATGTGGGCTTTAAAATTACTTATGACAGTCGCTTAATACCTACTTTTGTGCAGACGGAATTTAATTCTTGTTTATAATTCTTGAAAGGAAGATAGCTAGTCTCAAGACTTGCACATTCATTTTAAAGAAAATCTTAAATTGAAATGAACTACACAAAAAATACCATTTCTTTAGACGATCACTGTGAGTGTTTACACTTTTACAGTCACTTTAGTCGTAATCTAGATTTTGGTAAGCAAGTGGCTTTGTCAGATTCTTTTCAGGCGAATGCACTTAAGGACAATAAAATAAGTGGAATTGATAACTTACTAATTTATTTTTGCAGCAAACATTAACTTTATGCAAGGCACTGAATCAGATTCTGTGGAGGATTTAAAGATAAAAAATTATGAAATCACTGCTTCAAAGGAGTTCATAATTAAGCAGGCAGACAGAAAATAAGAATATGAATGTTTCTGGTTCAAGGTAGTATTAAATAAGGGCCATGGGAGCTTCCAATCATGTGTCATAGTCGTTCAAAGCAGAGAGAAAAAGAGAGAACACCCGAAAAAAAAAAAAATGCACTGTGGAGGAAGGTCCCTGAAGACTTGGTTTGGGGCTGGGGATGTGGCTCAAGCGGTAGTGTGCTCGCCTGGCATGCGTGCGGCCCGGGTTCGATCCTCAGCACGACATACCAACAAAGATGTTGTGTCTGCCGAAAACTAAAAAATAAATATTAAAATTCTCTCTCTCTCTCTCTTAAAAAAAAAAGACTTGATATGGTTTGAATAGTATGACAATGAAGATAAGCATTCCTGATGAGAAAACAAACTGAAGCTAAGTTGAAGCGTGTGTCACACACTATGACACACACCTGTAATCCTAGCAGTTTGGAGGCTGTGGCCTGAGGAGGATTGCAAGTTCAAGTCTAGCCTGGGCAACTTAGCAAGACCCTATCTCAAAAAATAAAACAAAAAGGGCCTTGGAATATTGCAATAGCTCAGTAATAGAGTGTCCTGGGCCCTGGGTTTAATCCCAGTATTGGGGGGGGGGAGTGTGGAGTGTGGCATTCACTTTGTAGTTTACATCAACGGTACTTGGTGCATATTTTTGTTATTAACACTTAGCCTATGATTTTGTAATGATATGCTTTAATGCATGTTTCTACCACAATTCATTAATGAAACTTAAATATACCAATTGTCATCATATGTTATTTACTATCCTAGGCACTGAATATATAGCAGTGAACAAATCAGAGATCCCTGCTCTTATGTACCTTATATTCTAGTGGGGGGAAGACAGACAACATAGCACAATAAGTAATTTATAAAATATGTTTAAAGAGTTTAGGGTATAAATCAAGGTAAATTAGGAACTGGAAAATGCTAAAGGATCAAATTTTAAATTGGCTAGTCAGAGCAGGCCTCACTGCAAAGATAGCATCTGAACAAAGACTCTAAAGGAAATAAAGGAGCAAGCTATAAAAATATCTAGGGGATGAACATTCTGGACCAAGAGAATAACAAATACAAAGACCACAAAGCTGAAACATGTCATGTTGAGAATTATGTATAAAGAGACATGAATGAAATTAAAGGGGCCAGAAAGGAGACTGCTTTGGTAGCATAAGGGAGAAATGAAGGAGGCTTGGACTAGAGTGTTAGAATAGATTACACTGTCACATAATACCTGAGATAATCACCTTTAAAAGAGGAAAGATTTACTTTGGCTTATAGTTTGGGAAGTTTCAGTCCATGGCCAATTTACCCTATTGCTTTTGGACCTATGGTGAGGCAGTACCTCACAGCAGGAGCACAGGACAGGGAAATCTGCTCACCCCATGGCAGCCAGGAAGCAAAAATTAGAGAGGAAGAGGAGTGACCCAGGTTTCAGTATCCCCTTTAAGGGCACATCCCCATGACCCAAAGTCTCCCATAAGGTCCTACCCCTTAAAGTTTCTACCACCTCCCTGTAACACAAAAGAGGACAAAACCTTTAATTCAGAGGCCCTTGGGGGACATTTAAGGAAACTCAAACTATAGCAGAGGTGATAAGAAGTTACCAGATTCTGTTTATATTCTGAAAGTAGGAGTAACATGATCTCTGAGTAATTGGAAATGGGGTTTGGGAGAAAATGTGTCAACACTGGTAATTGCAGGGTTTTGAACCTGAATATTTGAAGGAAACATAAAGTGATCATTAACTGAGAGTGAAAAATTCTGGGTAGAACTGGTCTGAAGCAAGAGGGAGTAACTTGAAGATCATAGAATGACTTCTAGAAGACAAGGAAAATACTTCATGTATTCCTGTTTACATCTTTGTCAGCATCTTAATTAGCCCACAATAGGAACTAAAAACTATCGACTAAATCAAGGAATGCATATTCTTAATTTTGGACTGTTCCATAGATCAAAGCAGCTTAAGGGTATGTTTCTCCAAATTGATTTCAAACCTTTACAAAAGTCCTTGAAAATAGTGTATACTAGAATATATACAAGTTGAAATAAAAATTCCTCCAGTTCTACCCTGAAATAGAAGACTATCTCAAATTTTTGAGTAAAGGTGGATTGTATAACAACTTTCTCAAGCTGTGGTTCCTCTTTAATTTTTATAATCCCTAGTGTCACAGCCTAAAGCTTTACCTTGAAATATTATCTCCCACCAGCAATGTACATCCTTGCCAGCACTTGTTATTGTTTGACTTCATAATGGCTGCCATTCTTACTGGAGTGAGATGGTACCTTAGAGTGGTTTTAATTTGCATTTCTCTGATTGCTAGAGATGGTGAGCATTTTTTCGTGTACTTGTTGATTGATTGTATATCCTCCTCTGAGAAGTATCTGTTCAGGTCCTTGGCCCATTTGTTTACTGGGTTATTTGTTTTTTTGTTGTTTAACTTTTTGAATTCTTTGTATACTCTAGAGATTAGAGCTCTATCTGAAGTGTGAGGGGTAAAAATTTGTTCCCAGGATGTAGGCTCCCTATTTACCTCACTTATTATTTCTCTTGGTGAGAAAAAACTTTTTAGTTTGAATACGTCCCATTTGTTGATTCTTGATTTTAACTCTTGTGCTATAGGTGTCCTATTAAGGAATTTGGAGCCCGACCCCACAAGATGGAGATTAGGGCCAACTTTTAATTCTATTAGACACAGAGTCTCTGGTTTGATTCATAGCTCCTTGGTTTGATTCCTAGCTCCTTGATCCATTTTAAGTTAACTTTTGTGCATGGTGAGAGAAAGGGATTCAATTTCATTTTGTTGCATATGGATTTCCAGTTCTCCCAGCACCATTTGTTGAAGATACTATCCTTTCTCCATTGCATGCTTTTAGCATCTTTGTCTAATATAAGGTAGTAGTAATTTTCTGTCTTGGTTCTGTGTCCTCTATTCTGTACCATTGGTCTACCTGCCTGTTTTGGTACCAGTACCATGCTGTTTTTGTTACTATTGCTCTATAGTATAGTTTAAAATCTGGTATTGCTATATCACCTGTTTCACTCTTTCTGCTTAGAATTGCTTTAGCTATTCTGGGTCTTTTATTTTTCCAGATGAATTTCATGATTGCTTTTTCTATTTCTGTGAGGAATGCCGTTGGGATTTTGATTGGTGTTGCATTAAACCCATAGAGTATTTTTGGTAATATTGCCATTTTAATGATATTAATTCTGCCTATCCATGAGCAAGGTATATCTTTCCATCTTCTAAGGTCTTCTTCTATTTCTCTCTTTAGGGTTCTGTAGTTTTCGTTGTATAGATCTTTCCCCTCTTTGTTAGGTTGATTCCCAAGTATTTTATTTATTTTTTTATTTTTTTGAGGATATTGTGAATGGAGTGGTTGTCCTCATTTCCATTTCAGAGGATTTGTCACTGATATACAGGAATGCCTTTGATTTATGTGTGTTGATTTTATATCCTGCCACTTTGAAGAATTCATTTACTAGATCTAGAAGTTTCTTGGTAGAACCTTTTGGGTCTTCTAGGTATAGGATCATGTCATCTGCAAATAGTGCTAATTTAAGTTCTTCTTTTCCTATCTTTATGCCTTTAATTTCTTTTGTCTGTCTAATTGCTCTGGCCAGTGTGGCTATTTAAAGCAATCGGCAAACAATGTCTACTCTTCATTGCATATATCCTCACCTAAACAACAAATAACAAAATAAGGACCTGAACAGACACTTCTCAGAAGAGGATAAACAATCAGTCAATAAATATATGAAAAAAATTTTCATCATCTCTAGCAATTAGAGAAATTCAAATCAAAACTACTCTAAGATATCATCTTACTCCAGTCAGAATGGCAGCTATTATGCATAAAAACAATAATAAGTGTTGGCAAGGATGTGGGGGAAAAGGTACACTCATACATTGTTGATGGGACTACAAATTGGTGCAGCCAATTTGGGAAGCAGTATGGAGATTCCTTGGAAAGCTGGGAATGGAACCACCATTTGACCCAGCTATTCCCCTTTTCAGACTATACCCAAAAGACCTAAAAAGAGCATACTACAGGGATACAGCTACATCAATGTTCATAGCAGCACAATTCACAATAGCTAGACTGTGGAACCAACATAGATGCCCTTCAATAGATGAATAGATAAAAATGTGGCATTTATACACAATGTAATATTACTCAGCACTAAAAAATAACAAGATCATGGCATTTGCAGGGAATGGATGGCATTAGAGCAGATATATTCTAAGTGAAGTTAGCCATTCCCTAAAAAACAAATGCCGAATATTTTCTCTGATATAAGGGGGGATGACTCAAAATAGAGTAGGGAGGAAAAGCATGAGAAGAAGATTATCACTAAACAGGGAAGAGAGGTGGGAGGGAATGGGAGGGGGAAGGGGAATTGCACGGAAGATGGAAGGAGACACTCATTGTTATAAAAAATACATATATGATGGTGTGAGGGGGAAGAAAAAGAGAGAGAAATGTGTCACCAGTAGATTGGGTAGAGAGAGGTGATGGGAGGGGAGGGGAGGAGAGGAGAGATAGGAAGGGCAGCAGAATATAACAGACACTAGTATGGCTGTATGTTTAAACGTGGCTGTATAACCAATGTGAACCTGCAATCTGTACACGTGGAAAAATGAGAATTCATACCCCATTTGAATCAAATGTATGATATGTCAAGATCATTGTATTGTCATGAGCAACTAATAATAATAAAAAAAGAAATATTATCTCCTCTCTGTTTTGCCTTCATACCAGTGTAACTTTCAGTGTCAGGGTCTCTCAGCTCATCCTTATGAAATCATCAATTAGTGTTTGGGTTTTTTTTTCCTTTTTCCTGTACCAGGACTTATTGTTTTACTTATTTTTGTTAAAATTATGTTTCTGGGAAAAGGCTTTTCTTTAACAGCACTATATTACTGTTTTGGGAACTGGTGTTCCCTCTTTGTTTAGCTGGTAGCCGTTCACTTTGTGCTGGGAGCCATTCACTTTGTGAATAATTCCAATTCACTTTTCTTTATTAATGACACTACTTATGGCAGGCAGTACATGCTTTTTCCCCAAGGTTAAATGTCCCTATTGCTCAGTTCCAAGGCCTACCCTCCTGCCAAAGACTCTACTGGCCGTATTGCTTGGCTGGGGTTGATTCTGTTTCAGTTTGGTCATCTTCATCACTTTTACTGATGTAACCGCTACTACAGAACTTTTGTTTTCTGTTAAACCTAACATTTTCTCCTGAAGTCTAGTGTACCATGGTTAACTCTGCTCTGCTTGTCACACAGAGATAAGATTTGTCTTAAGTATTTTGTCTGCAAGAAGTTCTCAGGGAACAGAGAATGAGAGGATGAGCCTCTCAGGGTGTTTTCAGATCCCACTGACAAGGCAGCATCATTTCTCACTAGAGTAGGCCCTTAAATTGGGGTAGTTATAGTAGACTGCAGGGGTTGTGACATTGGGAGTGAGCCTGAGGTGAGACATACCATAGGATGGGTATTCTTATTTGCTTTCCTTTTATCTGAAACACAGCCACTTCTTCTGTGGTGAAGGTCTCTCTTCCAAGGTCTGATTCCTTTAGGGCCTTCTTGGTTAACTTCATGAAATTCGAAGAGCTGAATACAAATAAGCCTACCACTCTATGTTTATACTTCAAAGTTGTCTTTCAGATCATTGACAACCTCCTCCCTTACCTGTGGCTAAAGGAATAAAGGGGAAGATGGTGCTGCTTCTTTATTCATATTGGAAGTGAAAAGAGATTCCTGAACATTGAATGTTTTGAGGTAGCATGAATCCTAAAAGAACATCTAAATCAAATACATTTTTTGTGATCACACTGAAGCCCACAAAATTAAAGTGTTCTGCATAGGGTCTAATATATATTTAATGTCAAACCTCAAACTAGAACCCAAGACTCCCGAATTCAGTACTCTTTCCATTATTCTGGTATGAGATTATGGTTCCCAGACACTGAATGGTGTAACGAATCACATTGTCTAAACATTGTCAGTTGAGTAATGAGTCCTTAGATTTTTAGGGAAGTAACAAATACCAGGAGAGCTGGGCTTAGCACACATGGATTTCCATGGTTATATTTCTCTATACATTCTGCTGTTTACATGTTTTTCTTCTCACAGATTTTCAGTTTAGATCTTGGAGGCATATCAGCAGTGGTTCTAAATGGCTATGATGTAGTAAAGGAATGCCTTGTTCATCAGAGTGAAATTTTTGCAGACAGACCATGTCTTCCTTTATTCATGAAGATGACAAAAATGGGAGGTATGTTTATTTTCAACTATTTAGTGATCTACTAAACTATTTTAAATCACATTCCTTATTTTAAGTAATTTTAGTTACAGTTACAGCATACAGTTGGGATCCTTGTATTGGTAACAGGAAGGCATCTATAGACTTACTTACAGAACTTAGTTTTTGAACACCTTTCAGGTTATATTACCTAATATTTTAGACTACTAAATGCTAATTTTATTGTAGTCTAGATCTATTAAATATTATAAATAGTATTTTAAAGAATTAGTACTTAATAACATCTTCAGGTTTTATGAAACAAGTTAGGAGTACACTTGAATCAGAAGTGTCCTTTGATGCCAGGCTTGAATACTTGGTGACATTTTTACTACCTTTTTAAAAATAAGCTTACAAAACTTGAATCAGCCTTTCTTTGGGGGGATGGGGTGTACCAGGGATTGAACTCAGGGGCACTCAACCACTGAGCCACATCCTCAGCCCATTTTGTATTTTATTTAGACACAGGCTCTCACTGAGTTGCTTAGTGCCTTGCTTTTGCTGAGGCTAGCTTTAAACTCAGGATACTCCCATCTTGGCCTTCAAAGCTGCTGGGATTCCAGGCTTGTGCTACCATGCCTAGGAGCCCTTTTTAACTACTACTCATTATGTTGTATAAATGGAGCATTGTGGGGTTTAAATAAAGGAGTGGTTTGCATAGTTTAAGGTTGAATAATGTTGTATGATTTTATATTCAACAAGAGAAAAAAGCTGAAAGTTGACAAAAATCAGTAAGAAAAAAAGCCTAAAATATAGAATGTTGAAATCAGATTCAGTGGTTTTAGTTGTATAAGAATGGTGTTATAGTCGTTGCCATTACAAAAAGACCCAACAAGAACAAGTTAGAGGAGGAAAAGTTTATTTGAGATTCATGTTTCAGAGGTCTCAGTTCATAAATGACCAACTCCATTCTCTGGACCCGAGGTGAGGCAGAACATCATGTCAGGAATGCATGGCAGAGGAATGTAGCTTGGGACAGGGCAATCAGGAAGAAGAGAGAGATATCTCTGATCACCAGGAGCAAAATTTAAACCCGAGGGCACACCCCCAGAGACCTATCTCCACCAGCCACACCCTATTGCCTTCATTTATCACCCAATTAATTCCTATGAGGAGTTAATTCAATGATTGGGTTACAACTCTCATCATCTAATCATTTCACCTCTGAACCTTCTTGCATCATTCCACACATAAGCTTTTGGGGGACACCTCCTATCTAAACCGTACCAAAAAAGCTTCACACCTTCTTATTCTTTGTATGTGTATGTGTGAGAGAGAGATAACTGGGGATGAAACTCAGGTCTTTGCATATGCCAAGCAAGTGCTCTACCACCAAGCTATATCCCCAGCCCCCACTTATTTTCAAAAGAAAATTTAACAGTACCTTGCTTTAGATAGCCTAAGAGGCATTGAAAAGAAGAAAATAACTTATACTAAATTTATACTAAATCACAAAATAAAGCAACTAATGCAAAGAAAGTACACATTTTAAAGACCAAATTCACAAGCTAGAGTATGATACTTGAAAGCAATAAATAAATAAAAAGCAAATCTCTAACCTCTTAAGTATTCTTACAAATATCAAAGAGGCCAAAGAATAAACCACAATATAATAATAGAAAACCTTTAAAGAAATTATAAAAATGAAAGATGATGTGATTGGAGTAATATTTAAAACAAACACATATTTTTCAAAGTTATAATTTATAGTTTAAGCTGTTTTTATCATGAAGATAAAATGAGTGTTAAAATTAATATTTTCATTAATAGTAAGAGAAAAAATAAGTAAATAATGATATATGTTGTTTTAAGGTACATATGCACTGATTTTGGAATTGGAAATTCATGGCCACTATTAACCCATTGCATGAATGGGAAAAAGCTGCCCCTTGGGTGGGCCTAGCACTGTGCCCAGGCACACAGCTTGGCCAACATAGGGTTATTATGAACAGTGTTCCTTTCTCCCCTTAAGTATAGTTAAAAAGAGCTGGGAGTAGTGGCACATGCCTGTAATCCCAAGAGCTTGGGAGGCTGAGACAGGAGGATTGAAAGTTCAAAGCCAGCGTCAGAAATTTAGTGAGGCCCTAAACAGTTTAGTGAGATCCTGTTTTAAGATAAAAAATAAATAAATAAGGCTGGGGGTGTAGTTCCTGGTTGAGTACCCCTGGATTTAATCCCTGGTATCCAAATATATGTATATGTGTTTGTGTTTGTGTTTGTGTGTGTGTGTGTATGTAAATTTTTTATTTTTATTTTTTTGTGCTATGGATTGTGTGTGTGTGTGTGTGTGTGTGTGTGTGTTTTGAGTGTACCCATACACATATACATACATAATTAAAAGAAAAAAACTTTTTGACGGTACCAGGCATTGTACCCAGGAGTTCTTTACCACCAAGCTACATCCCCAGCCCTATTTATTTTTTATTATTTATGTATTTATTTACTACTGAAGATTGAACTGAAGGGCACTTAACCACTGAGCCACTTCCCCGGCCCTTTTTATTTTTTATTTTGAGACAGAATCTTGCTAAATTGTCCAGGCAGACCTCAAACTTACAATCCTCTTGCCTCAACCTCCGGAGTTTCTTGGTTTATAGTCATTTGATACTGTACTTGGCTGATTAACTTTTTAATAAGCTCCAAATTTAAAAATTGTTGTGTAAAAGTTATTTAAATGTAAATTTTGTCTATGCCTCATGAATACAAGAGAACACAACAGTTTTCATTATAGGAACACCTGTGTCCCAGTAAATAATGGAATTGCAAGTAAAGTACTTGGTTTTTTATTTTTATTTTTTTGTGCTAGGGATTGAGCCCAAGGATGCCTTATCACTAAGTTACATCCCTTGTCATTTTTTTATTATTTTTTATTTTGAGGCAGGTTCTCACAAAGTTGCTGAGGAAAACTTTTGATCCTCTTGCCTTAGCCTCCTGAATCACAGTTCAAGTACATATTACATAATACATACACTGAAGATACTGGGCTTTTCCTTTGATAGTTCACTTAAAAAGGAAATTTTTCATACTTTTCACATAAGAACAACAGATATGTTGCGGAAATTTTAGAGTTTTGTGACAAACAATATCAGTATTAGAAAAGTCTGAGCTTTATGTTTGCCCTTTTTAAAATTTTTTTAATTCATTAATTTCTACTACATTGAGAACTGCAGACTGCACTTGACTGTGCCATTCTTACCTTTTTGGGTACCATATGACTTTAATATAAAGAAGAAAATTTGTACTCTAAATTTTATTCTCCTAAACAGAAAATTTCTAATCCTAGAAGAATGATTTTTAGGTGTTTCTTTAATCCAAGACAAAATTTTACCCATAGAATATGTAATATTTGTCTTTTGTATGTTAGACTTACAGCAAAAGTTGAATGATAAAAGTTACCTGGACCTTGTTCACCAAAGTCAAATTACACTGACAGAAAGAATTATAGTTCTTTTCTTCTAGTACCCAGATAAGGAAAAAAGAAGTTTTTTATTTGTTTGTACTGTAGATTGAACCCATGAGTGCTTTACCACTGAGCTACATCCACAGCCCTTTTTTAAATATTTTTATTTTTATACAGGGTCTCTTTAAGTTTCTTAGGGCCACACTAAGTTGCTAAGGCTAGCCTTGAACTTGTGATCCTCCTGCCTCAGCTTCCCAAGTCACTGGGATTACAGGTGTTCATCACTTGGCCTGATGAGAAGTTTTATCTGATATAATATCCTATGACTAATGAGTAACAGAACAGGACCCAACAAGCAGTTATATAGAAAGATAATTTGCAGGAAAACAACTCTCTGTTTTTAAGATTTGTTTTCTTCAACTTTTAAAATTTCTTTTTATTCAATAGGATTTTTACCTGTTATAGAGAAGGAGGAATTATACAAGATTTTAAATTTTCTTTTCAGGCTTACTCAATGCCAGATATGGCCGAGGATGGGTTGATCACAGAAGATTAGCTGTTAACAGCTTTCGCTATTTTGGATATGGCCAAAAGTCTTTTGAATCTAAAATCTTAGAAGAAGCCAAATTTTTCATTGATGTTATTGAGACATACAAAGGTCGACCTTTTGACTTTAAGCAGTTAATAACAAATGCTGTTTCGAACATAACTAATCTGATCATTTTTGGAGAACGATTCACTTATGAAGACACTGATTTTCAGCACATGATTGAGTTATTCAGTGAAAATGTGGAGCTAGCTGCCAGTGCCTCAGTTTTCCTATATAATGCCTTTCCATGGATTGGCATCTTACCCTTTGGAAAACATCAACAGCTATTTAGAAATGCAGCTGTGGTCTATGATTTTCTCTCCAGACTTATTGAAAAAGCTTCCATCAACAGAAAGCCTCAGTCACCTCAGCATTTTGTTGATTCTTATTTAGATGAGATGGATCAAGGTAAAAATGACCCATTATCTACTTTCTCCAAAGAAAACCTAATTTTCTCAGTGGGTGAACTCATCATTGCTGGAACTGAAACAACAACCAATGTATTACGCTGGGCAGTTCTTCTTATGGCCCTTTATCCCAACATTCAAGGTGAGGATTCTTTTGATGATCTCAGGTAGGGATCATATATGTTTTAAGGTCTTTAACCATGTAGAAAGCATTTTTAAGAATTTATGCTAAGCTTGCCAAGATGACAATATTTCATAGTAATGAGGAGTTTTCAATTCTAGTATTAAAAAATAAAAAAAGCACCTCTAGGGCTGAGGTAGTGGCTCAGTATTAGAACTCTTGCCTGGCACATGTGAGGCACTGGGTTCAATTCTCAGCACCACATAAAAATAAATAAAGTAAAGGTATTGTGTCCATCTTAAGAAAATACTCTTAAAGTAAAAAGCAACTCTGAAATGGATCTTATTATGTCTGTTTTATGAATGAGGATGAGGGCTGAGTGTCTGGAAGTGACACAGCTGGGAACTGGACTCTGGTTTTTATCATTCAAGTTTTATGCTTTACTCAGGAAAATTCCTTACTGAAAATGATATTATCCCAATTCTAAGTTTATTTGATTTTTAAATTTTCTCTCCCATTTCTGGGGATTGAACCTGGAGGTGCTTTACCACTGAGCACAGGGTCTCAGTAATTTGTCCAGGCTGGCCTCGAACTTGGAATCTTTATGCCTCGGCCTCCTGAGTAGCTAAGATTACGGACATATTCTACTACATCCAGCTTAATTTTTGTCCTTAATCCTTGTAATATGTTGTTCATGACAAGTTACCCAGAGCATTGGCTACTGTTATAAGACATATGGCATGTATTTCAAACAAACTCCCAAATAATGAGAAATGAAAAATCTGAGTGTACCTGCCCTGTTGGATTAAAGAGATATTATTTTAGACATGATTCTAAGAATTGTATAATAACTTGAACACTGTTTCTCTGACAGGACAAGTTTGGAAAGAGATTGATTTAATTATGGGCCCTGACAGAAAACCTTCTTGGGATGACAAGTGCAAAATGCCTTATACTGAAGCGGTTTTGCATGAAGTTTTAAGACTCTGTAATATAGTTCCATTAGGGATTTTCCACGCAACCTCTGAAGATGCAGTTGTACGTGGTTATTCCATTCCTAAAGGCACAACAGTAATTACAAATCTTTATTCTGTACACTTTGATGAAAAATATTGGAAAGAGCCAGAAGTGTTCAATCCCGAGCGATTTCTGGACAGCAGTGGATATTTTATCAAAAAGGAAGCTTTGATTCCTTTCTCCTTAGGTAAGAGAAATTTTTCCCTAAGTAAGAGAATGTTAGAATAAAATATAACAATGACTCATCACATGTAACATTTTAATCTGAGCATCCTGCTCTAAAATTAAATATTCTAATTCTGAAACCATATTATTGATTCTTTTAGTAAAGAATTGTTTGATTATAGGTATTAATAATTTTTCTTTTTTTATTAGTTACACATGATAGTACAATGATCTTGACATATCATACATTTGAATCAAATGGGGTATAATTTCTCATTTTTCTGAGTGTACAGGTTGCAGAATCACATTGGTCATACATTCACGTGTATACATACAGCAATAATAGTGTCTATTTTATTCTGCTGTCCTTCCTACCCCCCCCTTTCCCTCTCCTCCCCTCCCATCACTTCTCTCTATCCAATCCAATGTGACACATTTCTTTTTTTTTCTCCTCACATCATCATACATGTATTCTGTATTAATACTTTTTCTACTCAAAATAAGCTATTATTTATTAACTAGAGTTAAAGTATTAAGAACCTCTGGATTCTCCTGGAATGTTTTTGTTTTTGCTTTTTTTTTTTTTTTTGACTTGTAATGAAACTTGTAGAGCTAGAAGTCAGTAACAGGTGGCTTTAGAAACTTGACAACTTGAAGTAAAACTATAATCTAACCTTTTTGCCTTCCAGTTTATTGTACTTCATCTCCAGTTAGGAAATATTGCTTTTGCTGTGAAAAAGGACACAGATCACAGACCCATGGAAGATAAACTAGAAATTCTTTCTCATTATTGAGAAAAGTACACATTTAGTTAGTTGAAGTAAAATGGACTTCTCTTGGATCTATAGACCAAAATGTCTCATCTCAAATTAAATCTTTCATAGCATATCTTAGGCTCTGTTGCAATGTGCAAAAGAAGTTGGAGATGAGACTAAAGTCTTCCAAAAGTCCATGATCTAACAAAAGGAGGTAAAGGAATAGTTTCTGTGTGCTGTGCTGCTAATTTCTATTCTTTGGGATTTAAGAGAATCATTTAATAAGTATAACTTCCTCTAACTTTCTTTAATTTCCAGATTTCCTGAATGTCATTCAAATATTAGACATTAATTTTGGTAAATGTAAATTTTTAATAGTCAGGCATGGGTGGCACATGCTTTAATCCCAGCAACTCAGGAGGCTGAAGCATGAGGATCACAAGTTTGAGGCCAGCCTCAGAAACTTGGTGAGACCCTGTCTCAAAATAAAAATTTTTAAAAACAGGCTGGGGATGTAGCTCAGTGGTAGAGTACCCCTGATTTAAATCCCAGTACCACAGATTCACATCCAAAAACCAACTAACCAAACAAACAAAAACATATTATATCTGCTTTTCCTGTTTAGGGAGAAGACATTGTCTTGGAGAACATCTGGCTCGGATGGAAATGTTCTTGTTTTTTACAGCGCTGCTCCAGCGGTTTCATTTGCATTTTCCATATGAAGTGGTTCCAGATCTGAAGCCTAGGTTAGGCATGACATTGCAGCCTCAGCCCTACCTTATCTGTGCCAAAAGACGCTGAAAGTTATAGATGTTTTGGGGAATAAGGATGTATGTTTCCTTACCCCTGAACCTTATTTAATCTAATCAGCGTGGTGTTTGGATAAGTCACAGTATCATAAAGTCAAATGAACACAGATGTGTCATTGAAAACAGCACTAGAGCAAAATTAAATATTAACAATGATATTTTTAAAGCTTCTATGACTTCTAAAGTTAAATTCTCTATTGAGGAGCACAAAGGTTCATAAGATGCTGAGGGCCATGGATGTCCTAAGTAGAGCCACTTATTTGGTGTAAGTTTTCTCTCATCCTTTCTTGACTCCACATGGTTTCTTACCTCATGAGAGCTTGGCCTCCAAATGCCAATTCCTTTTTGACCAAGTCCCAGTCGAGTTTAATAGAAGACTGTGGAATTAAAATGCAAATAAATGAATTTGGACTACAGTGGGGTATTTATATATGGTAGCAGATGATTGAAGAAATATAGATTTAATGTACAGTCTACCAGTTTTTCAAATCTTGCTTCTTGCTGTGTCTTCATAGAACTATGTCATTCTTCCTATTTGTGAAGGTCTCTGTGATCCCTGAACACCTGTCCTTACAGCTGCAGTCAATAAATTGGAATTGCAATATGTATTTAGAATAAAAAAGACACATGGATATTGATTCTTTGTAGGCATATTTTCCCTGATACCACTTTCTAAATCATTCCGTCTTTTAGAGGTCTGGAGGCATTTCCATGGGCTAGTGTTCTTTTTCTAATGAGGGTAATGTTCAAATCCAGAAACATGCTTTAGAGACAGGGTAATTGTGTAAATTAGGACACTTAAAAGTAATGGGATGTTATTAATAATCATGCCATATAGCTATTTTTATATTATCATTTTTTTTCTAAAGTTGTACATTAAGGGTTTCTGCTTTTGTAAGTTGGTTTATAAACAGTTGCTGCTACAGAGTAAGTGCACATAACAGTGACCACAATGGGGGTGAGGCAGGGAAAGGATGGAGGAACTTTGAGTTGGACAGAGGGGTGGAAGGGAAGGGGAGGGGCATGGGGTAGAAAAGATGGTAGAATGAGAAGGTCATCATTACCCTAGGTACATGTATGATTGTGTACAATGAGAGAAATGAAAAGTTGTGCTCCATTTGTGTACAATGAATCAAAGTGCATTCAACTGTCACATACAACTAATTAGAACAAATTTTAAAAAGAATATGGATTTAACCTTAGTTTTTCCTTATCTATTAAGTATTTTCAATTTTCTAGCTATAAATCAGGAGTCTGGGTATCTGATATATTAACATGTTTCTAGTTGCAAGGGAAAGAAATCATGTGCAAATTTGCTTAACTAGTAAAAAGAAATTTGGAGATGATGTGTGGAGTTTGGGGTTGGTGTGGCCTAGATGCTCCAAAGATTCTTTTTCTTCCCATCCCTCCATTTGCCTTCCTTATGATATCAGCTTTATCTTAAGCCTGGCTTATGGGAATACGTGGAGAGTTCTGGGAGATCAAGGGAGTTTTTCAGATACTTCCCTCAAACCATTCTTTGTCCTCCAGAGGTCGTTACAGAGTCACATACACATGCATTAACTTAAAACCATGTTTTGTGAGTGGGATTATAGTTCACGTGGGCTGAATGTGTACCTAACTACCAGAACTAGTGATAAATTTGGCTTTCTCCAAAGTGCATGTGCTACAGAGGATGGTATGGTTGTCTAAACAACAACAACAAAAAAAATGAGGGTAATCATGAAGAGAAGGGAACTAAGTCAGAAGATTAATTACAATACAGTATCTCCCTCACCTGCTTTCTGACCACTTGCTTTCCAGCTCACCTTTCTGAGTCTTACAAATGTATTATTCAAGAAGCCACTTCATCTTCATTCTTTCTTTGGAGTAGCTGCTCTCATATTTGGACCTTCTCCTTCCTATAATATTTCCTGTAAAAACCTAAGTTGAACTCTATTGTTTAGGGATGCTGGCAGCCTGGCAGTCACACTGAGCAAGGTAACTTTGTGAACTGATGTGGATTGTAATAAAAATTGAGAAGGTCATATTTACTTTTGAATGCTGCCGCTATTGCTTCTATGATTGGAAACTCTAGAATACTATTTTTCTTTCTTTTTTTTTTAACATGCCTAAGAAAATGTTTGTATTTTACCTTAATCAGGGTAATGTGAACCTTGCAAAAAATCATAAAAAATATAGATTTGTAAACTGTTAAAAGGTAGAAGAGCCACAATTTCAGTTAATTACATATTCAAACAGGGGCAGTGATTCCTCTTCTTTCGGGAGACAAATGCAGTATTTTCATCCTGTTTTTTTTACACCAAATAATTTGAATCCTGCTTTACAATTTATAAGGTTTTTCATTTACTGTCACCTCTTGATCATATGGAGGCAATTAACTGTGGTAAGAATATTGAACTTTTGAAAACATATAAGTTAAATATGAATTATGCAGGGATCCATAATAAAAAATATCTATTTTTTGGAATTACATAGTAACAATTTTTTATTGTTCATAAGAAGGCAGACATGGGAAAAAAGGCAGGATCCATAGATGTATAAGTATAAAGATTATCACTGACACAAAGCTAAAAACTTCCTAAATATCAGGAGAATTAAAACGACTTTTTAAAGAAAAAACCAAGTTAAAAGAAAAGAAAAGGCCAAGTAATATGAAGAATTAAGTTCTATCTATATAGTCACATGAATAAATGTAAATAAGCTTATTGCACCTAAAAAGGTTATTCATATTAGAATCCAAACTAAATTCAGTGCTTGATTATGTTGTGTAAAAGAGATACTTAAAACTTAGGTTAAAGGTTTAGGAAAAAATATACTTAGTTATTTTATTTTGAATATCATCAAAATTTTTGTAGAAATGTTCCTCTCATTATTAAAGTACTTATATAATGTAATTGGTCTACAAAGCTTAAAATATTTACTATCTGCCCATTTACAAAAAAAAAAAATGTTTGCTGACTCTTGAGTCAGATAAACCATTAGCTAGCCTGATTAATCAAGGAAAAGAGGGAGACAGCAGAACTACTCAAAATACAAAAAGACAGGGAGTAATAATCACAAAACAATTTCAATACTCATGAGAAACTGATTGATACTAGTCAATGAAAAGAAGTCTGAAGACCTGAGTAAAATGGATAATCTTCTAAGAAAAATATAATTTATCAAAATTATATAGGACATAGTGGATGCAAGATCTGACATTTGCATACTTGAAGAGCCAGAGAGGAAAAGAGAAAGAATGAGACAGAGGGTTGAGAATTTCCTAAATCTGATGAAAGACATCAAGCCAGATATTTCAGATGCCAGGAAATGCCATGCAGAATAAATAGGAAAAAACAATCAAAGAGATGAGACAATTGCTAACTGCACTTAAGGACAATGGCATGTTGGAAAACAAAGGCATGATATCATCAAGATACTGATATAAAATATTAACCTAGAATATTCTATGTGGCCTTAGTAACCTTCCTTAAAGAAGACAAAAGACATTATTAAGTTGGGAGGGAGGGAATTTGGATTGGGAAGGGACCCTAGGAGGGCTTCTAGCGGAGCCAGCGTGTTTGCTTTACAGTGCTATTTGCTCTATAAAATTTTGGTTTAGTGTGTATATTTTTTAATATGAGAATATGTCACAAATGTTAAATTTACTCATTGCACTCATTTTTATATGCAAATATTTCATTTGTAAATTATCTTCTAAAGCAGATGAGCCTCTATACTGAAGAATACTCAATAGTTTTTTTAACTCTCACAAGTATTATACATGGTAATGATCAATGAAAGTTTTAAGTATAAAAGTAATTTAAAACCAGGAGATATTTTTGTAAAATGTGAATTTTCAGCTGTTCTTGTTTGTTTCTCTGGTACTGAGTATTGAATCCAGGGGCACTCTACCGCTGAGCCACATCTGCAGTCCTTTTTATTTTTTATTTTGAGGCAGGGTCTTGCTGACTTGCCCAGGCTGGCCTTGAATTTTCGATCCTCCTGCCTCAGCCTCCCAAGTAGCTGACAGTACAGGCAAGAGTCAATGTGCACAGTGTTCTCAGCTTTTCTTGAAAAAACATGGAAGTCATGTCAATTTTGGACTGGCATTTTGAACAACTGGAGATAAGGCTTTTTTTTTTTTTTTTTTTTTTTTTACAAGATATATTTCTATGCTTCACACCATTTCCATTTCATTAATTGTTGCCTTCAGGTTCCTTATGAATATTACTTCTGCAAGTTAAATATCCTAAGTTTTGAATGCAATTTGGTTCTTATCACTGTCTCTGAATCTTTTAATTTACCAATATTTCTTTGAAAACATACCACCTGGCTGTTTCAGAATGGGGTGAATGCAGATTTTGCAGAATGCAATTTAAGACTTCCTTTGTCTTTTTTTTTTTAAACCTGACAACAGCTCCTAGAACTTTTATTCTTAGAGGTCTTATTAGACCCGCTCCACTTCATTTATCCTTTACTGATAGCAATTATTTGAACTTAATTGCAAGGAATCATATTTTTTCTTCTTGAATTTCTCCTTGATGGTGGATTGACTGTTGCTATCTTTTTGGATCTTTTGTGTCTTTCCTCAGGTGGATAATGTGGAAACCAGAGACCTAGACAAAACTTTAGAAACCAAATACACTCTTCACTGTTTTTCTGATTAAATTAATTGTGTTTTTAAATTAAATTAATTCACTGTTTTTCTGATAAATTAATCCGCTTAAGCTTTCCTTAAAAGAGTAAAGAACCCCCTACAGGGAATTTGGACTATGTATGAATCTCTTCAAGATAAAGTGAGTTCTGGGACCCTGAACTTGAGGGACCATTTCCAAACTAACATTGCTCATAGCTGAATTTGATGTTGTTTCATAAAAATAACAGTTCAAATTTGGATATTGAGAATATATGACAATAGTGCTAAACTTCCTAATAATTCTAAAATTTTTAGTAATTTTCCTTGAAGTTCACTAGAATTTTCTTATTAGACAATCATATCATCTACAAATGACAGTATTATTTCCTTTCCAGTTGTTTGGGCTCTTTTTACTACTCCTCTACTTAAAAATCTCCAGGACAGTGCTGATGAAAATTGATGATAGCAAATATTCCTCTTTAAGGAATGATTCTTATATTTCATTATTATGTGATACATTTGATGTAGTTTGTTTTGTTCATCCCTACCCCCAAATTTAAGTTCCCTTCTATTCCATGTTTGTCTTTTTTCCTTCCTCCTTCTTTTTTCTTCCTTCTTTCATTTCCTTATTCTTTTTCTTTTTTCCCCCTTTGGGGATATTTTTATTGAATGTGTTATTTTTTTAATTTTTAAAATTTATTTTAATTAGGCATATATGACAGCAGAATGCATTTTGATTAATTGTACACAATTGCAGCCAGCTTTACATTTCTAAGGTTGTTAATGTAGCATCACACCATACGTGCAGTCATACATGTCCCTAGAGTAATGATGTCCATCTCATTCCACCATCTTTTCTGCCCCCATGCACCTTACCTCCCCTCCTCCCCTTTGCCCAAAGTTACTCCATCTTTCCCATGCCTCCCTCCTCTCTGTTAACTCAATACTTAACACCAAAAACAAACAACCCCAATCAATAAATGGGCTAAGGAGCTGAACAGACACTTCTCAGAATTAGATATACATTGAAAAATGCTCAACATCTCTAGTAATTAGAGAAATGCAAATCAAAACTACTCTAAGATTGTCAGACAGCCCTCCGACAGAGGTTGAGGAGAATCACTAGACCAGCTAGTGAGTGTCTCCTGGCTGAGCGAGAGGGTGAGTGTCGCGACCCGGCCCGCCACCCTGCCTGGCAAAAATCACACCGAGTCGGGAGTTGAGTCAGCCGAGATGGCGCAGCAACTCATTTTATTGTGGAGGGAGAGGACTTATATAGAGAGAGAAGAAGGGAGGTGGGGGCAAAGGCAGGGGCCAATCAGAGATAGGAGAGTCCCCCAGATTGGGGTACTCTAGGCACCCCAGTTACAGAAACAGAGCCCCGTTACCCTAATTACAGAAACAATACCCCATTAGATATGTGTGCCCCGTTTCTGGGGAGTTATTCTTTGTGTTTGCGGAAGCCATATCTTGGGGCCATTCAGGCACGTATATGGAAGCCATTTCTCAAGTTCTAACTGTCAGGTACATGGAGAATCACAAAACCAGAATCACAAGACTGGGGATTTCCCAACAGTGGTTTTTCTTCCTCTTTCCCCAGCGATTGCACTTCCGTGGTCAGCAGAGGTCCCAACATAAGATTTCATCTCAGGCCAGTCAGAATGGCAGCTATCAAGAATATAGACAACAACAAATGTTGGCGAGGATGTGAGGGAAAAGGCATACTCATACATTGCTGGTGGGACTGCAAATTGGGACAGCCAATATGGAAAGCAGTATGGAGATTCCTTAGAAAACTTGGAATGGAACCACCATTTGACCCAGCTATCCCACTCCTTGGTCGATACCCAAAGGACTTAAAGTCAGCATGCTATGGTAATGAAGCCACACCAATGTTTAGAGCAGCTCAGTTCGAAATAGCTAAACTGTACAACCAACCTAGATGCCCTTAAATAGGTGAATGGATGAAGAAAGTGTGGTATAGATACACAATGGAATATTACTCAGCAATAAAAAAGAATAAAATTATAGCATTTGCAGGTAAATGGATGGAGTTGAGAATATCATGCTAAGCGAAGTAAGCCAATCCCAAAAAACCAAAGGCAGAATGTTCTCCTTATTCTTTCTTAAATTATGAAAGGATGACTTTTGTCAAGTAATTGCAACTATTTAGATAGTCATTCTTTTCTCCTCTGATTGGTTAATATGATAATCACATCAATTCATTCTAATGGCAATCCACCGTTGTGTTCCTGGAACAAATCCAGTTTGCAAATATATTATTTACAAATTCTTCATCTGAGTTCATGAGTAAGATTGGTTTATAATTTTTCCCTTCCTATGCTCTTAGGTTTGATATCAAAGTAATAGTAGCTTATAGAAGAGATCATTTAGTGTTTTTTCCTTTATAAATAATCTGGAATATTGTTTTAAATTAGAATACTTAGTTCCTGAAGTGTAGAATTTGCCCATAAAATCATTTTACCTGGTGTGTGTGTGTGTTAGGGAGGGCAATAGATATCAACTACTGATGGGATTTCTTTACTTGTTATATGTTTATTTGGGATTTCTAACTCATTGGGGAGAATTTTGGTAAATTTTATATCTCCAGAATGTTGATCAGTCCAAACTCAGAAATTGCAGAAGTAAAAGAACTTTATTTGGGGTCTTAATTGTACTTTGGGAGGTATAGGTTCAGGTATCTCTGAATCAATGATTCAAGGAAGAGAAAGGAGGTGGGAGATTATATTGAGCAAAGAATGTTGATTTGTTAGAAGGCAATAAAAAATTGTCTTGTTGGGAAACTTAATGTACTTGAGAACAGGTACTGCATGTGACCAATATATAAAGAAAACAATACATGTATTTAGTAAAAATGTCCTAAAACAGAGACTGAAACCTCTTGAATATGCATCTTGAGTCTCTGGGCATAATGTTAATTATTCCAGATGCCTGTGGTCAGATGCTAATCAAAGTTCACATTTGTAGTCAGTAGTTGGAGTTGTGCCTAAGTCTTGCTTCCTAATGGCCTCCTGATCCCATTTTTTTTTCAAATCTACATAATGGTGACAATATAAGGACCTGCCTTAGGATTATTATATTTTTAACTTATAAATGGCAGCAGAATGCATTGCAATTCTTATTACACATATAGAGCACCATTTTTCATATCTCTGGTTGTATACATTATATATTCATACCAATTCGTGTCTTCATACCTGTACTTTGGATAATAATGATCAACACATTCCACCATCACTAATAACCCTATGCACCCTCCTTTCCCTCCCACCCCTGTGCCCTATCTAGAGTTCCTCTATTCCTCCCATGCTCCCACTCCCTATCCCACTATGAATAAGCCTCCTTATATCAAAGAAAACATTGGGCATTTGGACTTTTGGGATTGGCTAACTTCACTTAGCATTATCTTCTCTAACTCCATCCATTTACCTACAAATGCCATGATTTTATTCTCTTATTGCTGAGTAATATTCCATTGTGTATATATGCCACATTTTTTTATCCATTCATCTCTTGAAGGGCATCTAGGTTGGTTCCACAGTTTAGCTATTGTGAATTGTGCTGCTATAAACATTGATGTGTCTGTGTCCCTGTAGTAAGCTGTTTTTATACCTTTGGGTATAGACCCAGGAGAGGGATAGCTGGGTCAAATGGTAGTTCCATTCCCAATTTTCCAAGAAATCTCCATACTGCTTTCCATATTGGCTGCACCAATTTGCAGTCCCACCAGCAGTGTATGAGTGTACCTTTTTCCCCACATCCTTGCCAACACTAATGATTGTATGCATAATAGCTGCCATTTTGACTGGAATGAGATGAAATCTTAAAGTGGTTTTGATTTGCATTTCTCTAATTGCTAGTGATGATGAACATTTTTTTCATGTATTTATGATTGATTGTACATCATCTTCTGAGAAGTGTCTCTTCAGATCCTTGGCCCATTTATTGATTGGGTTATTTGGGGTTTTTTGGTGTTAAGATTTTTGAGTTCTTTATATACCCTAGAGATTAGTGCTGTATCTGATGTGTGAGGGGCAAAGATTTGCTCCTAAGATGTAGGCACTCTATTCACCTCACAGATTGTTTCTTTTGCTGAGAAGAAACTTTTTAGTTTGAGTCCATCCTGTTTACTGATTCTTGATTTTAATTCTTGCACCACAGGAGGCTTATTAAGAAAATTGGTTCAGATTGTTAATTGCTAGTATATAGAAGTACAACTGACTTAGTCAACCTAACTTTGCTAATTAACTATGATAGGTGTTTGATATACATGGATTCTTTGAGATTTTCAATATGCCATGTGCACATGCAAATAGTTTTACTTCTTTAGTTTGTATGTCTTTTATTTCTTTTTCTTGCCTAACTGCTCTTGCTACATCTTCTTGTACAATGTTATGTAGAATAACAGCAATAGCATGTTTTATTCCTGATCTTTGGGTGAAAACATTAGTGTTCCATTACTAAATATCATGATAACTGTGGGGTTTTTTTTTTATATATATGCTCTTTATCAGTCTGAGGAAATGTTTTCCTATTCCTACTTTATTGAAGGTTTTTTTTAAAACAATCATTAAAATGTTGGATTTCTGGCCAGTGTTTCGAGAACTATATTGAATAGAAGTGGTGATAGAGGGCATCCCTGTCTTGTTCCAGATTTTAGAGGGAATGCCTTTAACTTTTGTCCATTCAGAATGATGCTAGCCTGAGGCTTAGCGGCCAGAGCAATTAGACAGACGAAAGAAATTAAAGGCATAAAAATAGGAAAAGAAGAACTTAAATTATCACTATTTGCAGATGACATGATTCTATACCTAGAAGACCCAAAAGGGTCTACAAAGAAACTACTAGAACTAATAAATGAATTCAGCAAAGTGGCAGGATATAAAATCAACACGCATAAATCAAAGGCATTTCTGTATATCAACGACAAAACTTCTGAAACGGAAATGAGGAAAAACACTCCATTCACAATATCCGCAAAAAAAATAAAATACTTGGGAATCAACCTAACAAAAGAGGTGAAAGATTTATACAATGAAAACTACAGAACCCTAAAGAGAGAAGTAGAAGAAGATCTTAGAAGATGGAAAAATATACCCTGTTCATGGATAGGCAGAACTAACATCATCAAAATGGCGATATTACCAAAAGTTCTCTATAGGTTTAATGCAATGCCAATCAAAATCCCAACAGCATTTCTTGTAGAAATAGATAAAGCAATCATGAAATTCATATGGAATAATAAAAGACCCAGAATAGCAAAAGCAATTCTAAGCAAGAAGTGTGAATCAGGCGGTATAGCGATACCAGATTTCAAACTATATTACAGAGCAATAGTAACAAAAACAGCATGGTACTGGTACCAAAACAGGCGGGTGGACCAATGGTATAGAATAGAGGACACAGAGACTAATCCACAAAGTTACAACTATCTTATATTTGATAAAGGGGCTAAAAACATGCAATGGAGGAAAGATAGCATCTTCAACAAATGGTGTTGGGAAAACTGGAAATCCATATGCAACAAAATGAAACTGAATCCCTTTCTCTCCCCATGCACAAAAGTTAACTCAAAATGGATCAAGGAGCTTGATATCAAATCAGAGACTCTGCGTCTGATAGAAGAAAAAGTTGGCTCCAATCTACATATTGTGGGGTCGGGCTCCAAATTCCTTAATAGGACACCCATAGCACAAGAGTTAACAACAAGAATCAACAAATGGGACTTACTTAAACTAAAAAGTTTTTTCTCAGCAAGAGAAACAATAAGAGAGGTAAATAGGGAGCCTACATCCTGGGAACAAATTTTTACTCCTCACACTTCAGATAGAGCCCTAATATCCAGAGTATACAAAGAACACAAAAAATTAGACAATAAGATAACAAATAACCCAATCAACAAATGGGCCAAGGACCTGAACAGACACTTCTCAGAGGAGGATATACAATCAATCAACAAGTACATGAAAAAATGCTCACCATCTCTAGCAGTCAGAGAAATGCAAATCAAAACCACCCTAAGATACCATCTCACTCCAGTAAGATTGGTAGCCACTATGAAGTCAAACAACAACAAGTGCTGGCGAGGATGTGGAGAAAAGGGTACTCTTGTACATTGCTGGTGGGACTGCAAATTGGTGCGGCCAATTTGGAAAGCAGTTTGGAGATACCTGGGAAAGCTGGGATGGAACCACCATTTGACCCTGCTATTGCCCTTCTCAGACTATTCCCTGAAGACCTTAAAAGAGCATGCTACAGGGATGCTGCCACATCAATGTTCATAGCAGCACAATTCACAATAGCTAGACTGTGGAACCAACCCAGATGCCCTTCAACAGATGAATGGATAAAAAAAAAATGTGGCATCTATACACAATGGAGTACTATGCAGCAATAAAAAATGACAAAATCATAGAATTTGCAGGGAAATGGATGGCACTAGAGCAGATTATGCTTAGTGAAGCTAGTCAATCCCTAAAAAACAAATACCAAATGTCTTCTTTGATATAATGAGAGCAACTATGAACAGAGCAGGGAGGAAGAGCAGGAAGAAAAGATTAACATTAAACAGAGACATGAGATGGGAGGGAAAGGGAGAGAAAAGGGAAATTGCATGGAAATGAAGGGAGACCCTCATTGCTATACAAAATTACATATAAGAGGTTGTGAGGGGAATGGGAAAATTAACAAGGAGAGAAATGAATTACAGTAGATGGGGTAGAGAGAGAAGATGGGAGGGGAGGGGAGGGGGGATAGTAGGGGATAGGAAAGGTAGCAGAATACAACAATTACTAATTGGGCATTATGTAAAATTGTGGATGTGTAACCGACGTGATTCTGCAATCTGCATTTGGGGTAAAATTGGGAGTTCATAACCCACTTCAATCTAATGTATGAAATATGATATGTCAAGAGCTTTGTAATGTTGTGAACAACCAATAAAAAAAAAAAGAAAAAAAAATGTTGGATTTCTGCAAAAAAAAAAAAAAAGAGAGAGAGAAAAAAGAAAGTTGGGGCCTAATCTCACATGACGGAGATTAGAGCTTACTTTTTCTTCTATTAGACACAGGGTCTCTGGTTGTATTCCTAAATCCATTTTGAGTTGAAATTTGTTCATGGTGAGAGATAAGGATTTAATCTCATTTTGTTGCATATGGATTTCCAGCACCATTTGTTGAAGAGGCTATCTTTCCTCCAATACATGTTCTTGGCACCTTTGTCTAATATAAGATAATTGTAGTTTTTAAAAAAATTTTTAATATTTATTTTTTATTTTTTTTATTGTTGGTCGTTCAAAACATTACATAGTTCTTGATATATCATATTTCACAGTTTGATTCAAGTGGGTTTTAATTGTAGTTTTGTGTGTTAGTCTCTGTGTCCTCTATTCTGTACCAATGGTCTACCAGTCTGTTTTGGTGCCAGTACCATGCTGTTTTTGTTACTATTGCTCTGCAGTATAGCTTCAGGTCTGGTATAGTAATGCCACCTGCCTCATTCTTCCTGCTAAGGATTGCTTTAGCTATTCTGGGTCTCTTATTTTTCCAGGTGAATTTCATGATTGCTTTTTCTATTTCTATGAAAAATGTCATCGGAATTTTGATCGAAATTGCATTAAATCTGTATAGAGCTTTTGGAAGTATGGTCATTTTGATAATATTAATTCTGCCTATCCAAGAGCAAGGTAGATCTTTCCTTCTTCTAGGATCTTTGATTTCTTTCTTTAGGGTTCAGTAATTTTCATTATATAGATCTTTCACCTCTTTCATTGATTCCCAAGTATTTTATTTTTTTGAGCCTATTGAGAATGGAGTAGTTTTCTTTGTTTCCCTTTCTGAGGATTTGTCACTGATACACAGAAATGCCTTTGATTTATGGGTGTTGATTTTATATCCTGCTACTTAGCTGAATTCATTTACTAGTTCTAGTAGTTTTCTGGTGGAACTTTTAGGGTCTTCCAAGTATAGAACTATATCATCAACAAATAGTGCAAGGTTGAGTTCTTCTTTTCCTATGTGTATCCTTTTAATTTCTTTCATCTGTCTAATTGCTCTGGCCAGTGTTTCAAGAACTATGTTAAATAGAAGTGGTGAAACAGGACATCCCTGTCTTGTTCCAGTTTTTAGAGGGAGTGCCTTCAATTTTTCTCCATTTAGAATGATGTTGGCCTGGTGCTTAGCATAGATAGCTTTTACGATATTGAAATATGTTCCTGTTATCCTTAGTTTTTCTAGTGTTTTGAACATAAAGGGACACTGTATTTTGTCAAATGCTTTTTCTGCATCTATTGAGATGATCATATGATTCTTATCTTTAAGTCTATTGATGTGATGAATTACATTTATTGATTTCTGTATGTTGAACCAACCTTGCATCCCTGGGATGAATCCCACTTGATCATGGTGCATGATCTTTTTGTTATGTTTTTGTATTTGATTTGCCAGAATTTTATTGAGAAATTTTGCATCTATGTTCATTAGAGATATTGGTCTGAAGTTTTCTTTCTTCCATGTGTCTTTGCCTGGTTTTGGAAATAGAGTGATATTGACCTCATAGAACGAGTTTGGAGGTGCTGCCTCTTTTTCTATTTCCTGAAATAAATTGGAGAGTATTGGTATTAGTTCTTCTTTAAAGGTCTTATAGAACTCGGCTGTGTATCTATCCGGTCCTGGGCTTTTCTTGGTTGGTAGACTTTTGATTGCATCTGCTATTTTGTCACTTGAAATTCTGTTTATCACCCTGATTCAATTTGGACAAATTATTATGACTGTAGAAATTTCACAATGCTTTTGATATTTTCTGTTTTATTGGAGTACAGGTTTTCAAAATAATTTCTAATTATCTTCTGTATTTCTGTAGCATCTGTTGTGATATTTCCTTTTTCATCATATATGTTAGTGATTTGAGTTTTCTCTCTCATTTTTGTTAGCATGGCTAATGGTCTGTCAATTTTATTTATTTTTTCAATTGTTTCTTTTGTTTCAATTTCATTGACTTCAGCTCTGATTTTAATTATTTCCTGTCTTCTCCTGCCTTTGGTGTTAATTTGTTCTTCTTTTTCTAGGTCTTTGAGATATAGTGCTAAGTCATTTATTTATTGACTTTTTCTTCTTTTAAGGAATGAACTCCATGCAATGAACTTTTCTCTTAGAAGTGCTTTCATAGTGTCCCAGAGATTTTGATGTTGTATCTGTGTTCTCATTCGCCTCTAAAAACTTTTTAATCTCATCCTTGATATCTTCTGTAACCCATTGTTCATTCAGTAGCATATTATTTAGTTGGAGTGGATTTTATTTCTTATTTTATCCTTGATTTCTAACGTTATTCCATTATGATCTGATAGAATGCAGGGTTTTCTATATTTCTTAGGAAATATACTTTTTTATATTTCCTAAGAGTTACTTTGTGGCATAGTATATGGTCTGTTTTAGAGAAGGATCCATGTGCTGCTGAGAAAAAAGTATATTCTCTCATTGAAAGTTGGAATATTCTATATATGTCAATTAAGTCTAAGTTATTGATTGTATTATTGAGTTCTATAGTTTCTTTGTTCAACTTTTGTTTGGAAGATCTATCTAGTAATGAAAGAGGTGCATTAAAAAGTCACCTAAAATTATTGTGTTGTGGTCTATCTGACTCTTGAACTTGAGAAGAGTTTGTTTAATGAACATAGCTGCTCTGTTGTTTAGGGCATATATATTTATAATTGTCAAGTCTTGTTGGTGCATGGTTCCCTTGAGCAGTATGTAGTGTCCTTCTTTATTCTTTTTGATTGACTTTAGTTTGAAGTCCATTTTATTTGATGTGAGGATGGAAACCCTGCTTACTTCCGCAGACCACATGAGTGGTATGATTTTTCCCAACCCTTCGCCTTCAGTCTGTGAATGTCTTTTTCTATGAAATGAGTCTCGTTAGGCAGCATATTGTTGAGTCTTTTTTTTTTTTTATCCAATCTGCTAATCTATGTCTTTTGACTGGCGAGTTTAGCTTATTAACATTTAGGATTATTATTGAGACATGTTTTGTATTCCCGGCCATTTTTGTTTATTTTTGGCATTTAACATGACTTGGTTTCTCCTCTGATTAGATTTTCCTTTAGTGTAATCCCTCCCTCTGCTGATTTTCATCATTGTTTTTCATTTCCTCTTCTTGGAATATTTTGCTGAGAATGTTCTGTAGTGCAGGCTTTCTAGTTGTAAATTCTTTTAATGTTTGCTTATCATGGAAGGTTTTTATTTCATCATCAAATATAAAACTTAGTTTTGCTGGATATAAGATTCTTGGTTGGCATCCATTTTCTTTCAGAGCTTGGTATAGGTTGTTCTGTGATTTCCTGGCTTTGAGGGTCTGGATTGAAAAATCTGCTGAGATACGAATTGGTCTCCTCCTGTATGTGATCTGATAGTCCTCTCTCTTGTGGTATTTAAGATTCTATACTTATTGTGTATGCTAGGCATTTTCATTATAATGTGCCTTGGTGTAGATCTGTTTTAATTTTGTACATTTGGTGTCCTGTAAGCCTTTTATATTTGGTTTTCCAATTAGTTCTTCATGCTTGGGAAATTTTCTGATATTATCTCATTGAAGAGATTGTGCATTCCTTTGGTTTGAAACTTGTGCCTTCCTTTATCTCAATAACTCTTAGATTGGATGTTCTTTTCATGGTTTCTAACTTTTTTCACTGTATGATCAACTTTATTTTCTAGATTGTATACTTTGTCTTCATTATCTGATATTCTTTCTTCCAAGTGATCTAGTCTGTTGGTTATGCTTTCTATTGAGTTTTTTATTTGATTTATTGTATCCTTCATTTTAAGGATTTCTGACTGTTTTTTTTTTTCAGAGTCTCTCTCTCTCTCGATGTAATCTTTTGCTAACTGTATGTGCTCTTATTGTTGGAATGATCAAGTTTTGCTTGTATTTCCTCATTTAGGTCATTCTTTAATTCACACATCATTTTAATTATGAGCATTCTGAACTCCTTCTCTGACATTTCATTAACTTTGCTGTCCATGGGTTCTGTTATTATAATGTCCTGGTTTGTTTGGGGACACTTTCCTCTCTTGTTTTTTCATGGTGTCTATGTGTCTTCCTTTCTTGCAGTGTGGCTCTGAGATATTACAGTTTGTTCCATAAATTCTTGTAGCACCCATGCAGATTGTCCGTACCTCACCTTGATGTTAGGCTTCCAGACCCTGCTGGTGTCCCTCACTGGATGCTGCTGCATCCTGGATCTGGGACCTGTGTAAGTTGGAGTGGGTGGATCTGGCTGCTGGCCTCGACGTCCCGCAGTATTCTGCTGGTCAGAAGGGCCCTCCTGATTCCATTTTGAAAAAAACTTTAAAATATTGTTTTCATCATAATATTTCTTTTTTATTTTTACAAGGAGATTTTCCTTTTGTCTATGTTTTCAAATTTATTGACATAAAACAATTCAAAATATTCTTTTCCTAATTTATGTCTTTTTCATTCTTAACATCAATATTTGAGCTTTTCCTTCTTAAACAATTGTACCAGTTTTGTCTGATTTGGCTTTGGTGGTTAAACCTCTTCACTGTACCTTTGTTTTCTGTTCCATTAACTGATCTTAGTAATTCTTTATTTTAGTTTGTATCCTTTATATGAATTTTGTTCTAACTTCTAACTCTCTAACTTCTTAAGCTGGACACTTAGCTAAATTATTAGCTTTTCTTCTAATATAAATATTTAGTGCCGTCAGTTTCAAGCGCCATACCATAGTCATTGTATCTCATAAATTTTTGAAGGTTAGTACAGGCATTTTAATTATCATTCATTTCTTATGTTTAAATTATCATTATTTCTTTTTTGATCCTTTTTTAAGAGCAGTTTCTTCAATCTATAAAGCATATACAGTTTCAAAATTATTATTTATTTCTAATTGCCTGTTGTTAAAGAACATGTTTTATATGATAGTCTTTGAGATTTATTGAGACTTGCTTTATAGATGACTTTAAACATGTTTGGATATTTAGAAAAAAACATTTTATTGTTGTCACATTTTAAGTTCTATGTTAGAACTAACTGTGCTGCTTATTTATATTTTTATTAATTTGGGGCCTATTATATTTATGTGTTGCTTCCCACTCCATATGGATTTGCCAATTTATCTCACTAAAGTTCCATAAACTCTTAATTTGTGAATCTTTTAAGCTATTTTGTTAGATATGCTTATCATTTTATGTTCCTTTAATATAAAATCTTTAACATCATGTAGTGACTCTCCATCCCTTATATAATATTTTTCATCTTAAACTTATCTGTTTTACTTAAGTTTATTCTTTAGGAGCTTGCTTTGTATCTTTTTTCCCACTGTTTTCCTTCAAATTCTTATTTTTTTTTTTTAAAGAGAGAGTGAGAGAGGAGAGAGAGAGAGAGAGAGAGAGAGAGAGAGAGAGAGAGAGAATTTTTTTTAATATTTATTTTTTAGTTCTCGGCGGACACAACATCTTTGTTGGTATGTGGTGCTGAGGATCGAACCCGGGCCGCACGCATGCCAGGCGAGCACGCTACCACTGAGCCACATCTCCAGCCCTTCAAATTCTTATTATTTTCATATTTTAAATATGTCTACTGTCAATAGCATACTGTGAAATATGTTTATGAAGCAGAGTGGCATAGCAGTAAAAAGCACTGACTCAAGGCCGACTACCCAGTGAGAGTTTTAGCTTCACCTACTTGACACAATTACTAGCTATGTTTCCATAGGCAAGTTTCTGTTCTTCATTTTCCTCCTTTGCAAAAAAGAAATAATAATGCCATATCTACCTTATAGGATTGGTAGATATGGAATTATCTACCAATACCAATGATGAAATATTATATATACAAATCATAAATGATTAAGAACAATGCCTAATACATTGTAAGTACTATGCAAAAATGTCTATTTAAAAATTGCTGATGAAATTTTTTTTGATTGGCAAGTGCAGTCTCTACATTTATTGTGGGTGCAGATGTTTTAAAATGTATTCCTACCTTTTAAAAATTTTATTCTATTTCTCCTATTATTCTATGATTCTTTTTTCATTTATTGCATCTTTATTAACATATTGTTCTCTCTTTTCCTCTACTGGTTTAGAAACTATATTTTTATACATTTAATATCTCCCCTTGAAATTTTAGTGACATTTTTTTTAACAAAGTCTAAAGTTTTATCTTAATCTTTTTTCCTAAAATATACTTTATTCATTTACCTCTCTTAATAGGATTTTTGTGTTGTCTTTTTTTAAAGTCTCACAATTAATAATAATTGATTTTAGTTCATAGAGATGGTTATTTAAATTTAGCTACTTGTTTACTAAATTTACTTAACCTTTTTTCATCTCATTATCTTCCCTCTGGGAGTATTTTTCTTCTTCATGAAGTATATGCTTTAGAATCTTGCTAGTGAAGTATAGTTAGTGGACCACCAACAGCAGTATAACACTTATGAGTTTTCAAGAAATGCATACTATTGTGGTTATTCTGGTCGCCTCAACTTCCTTATTTTAATTAAGAATTTTCAGATTCTACTCTTTTGCCCTGTTATAAGACCAAGTTTTAAATTCAAACATCAGTTTAGGCATTGAAATTAGCTGGCATAGTTTAACACTTAGGGCTCCTGCTCTGGTTGCTATTCTAAAATGAAACAAAACCAAACCACAAAACCGTTGGAGATTTCTCTTACATTCAACAATGAAACCAGTTCTGTCATGGTAAGTACATTATTTCATCTTTCTTAGTACTAACAGCCTAATTTGAGTTTCTGACTTTTTAACCTAAAGTAATGTGGCTTTTGTCTCATTACTTGACTGAACTCTTCTTGCAACTAATAAGTCACATCCTTGTTGCTAAAATAAATAGAAACTTTTTGAGATTTCATATTATTCCATCCTTCAGGCAGCAGTTAATATTCCTGATAATGTGGCTTTTAGCATGAATGACTCCATTTTGACTTGGTCTGATCTGATGAGGCCTAGAGCAGGAGCTCAGCCCAAAACAATGGCCTCCCATAATTTTTAGTTAACAATTCAAAATTAGATGCTATTTGAATGATCCTCATAAAATATATATGTAATCATGTCACTCTTCCAGATTAAAACTCTTTGTTTCCCATTTCCTTAATAATTAAGTTTAAATGGCATGTCATGCTTCACAAAGGCCTTCATTAACCACTATCCCTTTCCACTAACCACTCAAATTTTCTTTCACTCCTTGTTCTAACCACCCTAAATCTTTTTTGGCTTCTCCATTGTCGAGATGGTTTTTCTTTTCCTGGCCTCTATATATCATGTTTTTCGCTTACTACATACAATCATATTCAAGCTAACTTTTTGCGGGGGTTTGGTTTGGTTAAAGTTTAAGAAAGAAACTTAGTGTCAGTTGCCATGAAAGATATTTCAGATTTTTCTTTTCTCTCTTCAAAACACTTTTTTTTTTTTAAGACAGAGTGAGAGAGGAGAGAGAGAATTCTTAATATTTATTTTTTAGTTCTCGGCGGACACAACATCTTTGTTGATATGTGGTGCTGAGGATCGAACTCGGGCCCCACGCATGCCAGACGAGCGCGCTACCGCTTGAGCCACATCCCCAGCCCCTCAAAACACTTTTTGAAATAATAAATACTAAAGAGAAAATATTAATGTATACTTCCATTAACATGTACAGTAAAGGAACATATATGCTCATAAATATATAAAGTATTTCTAAAAGAATAATCAAGAAACTAAATCAGTATTTCACTTAGGGAGGAGAAATGGTTTAACGTCTGCACAGAAGGAAAACTTATTTTCCAATATTACACATTTTTGTTTTTGAATTTTGAAGAATTTTCTTATGAGAATTAAAAAATAATAAATGCTCAAATTTGAGATTCATCAGACATTATATCATCAGACTTTCCAGTAAGAAGTTGAACTTTTAAGATTAGGAGTGACAGTTATTGAAATGTCTACAGTTTAGTTTTTTTAAAGAATAAATGGGAAAAAAAACATTTAATTACTGATTTTAAACCCTTAGTTTTATGATAATTTTCTGTATAAATTTCATTCTCCTAAATTTTGTAATTCTGTAAACCCTTTATGAATTTACCTGAAATATAAATAATAAGCATTGTGACTCAAATAAGCTGAATTTGGTGGGAAGAAATACCGAAAATTTAATTTTGGCTTTAATAGTATATTATCCCAAATCAATATGTGATTCTACCACACGAAGATTTTTGGCATTTTTCCCCTCCAAATTTTCAAAATATATTATAGCAACTGAAATAACATGTAAATACAAATGACACTGCTATTGTGGGAAGCCATCTGTGAATTACATGAGGATCTTCTCTCAGTATGGTAGCCAGGAAGATTTAGGTTTGGCATCTCAAACTATCCGTGGCTCTCCCAAAGCAATAGATTGCCCAATGCACATGACCTTTATCTCCACTCTACTAGGAAAATACTTTATAGTAGCTCCAGGGATGGGTGTAATCTGTTAGGAACTGAACAGCACACCTTTAACCTATTTTGGTGAAGAACATTCTATGGAAAGCCTTTGATGTTTCCCAATATAAATAAAGCAGGCTTGGGCTCCATTTTGCCATAGTACAGAAGCTCAATCTGTCTGATTGGCTTGCCCATCCTGCCCCCACTTCTGCAACTACTCTCTGTGTCCTGTGTTTTTTTTTTTTTCTTCATCATTCTGTTTTTCTTAGCTTGTATTTCTTGGCCAGCCCATTCCACTGAAGGGAACCCCATTCCCACCACCTGCCTGGGTTGCCACCCACCCAGGTCTCGAGCAAGAGGTATATCATTTACAAAAAAATAAAATATCTAAAATATCAAGCTCTTAACGCTTCAGCTCTTAGCTTGAAAGTCTTACTTTGAAAAGCTTTCATCACTGTTCTTCCTGCTACTGCTATCCCACACACTCTGTAGAACTGCTCACATTAATGAAGGAACTATAGTTGGCTCTACTTATCTTTTTTATAAAGTTTGTCTCTATGAGGTGATGAAATCTTGAGGGTAAGGGAATTTATAATTATGTAAGCAATAGCAGAATCTCCAGATTTCTTTTTTTTTTTTTTAAAAAAAAGCAAAGTGGTGAGAATAGCAGAAAACAGATTTCAAATACTGAAATAATTTTTAAAAGTAGATTTTATGGAGCAAAGTGTCAATGAGCACACATATATATTACTAAATATTTCTAGTACCAGTGATTTACAACAACAAATTAGCCACAAAAATTATTATAATAAAAAACTTACTCTGATTCAGTAGCAACCAAATAAGACCCATAATATGAGCTGGATAATAGCTCAGTGAGTGGTAGAGTGCTTGCTTAGCATGTGGGTTCCATCCCCAGCACACACATAAAGAAAACCTGCAATATGGCTTATGGCAATTTCTCAAGTAAGAGTACCTGTAACAGTGCTATGGATATTTAATATATTCTCATATCCACTTTATATGGTTATTAATTTTAAAATTTTATCAGGGATACTTTTTTTCACTTTCTTTGGTCTAGTTATTTTGACATACATAATTTAGCAAGGATTAAATAACTTAAGGATTATTTTCAGATGAATTCACAGTAGTAATATTGTTAATAGAATAAAAGCACACTTCTTTCAAGAAAATAAAATATAAACAATGCTAATACAAAATTTCTCTAACATGATAGATAGAAATTTGATTTGGTCTCTTTATACATGCATGCACATGTATGAACTTATACACATATATGTATATATTCTATTCTGCAGGAAAGAAATAAATAGCAGAAATACATTTATGTAGGATACAAAATGTATTCTAGAGATATATAAGCACATAATATATATGTGTGTATTCATACACATGCACATATTATGAGTATAAATTCAACAATTATCAGTTAAAATTTTATTAGTAATATATGGTGGGACCAGTTTACAGATGGTGTGGTAATGGTTGCAAAAGTGGCAGAAAGGAACTTAGCACTCAATATATTTAATAAATAAAACTTAGTGATTCATTAAATATTATGATACTGTATAAGATAAAAAATCCCAACTCTTCAATAGATCTTTAGTTGGTATCTTTCTGACAACCCACACATTTCTAGGTAGGTAAGAAACTACTGACATTGTAGGAATTAACTTGGAAATTAACAGTTTGTCTACAAAGTTTCATGGCTCCAAAATATGAAATGGTCTTGAAGAATAATGAAAAATATTAGTTTACCATCTTGATATCATTTTGACTGCACTTTATAACTTAAAATATTTTTTACAATTAGGTTCATATCCCCAACCTAACAAGTTCATAAATATTGTAAATATGATCCATTTTTTTTACAATCATCTCAATGTGGTAACTTAGTTATATGGTTTGGTATGAAATTATTTACTAAAATATTTCATTTTTTATATAAAAATTAAATATTTCCATCATTTGCTTTATCTCAGAAGTCAGTCTTTCAGTTGAACTGTAGAATTTTTGAGTAGTAACAGATCATTCCTGTCAAGTGGTCTTGAGGCAGAAAGAAATTAACAGAAAAATGAATGCAGTTTTTCAGGAATTAAACACATGATGCCTAAGATGTGGATGTAAAGATAACTACATATTACAATTATTTATTCAACATATGTATCCTTTAGGACTCACCATATTTCTTTTGTTTTTTATCTTTGATAGAATTAATTTCATTTGATTTTACATTAAGGCAAAAGACAGATATCTCCTTTTCCTTGGCTTTAATTAGTCTCAAATTCATCTAAGAACAGAGAAAATGATGCTAATATCATAAAAGATTCACATCAATATTAGGACAACTCTTTTCTTCTAATAAATTTATGCTGTTTATATTAACTAAATGTTTAAAAATACTAATCCTGAGCAAGAGTAAAAACAAGAACAGTTTTGACTAAAGAATAAAATTCCTTCATTGTTAAACAGCTTTAAAATTCAACCACGGAACATAAAGTCAGTAAGACTAGAATTTATACTTCTGATGTCCATGGCAAACCTGAATATTTTGAGCAGAAATAAAACACACATAGTAGATAATACACAATAGTAAAAAGCATCAGAAATAGATGCACCTGGATTTTGTTAAATATAACAAAGGTCACTCAGTCCTTCATAGACAACCCTAGTTGGTAGAACAGCACTGAACAGTGTATGGCATTTAGCAGAAATTCCTCAGAAAGGCCACATGGATTCTTTTTAGATAGACTAGATTTTTCAAAATGTTCAAAGATATAAAAGACTCATTTGGAAATAAACATGAATTCTGTTTTCACAGAAGCAGAATGTTCTGAACACTTTGAAAATTGAAGTAAGTCACTTAAGTTTTTCATTACAGATGTCTCCTCCATGAAAAATAAAAGCTCACTGCCCAGCAAAGCATCATTTTCACAGAATATTTAAACATCAGTGAAGGCTTTGAACAAGGGCTTTGCAACATGGGTCAACTGAAACCTAGCTCTAAGAATAATTTTCTAGTACATGTGATGAAAGTGCTTAGGAGTAGGAAATTGACAGCACAACAAGGATCCTCTCACAGTATTAAGGCCTGTCCATGTGGGATTGGTCAGTTGAAAGTCAGCACAGTGAACATTAGATAATGATATCTGACCCTGGGCACTGCCCTCCAGGTTTCTTCTGTATGACTTCTTTTATTCGAACTGTCGTTCTTCCTCTTCATCTGCTTCTTCAATGACCTGAATCTCATCTGCTTGAGATAATGAAGTTTTTTCTACCTGCAGTTTATTTCCCTCAGCTTTACATTTTTCTTCTTCCTCTATGATTTCCTTCCATATCTTGTGGTTTTCAGTGAGGTGGTGCATCAGCTGACAAAATATTCGCCTTCTGCTTTTCCTTCTTTGTGGTTCTGTGAAATTTAAAACAAACATCTTCTGATTACAGCGATTATGATTGATTGATTCATTCATTCATTCCACAAATGTCTTCATGCCAACCATTCTGTAAGTATTTATGTGAGCACTGAGGTTATAATAGTGAATAGTAAGATAAAAATAATTCCTATGTTATGGAGCTCACATCCTAGTCGAACAATACAAATAAAAAGAATACATTAGATGGTATTAAGTATTATGAATAAAAAGAAAACATGAAGAATAGCCAAAACAGGATAGGGGAAGGTAAGTATAGTCTTGATTTCAAATGAAAACCACAGCAACCCCAAATTAAAAACCAGTTTCTTAAGGGATTTTTATGTATTGAATTTAACACAATTGCCAAAATTCTGGTGAATATTAATCATTTTTAGAAGCTAGTCAACCTCAAAGTGACACTCAAGATAGTAGAGGCATAAGAGTATTCTTTGCTGCTACCTAATCCTAAATAGGAGACATAAGTATGTGAAGGGGTAAGGGATAGGTTCTTTATAGTCAACTTATATGTTCTGATTTATATCATGTTTGGGAAAAAATATGTAGCTAGGTATAATTTAACTTATCTAAAACAAAGGAGCAAACAATTGATTTCATTCACAATTATGAAGGTGACAAATGGGTATGCTTTTAAAATTTTCCATTTATGCTCATTGTATTATATAGAAAAATATATTATTATAATCTAATAACTCTATTTTAATGCCACAAAACTTGATTCTGCCTTTAGAGCCAAGAAATGTATGTTTTCCTTTCCTTCCCACTGTTTAGATCTATTTTCCAAGCCTATGTGAATGTCATTAGCAAGCTGCTAGAAGTTGTAATTCTCAACTGCCTAGTGGTGTTGGGAGCAGGTTGTCTGAGGAGGGGTGAGATGAAGGAGGACTAGCAGCTAGGATCCTCCTATCTCAAATGTTCAGATGTGGTGACAGCCCTATCATGGATGAATAGGTGAAGTGTGCTGAAGAGCACTGACCAGAGGACATCTCCCGAGATGCTATTTATTAAATAAGAATTCTCATTGTGTAACAGTATTAACACAGTACCCAGCACAGAGCAGTCACTCAAACATGACTATTGAATCTAAACAGTAAGATTGTAGTTACACAAGACATGACTGCTGAATCTGCATCTAAGAAACAAAGATAGAAGTTCAAATTAAATGGACATTTGTAGTTAATAACATTAAATAAATTATAGATTTTCTGAATTCTTACTAGGATTTAGATTGTCCTCCATTTCTTCATCATCCATATCTAATTCTTCACCATCTTCATCATCACCACTTTCAGTATCATCATCCTCTTCTGTTTCTATCCACTGACCCGGCAGCAAACCAGCAGCATCATAGGAGTTACACAGGGGACCCACTATATGAGTGATAAAAGATTCTTGGAGTTTTGCTAGTTGAGGAGAAGAACGATCCATGAAGGGACTGATGGGTAGACCAAGATTTGCTTCTTCATCTCCCTGAGCATTTTAAAAAGAAAAAATATACTTTTGTTGTTGTTTTAAATTTTTTTCTGTTGTTGATAGACTTTTTATTTTATTTATATGTGGTGCTGAAAATTGAACCCAATGCCTCACACATGCCAGGCAAGTGTGCTACTGCTGAGCCACAGACCCAGCCCAGCCACAGCTCCAGCCCGAAAAATACGTTTTTGTTGAAAGAGCAAACACTGAGCTTTGCTTGTAAATTATCTTTACATTTTTAAAATATAGTGTACATCAAAATAACTTTTACAAAGAAATATTTATGAACTTAATTATTCTATCATTTTAACTGTAACAACAATTTGAGAAATTCTAAGCAAATTTTTAATCTCATATCTATCTATATTAATCATTATAGATGATATTAAGTTAATAAAAATATATAGCTTTTAAAATAAATATCAGAATTTTACTAACAACCTGCAAAATTCTATAATGTCATATATAGATTCTCTTTCTCCTTAAAAGAGGAAGACATAGTGGATGCATTTTATAAGACACACAAAAGCAGAGTTACTACAGTTGAGGTAAGACTTTGGGTGTATAGTTCCAATTGTCTGATTCCCTTCCATTGTAGCTTCTAGGGTTCTACAGAGCACAATTTGAGATCAGATGGATGTTCTTTCAAACTCACTTTTGCAACTTAACCACATGTGGTATTGGCATGCTTACGCCAGTATCATCATGTATAAATTTTGAATAATAATCTACCTTATACGGTTACTATGATGATGAAAGGCAATATTATTCAAAGTGAAACATTCCCCAAATGGTACTATTAATGTTTTAGTTTTACTATCTAAATTGGTTGGAAATTAACCATCAATCACAATGCATAAATTCTGCAGGCAAGCAGTTTTATCTGTGATGAGCCCACACAACCCAAGGAAATGACCAGAACTGGCCCAGTGATTAACTATCCCATGGTTGAAAGTCTTCTAAAAGAAATAAAACTATTAATATTTTTCAAAAAACAGTTTGGACGTAGTGGTAGAGTGCTTGCCTAGTAATGTAAAGGTCCTGGATTCAATCCTCAGCATTGCAAAACAAACAAACAAAAAAACAACAAAAGGGCTGTTGTTATTAGCTCAGAGGTGGAGTGCTTGTCTCGAATATGTGAGGCACTAGTTCAATCCTCAGCACCACATAAATAAAATAAAGGTATTATGTCCATCTACAACTAAAAAATATTTTTTTAAACACCCAGCTGGGTTTAATCCACAGGAGTCTTCAATTTCATAGGTATACCCCAGGAGTCTGGCTTTTCTAAGCCCACGGCACTTAAATAGCTTTAAGGGTATAAAGACTGTATAATTAAGATAATAAATAGAAAAAAAAGCATTGGGGAAATTATAATTATGTATCTATAATTATGTTCAACAGTATAGCCAAATCAAGGAGGAAATTTAATAGTTCTAATAAGAGATAACTAGGACTTTCATACATAGTATAGTATCAGATGACATTTTTCTTCTTTATCATGACTAAAATCTATGAATAGATGGAGTGAAACTGTTTGAGGTAATATGTTTAGCACTAGATCTGGATTTATAGCCAATATTACTGAGGATTTTGTGTCAGGAACTATTCCAAGACTTTTACATGTATAAAATTTATTTAATCCTCACAGCAATCTTTATGAGTTAGGTATATCATCATGCATATTTTATCAACAAGAATACTGAAGCATAGAGAAGTTAAGTAACTTACCCAAGGTCACATTGTCAATGAGAAGGAAAAGCTAGGGTTCAACCTAAGGCATGGCTTCTAAGTTTGTTTAATAAGTATTAACTCTATATACTCTAAAAATAATTTAAAGTTGTTTGTAAATGAACATTTCTAATGTTATTTCACTGAAATAGTGGGTTTTCTAAAACTGATAATATATCACTACATTTTATTATCAACTTATGCAGCTAATGAAAAATGGATTTTTCCTTAGCATAAAATTCCTCTTTTGTGAATGCAAAATCTACTGGAGAACTCTGAGGTAAGCTTCAGTTATCACTGAAAATGAGTACAGGAATATGCAAACTGTATGCTATAATCTTAACAAAGATAATCATTGCCCAAAATTATATATGATTTAAATACATCAGAATAGCAAAATATTATAATATTGGAATACGTATATATTTATGTGATCACATAGAATGGTATTTATAACTTGAAAAGGTGGCTAAAAGACTTTTACCACACAATCTGGGGGTAACCAGGTATGCCAGGTAAGCACGCATTGTGAAACAGAGTCAACTTTGTTATTCCTGTTTTCTGCTTATAGTAAGAAAGCCCTGACACAAAGAAGGTCTCACTCAGTAGACATTTTGATCTTTCCTGATTATTATGGCCAACAAGGATTCCCAAGAAATCCATTTCATAAGTTGTATTTGATATTTTGGAGATAATGAAATGTGAAGCTTATGGGAAAATCAATTTACTTCTACATTATGTGGAGCCTCAAGATATGACAAAAATGGGACAGATTCTGCAAATTGGTAGGATTATTTTAAAGCCAAGATTTAAAAATCAATGAAAAAAAGGAAAGAGCATATTTATATCTTTGAATCCTTGAAACTACAGATGTTGCTAGCCCTCTAAGTTTTTATTCTCTGCTAGAATTTCTGCCCAGTTGATGTTTCTATGGGACAGTAGTTTGTATTTCAATAGTACAATTGAAATATTGTTGATATTCTTTAAATATAGTCTGAGCAAATCCTGGAATCACCCAAAAGCCACTTCTTTTAGAAATCAGTTGTTCTAGATTATAGATTCTGAAGGTTGAAAGGGATCTTAGAATTAGTCTCTTTCCCTATAGATTCAAGAATATGTTCAACTCATTTCAGATAGGCAATAAGCCTGTCATTGCTTTTAATTTTAGCAGCATAGACAAGCAGAGCTGAGAAAATACTAAGAACCAGAGAGAAAACAACACTTTCTAGCCCTTTTCAGTCAAAGCAATTCAGATTTCAAACACCTTAGTGTAGCTATCTAAATCCCCAAAAGTACTTTCTTCCCACCAATCTCATATTTCAACTTACCTGCTCATAAAATTCATTGACAATGCCCTCTGTCCATTTCAAATGCAAGTCCCGAACTTTTGCTGGGCCATTTATATCTGCAAGTTTAATGCACACCTGGCAGACCAAGAGACGATCATTTTCACTACTCCATTCTATACCATTGCTGTTTACATCATTGGCCTATTTTGGAAAAACAGAATTATTTTAGGTTCTGAAGTTTTCTAATAATAGTTGTTGGGTTTGTTTGTTTGTTTTCATCAATTACCTTAAAACTGTTTCTTGTCCAAATGATAGGAAGAAATTTCTTTTTCTTAAATGCCTTTTTAAATCAGCATATACCATAAAATGGACTTCAATGGGTTAAATTATCCATTGAAGAGTTTATTTCAGTGGAAGCATACCTTCCTATAAACAACCAACCATGGATTTCAATGTTTGTGATTATCAGAGAATAATAATTTATTTGTATATATGCATGTGTTATATAATATATGTATGTTCACACACACACACACATATATATATATATATACACACCACTATCAGAATTGTAAGTATTTCTACCTCAAAAAAGCTTAGTTAAGGAGTTAAGAAGTTGGCTGTAGTTCTGAAAGGTGAAGTGATATAGTTAAAAGAACACAAGTCTTAGAAGCTGATCCCTATATCACTCAGAGCCATTTACTTAATTCAGTGTGTGAGCTGGAAAAATTACTTAACCTATTTGATTCTTTCATTTACAAAATAAGAAAGTATTACCAATCTAACATTTTGTCATGAGGATTAATAAATGAAAAATGCCTCATTCATTACCATTATTTAAATAAATGGAATTATCAATATTAGGCAAATCTAGTAATTCTTTCAAGAACTCAAACGTCCTTTTATAAAAAATGAAGACAATGGGCCAGATCATGGCTCTTGAACTTTATTTTAGTGTTATGATAGTTTTTAGCACCAAACCCGTTAATCAAAGGAAATTTTAAGTGGAACACCAGCATAGGAAATACTTGAAAGCTCTTTTTATTGAAACTGGGCAAGAACTCTAGAGCCCCTCTAGAAAGAAGTGTTAAGGGGGAAAAAAAAACAGAATGAAAGAAGTGTTAAGGAACATAGATTCAGAAGTATTGATTAGATAATCTTCCATTTGTACAAGGTGACTCAAACATTTAAAATGTATTTTATTATTAAATAAAATAAAAGTGAATAGAGCTATACAAATATGAAATAATTTTAAGGTACCTGATTTCTCAACAATTTAATAAGTAATTTATAAATATTATGATGGCAACATATATAGGTGTCTGCTTCCTGGGGGAGTTAAATCTAGTACTCCTTTGTTAATAGTTTCTCTATCCTAACAGTATAGCTTCCTTTAGAACACAAAAATCATCAAGGAAATATCAGCTTCCTGCCAGCCAAACAGGGGGTATCCTCTCAAGAATCTAAAGCAGTGGTTCTCAACTTTTCTTCACCCCAAATTCCTGAGGGATAGAACATAGTGATTGTACATAGTGGACAATTCCAGTAAATAGTTGTTGAATGAGTGAATTAATTATTCTCAAGTTGAAGAGGGTATTAACTTTTCTTCCCTCATGTCAGCTAGTTAAAGAATTACTAATACAAAGAAGGTGCAACTGGTGTGGCAAGATGGCATAACTGGCTTTTAAGAAACAAATGTTTGATTTCATATAATGTCTCTGGCCCATAAAATCTTTTTACATAACTGGTTTGTCACTATATGCAAGAATATGTCAAAAAGAAAATACAGCAAAGAACAGTATTTTAAGATGTTATAACAATAAAATGCTTTATTTTTTTTGAGACAGGGTCTTCCTAAGTTGCTTGGGTCCTTATTATGTTGCCGAAGCTGGCTTTGAACCTGCAATCCTCCTGCCTCAGCCTCCTGAGCCACTGGGATTATAGGTGTGAGCAACTGTGCCTGGCATATATATTCTTTTATACCAATTTTTTATTGTTACTGCATGAGTAGTATTAATTCTAACAACATTAAAAAACATCATTTATCAGTAACACTGAAGACAATGATTTCATTTTTGAAATCAAGTATTAATTTGTATAACAAACCTTGGCATTGAATTCAGCAAGGAAATCAAAATGCTTTTTAAGATCTGTAGCAAGGATTGCTTCAATGACTAGAAAACGAAAGCGCTTGAATTCCACATGATCAAGATTAAGAAGGAAGTTGTATTCCGGGCGAGAAAGATATAGATTCCAAGCTGATGCAGCATGATGATTTTCCAAAACAGATCTGTCATTGTACAAAACTGCCTAAAAAGGAATAAAGAAAAATAAGGCATTCCAAAGATATGAATCTTTAATAATTCAGAGTTAGGAGCAAGTTGAAAGAATACGATGAGTATATACTTCGTAGTGGGCTTTTTACCAGGTATCTTAACATCTGTGATACAGGTTGTGATAATTTCATAACTTTCTAGACTGACACACAGAGAGGTTAAAGCACACCTTTACTTCCATCACACATAGTAAATGAAAGGGTTGTCTCCAAATTTCATCTTCTTTGCACATGCCATGCTGCCACCCCAAATACGGAAAGGTAATATTTTGAGGTCTACTTCAATCAGTAAACCTTCTCAGATAAAGCTTCTGATAATAAAGTCACTAGGGATCAAGAGCAGGTTTAGAGACACATTTCTTTTCTTTAGCTAGCATGAAGTCAATGGTTGTGGTAACTGAAAAATAGGTACTTTCCAAAGTAAGAGACCTTCATATCTAAGGATAACACATAGCCTATACTCTCCCATCCTGACACAGTGCTTCGAAGTAAGACATAAGTATGCAACAGGTAAAAGCACAAATCCTGTGGTTCAAACAGTGTGGAACTACTCACTTTTTTCCATCTCACTCCAGGGGATAACCCTAAATTGCCTCTTCAAGTAGTCTAGGTCTTTGGAAAACAGATTCAAAATTGCTAAAACCTCTTCCACCTCTAAAAATTAGGCAGTTTTTAAAAATTATTAAATAAGCATTGTGATTATTAAAAGAATTTCCATATGAAGTCATGCTTAAGGCCAGGGATGAAAATAAAAACCTGTCTCTGTTTTCATGGAGCTTACTATACAATGAGAAAGAAAGCCCAAAAAAAAAAAAAAAAAAAAGAGAGAGAGAGAGAATGTAATGTTAGGTGTATTTTCTGAGAGTTTAATTTGATAGTTTTTATTTATGGAAGTTAGCTATAACCTAGATTTAAGCACAGATACATAATATTGTATGATTTTGTTGTTGTTGTTTTGTTTTGTTTGCAGTACTGGGATTGAACCTGGGGCCCTATGCATGTAAGGCAAAGTGTTCTAGCTTTAGTCCATATCCCTAGCCCTAGGATATCCCCCAGCCCACATCCTAGCCTGATATTTCTTTTACAATGGTAAGATTTAAACTTTGTAATGGGCCCCATATTAATCTTTTTTTTTTTTTTTTTTTTTGAGATGAGGTCTCACTATGTTGTCCAGACTGGCCTTGAACTCATGAACATCCTGGTGCCTGAGCTCCCTCACCTGAAGAATAGCTGGGATTAAAGGCTCATGCCAAAATGCCCAGCTACTTTACTTTCAGACTCATCATATATATATTTTTTTTTTAGTTGGACACAATACCTTTATTTTATTTATTTATGTATTTATTTAAATGTGGTGCTAAGGATCGAACCCAGTGTCTTGCACATACTAGGCAAGGGCTCTACCGCTGAACCACAACCCCAGCCATATTTTCATACTAATTTTAATGTAACTTCATAAATCCCAAAGAGAAAGACTAAGTTTCAAAGATTCTCTAAGGGGATGATTTATTTTTAATACTAATTCAACTAGTTCATGATTAAATCTAATAAACACTGATAAACTGTCAGAATAGCTTTGTCTAGTCAGGAAGACTAAATGTTATAGCTTGGATCTGGAATCCCCCAAAGGCTCATGTGTTAAAGGCTTGGTCCCCAATGCAGCAGTGTTCAGAGGTGGGACTTTGGGAAGTGATAGATCATAAGGGCTGACTTCATCAATGTATTAGCCCGTTGATGGATTCATAGCTGAGGGAAAATTGTGAGGTGACAGCAACTCTAGGAAGTGGGTCCTTGTTAAAGGAAGTGGATCCTTGGAGGACTATACGGGTCCTTTGGGGCCCATATCTTGTCCCTAGTTCTTTTCTCTCTCTCTCTCTCTCTCTCTCTCTCTCTCTCTCTCTCTCTCTCTCTCTCTCTCTCTCTCTCCTTTCTAGCCACCATAAGGTTAACAGCCTACCACATATTCCACACAGTGCTTTGCCTTACCACAGACTCATAGGAATGGAGTGGGTCTACTGTGGACTGAAACCTCTGAAACCATGAGCCACAATAAATCTTTCTTTCTTTAAATTGTTTTTCTCAAGTATTTTGTCACAGTGATAAAAAGCTGACATAATCAAACTCTTAGCTGAATAAAACACAATGTACAGTGAATGCCCTGTAAAGCTACCTGGCTTAATAAAACTCTCAGCCAGCTGGTTTGGTAAAAGAAATGCACAAGGTCAGAATTTCAATTACCCTTGAAATTCCCAAGTAAATATAAAAATGGAAACAAAAACCAAGATTGATATTAGAATATAGATATAACTGCTTTGGTGGAAACATCAAAGACATAGTGAAAATGAGAATAGACTGAGGAAAGGCCAAGGGAGGCACATAAAGGAAAAGAATGGAATGGGTTCCTCAATGGACCTCAATAAATTCACCAGTTTGTAGCTGAATAGAGGCAATTAAGAATCAAGGAGAAAAATAAGGAAGCCAAAGTCATTTCTACTTTAGGAAGAACACTTCAAGGTAGCACACAGAGTAACAGATCAAGCTTAAACTTAGGAAAAATATTATAGGTAAAACATAATGAAGTCATAACTATTACTTATTGAGGACTCTTAAAAGGAGGAAAGAAGTGGGGAGTGGAAGAGGAAGGATGGTAGAATTAATTGACCATAACTTTTCTAGCCTTGTATTTGAATACACGACCAGGGTAACTCCATATCATGTACAATCACAAGAACAGGATCCTAATTAGAATAAGTTATATGCTATGTATGTATAATTTATCAAAATACATTCTACTATCAGGTGTACCTAAAAAGAACAAATTAAAAAAAAAAAGGAAAAAAGAAAAACAAGTAGAAAAGAAAGACAGTCACCTAGCTAAATTAGAGCTTCAGTAAATTATCTGCATCCTTAAGGGAGAAGTATAGTGCACGTCTGGCTCACCTATATTCAAAGCAAATGAAAGAAGGAGTAAAAGCAGATGTGGACTAGAACAGTAAGTAATTTCTATTCATATGATATCTGATTCAGGAAGTTCTCAAGCCATCTGAACTATAAAACTTTCTGCTACAGTTTGAATCTGGAATATCCCCCAAGTCCCATGCCTTGGTCCTCAACTTGGCACTATTGGAAGTTATTTGTTTGACCTCTAAGAGGGCGAGCCTAGTGGGAGTTTTAGATCATTGGACGCACAGTCTCAAATGGAACTGTGGAATGCCAGTCTCCTTCTCTCTCATCTCTGAGTTGCCATGACATGAGCATCTTTGCTTCACTACTCCCTCCTGCCATGATGTGCTACAACTCCACAGGCCCAAAACTAATGGGGCCCAACTGATCATGAACTTAAACCTCTGAAGCTGTGAACCAAATTAAACCTTTCCTCTTTGTTAGTTGATTGTTTCAAGTCTTTTGTCACAGTAACAGAAATTTGACTAATACACTTTCATCTTTTTACTCCGAGTCACATCAGGTATGTATTTTTAGGTTCTGAGGAATAAACTCTTATCTTAGGTCAAATATTTAAAAGCAACCAGAAATCAGATACAGAATTCTTTATGCCAAATCCAGTACTTTTTCCAAATGACCAGGATTTTTCAAAGATTATTATATGTGAAGTTAGAGAGAATGGGCATCTGAATCTTGCAGAATGGTACTATAAATGGAGAAATGTGTTCCTCTGAGTGTAGTTTCTCCCAAAACAACAATTGGAAAGTAGAATCTGGGTGCAGTGGCACATGCCTGTAATACAAGTGGCTCAGGAGGCTGAGGCAACAGGATCTCAAGTTCAAAGCCAGCCTCAGCAACTAAGCAAGGCCCTAGGCACCTCAGAAACACTGTCTCTACATAAAACAATTTTTAAAATTTTTTTTTTAGTTGTGGGTGGACACAATGCCTTTATATTTATTTATTTATTTGTATGTGGTACTGAGGATCAAACCCAGTGTCCCACCCACACTAGGCAAGCACTCCACCGCTGAGTCACAACCCCAGCCCTTAAATAAAATATTTTTAAAAAGGGGTGGGGTTGTGGTTCAGTGGTCAAGTATCTCTGGGTTCAAACCCTGGTATAAAAATAAATAAAGTGGACAAATATTAGTAACTAAATTAAATTTATCAGAAAGTTATCTATGCAAATCATGAGCTATTGATAAAGTCTTATTAAAGAAAGAAAAGCTTATCTACTTACACACAAACCATTACAACCACTCACAGATAAATATACTTCCCCTATATCACCCATCACTATAGTGAAGATTCAAGAGAATCTATCTCCTATCTTTTAAAAAGTTCAAATAAAGAAAGAGGAAGAAGCAGAAAAAGGAACACAGAAAATGGCTTTAGATGATGAAAGCTTCAAAACTGAGGTTTAAACACCGGTAAAGTGAAGAATTAGTATGAATTCAGCAATCACTGAGTACCTACTCTTTTTAGGCACATGGTTAGAAACACCCTCAATCGTTAGAGCTTCTAGTCACATGATGGATCTAGCCAGAAGAAATGAAAATCTCAGATCTACTCAGAATTTTTTCAATTGGATCAAAGGCAAAAATATATTCAGCAAGGTCTCCAGAATTTCACAAAATAAGCAGTTATTATTTCACAAACTATTTGCATTTTTCTCCTTGAAGAAGGTGATTTTTTCCTAACTCCCTAGCATATATCATATCAAGGTCCTGTATTTTTATAGAATTAATTATAAGGTAGGATCTTAGAATCAGATGGAGTGGCCATATGGCTCAAATGAAGAATGGTTTATAAAGGGATATGTAGCATAGGTGTAAAACTGCAGAACTGGTCTTTAAAATTTGTGAAAAAGTATATCTTACCTGAGGTGCATTCGTAGCCACTAGAAATGCATTTGTCCTTCCTGGGTGATCATAGTCGTGCATGGCAGCTGCTACATACAAAGCCATCAATTCCAGTGCAGGAATGTTTGAAGACAGGCAGCCATAACTCTCATCAGGAATAGAGCAGCTCTTTGAAGAAATATAAGCCATTCGCCCAGAATTTATTCTATCATCAGAACCTGAGGAACAATAAGTAGTAAAATAAACCAGCATTAGCACATAACTACTTCACAATTATACCAAGGAGTGGATTTCCAATAGGTAGTAGAACTTGCTTGTTGACTAAAAACAGACCCCATGGACTTGATTGATGAGGGCCACAACCAAGTTAAGACGGCGCCTGGCAGTATGCTAGGAGGAGTGGTTTCTGAGCCAACGCCAGTGAGCCATTAAGATGATAAGGATTCCTTAATGACTGAATGCTGTATCTAGTTTATGTTAATTAAGTTAAGCTGTGTGTAATTAGTTGGGTATATATACCTCTGCGGTCCGGCAGAGAGGGGGTGCCTGCTACCTAGGGTATCCGCTACTTTGAGTTCCTGCTCAGTTCCCGCTGAGTTCACTCGCAATAAAGTAGTTCCCGCTTCAACCTTAAAGTTGCTTGTCATCTCCCAGTTATTTCGCCCAGCCGGACAATGGCACTTGATATACTGTTTCCAAAGTATATGCTAGAGGAACAATGTTAAGTATAACCCTGAAGTTGTGTACAGTTACAGGCCAGAATAGAACTCTCATGAAAATCTGATGCTCTCTTAATCGAGCTAAAAATTTTTAAACCTCAGATTTTCTAAACATTTATTATTTAAGTTAAATATGATCAGCAGGAAAAAGAAATCATTGGGAATAATATTCAATTAAAAACAGTAAATGGCATAAAAACAGATACATAGTTAGTGGTACAGAATAGGAGACACAAACAAACCCATACAAGTAAGTCATCTTATCCTTGACAAAGTTGCCAAAAATATATACTGGATAAAAAACATCCATTTTAATAAAATGTGTTAGAAAAACTGGTTATTCATATGTAGAAGAATGAGACTGAATACTTATCTCAAAAATCAACTTAAAATGAATCAAAGACATAGGAATTAGACCACAAACTTTGTAACTCCTAGAAATAAATGTAGGGTCAACACTCCAACATATAGGTACAGGCAATAGTTTCTCAATAGAATCCTAAACCTCAGGAAATAATGCCAAGAGTTAATAAATGGGATGGCAAAAGTTAAAAAGGTTGTGCACCATAAAGGAAACTATTAAGAATGTGAAGAGAGAACTTATAGAATGAAAGATTTTTTGCTAGCTACTCAGAATTCTAACAATTAGGATCAATATCTAGAATATATAAGGAACTAAAAAAAAAAACACCAAAAAAAAAAAACCCCACACCCAGTTCATAAATGGGCCAAAATGAACTATACAGACACTTCTCAAAACAATAAAAATTGCAAAAATATGAAACATTTTCAAAATTATTAGTAATTAGGGAAATGCAAATCAAAACTACACTGAAATTTCATTTAATTTCCAGTCAGAATGACAGCCATCAAAAATACAAACAATAACAAATGCTGGAGAAGATGTGGAGAAAAAGGAACATTTTTACATTGTTGGTGGGACTGTAAATTAGCACAACCACTACGGAAATCAGGATGGAGATTCTCAAAAGATTAGGAATGAAACTACCATATGACCAAGGTATATATATCACTGCTCAGTGTTTATCCCAAAGAAGTAAAGTCATCACACTACAGCAATACATGCATACCCATGTTTATAGCAGCATAATTCACAATAGCCAATTTTGGAACCAGCCTAGGTGTCTGTCAATGAATGAATGGTTACAGAAAATGTGGTATATATACACAATGCCATTTTAGTCAGCCATAAAAAAAGAATAGAAATATGCTATTTGAAGGAAAGTAGATGGAATTTGAAAGCATTATATTAAGTGAGATAAACCAAACTCCAGAAAGTTAAGAGTCATATGTTTTCTCAGGTGGAAGCTAGAGAGGAAAAAGGTAAAGAAAGGTGTGAGGAAACTAAAAGAAAAAAAAAAAGAAAGGTGTGTGGGTGGGGAGAGCTCATGAAAATCAAAGGGAGACTGGTAGAGGAAAGACAAAAGAGGGAAGGAGGAAGGGAGAGGAAAAGAAAATACTGAGGAATGATATTGTCCAAACTATATTGTTATATTTTGTGCATGCACAAATATTAATAACATCCCACCATTATATACTATTATAATGCATCAATAAAAATATGGAAAAAATATAGAAATTTAGGATTTTAATATATTACCAAAGTTAGCTTCTCAACATAAATGCTTTTCAGATCTCATCCAGAAAGATTACATTTAATTTTGAATACTCACTATAACTCTTCTTCCCTTTCTTTTTTCTCCTGTGAGATTCCTTATAACATAATGGAGTGAAACATTATCTACACTGTGTTTTTGGTTCTTAATACCTTGATATTTGTTCTTTTGTTTTGTTTTGTTTTTTGGTGGTTTCATCGAGATGGCCATGCTATTATTTTTGCTTAATAATTTTGAGAAATTAGAAGAAGAAAAACAGAAACTACATTTAAAGTAGGCAGCAGTATAGGAGATAACAAAATTTCCTTAGTTATGTTTATCAGTGGAACCTAGAAGTAATGCCCTGGCTTGTCAAAGTTTAAAATAATTTTTTAAGTTTAAGTTAGTTTTCTTTTTTAAAATAATAACCTAATGAAATAAAAATACCTATAATTATGAATCAGAAGGCTTAATATTATTAAGATGGCAGTACTCTCCAAAATATCTCACGGGTTCAATAAAATATAAATCAAAATACCAGCTGGGATTTTTGTAGAAATTTACAAGCTTAATCTAAAATTAATATAGAAATGGAAGAGACCCAGAATCCCCAAAACAATCTTGAAAAAGTATAAAGTTGAAGGATTCACACTTCCCAGTTTCAAAGCTTACTATAAAGTTCCAGTAATGAAGACATGTGGTACTGGCACGAAGATAAACAAGTAGGACAACTGAATGGAATTGAGAGACCAGAAATAAAATCTTAAACGTATGGTCAACTGTGTTCAACATCTATGACCAACACCTATGGTCAAACCAGATGCCGCTGTTTTCAACAAGGATACCAAAACCTTATTGGGAGCCAACTGTGTGCTGCCAGACACTTTTGTACATGTTATCTCATTTAATACTCATAACATCTCATAGGGTAGAAATTCTGATGTGATAACATTTCAAAGTCCATTGTGTTTAGCATATATAAAGAACTCTTTTCAACAAATGCAACAGAAAAAATACTAATATGCTAAATAATTTTGGAACTCTTCGTTACACCGTACCCTCAACTAGCTACAAGTGCATTATAGACGTAAATGTAAAAGTAACATTTGTAAAACTCTTCAAAGAAAAAGAGGAAATCTTCATAATCCTGACTCAAAGATTATGACACAAAAGCATGAACAAGAAAAAAAATAGATAAACTTATCAAAATTAAAACATCTTGGGCTTTAAACACATACTATCAAGAAAATAAAGAGGAGAGAAATCGGCAGGATGGAATAAAAGTGTGTAGGTATTGTATGTGATTGAAGTTAAGCTGTCAGCAACTCAGACTGATCTGTTATAACTAAAATGTAAGCCTCATGGTAACCACCAAGTAAAAAATAACAGAAAGGGGGGCGGGAGGGGAGAGAGAAAGGAAGGAAGAAAAGGGAGGAAGAAAAGGAAGGAAGGAAGGAAGAAATCAAAGCATATCACACAGATAGGAAGAGAAAAATGAAGAAACAAACATACAAAACAACTAGAAAACAAACAATAAAACAGTTAAAGTAGTAAGTCTCTACCTACCAGTAATGACCTTGAATGTAAATTACTTAAATTCTCTAATCAAAATAGAGTAGCTGAATAAGTTCAAAGAAATAAAAGAAAACAAGACCTGAGTATATACTGCCTAAGTTCATAAATAGCAATCTGTACTTGCATGGGAGAAAGCCCTGACATGCTCCAATAGAGACAATAAAAGAGGATAAGCCATGAGAACTTAAAAAGAGTCTTTGTTAGGACTTCCTGTGTAGGAACTCAGAAATTCCTGCAGTTGGCCTTCATTTTTCATATCTCACTCTATTTTTCTCCCCTTAATTTTTCTTTTTTGACTGGTTCTTGGTATAATTGTTTTTTGAATATCCAAAACCATTCAGCCACTTGGGCTCTACTATTCACTGAGTTGGTGAGTGCCCTGAGTCAGTTTGAATATAGAAGAAACTGCAACTCAGACTGTGGGAAACAGGACAACTATGGCACCAGCCAGCTTTTTTTCATCCTGCAGAGGAAAAGTGAAGGACATGTTTATTTGAAACTGGCAGTGTGAACTCTGAAATAAGGAGCATGGCTAACACAGGGGTGAAGAGGGACTGATCAGTATCTGTTGGGAAGCAGTGACCCCTGCATCATCTCCTCCAAGCCTAGAGAGTGCTGGGGAATTGGCTGAAACATCCCATACACTTCCCCAGAGGACAGGGACTGAGGCTCTTAGAAAGAGGTACAATAGAGTGTGTCAGGCAAGCAGAGGAATGGAAATCAGCATAGAGGCTCCCATAACAAGTTCAACCAGTTTGGGTCAGAGCTGAAAACAAACAAACTCCAGGATATCTGCATCACACAAGCTTCCTCTTAGGAGATTCTAAAAATGAAATCAGAAAGAAAGTCTTCTATTTCAAAAGCTTCAGCAAGGAGGAAAGAAAACATAGCAAATTTATATAGGTCAGATATAGTATCAATTGCTTAATAACCAAATACTAGTGTCTCCCCACATACTGTGTTTTGTCAAAATTATATAAGGTTACATAATTCATCAATTAATTAGATCCCATCAATACTTCTTTTTCTTCCATCTCCATTCCCTTTCCCTCTCCTTCATGACTTACATTTATTTCATTTTAACCTCTGTCTCTCCTCCCTTCCTTCCATTTTTTCCTCTTTGTGTATTTATTTTTTCCAATTTTTTTATCCATTTTCCAGTGCAATTTGGTAAAATATCATTAACAATCTTCTCAGACTGTTTTAAATCAATTCTCAACTACATTCCTTTTTGGTGAATAAAATTGTAGAGATTAGTAATAATAACTTCTATAGCATATGATGATATACGACTTGTTCTTAAATTACCACAGTCACTGGTGGTTACTCTCTCCTTTAAAAAGAGGTGCTGATTATTGAAATTAAGACTGTGATTACACCAATCAGATGGGGTGAATCTAAGATATAGTCACAGTCCAGGGATTATTATTAAGAGATAACTACTCACTAAAGGACCTACACATAGTAGAAGCCCAGGAATCTATCATAACAGATGTGCAAAAACAGTACTTTGGATAACCTGAGGGAACAAGCCAACAAGATGACTCCAAAAATCTATAAGCACACAATAACTGAATCCACAGATATTGAAATCACAAAGTATACAAAAAGCTGATGATTAAAATGACTAATGAACTAAGAGATCTATGGAATTAACTAAAACAAAAAATACAGGAAGGGAAAGAGCATTTTAATAGAATTATTCTAGTATCTTTAAGAAACAAATAGAAATCCTGGAAATGAAAGACTCAGTGAATCAGATAAAAACTTCAGTCAAGAGCTGGGGTTGTGGCTCAGTGGTAAAGTGCTTGCCAAGCATGTGTGAGGCACCACATAAAAATAAATAAATAAAATAAAGGTATATAAAAAAAAAAACTTCAGGCAAATGTCTTACCAATAGAGTAGAAGATAGAATTTTAGGCATTGATAAGGAATATGAACTTGAAAACAAAACTGAAGAAAATAAAAATAAGGAACCATAGTGAGAATATGCATGAAACCTGAGATAACATTAATAGACCAAATGTAAGAATCACTGGAGTAGAAAAGGATCTGAGATACAAGCTAAGGGCATGAATAACCATGTCAGTGACACAATTTCAGAAAAATTTCCAAACCTTGGGAATAAAATGGATTTCAGATACAGAAAGCATTCAGAGCTTCAATGACACCGAATGAAAAAGGACCTTTCCATACACACTGTAATTGAAATGTCTAACAAACAGAACAAGGATAGAATTTTAAAAATGTAAGTTCACATTTAGAAGAGAGCCAATGAGAATTATTTCTGATTTCTCAGCAGAAACTCTAAAAGCCAGGAGCCTGAAAGATAATATTTGCAGCTATCCTTAAGAATTGAATAAGAAGTAAAAATCTTCGAAGATAAATATAAACACAGAACTCATAACTATAAAGCTAGCACTGCAGAAAATAATTAAGAAATACTACACACAAAATAAATTAAAAACAAATCACCAAGTTCTCAAATGGATGAATCTCATCAGAAGAGTAGTTAGGCAATTAAGAATTAGCACAAAATTAAACATTAGAAATAAATTAGGAGCTGGGGTTACAGCTCAGCAGTAGAGTGCTTGCCTTGCACATGTGAGGCACTGGGTTTGATCCTCAACATCACATAAAAATAAATACAATAAATAAAGATATTATGTCCATCTTTTAAAAAATATTAGAAAACATTAGAAATAAATTAAAATGGCAGAAAATAATAAACATCTCTATAATAACACTGAATGTTAACGCTCTCAACTCTTCAATTAAAAGACACAAACTGGCAGAATGAATTAAAAGTAAGATCCAACTATATATTGTTTGCAAGAGATTCACCTTACATGCAAATATAGCTACAGATTGAAAGTGAAAGGACGGAAAAAGACATTCCATGCAAATGAAAACCAAAAGCAAGCAGGAGTAGCTACTATCATAGCCACCAAATCAGACTTTAAGCCAAAATTAATCACAAGAGACAAAAGAAAATTCATACTGGGAACAATCCAATAAAAAGATATAACAATAGTAAATATTTATGCCCCAAACCTCCATGCATCTAATTACATAAAACATCACTACTCAACATAAAGATTCAGATACCAATACAATAATTAGTGGATGATTTCAACACATCTTTTACCAATAGATAATCTTCCAGGTATAAAATCATTGAAGATTCTTCAAACCTAAAAAATATTGTAAATCAAATGGATCTAAAAGACATCTATAGAATATTTCATCCAGCAACAGCTGAATTCTCCTTTTTAGTTGCTCATAGAACCTGTTCTAAAACAGACCACATGTTAGGGCACAAAGTAATTCTTAGCAAATACAAAAAATTGATGTGATCCCTTGTATCTTATCAGATCATAATGAAATGAAATTAGAAATCAACAGCAAGAAAAAACAGGGAATTACATAAACACCTGGAGATTGAAAAATACACTTTAGAAAATATATTTTTATCTGTAGATGGACATAATACCTTTATTTATTTATTTTTATGTGCTTCTGAGGGTCAAACCCAGTGCCTCACTTGTGTGAGGCAAGCGCTCTACCACCGAGCCATGACCTCAGCCCGAAAAACACACTTTTGAATAATAAATGAAACATAAACAAACTAAGTCAAGACACTAAATAATTCCTACAGTCAAACAAGAATAGAAAAAAAAAATACCAGAATCTATGGGACAGTATGAAGACAGTTCTTAGAGGAATGTTTATAGCCAAGAGTACCTACAGTAAAACAAAACAAAACAGAAAGAGCCCAACTAATCAACCTAATTGATGCATGTGAAGGTAACAGAAAATAAAGAACAAACCAATTCAAAAATCAGTAAAAGGAAAGAAATAATTAAGAGCCACAATTAATGAAACAGAATAAAAATGTAGAGGTCAATGAGACAAAGAAATGGTTCTTTGAAAAGATAAAAAAGATTAATAAATGGCCAAACTAACCAAAAGAAAGAAATGTGATATAAATTACTAAAATTAAGAGATAAAAGAGAATATCACCACTGACACTTCTGAAGTTCAGATATTAAGGAAAAACAAATACATTCACCAGGATAGTCATATCAAAAAGGTTAATAACAAGAAATGACAAGGATGTGAAGAAATTTGAACCTTCATACATTGCTGGTGGAAACAAAAAGTTCAGTCACTTTGAAAAAGTTTGGGAGCTCCTCAAAATGTTAACCATAAACACTGTTAAACCTTATGACCCAGCAATTCCACAATGAGGCATATGCACAAGAGAAATAAAAATATGTCCATACAAAAACTCATACATGGACTGGAGTTGTGGCTCAGTGGTGGAGTCCTTGCCTAGCATGTGAGAGGCACTGGGGTCAATCTTCAGCACCATATAAAAATAAATAAATTTAAAAAAGGTATTTTTTTTAAAAAAGTATAAATGTAAAAAAAACTCATACATGTATTTTCATGACACTATTATTCATAACAGCCCCAAAGTGGAAAGAAGCCTAATAGAAATGGGTATAAAATAGTGCTTAGTATATGAAATAATATATAAAGGCAACAGAAAATACACATAGCAATTATAGACTACATCTCTGAGACTGGTCATATAGCTATATATTTTAATTTCACTATCCATTTCATATTCCCTTTGTCCTCATCCAGCATCTATGTTGATCAGGATTGTCTGACTGGTGGTCTGCACTATTATTGATCTTTATAATACTATATTACTATAGTTTTCTATTATCTTTTCTACTGGAGCATCAAGATCAGAGAATCATGTGGGTTCCTGATACACAATTTTCCATGTATAGTAGGAACCCTTTTTCTTCTTTATTAATCAGGGTAACACAGGATCACGAGAGCTCATGCACAATTCTCTTCTTTGTCTATTTGATTCAAAGGCATGAAGAACACAAATTGGTCAGATGTCTACTTAATTTTCCACTCAGATTAACCCTGTTTTCTGGGTCGCTTGTTGGAAGCATTTCTCCATTAAGAACTAAGTTTTCTATGCCAATTTTTTGCAAGCAAAAATTATATAAGTGAATTATTTGAGGAAACAGAGAAGTCTCCCTCTATTTCCATTCCTTGGTTCAGTTTTGTACACTCTGGGTATATATTGGTTGCTGGCTCAGAGAACAAACTACTCTATTGGATAGTATGCTAGCTCCACAAAATGTTTGCATCTAACAGATGCTCCATCTGAGTCTCTAATGCCATTCCTTTCTCTTAGTCCAGCTGTGGAGTAATAAGATTCATGGAAAAATCAGTAAGTTCTGTGGGCATAAATTGGTATTGTGTTCATAAGGCCATTGAATAAGAACTGGAATGATGGTGAAAGAGCTTGATACTTACGAAAAGAAGACATCATTCTGTCCATCTGATTATTGAGAGATTCCTCTACAATGAGTGGCCTTTGGTAATTATCACCTTTCTCCAGAGAAACAGAACCAACGGGGTGTGTGTGTGTGTTTGGGTGCATGCGCATGTGCGCATTTAGAGATTGATCTTAAGGAACTGGTTGAGACAACTAAGGTGACTGGCATGTCCAAAATCTTCAGGGTAAGCTGGCAGGGTGAAAACCTAAGGAAGAGCTGGTTTTGTTGTTCAAGTCTGAAGTCTATCTTCATGCAGAATGGCTTTTTGCTCAGGGGAGGTCAGTCTATGTTCTATTAACACCTTTAACTGACTGGATTGAGGACCACCCACATTATCTGCTTTATCTCAAAGTCTGCCAACTTAAAAGTTAATCTCATCCAAAAAATACCCTCAAGCAAATATCCATATTATATCTGTATTAATGTTTGACCTAGGCACCACTGCTCAGCAAGTTGAAACATAAAATTTATCACCAAATGGGAAAAAAATATTCACCAGGGGCTGGAGTTGTAGTTCAATGTAGAGCACTTGCCTCACACATGTGAGGCACGGGGTTCAATTCTCAGTACCACATAAAAATGAACAAAATAAACTGTGTTCAACTATAACTAAAAAATTTTTAAAAGAAAAAGAAAAAAGAGATATCCACAATTCTGTACCTGCTTGTGAGGAGCCACACTGAATGACCACACCTTCCAGTCCTGATGCCTCAGGCTCTGATCAACCACTGCATTTCTTGTGGCCTGGTCAGAGACCCACTCGGATAGCAAGGAGGTCTTCTTTGTGGGTGTGCCCCTAGGGTTGAGTTATACTCATCTATTCCCTGCCCCTTCTGCCCTTTTATGGATAGAACCTGAAGCTTGTGTAAAGTTAAATCGTGTCTTTGTTTTATTTTGTGTCCCTGAAAATTCACGCGAGCAATCTTACTTCAGCTGCCAATGCCGGTTGGGGGCAGCAACTAGTCTAAGAGGTCTAGACACAAACCTCTTGTTAGGAGTTCCCATTACCTATTTTCTAATCTTTTCAAGTCCCTTAACACCCAAGGAAGCTCACTGGCCATGAATCAGCATAGACCCTTTCATGTGACCGTTTTCCTTTCCAGGCTAAGCGAACAAGAAGATTCTCTGCTTGATGTTCTGCTCACTGGTAAGAATTTGTGGGTAAGCCCATAAAGCTATAGCTATGCAGTTTCAGAAGCTATAGCTATAGCTATGCACTTAGAGATATAAAGGGAAGAACCATATGTAAACCAGGTCTTTTGGACTTTCTTCAGTCAACTGGCCATAGGGAAATCCCCATGAAGCCATAATTATGGATTAAGGAAGGAATGTCAATGTATTAGGAACAGGTATTTATGGGAGTTTGAGTTCATGCTCTGTGATTTTGGGAGCAGCTCAGTGTTGTATATAATACTCCTCTTTCATGACTAAGAGCTATTTCACATGCCAACTTCATATATTAGAGGGTCATAGGGCACCAGTTATGGGTGGCCCTCTGGTAATCTAGTGTCGATGGCCAAGTATTCAAAATCTACCACAGTATAATAATCATCTAGCAACTTTTACAGATAAGAGAATAATTTCTAAGGAAGATGATTTGGCTTTGTCTCAAAACCTATGAATTTACATTGATTCTCTTATAATGGTCTCCCAGAGGCTCCACAGAGGATGCCTATCTGCAAAAGGCAATTTGAACAATACTGGATCTGTTGGAAATCATAAGGAAAAAATGACAAGAGAAATTCGTACAATTACTTGAAACTGCTTCATATTCTTCTTATACTCTGGATAGCACATAAAATCCATAGCCTTATAATTAATGGATTGGAGCAATAGCATTAAGATATTAGTATTCAGGGCCCTCTAGGTAGGGGATTTAAAATATATTAATTCTTACTCAATTTGCAGGAGATATCTCAACATAATTTAGATCACTGGACCCCTAGTAAACTTCACCAAGAAAGATATCTGAGTTTTTGTGCACTCTCATCTATCATCCTTTGATGCTCTTATTATAAAGGCATTTAGAATATTCATTACTTCTTGCTCAACAAAGTTACTCATCATTATCTCATTAATGTAGTGAATCACCTTGATAACATACCATACAAGACTAGATAGAATACAGCATGAAAAATTTGACATAGTCCAGAACTAATATAATGAAAGTATACTATGACACCTGCCTCAAGCAAATGTTTTCTTGTGTATTTTGTTAAAAGGTGTGGAGAAAGAAAAATATTCTCCAGAACAATAGCTGTGTGCCATATCACAAGTTAGATTGATTTACTAAAAAATAGAAATCACATCTGGAATAGTTCTGGCAAATGGACTCACGACCTGATTAAGCTTAGAACAATGTATCATCACTTTTCAGAATCTATTTTTTCTTGCATAAAATCCATATACCAAGCTGAAAAGCAATGTAATGGAAATAACCATTCCTGCATGTATTATTTGATAGTGGCATTAATTTCCAGAATTCACTGAGGAATATTTTATTGCTGGTTCACTGTTTTGCTAGAATTAGACAATTCCAGGAGATTTCATTTGACCCTTTCTACAATGATTGCCTTATCTCTAAAGATCAAGGAATCAGAAAAGGGATTCTACCAGTTGCTGAATATGTTTATTTAAAATATACATTCAGAAAATGGGTGTGGTTCATGGAACTACCACTGTTAGATGTACCCAGGTCAAAAGTCCTTTTATTACCTAAATTCCATAAGCCCTTAACCCTGACTGGTGGATCATATGGCATTTTCCTCCTAAGGAGTGTAATAATGTATTTCTCAATATCTTGATAAATGGGGTTACTTCGGATGTACACAGTTAGGGATGTACCAAGGCTGAATATAATCAACCCATTTCAATACCTTATCACATTCTCTGCATTCCTTTCTCTATAGTCCACTAGGAAGTTCTAACAACTCAAATTCCTTGATACCCATATTTAAGACAACTAATCACACAAACTTGTAGGGTCACTGCTAGTTGCTCAAGCTAATATACAGAATCAGAATTTCTCATAAATATACTCACAAAAAAAATAAATACCCACCAAAAAAATTTCAACAAGATCCACCATTACCTTCCTTTTTCCCTGCTCTAACATCCTTAAATTCATCCACAAATATTCCTCAGGTTTCTGCCAATATAAAATAGTAAGTTATTCTAGCGTTAAGACTTGGTACTTAATCTTCTAAGATATTCCAGAATTTGGGTTTAATTGTATGTTTAAAAGAACTGAAAGGCAGTAAGGTTTGGATTTAGAGATGAATTAGCATTTCCCTATGAGTGAAAAATCTCAGGTGAAGTCACAACAAGGAACCTCAGGCAATCAACAGAAAGAGCAGGAGGAAGGACTAGCAGGATTTGGGGTTTTGAGGCAAATCAGATTTCTTAAAATCTATCTAAATAATTCTATTTCAAATCCCAGAGTTCTGTCTTTCCTAATCAATAATCTAATTCCATGCAAAGAGGCCCAGTGAGACCATAAACTCAATTTGCATTATATTTCAGGCAACTTCAAGATCAGAAATTAAGTTTTGGGGTTGGGGTTGTGACTCAGTGGTAGAACACTTGCCTAGTACATGTGAGGCACTGGGTTCAATCCTCAGCACCACATAAAAATGAATAAATAAAATAAAGGTATTGTGTCCATCTTCAACCAAAAAAAAATTTTTTTAAAAAGAAATTAAGTTTTTTGTTTTCAGAAGTTATGATTCTACTACTATAAAAAATAAAGTATTCTCTTGGGCTAGGCAGAGAAGCTATTTGGTATTCTAACCTTTCATGAAAGCCTTAAATTTATAATTTCTTTTCTATGAATTCTTCAAAGACATCAGAAAAAGCCAGCACATCCCATAATCTTTGTTTCCACCATAATTTTCCAACACAATAACTGTTTGGTCATGAAAGCCTTCTCTTCAACAGATGTTTGGCTCTATAGCCCTGTGCATGAGAACTCATACCACTACTAGCAAGAACTCAGAAGGAAGTGAGGAGCATGGGACATAAAACTTGTATAGCATGTTTTCAGATTTAGAGAATACCTCAACCATCTAGCATACTACTAACAGAAATATGGCCATTCAGCTTGAGGATGTAGTTAAGCTTGGTAGAGGGCTTCCTTATTGAACACAAGGCCCTAGATGTGATCCCTAGCACTTTATGAATTGTTTAAAAGAAAAGAAATAGGGCCATTAGGGGACAGTGCTAGTGATTCTCAAAAGGAAACATGCTACTGGAAACTAGAGGAAAAAGAATCCTTGTTATGTATGTATAGTTGCAGAAAGTTTAACTGATTTATGTGTCATAGTTATATGAACAAAAACTTGCAAGTGATAAACTTAGACATTTTGCTGAGGAAAGTTCTAGACAAAATATTGAGGGCTTGGCCTGGTTACTTTACTATTTATAGCAAAATGTGAGAGGAAAGAGAAAGATTGAGGGAGAACTCCTAAGCAAAGGGAAACCAGCCTGTCCAAGTTGCAAGATATTAAAATTAGGAGATTCAGTGTCAGGAAAGTATGCTTTGAATAGAAAACCAGGGTTGCAGCTGGTTCACTTCTTGATAGTTCCTTATAAGGTTCAAAAGGTCAAGCAAGAGAGAAATTTGAAGATGTTATGCAGCTATCCTAGGAAGAAAGAGCCATAAGGCAAGGAATGCATGTGGCGCACCAAAACTGGAGAAATCAAGGAAATGGATCTTCCCCTAGAAAACCTGGATTTTAGCTCAATCAGGACAATTTCAGACTTATCTAGAACTATAAGATAAGAAATCTATGGTGTTTTAAGTCACTAAATGTGTGCTAACTTGACATAGCAGCAACAGAAAACTAATAAAGATTTTGGTAACTAAAAGTGAGGTGTCATGTAACAAATGTGGAAGTAGATCCCATCACTGGCAGACACCTACTGGAGCTCAGGCTCAGCCCAGATCACCTCTGCCCACTGGCAGTCACCCAATGGAGTGAGGCTTGGCCCAGACCCACCTTGCTGACCTGCGTGGGAGTTCTAGTCCAGGGCAGGCCCAAGTCTATCCCGTCACCAGCACATACCCGTGGGAGCTCAGGCTCGGCTGAAGACCATCTCTGCTCAGGACCATCTCTGCCCACTGGCAGAGCCCCACCAGAGCTCAGGCCGGGACTAGAGCTGCCTTGCTGACCTGCACAGGAGCCAGGGCCCAGGGTAAACTTGGGTTCAATCTGCACCATCACCACCTGGGAGCCCAGGTCTAACCCATTTCCATCTTGAGACACTGCAGCCATCCATATAGCTTTCCCCATGCAGTAGCTTCTACCCTAGGACAACAGACAGGGCTTAGAAGCAGCTTCATTTTGGAGCAGGCATCCCAAAGCCAGTGTAAGGCCCAACCTTTCAGCCCCATCTCTGAAAGACATTGCATCCATCTTTGGGCACCTCCACTGCTATCTCGAGTTACCTCCTACTATTGGTGCCACCACCTATAATTGTAGTAGTATCCATTGTAGGACACTGGCAGGATCTGGAAGCCCAACACCAAGGTGAGATACAGTTAATCTGCACAGATATTATGAGATTATAGGGTAGAAACTGTAATACCTCAGATCCACATTGCAAGTAAGACAACATGAAAAAAACATGGAAGAAAAGTGCCCCAAACAAACCAGGATACTACAATAACAGAACCCATGGACAGTGAAGGTGATGAAATGTCAGAGAACTAGTTCACAAAGTTCATAATTAAAATGATCTGTGAATGAAAGAATGGCCTAAATGAGCAAATACAGGCAAAAACTGATCACTCCAACAAAGTGATAAGAGAGCAAATACAGGTAACCACTGATGACACCAATAAACAGATAAGGGAAAAAATAAAGAAATCCATTGATCACATCAACAAAGAGATAAAGGAGCAAACACAGGTAGCAAAAGATTACTTTAAGAAAGAGGGATTCTGAAAAAAAAATCAGAAATCCTTGAAATGAAGGAAACAATAAATCAAATAAAAAACTCAATAGAAAGCATCAATAACAGACTAGATCACTTGGAAGATAGAACGACAGATAATGAAGACAAAGTATACAATCTGGAAAATAAAGTTGAACACACAGTGAAGATGGTAAGGAACCATGAGCAAAACATCCAAGAATTATGGGATAGTATCAAAAGACTAAATCTAAGAGTTATTGGGATAGAGGAAGACACTGAGTTTCAAAACAGAGGAATGCATAATCTCTTCAATAAGATAATGTCAGAAAATTTCCTAAACATGAAGAATAAATAGGAAAATCAAATACAAGAGGCTTACAGGACACCAAATGTACAAAATTAAAACAGATCTACACCAAGGCACATTATAATGAAAATGCCTAGCATACAGAATAAGGATAGAATCTTAAATGCTGCAAGAGAGAGGAGTCAGATCATATATAGGGAGAAACCAATTCATATCTCAGCAGATTTTTCAACCCAGACCCTCAAACCAAGAGATTCTGGAACAACATATACCAACCTCTGAAAGAAAATGGATGCCAACCAAGAATCTTATACCCAGCAAAATTAAGCTTTAGATTTGATGATGAAATAAAAATCTTCCATAATAAGCAAAAGTTGAAAAAATTTACAACTAGAAAGCCTGCATTACAGAACATCCTCAGGAAACTGTTCCATGAAGAGGAATTGAAAACAACAATGAAAATCAGCAAAGGGAGGCATTACCCTAAAAGAAAAATTAATCAAAGGAGAAACCAAGTCAAGTAAAATACTAACAATAAACAAAAATGACTGGGAATACAAATCATGTCTCAATAATAACCCTGAATGTTAATGGCCTAAACTCCCCATTCAAAAGATATAGAGTGGCAGATTGGATTTTTAAAAAAAAAGACTCAACAATATGCTGCCTCCAAGAGACTCATCTCATAGGAAGAAATCCACAGACTGCAGGTGAAAGGTTGGGAAAAATCATACCACTCACATGGACTGTGGAAGCAAGCAGGGTTTTCCATCCTCATATCAAACAAAGTAGACTTTAAGCCAAAGTTAATCAAAAGGGATAAAGACAGATATTTCATACTGCTAAAGGGAACCAAACACCAACAAGACATAACAATAATAAATTTATATGCCCCAAACAATGGAGCGTCTACATTCATCAAACAAATTCTTCTCAAGTTCAAGAGACAAATAAACCACAACACAATTATTCTGGGTGACTAAAACACACCTCTTTCACCACTGGATAAACCTTCCAAACAAAAAGTGAACAAAATAATATAGAACTCAATAATACAATCAATAATTTAGACTTAACTGACATATATAGAATATTCCATTCTTCAACAAGCAAATACACTTTCTTTTCAGCAGCACATGGATCCTTCTCTAAAATAGACTATATATTATGCCAGAAAGCAACTCTTAGCAAATATAAAAAGGTAGAGATACTACCCTGCATTTTATCAGATCATAATGGAATGAAATTAGAAATCAATGATAATATAAAAAATAAAAGCTAATCCAACACATGGAGACTAAAGAATATGTTATTGAATGAACAATGGGTTGCAAGACATCAAGGAGGAGATTAAAAAATTCTTAGAGGTAAATGAGAACACAGAGACAACGTATCAAAATCTCTGGGACACTATGGAGGCAGAACTAAGAGGAAAGTTCATTACATGGAGTTCATTCCTTAAAAGAAAAAAAAAGTCAACAAATAAATGACTTAAACATTACATCTCAAAGCCTTAGAAAAAGAAGAACAAGTCAACACCTAAAGCAGGAGAAGACAGGAAATAATTAAAATCAGAGCTGAAATCAATGAAATTGAAACAAAAGAAACAATTGAAAAAATTGACAGAGCAAAAATTGGTTCTTTGAAAAAATAAATAAAATTGACAGACCTTTAGCCATGCTAATAAAGAGAAGGAGAGAGAAAACTCAAATCACTAACATACATGATGAAAAAGGAAATATCACAACAGACAATACAGAAATACAGAAGATAATTAGAAATTATTCTTAAAACTAGTACTCCAGTAAAATAGAAAATATTGAAGATACTGACAAAATTCTAGAGTCATATGATTAGCCCAAATTGAATCAGGATGGTATACACAATTTAAACAGATCAATTTCAAGTGACAAATAGAAGATGCCATCAGAAGCCTACCAACCAAGAAAAGCCCAGGACCAGATGAATACACAGCTGAGTTCTACAAGACCTTTAAAGAACAACTAATACCAATACTCTTCAATTTATTTCAGGAAACAGAAAAAGAGGAATCCTTTCCAAACTCGTTCTATGATGTCAATATCACCCTGATTCCAAAACCAGACAATGACACATCAAAAGAGAAAAATTTAGACCAACATCTCTAATGAATATAGATGCGAAAATTCTCAATAAAATTCTGGCAAATCTAATTACAAGAACATATCAAAAAGATAGTGCACCACAATCAAGTGGGATTCATCCCAGGGATGCAAAATTGGTTCAACACAAAGAAAGAAAACTTCAGGCCAATAATCTATCAAACATAGAAGCAAAATTTCTCAATAAAATTCTGGCAAATTAAAAACAAAAATATATCAAAATGACAGTACACCACTATGAAGTGGGGTTTATCCCAGGGATGCAAGGCTGGTTCAACATATGGAAATCAATAAATGTAATTCATCACATCAATAGACTTAAAGAACCATATGATCATCTCAATAGATGTAGAAAAAGCAATCGACAAAATACAGCCCCCTTTCATATTCAAAACACTAGAAAAATTAGGAATAACAGGAACATATCTCAATATCATAAAAGCTATCGATGCCAAGCCCCTGGCCAACATCATTCTAAATGGAGGAAAATTGAAAGCACTCCCTCTAAAAACTAAAACCCTCTAAAAACTAGAACAAGACAGGGATGCCCTTCTTCACCACTTCTATTTAACATGGTTCTTGAAACACTGGCCAGAGCAATTAGACAGATGAAAGAAATTAAAGGGATACAGATAGGAAAAGAAGAACTCAAATTGGCACTATTTGCTGATGATAGGATTCTATTCCTAGAAGACCCAAAAAGCTCCACCATAAAACGTCTAGAACTAGTAAATGAATTCAGCAAAGTAAAATCAAAGGCATTTCTGTATATCAGTGACAAATCCTCTGAAAGGGAAATGAGGAAAATGACATTCCTTATAGAAATAGAAAAAGCAGTCATGAAATTCATCTGGAAAAATAAGAGACCCAGAATAGTTAAAGCAATCTTTAGCAGGCAGAGTGAAACAGGTGCATCACTATACCAGACCTTAAACTATACTACAAAAACAGCACGGTATTGGCATCAAAATAGACCTTGTAGAGCAATGGTACAAAATAGAGGACTCAAAGTCTAACCCACATAATTACAGTTATCTTATACTAGACAAAGGTGTCAAAATGTAATATTGGAGAAAAGATAGCTTCTTCAACAAATGGTGCTGGGGAAACTGGAAATCTAAATGCAACAAAATGAAATTAAACCCCTATCTCTCACTGTGCACAAAACTCAAAGTGGATCAAGAACCTAGGAATTAAACCAGAGACACTGTGTCTATTAGAAGAAAAAGTAGGCCCAAATCTCCATCATGTCAGATTAAGCCCCAACTTCCTTAATAAGACTCCTATATAGTAAAAAATTAATAAAGAATCAATAAATGGGATGGATTCTAACTAAAAAGCTTATTCTCAGCAAAAGAAACAATCAGTGAGGTGAATAGAGAGCCTACATTTTGGGAACAAATTTTTACCACACACATGTCAGAGCAATAATCTCTAGGATATATAAAGAACTAAAAATCAGCAACAACAACAAAAACAAACAAATTACCCAGTCAATAAATGGACCAAGGAACTGAACAGTTCTCAGAAGAAGATATACAGTTAATCAACAAATATATGAAAAAATGTTCAACATCTGTAGCAATCAGAGAAATGCAAATCAAAACTAAGATTTCATCTCACTCCAGTCCGAATGGCAGCTATTAAGAATACAGACAACAATAAGTGTTGGCAAGGATGTAGGGGAAAAAGCACACTCATACATTGCTGGTGGGACTGCAAATTGGTGCGGCCAATATGGAAAGCAGCATGGAGATTTCTTGAAAAACTGGGAGTGGAACCACCATTTGACCCAGCTATCCCTCTTCTTGGTCTATACCCAAAAGACTTAAAAACAGCATACTACAGGGACAGAGCCACATCAATGTTTATAGTAGCACAATAGCTAAACTGTGGAACCAACCTAGATGCCCTTCAGTAGATGAATGGAGATTATTATACACACACACACACACACACACACACACACACACACAACGGAATATTATTCAGCACTAAAAGAGAATAAAATCATGGCATTTGCAGGTAAATGAATGGAGTTGGAGAATATAATGCTAAATGTAGTCAGCCAATCCCCAAAAAACAAATGCTGAATGTTTTCTCTGATTTAAGGATGCTGATTCTCTGATTTAAGGATGAGTGGGGTCGGGGTAGGCATGGGAGGATTAGATGAACATTAGATTGGGCAAAGGGGAAAAGGAGAGGGAGGGGAAGGAGGTGACATGGGGATAGGAAAGATAGTGGAATGAGATGGACATCATTACCCTAAGTACATGTATGAAGACACAAATGGTGTGACTACTTTGTATACAACCAGATATATGAAAAATTTGCTCTATATGTGTAATATGTATTGTAATGCATTCTGCTGTTGTATATAACAAATTAAAAATTAAAAATTAAAAAAATAAAAATAATGTGTAAGCAGATTTGTAATTAGGCAATAGGCAGTGACTGGAAAAATTTTGAAGTTTTGATAGAAATTGATAAAAAAAAAATCAATCAACATATTCTAAAGTTCACTGAACCCCAAGCATGATTAATACAAAGAAAATCACCTATGTATACCATAGTAAAAATGCTAAAATTCAATAGCTAAGAGAAAATAAACATGCTACATTTACATATTACATTTCTCAGTAAGAATTAAGGCTATTATTAATTATTATCAAATAATTATTAACAGAAACTACTAAAATCAAAAGATGATGGAATGACAACCTAAACATGTTGAAATATGAAAATATTCTTCTATAATGAAATTAGTGCATCAACAAAATTAAAAAGTTAAAAAAATGATCTCCAATGGAAACACAGGATTGATAGGAGGAATGTAGGGCATCAAAGAGATTACAGATGGCAGACAAAAATGAACCAGTGAGGGCTGGGGATGTGGCTCAAGCGGTAGCACGCTCGCCTGGTATGCTTGCAGCCTGGGTTCGATCCTCAGCACCACATACAAACAAAGATGTTGTGTCCACAGAAAACTAAAAAATAAATATTAAAAATTTTCTCTCTCTCTCTCTGTCTTCAAAAAAAAAAAGATAAAGTCTTTAAAACAGTCTTAAGGATGCTCACAGAACTAAAAGGAGATTGGAAGAAAACTGAAGAACATGGTTCATGAACACACACACAAAAAAAATATATATATATACATAAATGAACCAGTGACATGAAAGAAATCCATTAGACTCAACTACCCAAATTTAATGACTTGAGTTTATGACATTATACCATTAGTATTGTGGTATTATTTCTCAAATATTGTCATCTGAACAAATTCAGTCCTAATAATACATAATAATTCTGTCCTAATAATAATAATTTTGCCATTAGCAAGCCAAAATAAGAGAATCGTGAGGTTACATATTATTTATTTAAATAATTATATTTATGATGAAGAATAGCATTCACTTTTTAGAAGCAAATCTGAATGTTTACAAAGGTTTTTAAATTCAGCACTTAAGTGTTTACATGAGATTCAAACATATTCCTTTTGATTCAGTAATATTATATATTGTAAGCATACACATATATCTGAAACAAAAACAAAACCAGGAATTGAAAAATAAAAACAAAGGAATAATTACTCTAATATTCAAGATACTTGCTAGTTGAATGGGAAAAGCAATAGGATGGAACAAAGAGTAAAATTTTATATCAGGAAGTAATGAAACTTTATCAGGCTTTGCAGATGAGTAGCAGGTTTAAGTATTATACACCAGAAGTCACACAATCTTTCACATGTACCAAAGGTTACTTAATGAAAAATTTAAAAGACCAGAGGTTATGAATTGAGACAGTTTGATTTATTATTACTAATTAAATAATTTTTAAAAAAAGAGTTGCAGGAGAAAGTACCTTTTTCATTTCTTGTTTCATGATCATTGTGGATCTGCTGTAAGCCAGGAATTGGCCGAGTTGTCAGATACCAAACTGCATGTAGGACATCCGTGGCATGTATACGATTGTGATCTAAAGCCACAAAAATATTTTATAAAAATGATCATTCTGTTAGGCCTCATAAGTCACTTAAAAGGATTGGAATTTTATAGTCATTTACATTCTTATAATTTCCCATAATTGTATTTTATCTATTTTTAAAGTTATTTTGATGTCTTAAAAAGTTCCCTTTTTAAAAATTTCACATATACTATGAAAACATAGTAAAGGGATCAAAGGAAAGGCAGGGTAAACAATAACTGAAAGATACTAGAAAATTTTCTTAAAGTTTCTGTCATGTGGCTTTTAAAAATACCATGTTGCTTCTACATCATGGAGACACAATATTCAAAATGATTTCTGTACACAGAACAGTTACAAATTCTGGATACTTAAGCTCTTAAAAAAGAAAAGTAAGAATTACCTCTTTCTCAGGTTTGTTATAAGGATAAAATGATGAATGGCATGGGAAAGCATCCAGAACACTGTCTGACACCTACTATATAATAATAAAACTCCTCAACTCCTCTATGTGAAAAGGAAATGTTACATAGGGCATAGGGTTTAGAATTCAGATGGACTTTAGAACTGAAATCCAGCACCTCTCTCTAGTTTTAAGATCCTTCTGACTTTTTACTTCTCATTTGTGATACAACATTCCCAATAAAGATTAAATAAGATAATCTACATGAATCTAATGATTCCATAGTCACAGCAGATATCCAATGAATATTTTATGAATATCTACAATATAAAATTAGCAGATGATAGAACAGTAAGTGTCCAGACTATAGGCAGGACATGGTATTAATTCCCTAGGAGCCTTATTATTAATAATATAATTACCATCTTTTAATGACATTTCCAATGTGCCTTGAATTCTACTATGTCCTTTTTGTTGCTTATTTTATTTTATCACTCTCTATGGGGTAGGCACTGCTATTATTCCAATTATAAATTTGTAAACTGAGGTTTAGAAAAATTAGGTTGAGAGAGTTTTCTCAATCAGTGTATCCTAATCAGAGCTGAGAGTGAAGACTTTTTACCATGTCCTTCTTCCCATTCAGCTTTCCTTAAGTACATTCGAGCATTCCTATATTCATTGTAAACTTTGACTTTAATTTTAATGCATACTTTATATAGTATATATAATCCACCTTAAATTATTAAATATCACTGAGTTATGAAAATTTAATAAAAATTCACTCTGTAGATAACTAATTTCCTAATTAATGAATCCTTATGGAGAGAAACTGTAAAATGTTAACACACCTTTTCTTAATATGAAATTCAAATTATATTTAAACATAAAAATCAAATAAAAATTAAAAATTATTCCATAGATCAAAACACAGTTAAAAATATAAATTCTATGGATAAACTCTGAACACTGTAAAATGAAGGAATTTTCTAAAATTCTTAATATTAACAAACATTTTAAAAAATAAGGTACTCATACAAATAATTATCAACACAGAAAGACACATATCACAAGTGAAAAGCAGATTTTAAATAGACATCAATATTATGATTCATTTTATAAAAACTAAATTTATATAATAAAATAACTTAGAAAATATATACCAATTTATTTTATTTTATTTATTTATTTATTTATTTTATTGAACCCAGGGCATCGCACATGTGAGGCGAACACTCTACAACTGAGCCATAACCCCAGCTCCTATACCAAAATCTTAATAGTTGTCAGTTAAATCTAGGTAGGATCAGATTTTCTTTTTAAATCTCCATTTAAAATTTTTCCAAAAATATATTTACAGGTTCATCTGAATATAAAGATAACAAAGTTTCAAAACAGTATTATTTAAACTTACATGAAAATACTTACAAGGAATGTCTCGATAGCCATTTTCTAATGCATGAAAATAGTTCATGAATTGTTGAGTAGGAATTTTAAATATTTCCAATAAGCCAGTGTCTTGAAATAAGGAATACATAACCTAAATGTCAATTAAAATAAAGTTCACTTTAAATACCAGAATTTCTATTTGTAGATCAGTATGTTTTTGTAATTTGCATTTAGGAAAATAAATAATGTGACTGTCTTTAATTTATTAAAAACTTCCAAAAAAATAAGAAAGGAAGACATCACCCTACAGCTCATGAAAACCAAAGAAAAGTTTACTATACATGCTGAGAGCCATAGCCAAGTAGGAATGACGCATGGCAATTTCCTTGTCAGCCTACCCAATGTTGCTTAGAGGGAGGACTCTCCATTGTGGAAATGGGCTTGCCTTGGACGCAGGTCATTTGCAGTGACATTGCATGAAAGGTGACCTTGCTCAGGGATTAGGGCGGATCTGGGTTTAGAGGGATTGGGATTTAAGGTGGATCCTGCTGGGAATAGGGCGTATCCTGCTGCCTCAGGCTCCTACTCCTTGAGTTCCCGTTGAGTTCTCCCGGGATTCAGAGGGTTTTTGGTATGCAGAGCCCAGAGGAGAGTGTATTTTCCCCAGAATGTGCGTGTAGAGTGCCGGTGAGAGTTCGGGAATAAAGAATTGCTGTTTGAATATACAAGGCTGTGAGTGGCTCGTGATTTTGTGCCCAGCCAGACTGTGACATATACATATCATAACCCAATTTTAAAATTTTTTTCATTCTTCTCTTTGCTCTTTATGTTCCTAATGAAAAACATTGTGAATTCTTGCTAGTCCCAAGTTAAAAAAAAAGTAAAAAAAATTCATATTAATTGCATTTTTGTCCCTAAAGAATTCAGTGTAATGAACTTACATGTCCTCAACATAATTTGTCCTCATGTTTTTGTATTTCATAAGAAAGATATTAAAGGAATTCATAAGAATTATACTGTGGGAAGGTAAATCTGATGCTGTCATGTGAACCCATCAGGTAGAAACTTGAGTCTGGGTAGTAAAATGCAAGTATTTTTCCAAGGTTCTAACATGAAATGAAACAAATGAAACATCTGGCCTTGGGTAAAATTCAGGGAAGGCAGGTCGAAAAAAAAAAATGAAGCTTATGTTCATTAGTTAGAACTACATTGTCACTTTTCATGTTCTTTTCAACCTCAAGAGTCAAGAAAAAGTAAATCTTTATTACTTCTTCAGCCTAAATTAAATTTCATCAATGTAGTAAAATAAGCTATTATTCATGTATATGTAGATGGAATATATAATATATATAACATATAGCATATAACTATAAAATATATATTTGGGTTTTATGAAAAAATAATTTAATGAACAAAGTCACTGTTGAACTAGTACCTAAACCAATACTATGATTATTTAGATTTTTCTTTCATAAACACTTGAGAAAAAACTAAAAATGTTGAGATTTGAAAAACAAACCTGACTGAGAATTCTTCCTGATTTCTCCCCCATCTTTTCCACAAGCTCAAAAATTTGAAAATTCCAGTTGCTCATCTTTTCTATTAATGAATCGTAGTCTTCTACTAAAATCAGGTCCACTGATGTTTCCTCTTTGATCTGTGCATATATGGGTAAAAAATCAATAAAAACTTTACCTCTTATAAATATTGCTAAATCCACATTTAATAAGAACACCTATAACTGAACATATAAAAACAGTAATATCTGTTATAATGGTTATCTCAAATGTATTTTTATCTGAAATTTTATGTTCTTATGGAATGCAACCATAAACATGTCTTTGGACATCAGAAGACTGATTCATTTATACATTACATTTATAAATAAAAATGTCATACTTCTGAATCACTAAACAAATATAAAGTTCATTATTTTCATTTTAGAAGTTGCAAATATCAAAGGAGAAGGAAAAAAACTCATCTCATTGTACTGGCATTTATTACTAGAATAAGTTTCCCAAATAAATGAATGGGATTATTTTATTAAAACTTAAATTTTGAACTTTATGAACAAAAAAATTACATTATAAAATACTTTATTTTCATCATTTTTAATGACAATGCACATATTGTGTACTCTAAAATATACAATGAAGAAATATCAGAATAAAAATAATGTATCTACATTAAAACTAAGTAAAATATTTTCATTTAAATATAAACGCAGTTTGCTGCTCCATGATGGTTTAGAACTAAGTGTTATTTATAATCCAAACATTATTTCAGTTATAGTTACTTCTCAGTAAGAAATTTTAAAACACGATTACATTAAAAATTTTGTTCTTGGTAAAAATAATGAAGCCAGTACTAACTACTATTATATTTCACCTTAACACAATCATATTGAAAGTTTATCTTTTACATTTGGTTGCTGTGCCTCTTCTGTTTGGAGGTTATCACCTTCCAAAAATGATTTTCTGCAATCTCTCTTCTCTGATTCCTCTTCTTGTTGAGTTTCCATAAGGCTGAATGTTTCTTTTGAGAAAATGATATCTTCTTCGCCTTTCAAAAAAAAAAAAAAACATAGAGTAATAAATAGAAATAAAATTTTCCCTAGCTGGGCACGCCTATAATCCCAGCAACTTGGGAGACTGAGGCAGGAGGATCATGAGTTCAAACCCACCTTAGCAACTTAGTGAGGCCTTAAGCCTTAGTAAGGCCTTATTAGGCCCTGTCTCTAATAAAATATAGAAAAGGGCTGGGGATGTTGCTTGGTGTTTAAGCACCCCTGGGTTCAATCTCTGGTAACAAAAAAAAAAAAAAAAAAAAAAATTTCCCTAAATGTACAGCTTTATAAGAGAAACAGCTATTGGTTAAAAGCATTCAAATAAAGTAAACTATAATGTAAGTTAGTCTAAATTATTTAATCACATTATTAAAGTTGTCTTGCTGGAGACTTCCAAAGTGTTTCTACTAATGACCAGGTTAGGGAGCTACTAACTGACCTGCAACACCAACCTGTGCCATTGGGGTTGAACTTGATCAATATTTGATCTTCCTAGGTTGGCAGTATAGTGAGCAACTCTATCACTTTGTGAACCAAGCCCAGAGGAACCCAACCTACACATGCAGATCACAGTATAAAGTGCAAACCCCGATGCCAAGAGCAAAGATCTGACCAGACATGTGCAAAACTGCTGAGATCATGTGCAGCAGCTGACTAGACACCTGCATGAGACTGCCCTTTTTGTCTATATTAAAGTTTTGCTCCTAGTGTCCTCAGCAAGCACTCTAACTCATGCACTGTCCCCTTGTGCTTGAGCATAAGCCCCAATAAAGCCTCACTGAGATATTATCGCTTGCCTCTTCAATTCTAACACTAAGAGCTGGGAGCAGGTAACACCATAGTGAACTGGTAACATTAAAAAGAGCTGTACTTTGCCTTTTCATGAGTTTATACCAAATTGAGCAAAAGAACCCCACAATGATTGGTAACATTGGATACACCTTATATATCTACTCAAGGATGAAGGCAGAGAAAGGTAGATATTCTTTATAAAAGTGAGAAACAGTCTCTATAGGAACTTTTTTTTACTAGTTTCATGTAAACCATTCTCAACATCTCTGAGTTCTAGATATAAAAACTCTAAAGTTCATAACTACAATATCATGAATTATGAGTTATTCCTTTGCCTATGTAATTAATAACATTCTTCTTCTAAGTCATATGGTAAAGGGAAGCCACAATGATATTCATTCACATGTTAAAATATGATCCCATTCATTCTATTTATAATACCCTAAACAGGAAACCTTCCCCAAAGCCACCAATATTTAAATAAATTGTGGATTATTCATACAATTTGAACACTACAACATAGGAATGAACTACAACTCTATCAATATTGTTGGTTCTTAAAAATAAAATGTTCAGTGAAGGAAAACAGGAAATAGGTATATATTTTGTGATTATTTTTATGAAGAGTTCAAAAACACATTAAAACTGACACATGTGAATATCAAAAGTCAGGAAAATCATTACCTTAGGAGACATGGCTGGAAGGAGGCATAAAGAGAATTTTAAGGCAATGGTAATATTTAGTTTCTTGATCAGAGTACTAATTGCAGAGTATATAAAAAATTCATCAAGCTATAAACTCATAATTTGTGTATTTTTCAATATGTACGGCTTACGATTTTTATTAGTCTTTATTCTTTTAAGTCAAAAAAAGTTCACAAGAGCATTCATTGAAGTTGAATTTCTGAAGAACTAGGCTCCAATACTGATTTTTGTGCTTAATAATGTTTTTTCTCTGTATAATGTAATAACGCCTATCTTATTAGATGTCCACATAAAAGGTGATCAATAAATGTTAATCAAATCTGAACCTAACTTACTAAATATATATAAAATCAGTAACTGATGACCAGAAAGTGTTATTGTTTGGAAAATATGATTTTTTTCCAAGTGAAAAACATTTATTTAAAAAAATTTTATTGGTACGTTAGAATTATACACATTAGTGGGATTCATTGTTACATATTCATATATACACATGACATAAATTGGCCAATTTTATTCCCCAGTACCTACCCTTTCTCTCAAAATCTTTTAAGAAATGAATTCTAGAATACAGTAGTCCCCCTCTTATGGTTTAAATGTGAGATGTCCCCCAAAATCCCATGTGTGAGATAGTGCAAGAAAGTTTAGAGGAAAAATGATTGAGTTATGAGAACCTTAACCCAATCAGTACAGTAAATACACTGAGAGGGATTAACTGAGTGGTAACTATAGACAGGTAGGGTATGATGGAGGAAGGTAGGTCACTGGGGGCATGCCTTTGGGTTTGTATTTTGTCCCTGGTGAGTGGAGTCTCTCTTTGCTTCCTGGTGGCCATTTCTCGAGCTGCTTTCTTCCACCACACTCTTTCACCATAATGTTGCCTTACCTTAGGCCCAGAGCAATAGAGCCAGCTGTCTATGGAATGAAATCTTTGAACCCATGAGCACCAAATAAATTTTTCCTCCTCTAAAATTCTTTTTGTCAGCAACCCCCTCCCCCCCCAAAAAAAACAACTAAAACACCTCCCTTATCTACAGTTTCGATTATCAGTTATTATCATCTGTGGTCCAAAAATATTAAATGAAAAATTCTATAATAAATAATTTAAAATTGTATTCCCATCTGAAAAGTGATGATATCTGGCACCATCATGCCCAACACATGAATCATCACTTTGTGCAATGTATATATGCTACTTGCCTGTTTGTCACTTAGTATCCATCTCAATTATCAGATTGATCCTAATGGCATTATAGTACTTATGTTCATGTAACTCCTATTTTACTTAAAAATCCCAAAGCAAAAGAGTGGTGATGCTGCCAATTTAATTACAGTAAATTGTAATAATTGTTTTATTTTTCATTAATTATTTTTAATCCCTTACTCTGCCTAATTTATAAGTTAAAGCTTATCATAGGAATGCATGTATGGGGGGGTGCATTTAGAATTCAGTATGATCTTACATGTCAGGTATAGATGGGGGACTATTATATTCAAGTATTCTTGGTAAGTTAAGGCAGTAACTATGATACTCTAAAATAGCAATTCATGTAAAAATTGTTAGCATTTAAGGTATATTACATGTTATTTTTAATATCATAACTCCGAACAACCATACCTCACAAATTCTAGTAAAAATACTGAGATAAATATAGAAATTTATTTTCCAAAGATCCATATCATTTTTCTTATTCTATATACTTTTCTAAAATGCATTCTTATCACTCTCCTATCAAGAGAGAATATTTATTTACCAAACCCCTGGAATCTCAACAAACCTCATGGCTACTGTGATTAGAAGTTATGTGGTTTTAATCCTTATGCTTAAGTCTATGATTTATTTTGAGTTACTTTTTGTGCATGCAGTGAGATAAGGGTCCATGTTTTTTTGTTTGTTTTTTGGCAAGTGGATATCCCACTGTCCTGGCACCATTTGTTGAAAACACTTATCATTTATTTTTTTCCCTTTTGAATTCCATTTTGAATCTTGGGATTCTTTGTCAAAAACCAATTCACCATAGATGCAAGAATTTTCTTTTGGACATTCTATTCCACTAAACTATAGGCTCATCCTTCTGCCAATACTGCCTTTTTAAAAAAATGTTTTTAGTTGTAGATGGACACAATACCTTTTTTTTTAATGCTACAAGCATGTTTTGAAATATAATAGTGAACCCCATGGATATGTACATTTACAAATGTTAATCAAAACCTTTTTTTAAAAATTTATTTTATGTGCTGCTGAGGAATAAACCCAGTGCCTCACATGTGCCAGGCAAGCACTCCACCACTGAACCACAACCCCCAACCCCCCCCCAAAACTATTGTCTTAATTAGTGGCTTTACAATAAGTTTTCAAATCAAATAGTATAAGTCTTCCAACTTTTTTTTTTTTTTCCAAATTTGTTCTATTGTAGAACTTCTGAATTAACTACTGATACTGAGGTCATTTGTATTTATATATAAATGTTTACACCAACTTTTCAATTTCTGTGCCCCCCCCCCCAAAAAAAAAAACCCTGCTAGTGAAAGAAATGGAGAACTATAAAACCCTCAGTGAAAAAGGGAGCTCAGGAATCTGACCTGTCATAATAATCTCCCTTCTCTGCCAAAATCCTCCTGCCCACTGAAAAATAAGCCTGCCAAAAGTAAATGACCAACTTGGCCCCTGCTAACCCCTATAAAAAACTCAGACCCTGTTGTAGCCTGTTGCCATTTTCCCTCTTGAAATTGTGCCCCTCAGCTGCTTAATAAAGCATCACTAATCCATTGAGGTCTGTCTCCCTTTCTTTTTCTTTTTGTATTCTCTTTCATTTGCTTTCAGGTGAAATTTGATAAAAACTGCACTCAACTACTGATCTACTTAGGAGAACTGTTATGTTGTCATGTTAATAATATTTATTCTTTCAGTCCATTACTATAAAATAGCTTTCAACTTTTCTAGATAGTTTTTAATTTTTCTCAGCAGTGGTATAATTTTCAGTGTATAAATATTTCTGTTAAATTTATTTTACTTTATTCTTTTTTATACTATTATGAATGAAAATGTTTTCTTAGTTTCAATTCATAATGATTTATTTCTAGATTATGGTAATACAATTGATTCATTTTATTTTTTAGTTATAGTTGGACACAATACTTTTATTTCACTTATTTATTTTTATGTGGGGCTGAGGATTGAACCCAGGGTCTCAAATGTGCGAGGCGAGCACTCTACTACTAAGTCACAACCCCAGCCCAATATAATTGATGTTTGTATATCAATCATGTCTTGTAACTTTGTTCAACTTGTTTATAGGTTCTAGTAGCTTGTAGTATATTTTCTACACAAAGGACCATATAATCTGTGAATAGGGATACTTTTATTTTCTTCTTTTAAATTCTGGATGGCTTTATTTTTCTTACTCATTTTCTTGGCTCAACCATAAGTACAATGTTGAATAGAAGTGCTGAGACTAAAAATCCTCATCTTGTTATTAATCTTAGAGGGAAAATTATAGTCCATTAAAGATAATGTTAGTTGTGAATATACCTTTCATCAGGATTAGGAACTTTCTGGCTATTAACAGTTCGTTTTATTTAAAAAAAAAAGTATTGGATTTTGTTTAATGTTTTTTCTACGCATGTTGAGATTATTCCTACAGGTTTTTCCATTTATGTTATTACTGTGGTGTATTATAATGATTGATTTCTAAATGTGCAGCCATCCTTACATTCCTGGGATAGCACTTGGTCATAATGTGACCTTTTGTATGGCTGAATTCAATTTGCTAGTATTTTGTTAAGAATTTTTGTATCTTCCAATCCAGCAATGGATGGCTAGCCAGATGACATGGAGCCCCAATTTACTCAGGACTGAGGAGATAAACTAAACTGGTGACATTTAAAATTTCAGTTAGGGCTTCTCTAAAATGGCGAATAACTTCCTGAAAGTAAAGCCTAAAGGGCTGCTCACTCTCACCTGGAAGACTCCAAAGAAGCTAAGAATGAAGATTGCCCCCTGCCCTGTTGTGTCTAGCACATGCTAACTAAATCTGCATATATATATTTCCTACCTTTTGTCCCACTTTGCCCCCTCTTCAGGCCAGCTAAACCTACATATATATATATTACCTGGCTTTTTTTTTTCCTATAAATTGTAACTGCTTCTATGGGATTGGAAAGTAAGGCAATCTATCTGCTTCTCCCCAGTTTGATCAAACTGAATAAATAAATTAATTTTCTCTTATTTCAAAGGGGAAAAAAAAGATTTTGTGTCTATGCACATAAGAGATATTGATCTGTAGTTTTCTATTTTTGACTTTGATTGTGGTGTGAGGGTAATACCAGTCTCAGAATGAATTGAGTAGTATTCCCTTCTGTTTTTGCTTTATGTTTTGTATTTTGGGGGTGGGGGGCAGGAGTTGAGTTAGAAGAATTGTGAAGGACTGTTTTATTTTAACAATATTTAAAATGTAAAAATTAAAAAAAACATTCTGTAACCCCCACCCTGACAGGTGCCATGGAAGCTAAAAGTGGAGACTGCCCCTTCCACAGACCTGTGGGGCACAAGCTAACTAAATCTGCTTATTGTCTTCTACCTCTTCTCTTCTATAAACTTAGCTTACCTTCAGAGATTTTGAAGATGGAATTTTTGAAACTGTAAATTTATTCTATCTTCCGTCAAAGATGCCTTTGAATAAAAACTTATTTTCCTACTAATTTGATTCCATATATATCTGGAGCAATGAGTTTCACAGCTAACTCTTCCTTCAGGTGGTACTGATGGCACCCAGTAACACTCTCACATCAATTATTTATAATTTGTCTTAATAACTCTTCTGGGAAATAGGCAAAAACAATATAATCTTCATTTTACAGATGAATTAAATAGGGGCTTGGGATATAACTTAGTAGTAGCATGTGTGACTCTCTAGGTTTAACCGCTAATACTGAACAGCAACAACAAAATAACCTTAAAGGTTGATAAGTAGAAGTTAAACTCATTCAGTCATCCATTTGAAAAAATATTGTAAGAAATTTCTCTTAAATTCAAATATGTATTACTTATGTAATCTCACCTGATTTTCCACTGTGGCTGTCTGTTCCATCCGATTCACATGTTGAAACATATTTTAGTATTTGATGTCCACAGCTTATAGAATAAAATAGATAAATATATACATGATAAATAAGGTGGAAAGGTTTTTTTACGTACGTGTAATTAGAAAACCTGCTTAATTTTTAACCAAGATCTCAACTGCAATATATTCTCATATTCTTCTCTCTATATTAACTTAAAAGATTTTAACCTAGAAATACATCTGTGTGCTCTTGAAGGAAATAACATTTTGGAAAGTCAACATTGGAATCAGAGGTAAACCCATATTCTTATCAAAGTAGAAATAAGAGTTAACACCATATGAATTGGATATCATGAACAAGTACCAAAGTAGCATATATGAGAAAAATTTTCTATTTACTAATATGATATGATGGGTTGAATATCATAATTCACATCATTTAATTAGAAAATTTATAACAGCACTGAGTGAGAAAAAAAGTTCATTTAGAATAAAAACTATCAGATAAATATAGGACATGGTCTTAACCAATGCCCAGTTAAGATACAGAATTTAAAAAAACTGATAATATTTACTAAAATAACTTACATTTTGGAACAGAAATAATAAACAATTAGGAAACTTACTTGTTACACAGATTGCTATCAGAATTTCGAAGATGCTGATAAAAATCTGGTACACTGGGTACATTGCCCAGAGATCTATGTAAAATAACATTTGGTTTAGTAAGAAAATCAGCAGTATCAGGAAATTCTATGGGTGATCGATTAGTTACACAACCAGCAGACATCTGTCCATGGCTAGGAGAATTCAAGCTGGGTAAAGCACCTGAAAAAATTAAAAGAGAGGAGATAGATGAGCATAAATATGTGTGTATGGATTCAGTGTACATATTTGTGTTTTTATGAAGTCATTTTTCCTTTTTAAAGAAAGGAAAGCATTTGCAGTTTAATGGTAAAATAAATTTCTATGTGGGGCTGAACCCCTCAGGATATTTGGGAGAATAGTACATAGTAGCTAAATATTGCGAGCATGACTAAAACAAATATCACGTGGCACAAATTTTCCTAATTCATAATGGTCTTTTATCTTTCATAATTTATAAAAGATATCAAGTTGATTCTCCATATGAAAAAAGACTCTCTACTAAATTTTAATGCTATTTTTCAATTCAATAATATCCAATTTAATTCAACAACTAAGGTTCTTAGCATTTACACAAACTAAGGATATAATAAAATTATATAGTAATACAATATAATTTTAAATTTAAAAATAAAAAAAAATTCTGCAACCCCCCAGGCAGATCCCTTTAAATTAAACAAATATTTGCAAGTCATTCACTCATTCAACAAATATTGTCCAGATGTGGTGGCACATGCCTGTAATCCCAACAACTTGGGAGGCTGAGGCAATATGATTGCAAATTCGAGGCCAGCCTCAGCAATTTAGAGAGACTCTTTCTCAAAACCAAAGATAAAAAAAGGTCTAGGGATGTAACTCACAGGAAATAACCCCTGGGTTCAATTCCTAGCATCAAAAATAAAAATAGGACAAGTATTTGAGAGCCTAACATATGATTAAAATGTGCTGGGTTTCTCAATAGAAAAAAAATGAAATCAACCCTGCAACTCAATGAACCTACATAGTAGAGAATTGAATATAAATAAGTGCTAAATGCCAAAATAAAGGGAGAAAATAGTATGTGATTATTCCTATTGACTTTTCCACAGGAAAGGGACTTGAACTAAGGTAATGTACCTGGAATAGAGATAGGCAGATTTAAAACTTCAGTTGAAAATAAAGATCCAAATAATGTGTGATTCAGAGAAGAAAGCAAATAACAATCTACAGTATTTTTTGACATACAGGTAAACATTTCACAGATGTGTGTGATGATATGAACTTGGCCAGGTTACAGTGCCTGGTTATTTGAATAAACACTACTTTACATGTTGCTTTGAAGATATTTTTTCAATGTGATTAACATTTAAATCAGTAGACTCCAGAAAAGCAGATTAACTTCCATAATGTGAGTAGGCCTCATCCAACTGGATGAAAGCCTAAGATCTCCCAAAGAGGAAGAATTTTGCCTCCTGACAGTCTAACAAGAGTACAACATTAGCACCTGTTAAAATTTCCAGTCTTCTAGTCTGTCCTGAGAATTCCAGAATTACCAGCCTTCAAAAATTGAGAGCCAATCTTTAAAATAAATATTCACTCTGTTTATCTCTCTCCATATATATCTATATTGTCATCTATATAGATATTATATACACACATGTATATACCTTTATCCTTTGCTAATCTGATGGTAAGTAGAAGGAAACTGTGCTATCACTTTTTAATTTTCTTATCACTAATAAGGTGAAGCACTTTTCAGGTATACACATCATTGTACATTTCTTTTCTGAAGTGCTTGTTCAATTCTTCTGCTCATTTTTCTAATGGGTTGTTTTGACAGACTCTAAGGTAGACCTATTGATTCCTGCCCCTGATTTCGAGTACAGGAAAGACCTATGACTTCCTCTTGTGTAAACTGAAGGATGATGGGATATCACTGTCATGATTATGGTAGGTTATGGACTCATCTTGCTAGCAGACTCAATTTAGAGATCAGACTCTAAAGTGACTCATCTTGCTTGCTTGACACTCTTGCTGGCTTCATGAAGGAGCCACAGTGACCCTGTGATAAGGAACTGTGGGCAGACTCTAGGAGCTCAAGATGGCCTCCAGCAAATAGCAATCAAGAGGCAAACCTGTTGAGAACCCATAGCCAAAGGAAATGAATTATAACCACTATCTAAGTGAGCCTGGAAGTTGATTCATTCCAGCTGAGATCAACTGGACTGGGTCCACACATTGAATATAGCCTTACAACATATTATGCAGAGAGGGCTTAACTCAACTGTGTGAGAACTCAACTCAGCTGCATAAGGACTCCTAATGTACAAAACTGCTACATTTTTGGTAATCTGATATGCAGCACTAAAAATCCCATCACTGACTTACTTATATAGCTTAATTCCAGTTCTTTCTCAGATGTTATGAAAGTTTTTTCAGTTCTTTTTATATGAATGTTTATTCATTTTTATACTCAAATTTATCCATATAATCCTATATGGTGAGTATTTTTTGAGTCTGGCTAAGGAAATTTTGCCTTACTCTAAAGTCATTAATTACAACAGTACTGCACATTTTTCATTAGATTTGTCACTAGGTAATTGATGACTTTTGATGTAGTGGTAAATGGTGTTTTAAAATTTTATTTTCTCATAGTAGAGCATGCAACATTTTTTCTATGTCCAACAACTCTGAAAAACTTATTACTTATGTTACTTTTTTTTAGATTTGTCTAGATTTTCTACACACACACACACACACACAAAAAAAAAAACCACTTGAAAATAAAGAAAAGGATTCACATCTTCCCTCCCAATATTTATTGTTTTTTATATCTTTGTCTTATTTTAATTCATTGTCTAGAAACTCCAGGATAATGTTGGATACAAGTATTGATATTGGGTAACTTTGTTTCCAAAGTCAGAAGGAAAGTGTTTCATCTTTAAGTATTAAGTTTGCAATACAATTCTGGTAGATAATATTTACCAGATAAAAAAAAATGCTCCTTTTATCCCTAGCACCACACAAAAAAGTGCTCCTTTTACAATTTTTATATTTTTAATTTTGATGACTCCAATTTAGCAATATTTTCACTCAGACTGTGCTTTTGATGTCATTACAAAAAAAACCCCACTTTATTCAAAATCCAAGTCACAGATATTTTCTCCTGTTTTATTCTATGAGTTTTGTAGTTTTAGTTTCCCCCAATAGGATCCACTAAATTGAATATACTTGTACCAGCATCATATTCTCTTGATTATTGTATCTTTGTAGTAAGTTTTAAAATTTGGAAGTGTGAGTCCTGTAATTTTTTTTCATTTTTATTAAAAAACTCTTTTGGATATTTTGGGAACCTTGCATTTCCATTTGAATTTTAGCATCAGATTTTCAGATTTTATAAAGAAGCCAATCCAAATTTTGTTAAGGATTATATTATATGAGAATTATATGTTACACATGGTGAAATGGTTATCACAATCAAATTAACTAATATATCCATCATCACACATAGTTAATCAAGTTAATCATTTTGTGTGTGTATGTTCTGAGTACAGTTAACAAATTTTTATTTCATTTTTTCCAAGATATTTCATTAGATTAATAATCCGGTTGGCAATTTTTATTCCTCCAACATTTTAAATGTGTCGTTCTTTGTGTCTGACTTCCATTATTGCTGTTGAAAAGGTCATTGTTAGCTTTGCATATTGTTTCTTAAAAAATAACCTTTTCCAAGTATGTTTTAAAAATTTTTCTTTTTATATCTATAATTCAGGAATTTGGTTGATAAACCTAGCTATAATTTTCTCAGTATTGAGCCTTCTTCGGTTCACTGAGCTTTATGAATCTGTTGGTTAATTAGTTTTAGAAAATTATTCTGAGCTAAACATCTCTCTTCTTCTGCAACTTCATTCACAGATATATGAGACTTCTGACTATGTCCCATGTCTCTCACACTTGGTTTTGTCATTTTGTATTTTTTTTCCTGTCTGTGCTTCAGTGTGGAGATTATATATATATATATATATATATATATATATATATATATATATATATATACACACATTCATATATATACACACACACACACGTGTATTTATATAGATATGTATATATGTGTGTATTTTTTTTGTAACAGGAGCGCTTAACCACTGAGCTACAACCCCAGCACTTTTTAATATTTTATTTAGAGATAGGGTCTCACTAAGTTGCTTAGGCCCTCATTAAGTTGCTGAGGCTGACTTTAAACACAATCCTCCTGTCACAGCCTCTGGAAATGCTGAGATTACTTAGGTTGATAAAATAGTTCTGTATTTTATCTTTGATTTCCTAGTGCCTTTCAGTGCCTGGTTCATTGTAGATGTTCAAAATGTGCTTATTGAATGAATCAGCAATTGGTCAACTACTAGCCACCCAAATTGCTTACTTGTGTTAATTTACATAAAATAGTATTCAAGATTAGATATAATATGGAGTGAAAAAAATTTATACTACCATATATTTTGAGAACTCCCATATTTAATTATAAAGACTGATTTCTAAGCCAGATTCATCACATACACCTGTAGTCCCAACTACATGGAAGGCTGAGACAGTAGGATCTCTTGGACATAGGAGTCCAAGGCCAGCCTATGCCACATAGTAAAACCCTATCTTTAAAAAAAAAAAAATTTAAAAAAATTTTAAAAGAATAATTTCTTACCAGCTCTTTTCAGACCCACATGGTGAGTCAGTGATATAGAAGATGACCTTTGTTTTGGGATTGTCAGTAGATTCGAACTAAAAGGCCCATTTAGATAGCATCCATGACTAAAAAGGAAAGATAACAGATTAAGAATTGTAAAATAATTTAATTATTTTCCTTTTCTTTTTGGTCTCTAATTCAGTTAACAAATATATGCTTACACATTTGGATCCTAGTCCTATATCTAGTACCTAAGATCCAAAGCAATAGTTAGTATATTTTTTTCTGTTAAAGGACAAGATAATAAATTGTTGACTGGAGGCTATAAATTCTGTACTCAACTCTGCCATGGTAGCACAAAAGCATCCACAAACAATAATAAATGAATTGGTATGGCTGTGTTTCAATAAAATTTTCTTTACAAAAATAAGTTAGGGGGGCTGGGGATGTGGCTCAAGCGGTAGCACGCTCGCCTGGCATGCGTGCGGCCTGGGTTCGATCCTCACCACCACATACAAACAAAGATGTTATGTCCGCCAAAAACAAAAAACAAATATTAAAATTCTCTCTCTCTCTTTAAAAAAAAATTGGTTAGGGATCAGAATAGGTCTGGAAAATAGAGTCTGATGATCCCTGGCCTCACAGATTATCATTACCACCTGGAGAACTTCTTAAAACACAGATTACTGGTCCCATCTCCAGGATTTCTGATTCAGTAGGTCTGGGATAGGGCTAAAGAATTTCCTTTTCTAACAAGTTCTTAGATAATGTTTGTATTGATGGTTCAAGGACTTCACTGAGAATCAATGTCTAAAATAGAACTTTTCATCATTTTCTATTCCCCTTTCTCACAGATAATGACTACCTTTATCTCAGTAATTCCCTTTAACTGAAATATTTACCATAGGTTTTAGGAGAGTTATGAAAAATAATAATCACAGTATACTAGTATGATAAATAAAATGAAGTTTATTATAACAATTTGCAAAATAAACAAAGTAATAATATATATGGAAGTTTGTGGCACAATGCCATGCACATATAAAACACATCTTTAGATATTCACTAGCTTATTTTCTTCTACTGGTTGATTCTTGATTTAGGCATTCTGCCAGAAGGGCAAGAACAAATCTAGATTCTCTCTCTGGTTTTATTCAACATTTTTTAGTGTAGGTTAAGTTCTCAATAAGCTTCTCCCCAACTCTTTCCACCTTTCCTGCAGTTCCTCATTCTATTTACTCAAGATCAAGTGTTCTGTGACTGCAGAAGCCTTTATTATTGCCTCTCTTATAACAGTTTTCCATATTCATAATTTTGCTGCTTATATATTCACTTGCTTACCAATTTGTGAGTTGAGCTATATCTGTGTTCCACAGATCTGTGTGGGATAAATGAACGATAGTTTCTTTAGATTCCTACTCTAAGGTTAATACAGAAAAAATATTTTCTGCTCTCATATCTGAAGTGAACAGACTCTTTTCTTCACAGGATTAAGCATCATAATCCAATATGGGATGCTGAACCCCTCAGGATATTTGTTAAAGCAACAACTTATCTTCAAAGATCCATGTTAATTTAATTCCAAAGTCTTTGAACAGGCCTCATAGGAGTAGTACTTGTTAACAAAAGTAAAAAGTGAAAAGTGCCATTAAATAGGCAAAGAAAGTGTTATAGAAAACCAGAGGTGAAACAGATTACTTTTCCTTCAAGAACAAGAGAAGAAAATGTCAGAGTGACTTGTCTGCATTTGTTTTTGCAGTACTGAGGATGAACCCTAGGCCTTGTGCACTAATACTGAATGCTCCAATACTGAACAACAGTTCCAGTCTTCAAAGTGTTACTTTACAAAGTGGTAATACCTTAGCCCAATTAAAGATGTACAGAAATAAGGGTAAGAAGTACTATTTCAGTTAAATTCCTTTTATATTAAAAAGGGGCACAGAAATAGACAAAGAGAACATCAAATAGTTAACCGCTTAACTAGGGTTTCAAGTAAAATAGAGAAAGATGATGTTAGAAAGATAGTTTAGTGTTGTAAATGAATGGACTCCTTAAATAGTAAAATCACAAGTCCACTAAGAGATGACCAAAAATAAACTCTATTAGTTTAATTTAATAGAGTGATTGATTAAATGGAATGATCCTTCTTTCTCTAGTTATCTCCCTCAGATTCTTTTTATCAAAGCTATGCACAGCTCCCTGGGTTATAGTACTTCACTTTTTTTTTTTTTTCCCAAGCAAAGCTTGAGGTAGGGCAAAATTAAATTCTATGCTGTTCTTTATACCACTAAGGTATCACTCTTTACCCAAATATTTTATTTACTTCAATTTTCTTGACATATACTTCAGCTTAATTTTAATTTTTTTTGTACCGAGGAATGAACCCAGGAGCACTCAACCACTGAAGCCACATCTCAAGCCCTTTTTAATTATTTTATTTTGAGGAGAGGTCTTGTTAAATTGCTTACGGCCTCACTAAGTTGCTGAAGTTACCTTTGAACTTTCAGTCTGTTGAGAGTCGGAATGGCCCCTGGCATTTTGCCAGAAGTAATAGTTGAGAGGTGAGGCCAGCAAGCCATTAAGATGGTGATAATTAAGTTAAGCTGTATATAATTGCTGTACTGGATGATGCTGGAATAAAACAGGCAGTGTATTGAGTTGTATATGGACCCTGCTGTCCGACAACAGGGCGACAACAGGGCGGATGGAGGTGGGGGGAATAGGGCGGCTCCACGAATAGGCAGCACCCCCTACTTTGGTGTTCCCCTGGAGTCCTTGTGGGGTTCCCATTGAGTTCGGGCAGAGCCCGGTGGAGGGTGAAAGAGTTCCCGGGAAGTGCGCATGGGGTGCTGGCGGAGTTTGGGCAATAAAGGTGTTCCTGTTTGAACCTACAAGTGCCTCCTGGCGGCTTGGTTATTTTGTGCTCAGCCAGACTGCGGCATCAGTCCTCCTGCCTCAGCCTCCCAATTGCTAGGATTATAGGTATACGCCACCACACCTGACTCAACTTAATTTTCAAATGGTGTTTTTAAACAAAGGACAATGCTTCATATATTCCCGTGGTCAAAGTACACTTCAAAATTTATTACCAAGAAGCTCTAACTTTTCTTTAAAGTAGATGTATATAAGCCTTGTCCAGTGAGGTCTTTATCACTTTATTCTTCACATTTTTAAATATTTCATGAGGCATATAATTTTGTTTTAATGACAGTTAAGTGAATATATAGAATCTACCTACATTTACCTTATATGAACACTTTTCAGGGTTAAAGATTAGTTTTCTCTGGACCATGTTTGTTGTTGTTGTTGTTTTAGTACTGATCATCTCAGGCAGCAGGATAAAAATGTTCTTACCTCAATGTAGTTAAAGAAACTTTTTTAAAAAATATTTTTTTTAGTTGTAGATGGACATAATATCTTTATTTATTTATTTTTATGTCGTGCTGAGGATTGAACCCAGTGCCTCACACAGGCAAGGCAGGCAGGCGCTCTACCACTGAGCTACAGCTAGAGCCCCTCCACTTCCCTTTTTAAGCCCTAAAATATTCTCAAGATAATGCTTCCTATGGCTTAAAAAAAGAAATCTGCTATATTTTCAGTTCACTCCTTCATTGTCCTACTTCTATTTAAAAAATAAAAAGACTGTCATGTTTAGGCTCTAGGCAAAAATCTATATCAATGCTCATTTTCCTATACTATATTCTTCATATTTCAAACCATTCCTATTATACACATAATTTTGCTTGATTTTTCTTTTATAAAAACTAAGTTCACCTATTTGAATGTATTGTAAAAGATTCAAAGTAATAACCACTGAAGTATCTGGAAAATTATAATTATCTAATTATATTTCACATATAAATCTTAAATAAATTTTAACAGAAAAAATTGTTATGCTCCAATCCTGCCATCTACTGTTTCAAATGTGAAACTATACAGCTCAAACTAAAGTACAACACATGACCCAAAGTAACAGAGTGGTGTAACACTGCATTTATAGAAATTTCAATTTTATTAGCATAGTTAACTGACTAAAGAGAAGTTTTAGTCCATGCAAGAGATCAATACCTTTCCTGGCTTTCAGAAAAATATTGAATTCTTTGTTATGAAAGTAAATGATATTTACATTCAAAAGATTTTAATTCCTGCAATTTTTCCAGCCTCATTTAGTTGTAGTCACTGAAACCTTTACTTTATAGGATTAGCGCTGTTTTATCACAAGTAAATTCTCAACAGACTACAGAACATATTAGTACTCACAGCCACCAATAGAAAGAGGGTTCAAAGAGTCTTGCTATATTAACCTAGCAACTGTGATGAGCCTGGGAACATGATCATCCTTTCACAAACCAGTACCTCTGTTGGTCTAACTTTGCATACTATACACTGGATTGCTGTCTGCCCCTCTAATGGCCATCTTCACCCATTTAAAAGCTGTCCTAGTACCCTGTCCTAAATTGACCCTAGTTTTCCTAAAATAAATCACTGACCCACGTTCTTAAGGCTCCAGCATGCTTTGTATCTGACCTATCTATGTTTTGAGAGAGGGCTTGTCAGCTTCTTTGTAAGAATCGGTTTATTGACCATACCTATGATTATAGCCTGTGTTATCCTATACCTAAAATGCTTCAACCATTCCTTTCTGCTTTTAAAAATATTTCAAACTTTATTTTCAAAAACAAAGTATATGCTTTAAATTTCTTTAAAAGATTCTGAGGATTTTACCTTGAAATGCCAAATTCTTGGTGAGGTCTTTTGCCATTACTGCGTTCCCACCTTGAAGACTGCTCAATAGGTAGCAATCCTGAAGTTCCTGAGCTCCTTCTCAGCTGTGGAGTTGGTAAGCTATTCCTACTACTTAGACCCTGTTAAATAATTTAATAATCGTTAAACTTGTCATGCTTTTACATGCTGCATGTGGAAAATGTGATGACACGTAAAAATATCAACACAAAAGTATATTTTTAACATGTATAGGAGAAAGTAAAAATTTCGTTCTGAAAATCTATCCAAATTTCACATTCTACACTGTTGGTCTATTTTTCTTCCTCCCACTAAAAAAACAAAAACAAAAAAACAATTCCTGAACTCTTTGCAATTTAAACTAGATTTTTTTTCCATTTGCACATTTCACTCTTAGTTTAAAGAAAAAAAAATGGAAATTGGAAATTTAAAAGTGAATATGGAAGATTGACCTGAAAAATCAACTTCAGAGGAGAAGTTTAGAATCAGAGATGTCCAGTCCTAAAGCCCAAAACTTTTAGATTTTCAGTACAAAGGGCATTTATACCCTGTTTAATTATTATGTTTAAACTGTTTCCAGTAAACCAATAAACTTATCTACATAGAAAACATAGTAACAAACATAATACTGCTATGATTTTTTTAAAATTTTTTTTATTAGTTTGCTATATTTTTTTACTTTAAATGTTCACAGCCTCTATCTATTTATTTCTTAGTTGTAGATGGACACTACCCCTTTATTTATCTATTTATTTATTTACTTACTTACTTATTTATTTAGGGGTGCTGAGAATCAAACCCCATGCCTCACACATTCTAGGCAGACACTCTACCACTGAGTCACAAACCTCAGCCTTATGATTTTTATGATTAAGGTTTTAAAAAAATTATTAGTTTTTAAAAGTACTATCAAGAGCAATAAATTTCAATAGAAAATGCAAAGAACAAGCAATACATAATGTAAAGATTAACTCAAGAATACATTAATGAATTATTTTATTGATTGACTCTATCCCTTTTAAATGTTGTGATTAACCTTTTTCTTATGAGGTAGAATGCTAAATAAATAAAGTTACATAATTAAGTTCCACTGTTAAGAGAGTTCTTCAGGCACAACTATATGAACTTTAGAAATAAAAGAATCAGCTGGGAACTGTGGTGCACACCTGCAATCCTAGCAGCTTCAGAGGCTGAGGAAAGAGGATCACAAGTTCAAAGCCAGTCTTAGTAACTCTGTGAGGCCCTAAACAACTTAGCCCTAAGCAACTTATCGAGACCCTGTCTCAAAATAAAAAACTTTAAGAAGGGCTGTTGGGATTGGGTTGTGGCTCAGCATTAGAGTACTTGCCTAGCACGTGCAAGGCCCTGTGTTTGAACCTCAGCACCACATAACAATAAATAAACAAAATAAAGGTACTGTGTACAACTAAAAAATAAATATTAAAAAAAAAAAGGGCTGGGAATGTGGCACAGTGGTTAACAGCTCCTGGATTCAATCTCGGGTACCTAAATAAATAAATAAGTAAATAAAAGAATCACATAACTACTCATGATCCAGAGAGTAATCAATAATTTTCAAATCCTTTCGCTCTAATTCTGCTCACTAAGCTTTTCAGCATTTCTAAACTCTAATGCTGAGATCTGGACAAAGTGAAATTATCTGATCAAAATTGCTCCAAAAACTGTGTTTACCTTTTTCTAAGTTCTATTCCACTACTAGAATTGACAAATTAACTAATTTTAATTTTATCCTCTCTGAGTTTTCTTACTTATAGGGTAAATTAGCTGAACTAAGATAATCCCTAAATGTTTCTAATTTTATGGTTTTAGATAATGGTAAAGATCCCAATAATAATCAAATAAAACAAATAAAAGCACTCTGAAAAAGCATAACATATACCTATTTAGAATAGTAATATTATTTCCTAAAGGAAATCCTATTTTGTAGTACTGATAAACAGAAATTAATTCTGTATCTAATAATGGAAAAATCAGTACCTCTTGGTTTATAGCAATCTCCAGTGGGTTAAATGGGTGAGGGAGAAAGAGCATTCATGAAAATTATTTTTAAGTAACACTGTGTAATTCATAAAATGAATATTGGAATGATCATTTATGGTTTGGGGTTCAAAAGAACAATTTCTGGATTCTAAAGAGTACAACAGGTTAATATGAGTTTGTTATACAAGCCCAGAAATAAATGTATTTATTGTTCATACTTCTTAACAACAATAGCAATAATAATATACATACAAGCTCTAACTCCTAATTATATCAATATTATTAAAAAAAAACCCTAAATATTCATCTAGAATTATTTGAGTTTATAAAACTTCATATAAAGTCCAAAGCAGGTCAATAAAAGGTAAAAAAGGTTGATCCTTTATAATATAACTTTAAAAGAAGCAGTTTTAGCCAGGTGCAATGGCATGCACCTATAATCCCAGTGGGTTGGGAGGCTGAGACAGGAGAATTAGGAGTTCAAAGCTACTCTCAGCAATAGAGAGGCACTAAGCACCTCAGTGAGACCCTGTCTCTAAATAAAACACAAAATAAGGCTGAGGATATGGCTCAGTGGTTGAGGGCCCCTGAATTCAATCCCCCTCCCCTCCCAAAAAAGAAGAAATTTTAATCTGAAAATATCATTCAATGTTATCAATAGGATTAAAATTCTATTTTAACCTTGTGAAGTTTTCGATCTCCTTTCTCAGTTGGATCCTCTATTTCAGAGCAGGGGTAAAATCCAGGAAATGGTGTGAGAGGATTAATCTTTGGCCTACAAGACCCAGAAAATGCACCCATCAAGCTACTGATACTTCGTAGGGAAGAAATGACTTGTGGAGGAAGGCTTGGGTCACTAAGAAGATCTGACACCATATTTCGAGCCTCATTTAGCACTGAAAGATCAACTCCATTTCCACCTCCAGAATTCTAGAAAAGAAAAGAGTAAAATTATGTATTTTTTACACAAAAAAACTTAACACTTAAGAAAACTAACTCTAAATCAACATCTATTTCATAATGCATAAGTAATCTAATCCTATTAAATATATACTTTCATTCATTTGAATGACATAAATGGTATATAATAAGTGGTATGATTCTAATTTAAATTTTTTGATATATGCTACAATACTGCAGACACTATAAGCTTTAATTTTTTATTTTTCATGAGCTTACCTCATTTTAATGGAATGCATTACTACTGATTTACTTTATAATTAGTATAGAACTAAATCTATATTTACTTTGTTTATAATTTATACATTTCATTAATTTATAAACAATTTTCTTTCATTTTTACCAAAATTTATTTTGAACATATAAATCATTTCTTTCATTTACCTTATTCACTTAAGAAGCCATTTAGCGTAGGAACAGCTTTATTGCAAAGCTTCCAGAGTTTGAAATGTAGACTTTAACCCTGTGTGACCTTGAACAAATTATTTAACATCTGAACATTATTTAGTTTCTTCAATGCAAAATGGAGGTAAAAGCATTTACTCTTAAGGGCTGATGTGAGAATTAAATATGATAATACATGTCAAGCACATAGGCATTTACTAATATATTTGAAGTGTAACAATAAATAGTATTATTACTATTAACATTATGGTAAACATAGATAAAATTTCCAAAAAATGGTGTGAAAGTTCATAAGAGAAAAGTTTAAGCTGAATGATTATGAGAAATTTTATGGAAGGGGTAGTCTTTCAGCTGAGCCCTAAAACTGTGGTAGGATTTTGTTTATAAATATTAGGGGAAAGTAAGTTTTTATAGTAAAACTGAAGAAAAATGTATCAGGTAAGCTCATTACATAAGAAGGAAAGGCACATAAATAAAGGTACAAAAGTGGTAATATAGGGATGTACAGGCAACATGAAATTGCTGAAGAACAGGCTACATAAAAGAACAATAAAAAAATAAGCGTACAAAGGCACAAAGTTTTGAGACCACTAGACTCCAAGCTAAGTAATGAAGGGTCATACAGGTTTTGAGCAGGCTAAAAAGAAAAATGCAGGAAAAAGGAAGTGATGAAAAGGCAATGCAATTTTAGAGAGTGTAGTTAGGGGATGTCTCACTTTGAATTTATGTCAAGACTTGATGAGATATGAAATAAGCATTGTACACAGACAGGTTAGGAAGTGTGAAGATCCAGAAGCAGAATCCTGCCTGGCTTTGTTGAGAAACAACACAGAGGCCAGTACAGATGGAACAGAGTAAATGAAGGAAAAAGTAATAGAAGATCAGTGGAAGGGGCAAAAAGAAATAAAGAAAGGGACATTTTGTGTGAGTTCTTTTAAGTCTGTGACAAGGACTTTCGCTTTTATTGTAGGTGAAAAGAGAAATGCACATAACAGACTTATATCAAATTAAATATTTGAATTATTTAATATAATTTTAAAAGTTGAACTTAAATTCCTATTTCTCATTGACTTATATTTGACAAAATCTTGATTTTGGACAGAAAGCTAAGCATAGTTTTTACATTTTAAATGATTATTAAAGAAAGAGTAAAGAGGAGGAGCAGAAAGGAACAAAAGAGGGGAAAAGGAAGAGGAACAGTTTCAGTGGTGGCAGTGGCCATGCCTTGCCTTAATGTTAAAATATCTGCTCTCTCATCCTTTGTAGAAAAAAAAATTTCGACTAGAAAGCTGAAATACAATACTAATAGCAAACATTTCAAGGTAACATAGCACAATCAAGCATCAGGGTTTAAAAAAGTCTAGAACCAGAGCTAAGATAAAAGTGAACCCTGGGCTAGGGTCGTGACTCAGTGGCAGAGCACTCACCTGACATGTGTGAGGCACTGGGTTCAATCCTCAGTACCACATACCAATAAATAATTTTCAAAAAATTTTTTAAAAAAGTGAACCCAACATTCTGTACTACTTTTTCCCTCAAGGAATTGGCACAGGGCAGACAGGCTGAGAAGCAAAGCAGTCAAGAAGCTAGGAACCAGAGTAGAGCTCTCAGTAGTCTCAAGGGGCTAGGAAAACAAATTTGGAGTTCACAGGATCAAGGCAGGGACAACCTGAAAGACTAAGCAAGATCCAGACTAATGAAAAAAAAGAAGTAAGCTTAAATTCCTAACTGCTTTTCCCCTGAGGGAATTTGCAAAGTTATAAGCAGAGGGGCTAAGAGATGGAGAAACCAAACCCAGTAGAATTTCTCAAAAGATCTCTATTTTGAAAGTAAAAAAGTGCTTCCAAAATCAGAACTGAATCAACTGGATAACCATGAATGGGGGGCGGGGGGACGACTATCATAAGCTACCTATCACACTATAAAAATACCAACAAACTTAACTGAAAAATTAATTCCAACTGCATTACAGATCTAAAGATGAAAAGTAAAACAAGAAAATTTCTAGAAGGTAACACAGAAGAAAAACTTCATGATCTTGGGAGCAGAGATCTTAAATAGAACACGGAACAAGCAAGGAACAGTGAAGTGAACTTATAGTCCCAAGCTACTTGGAAAGCTGAGCAAGGAGGAAGCACTTGAGTCTAGGCATTAGAGGCCAGCCCAGGCAACTTAGAGATTCCAGCTCTTACAAAACAAGAAGGGAGAAAGAAGGAAGGTAGGGGAAGGAAAGCAGGGAGAGGGGAGGTGAAAGAGGAGGAGGGAGAAAAGGAACAACATAAGAATCACAAACCAAAAAGGAAATGCCTAACAAATTAGCTCTCTATTAAAAGATGGAATATCTTTATCAAAAGATACCATAAAAAGCCACAGACCTGAAGAAATCTTTAATCAACACAGATTACATATATGTATATATATGTATGTATGTACATGTATATATGTATACACATATACACTCGGTCCAGAATAAAGTAAAAGAAAACTGGACAAAAGTCTTGAGCTAGCAATCAACTCCAAAATAGATAGCCAACCAAAAGAGTATTGAGAGTATCTCAGAATCATTACTTACAAGAGAAAAATCTGAAAATAAAACAAATGTCTGCCTACCTACACAACAAATAAATAATTGTAATATATTCATTCAATGACATGCTATATAGAATATATATGAATAGGTTGCTTCTTCATGCAATACCATTAATTAATCTCACAGATTTTTTTTTCTGAAAAGAAAGAAGTAGAACAAATACATGTAACCAGAGGCTTGGGATGCTGAGGCAGGAAGATATCGAGTTCAAAGTCAGCCTCAGCAATGACGAGGTGCTAAGCAACTCAGTGAGACCCTGTCTCTAAATAAAATACAAAATAGGGCTGGGGATGTGGTTCAGTGGTTGAGTGCTCCTGAGTTCAATCCCCAGTACCAAAAAAATAAATAAAGAAAGAATAAATGCAACCACTTCCATTTACATAAAATTCAAAGACAGGAAAGACTAAGCTGTAAAGGCGGAAATCAGGATTGCTATAACGCTTGGGGGAAGCTAAGGAGAAAAAAGTATAAGGGGGCTTTTGAGGTACTGAATTCTTAATCTGAATGATGGTCATATGTATATTCATTTTGAGAAAATTCAAGTTGTACATTTGAGGTGTGCATTTTCATAGATGAATATTCCATTTCAATTTTTAAAAACTGTCCATTTGAAAGGCAAAGAGGAAAAAGAGATAAAAAGGGCAGAGAGGCTTAATATATACCAATCTGACTAAAAGTCTATTAAATTGGCTATACCATTTATTATTCTTTAGATTTTATCAGTAATTTAGATATTATTCTAATAAGAAATTGAGTATCTTTTTGAATATCTGTTGGTAAAGCCACCCTAGGTCAAAGAACTATCCCCTTCTTAGGAGGTGTGGCTTCTCCTTGATTTCATCTGACTGCAAAGGTTATATGATTTTATATGAAGGCCAGAGGATATCTTATTTGTAGGGGCTATTGTAGCTGTTAAATTAACTGTTTAAAGAGTAAAACCCAGCTATTCAAATAAATATTCATTTTTCAAAAATTGGTTTTGAAACAACTAGTGAAATAAATAAATAGATAACATTTCTGTAACACAGATGATTAAATATTTATTAGTTAATCCATTACTATGAAAAAACATAAGGTTTCAAAACAGCATTTTGAACATGATAATACAATTTTTATAGAATAGATTACACACACATTAGTAATGGGAAAAGATCTATAAAATGCACATTGAACATTAGCAGTTATAATAACAGTCATTGCTTGATGTTTTCTTTTTTACTTATATTTCTATTTTTCATTTTTTCTGTCGTGGACGTATATTACTTAAATGGTCAAATAGTTAACCTTAATGTACATTAAGTTTTGTAACACAATTAATTACTAGAAGTAAGGATAGGTTATCTTTAGTGATGTAGGTTATGACAGTGGGGCATAAGTGAGGGTTTTGGGATACCATAATTATCCATTTCTTCAAATAGGTACTATTTAGATGGGATGTACAGCTTGTGGACATTCACTGAGCTGTACACTTTTCTGTATGTATAATTCAATAAAATGTTTACCAAAATATGAAAGGTGTTTTTACTTTCCTAATAAGATATTCTGCGATTTCTTTTGCTTCATCTCATATATGACCTTAACTCTGCTTATGTTCTTTAGATCAGAACACCACATCAGAAAAGAAAAATAATCTCATCCTGAATATAGAAATATTAAATTATTCTGAGCCCAGATTATATTAGTAACATTTTAAAAATATTTATGTAAGTTTGATTTGGTGTTTCCTTTTTTCTTGTGTTTTTCCTGTGTTAGGTTGTTGTTTTTGTTTTTTAATTCACCTCAGTGAAGGCTTTTGCCAGTTTACTTCAGTTAAAGAAAATTTTATGGCACAGAAATCTCGTGAATGTAACTTCATTTTAAAAGTCAAAAGTTTCATTACAGATAGCAGTTATTAGTGGATCACTCATATTTACCTGGTAATGAGGCTTATACCACTGCTTCAAGTCCCAATCCCAAAGAATCATCTGGAAAAAAAAATTACATTTGGTTACCAACCAGAAATAAATGAACAAATATGTGTAAAGACAAATTTTAGTCTCCTTAATTATAGCTATCTCAAATAACTTAAAATTAAAATAACTTTAAAGTAAAATATAAATCCAATATTACATCCAATCATTAAATACAAAAGAAAAATTGAATATCATCAAACTTTTCTTCCCCTCCCCACCCTCTGCAAAGTCTTATCATCCATCATCTTAAAACCAGTGTCAATGGGTGGAGCTATTTCTTTACAAACAAGGCATTTTTGTGAAAAGCACTTTAAAAATCTTGTTGTATTTGGGGTTAGATTAAGTACAAAAGAGTGAATTTATAAAAATAATACACACGCCTTCTAATATGCAGATAAGTAATGGCTGCTTGCCGGTTTGTCTCCTTTTTAGGCTATCAATGGTAACTTCTTAGCCCCAGACTAGTTTTATCCTTCCTTTCTTCGTAAGAGGCTTTCTGGCTGATTCCCTTTCAAATATAGTTGTTACTACACTCAAGGAGACTTTAATTTAGTAGGTTACAATTGCCACCTACTATTAATCCTAAATTTCTTTGAGGTTTATTGAGTTAATAAATAAGTCTCAACCTTTTGCTTAATTCATTTTACTTGCTATTTTCTAGTTTTGGACCTTACTCAAATATCAGACTATTTAATTTATAATATAATCATTATTTCTATACATTGAAATATTTGTTTCTTGTCCTTGGTTTTAAATCTTTTGGTTGGAAAAAGTCTTTAAGTGTTACCTATTCTACCATTGGTCCAATATTTTATCAGGATTTGAAAAAACTAAAAGGAACATAAAAATATTTCAGACTTTGCAAGCCATATAAGGTATCTATGGCATTTTCTTTGTTTTTGTGTTTCTTTTATACTTTATAAGTTTTTTTTTTTTTAATTCTTAGCTCCAGGATCATGTAAAAACAGGCTGATGGCAGAATTTTGTCAGTGGGCTATAATATGCTAACTCTTATTTTAGCTAGTATACTCAAAATTATTCAAAATTCCAAAGAAAATCAAGATATTCTGCATCCACTTACTAAATTCATGAACCACTATCCACAAAATAGTTACACTGTAGCTACAAAATATGTTATATATTTAGCAGACTTACTAAATTTACTCATTAAATTTATTTTATATGACCATAAATATGGTCCTTATATAATTATTTCAGGTTGTGATTTGACCAGCATACAATACAGATTCTAGACAAACTCTTTAGGGAAGCTTAAGATGTTCATAGCTTCCTAAAAATATACTAAGGTTAATAAATAACTTACAATCCCTAAGATTCTTTTGTACTTAATATACTATTACCCATTTCTCCATGCTATTTGTCTACAACTGGCTCTTTAGACTCAACTGGAATATTTTACTTCTGTCTATACTTTAGCTTGTCAAAATTTATTTGGAGATTGAGGAAGTCTACAAACGCTTATTCATCTTCCTCCGATCATCAAAACATTTGTAAATCTGAGTTTTCTCAAGTTCACTAATAATAGTCTAAAATAGACAGGAGTGAACTCTGAGTTTTATGATATGTCACTAAAAATTACCTATGAGATTGGCATGAAGTCAGTAATTTGTATTCTAAATCTATTTCTGTATTTCTTCCACAAGGATATCATCAAACAGATTCAATAATCTAAACAGTAAGTTTATTTTTTTGCTAATTCAAGCATACCTCTAATAGAATACTGTAATACTGAGTTGTCTTCTTATCTCTCCACTTCCTTGATCCATGACTAAATAAACATTGCTTTTAAAATATTTGCACTCCACTAACAAGAGACATATTTGTATTTATACATTCCTCATTGGTAGTGCCACCACTCCAAGCAGGTGAATTTTGACAATTAAAATAATGTTTAGCCCTCGAAAGGCCACAATACATAAACAGATACATTGCACATGAAGAAATAAATCAAAATTTATTATTTATCATTATTATTATTATTTATTATTAAAATTTCATGGAGAGGGATGGGTCAACAGGGAAAAGATGTTCAAAGAGCTCCTGGTTGAGGTGTGGAAATTACAAAGAAAAGAGGTTGAAAAACACTGATATAAAGGAATCTGCTGATAAATTAAAAAGAGCAATCCCATTTTAGCTTACATTCTAAAAGCATTCCCCAAAGCATTTCAAGGCTGCCTACACAAAAGGGGCTGCTAACATGAGAAGTAATGTATACTCTATTTCAACTGTAATCTTAGAGGTCTACAAAACTTCACAATTTGCAATGCTTTTTTCTCTCCACTTACTCTTTTTTTATGCTTTTATTAGTCCATTATAGTTATACATAATAGCTGGGTTCATTTTGATGTAATCAAACATGAATTTGGGAATTTAATCTTGTTCCATTTCAGTCCCTCTATTTACTTGTTTTAAATCTCTCTACTATTTTCTGTAGAAAATGTAGACTTGTTGTATAATATATCTCTTAATAAATTCACTCCTTCTAGTCCTTTCTCCGACTATGGTTTTCTCCCATTTATATTTGTTAGGTTGGTTTTAAATCAGCTCTTAAGCAGCAGCTCACTCTTATTTGCAGTCACTTTCTACAGGATCAAAATTCTCACCCAAAATCAGCAGGATTAGGCTAAAATTTCCTTCATAGCAAGAATTAAAAACAGACACAGTGAAAACCACAAAGAGCTAGCAAACAAACCTCCTTCTAAGTAATTTGAACTAGAATATCAAAATGATTTTGAGAAAATGAAAATTTCTGGAAAAAAAAAGAAGGAAAATAAATGGCCCAGGAATTCCAGTTAGGTATATTCTTATAGCAGCATTATGGCCCACAAAATCATAAATATAGAAATTAAGAGTAAAAACTTAGATCATATGCCAGCATAATGGCTGACTAGAGGTGCCCAGCAAGATTTCCTACACAATAAAAAGACCAAAACGTGCAAAGGACAACAACTCCAATCTATTGAAGTGCTTGAGACAAAATGTTGGGATGTGGCAGAATTCTGCACAGAAAGGAGACTCAAGGTGTTCTTATAAAGATGGTAACAAAGCACACATCATCTACTATTCCATATTTCCAGTCAAGACCAACCCTGAATCAAGAGAGATTTCACACAGAATAAAGTAAGCAGAAGATCCATAGAAGACCCAATAATGCCACAGACACCTGAAAAAAAACAAAGAAAACAAAAACAAAGAAAGCCACAAGACTATGGGACACCACGAATCAAACAAATGTTACCATTCATTATTGATATACCTGAAGGAGAAAAGAGGGGGAAAAGGCATAGAAATCCCATTCAATAAAATAATAGCTGAAAACATACAAATCTTCAGAAAGATATGAACATCTAGGTCTAGAAAGTTCAAAGGACCTCAAATAGATTTGGCCAGAAAAGCCCCTCTGTGAGGCATATTAAAGTCAAACTGTTAAAAGTCCAAAAACAGAAGGAGAGAAGTGTCAAATGACATACAAGGAAATTCCTACTAAACCAATAGCAGACTTCTCTCTAGAAACCTTAGGAACCAAGGAGAGACTAGGGTAATATATGCAATGTCCTGGAAGCAAAGAATTATCAACCAATAATGTTATATCCAGAAAATTTATCCTTCAGAAATTAAAAAGAAATCAAATCTAAGAAAAAAAATTGAGGAAATTTATTATCACCAGACTGACTTTACAAAAATACTAAGGAAGCCCTACAGTAGGGGTAAGAAATGATAACTACCATCATAAAAATATGCAAAAGTATAAAACTCCATAGTAGAGAAGATGCAGGGAAAAAAAAAGAAAAATAACAGAATCAAGCATTAACAATACAGAATACTAAATTCACAAAGATGAATAAGAGAGAAAGAAATAAGGAAGAAAGGAAGGAAATGCAAAACAATGAGAAAATAACAATGACAGGCATATATCTTTATTTATCAATAATAATCTTGAATGTAAATGAATTAAATCTCCCAATTAAGTATTTAGACTGAATTGATAGAAAAAAAAGACTAAATTGATAGAAAAAAAAGACTCAAGTATATGCTGCCTGAAAGAATTTCAGTTCATAAGCACAAAAAATGGCAGTCAAAGAATGAAAATAATATTTAACAAAAGCAGAAACCAAAGAAAAGTGAAGATAATACATGTGTGTGCATGTGTGTGTGTATACTAAAATAGACTGTAAAAACAACAAAGAAGGTCAGAAAGGGAATCAACTTAACCAGAGGAAATAATAATATAAATATATATGCACCCAATTATATAAAGCCAGAGCACCAATTATATAAAGCAAACATTCTTAGATCTAAAGGGAGAGATAGTCTTTAATATAATAATAATAATAATAATAATAATAATAACAATAATAATAATAATAGGGGATATCTCAACTCCCCACTTTCATCAATGGACAGATCATCCATACAAAAAAAAAAAATCAACAAAGAAGCATGAAAACCGAACTATACTGTACACCAAATATACCTAACAGCCATTTACAGAACATTTTTACCTAACAGCTGTGGAATACATATTCTTTTCATCAATCAATGGGATGTTCTCCAAGGTAGACTATATGTTAGGCCACAAAACCTGTTGCCTAATATATAGTTTTTTTTACAACAAATTTGTAAAACCTGAAATCATATTCCATATCTTTTCTGATAAGAATGAAATAAAACTAGAAATCAACAAGAACTTTACAAATTGTACAAATACATAGAAATCGAATAAGGCAATCTTGAATGCCCAAGGAGTCAATGAAGAAATTGAAAGCGAAATTTTAAATTTTCTTGAAACAAATGAAAATGGGTTTGGAACTCCAAAACCTACATAATATAGAAAAGTATGATTAAGATCAAAGTGTATATCAATAATTACCAAAATAAAAAAAAAGAAAGAGTTCAAATGAACAACCTAATGATGTAACTTAAGGAAGTAGAAAGTCAAGAACAAATTAAACCCAATATTAAGCAGAAAGAAAGAAATTACAGAGACAATAGAAGAAATAAATGAGTATAGACAGGCACAGTGACACATACCTATAATCCCAGTGACTCAGGAGGCCAAGACAGGAAGATTTTAAGTTCAAAGCCAGCCTCAGAAATCTAGTGAGGCCCCAAGTCTCAAAATAATAATAAATAAATAATAGTAATACAGAGTTAGGGATGTAGTATAGTGGTAAAATACCATTGGATTCACAATCTTCACTACCAAAAAATAAAATATGAATAGGGACTTAAAAAGAAAACCAATGAAATAAAGTATTGGTTTTTTAAAAAAGAAATCAGGGGCTGGGGATGTGGCTCAAGTGGTAGCGCGCTCGCCTGGCATGCGTGCGGCCCGGGTTCGATCCTCAGCACCACCTACAAACAATGGTGTTATGTCCGCCGATAACTAAAAAATAAATATTAAAAAATTCTAAAAAAAAAAAAAAAAAAAAAAGAAATCAACATCAATGAACTTTAAAAGCTAGACTAACCAAGAAAAAAAACGAGAACCCAAACAAATAAAATCAGAGATGAAAAAGGTGGTATTACAACTGATACTAAAGAAATACAAAGGGGATCTCTGATGGGACTATTAGGGATCCAATAGGACTATCTATTAGAGACTATTATGATCAATTGTACACCAAAAACCTACCAAAATTGAACTATGAGGACACAGAAAACCTAAGCAGACCAAAAAATCTGAAATTTGGTCAGTAAGAAAAATTTCCCAACAAAGAAAAGCCTAGTATTAGATGGCTTCACCACTGGCAGTGGCAAATTTACACTTTTCAAAACCTTTTAAAAGTTCTTCTTTAAAAGAAGAACTAATGACAAAATGTAATACTTCACATCAACATAATAAAGAACAAAACCCATATGATCACTTCAATAGATGCAGAAAAGCATTCAATAAAATTCAATATTCCTTCATGATAAAAGTACTCAAAATTAGGTATAGAAGGAACATACCTCAATACAATGAAGGCTATGTATGCCAAACCCATGATCAACACCATATTGAATGAGGAAAAGCTTAAAGTGTTTCCTTTATGATCAGGAGCAAGTCAAGGATGCCTACTTTCACCGCTTGATTCAACACAATACTAGACGCCTTAGCAAGAGCAATAGGCAAGAGAAAAAAGTAAAGTCCATCCAAACAGGAAAGGAGGAAGTCAAATTATACCTGCTAGTAGATGACATGTTTTCTTTTATTGGACCCGGCAGGTTCCAGAGCATGTTTGTACTTAATAGGCCTGTAAAGAGAACTAATGACACTGGACAGAGGGGGAGATATCCAAAGTAGCAAAATCTTCAAGATTTTAAAGATTTTGGAGATATTGCTAAATGCCTCTGTAATATTAGAATACATATTATTTTATATATATTATATATATAATTATATATTGTTAATTATATACAATATATTTATAATACATATTTATGACTATATAAATAAAATGTATATATGTAATATATACACAAAAACGTAAAATATATACACATAAAGCATATAAAAATATATACACATTTATAATATTAGGAAGATTTTAAACTAGGAAACAGTAATAAGAATATTAGCCACTTTCGGGCTGGGATTGTGGCTCAGAGGTAGAGCACTCGCCTAGCACACTTAAGGCCCTGGGTTCAATCCTCAGCACCACATAAAAATAAAATATATTGTGTCCACCTATAACTAAAAAATATACTTTAAAAAAAGAATATTAGCCACTTTCCATCAAATTACAATCTTTGAATCAACAGATTTTCCTCAAATAACTGTGAAATTAAGATTAATTCTGATTCCCACAGAAATCTCAATATTATCATCTTCATAACCACTATATTCTTATCAGCCAGGCAGGTACCCAAAGATCTGTTTATTCTTTAAAAGTCATCTTAGTTAAAGTACCATGTCTAAATATTATTAATATCTGTTAAATATGCATTTTAACTATATTATATCATATCCACCCAAATATGAAAGAACTTAAAAGTAGTTTTCTGAAGCCTAAGGTGTTGATAAATACAGTGATATATATCAGAATAAATGTTAAGTATAATTCAAGAACAGGACTCTACTATAAAAAGAACATTCATCTCTATGTGTGATAATATCCACAAGCACATGAAAACAAAAGTGTTATTAGGATACAATTATCTAAAAGCTGGATTTTTAAAAGATGGTTATCCATTCTCTTTATATTCATCTGCACATTGTCTACTTTGAAACTTTATCAAATAATGACAGGAAACACAAAAACCTCTTTGGTAAACCCAAAGAATTTTCTAGAAAAAAAAACATAATATTTTCTTAGTGAAGATTTTTGTTCCTAAAAGAGAAGAGACTAACAATCAAGGCACCAGATTCTGTGCTCCTCATAGCAAAAGCATATAAGATAAAATATTACTGTGTAATAAAACTAGTCACACAAATGATAAACATTATGTTGAAAGAGAACAGATCAAAAAATTTCCAAATGTATTTACCATTTGACACTTTGAGACATCACAGAATGGAAAAGACCTTATACAATGCAAAAGAGTAACTGCTGTTACATTTGTACACAGCAGATATTTTACTTTACTTCAAGATAAATACACTCACGTGCAAAGTCTAAATCATCTAGATATTTATGCAATACACATAAGAAAAGATAGGAGGCAGCTTTTGTGCTTATCACTGAAAGAACCATATTATAAAAGGTGACTTTTCCTTTTCGTAGTGGTAGAGGTACTGGTATTGAATCCAGGGTGTTCTTTCAAGGAGCTACATCCCCAGCCCCTCCCCCCTTTTCAAATATTTTTTTAGACTTTGATGGGCCTTATTTTATTCATTTATTTACATATGGTGAGACTTGAACCCAGTGCCTCACACATACTAGGTGAGTGTTCTACCACTGAACTACAACCCCAGCTCCCCCAGCTCTTTTTATTTTGAGAAAGGGTCTAGGTTGCCCATGCTGGCCTTGAATATGTAATCCTCCTGTCTTAATCTCCTAAATCACAGGGATTATAAATACGTGCCACAGCACCCAGCAACTTTTTCCTATTTAATGACTTCTTTGTAAACTATAGTATAGACTGGGAAATGTCTGTTGGAATCAGTTCTATGAATGAATGAGTTATCTGTACCACAAGGAAGAACTTTTCAAAACACTGAGAGTGCTACACTAACTACAAATCTACACATTGCTTTTATTCACAGAAAAGAGACAATGGTTAAAATATATGTGCTAGACTATGTTTCAATGTTGAAGAAACAGCATAAGGGCTGGGATTATCGCATAGTGGTAGAGTGCATGCCTAGCATGAGTAAGGCACTGGGTTCAATTCTCAGTACTGCATATAAATAAACAAATAAAGTCCATTGACAACTAAATAAATATTAAAAAAAGAAAAAAGAAACAGCACAAATGTGGACTGCAGATAGCCAAGTGGTACAGTACATTCTGTATTATAAGACATCATTTAATGAAAGTATAAAATCTTAACCTGCTCTTCTTAGGAGCTTTCAGTATTATTTGTTTCCTTTTAAACTCAAATATAATACACTATTAGAGATTATTGTATCTTTTCACACACTGTGGTTAGATATTTAAAACTAATTTTAAGAAAAGTACTATTTTTTCTAAGTAACATACAAGGTATATACTGTTTTTAAAAAATGTTACTTGATTTGATAAAGTTCAACCCAAGACTGTGCATTTATTTAAATTGAACTTCTCTTTGTGGTTAAAACGCTGAATCCTGATAAAAGTTTCTGTTTGAATATGTTTGTAAGTCTAACATGCTTTATGGAGCTCTACAAAACCACCAAAACCACAGTGAATCATCAGCAGTACAACCAGGAGATGTTATCAGGTTCAATTACGTCAATGAGGTTTTAGTTCATTGTTCCCCATGTAGCCAAAAAGAAAAACATATATGTGTCCTCAAATCAAACTTACAGAACTGTTAAATTTATGTGCAATTTAAGAGAATACTTTTGATAGTAAAACTCTGAATTATCTTTTATAACATCCTGTACTCTCCTATTTTTAATGACATTTTACTTGAGCTTTATGTACAAACCTATGCTAATAAAACTGAATTTCAGCACTTGCAACTTTTTCCATTTCTATGCCAATTTAGGACTAATGAAGACAAACATTTAATTCTCTATGTTTATTGAACAGAAAGCAAAAACATAAAAGGATAGTCAAAAAGTTAAATTAATTATAGTTAGTTTAGACTGAAATGCAAAGATAGTAACCTTGATCCCAATGAGACCAAGGAAGAACCCCATTTAGAAAAAATGAGAGCAGAACTAGTAATTTCTTAGAAACTAATCTCTTTACTATTCTTACTAATCAAGTAATATGATGATGTTCATGATGACTTACACTGCATTGTATGTGCCTACTTAACATATACTGTCTCCTTTAATCTTCACTGGAATTCTCTGTATTTCTGTAATTCTCAACCTTATTTCTCTACAGATTATACAAGAAACTATTGAAAGTTACATGACTAGTAAGAGGCAGAGAATTTAAATCCTCATCTGCTTACTTCTAAAGTTTTAACGATTATTAACCATAAATTACATGATGTATACTTATCATTTATTAAACAGTACCATATGTTAGCAGTGTGACAGGGTGCTTGACAGCATATGTGAAATCACAGCAATTTTGCAATTAGCCCCTCTATATATGAAGAAGTTGAGGCCTAGTGATTATACTAATTACTTTACACTTGACTCCCAGATCCAGTTTTTGCTCTTCTCTGGACCCTGGGGAAGTTTAACCCTATGTATTCTGCATCATCTGAGTAACCCTGCAACTTGTTTTTTCTTAAATTTGGCCAATCTGAGCCAAGAGCTGGAAACTGGAGATTGGAGGAGAGAGAAAGCAAGGCTACTCCAATTCTCTGCAGTACCACTGTCTAGCAACAACTGTCTACTGTCCTCAAGACTACAGCTCTTACCAGGTGATCCGTTTTTGAACTTCAGCAAAACATCATTTCTACCCTTGTTCCTTCAGTCCCAGGTGAGGTTAACAGTTTTCCATAGTGATCTAACCTCTTGCCTATTCTCTTGACCCTAACAAAGGAGACTCTTCATTAAAATGTTCTTTTTTGAACCATCACTGAGTAAATTCTACATTTTACAGAGTCCCTAAGTAATACAGAGATTTGTTAACAAAATTCTTCCACATGGCAACTAACAAATGGCAGAGCTAGAATCTGAACAGTGGTTAATCTCCCTCCAATTTCATTACCTTTCACTATGATAGAAGGTAGTGATTTATACTGTCTATATAAGACTTTTCTTTTCACAAATGAAAAGTTTCTACCTAGACCTTCTGTTTACTTATGAGATCATCAAATTATTCTCTATTACCTGTATAGATATACCTTGCATTTCATTCTGTTACTGCAGATGAACTGTGTGAGGTCTAGTCTACAACCACAGATGCAGATTTGACTCTACTAGTTATATATCACCAGAGATTCTCTGCTACAAGGTGGAACTACTGCACAAGGGCAAAACACTAGGCTCCACTATTCATTGTACTCTACAAATATCTGGAGTCTAATTGGAAGGATAATAGATTTTATTTAAAGTTAGCTTGAAGGAAGATAGAAGAAACTTTTATTTTCAAATGTCCATCTTCTGAGGGTCTGGGGCAAGGAAAGCTTTTGTAGGAAAGCATTTAAAAGAGAAGAGGCATCCAAGTGGGACAACAGGCAGGAAATGTAAAGATGCAGATTTAGTTAATCTGTGCTACACAGGCCAGGGCAGGGAACAGTTCCTATTCTCAGCGTTTTTTGTTTTTGTTTTCCCTCCCTGGGGGGTTGGAGGAGGCAGGACAACCCTTCAGTCTTTACTTTCAGTATGAGGAAACACAGGCTGCAGAAAAACAGTTCTCAGGAAGTTGTCCTTAATTTCAATTTGTTTCACTCTATTATGTGATCCTAATCCAATGATAAAAATGCTGCAACTTTCTCACACCTCAGACACATACACCTTGTCATGATTGTGCTTCTACAGACCACTATTCCATTTCTCTAACCCCTTTACAACAAAATTCCTCAGAAGAGTTGTATATATTGGTTGTTTCCAATTCCTCTTCTTTCATTCTCTCTTAAGTTCTTATCAGACTTTTGGCCCTTTTATCACCAAATTTGCTCATTAAGGTCTTTAATTAAGCCAACAGTCAATTCTCATTATTCCTATTTTTGATCTAACATCATTTGGCCCAATTGAACACTCTTGCCCGTTGAAATCACTTTTCTCACTTGGCTTCCAGAATATCCCACTCTCAGATTTCTAACTTACTTCAGTTTCCTCTCTGGTCTTGCTTAGCATTTTTTTAATATATATTAGTTGTAAGTGAACACAATATCTTTATTTCATTTTTATATGGTGCTGAGGATCAAACCCAGGGCCTTATGTGTGCTAGGCAAGCACTCTACCACTGAGCCACAACCCCAGCCCTTGCTTAGCATTTTGACACCTGTTATGGTTTGGATGTGAGATGTCCCCCAAAAGCTCACATGTGAGACAATGCAAGAAGATTCAGAGGAGAAATGATTGGGTAGTAAGAGTCCTAACCCAATCAGCAATTTAATCCACTGAAAGGGATTAACTAAATGGTAACTGAACAGGTAGGGTGTGGCTAAAGGAGAAGGAAATTGGGGCATGGCTTCGGGGTATATATTTGTATCTGGCAAATGGAGACTCTCTCTCTGCCCCCAGGTCACCATGATGTGTGCTGCTTCCCTCTACCATCCTCTTTGGCCACGATGTTCAGCCTCACCTTCAGCCCTGAGTAATGGAGCCTGTCTTCTGTGGACCAAGACCTCTGAAACCATGAGCCTTCAAAAAAACTCTTCCTCCTCTGTAATTGTGCTGGTCAGGTCCTCTAGTCACAGCAGTGGAAAACCTGACTGAAACAACCCAACATTGTTGGGTCCCAGAGCTCTAACTTTAGGCCTTTTGTCTTTTCTTTCTTGCCAGGCTAAATAAATAACTTCAGTAAATTAATGATAAACTTATAAAATTATCATTTAACTAATGATAAATTTATTTATGCTCTCCTCTGGGCTAAAGAATCATCTATCCAATTGTCTGCTCAACAACTCCAATGGACTAACAGACATCTCAAACTTAACATGTTCTAAACTCAACTGATACTCCTCTTAAACATGTTCTATCCATGGCTGTACCCCATCTCAATTAATGGCACCCCATTCTTACCTCAAAAACATAACTCCTACCTTGAATAAATGTTTTCATTTTAAGTTACAATAAAAATTTCAGTAAGTATGAGATTAGGTTAAGAGCAGTTAATAATTAAAAGACTTTACCAGAACATCTGAACAATTTAAGATTATATGAGAAATATAAAAAAAAAAAAATACTCTAGAATTCCAAGCATGGTTTATTAAAGGGAAAAAAAAAGATTTAAAGTAGTGGGGGAATGGTCCTCACTTCAAAAACAGGAATATGCTATAAACTAGGCTCTAGGTCTGAAAAAGAAGACCTTAAAAGGAGATCACAAGCCAAGGTCCTTTAGGGAAGATCTGAGATAAGCTTAGACTGGTGGTTTTATAACAAGTTCTAGAAATACCCCCATACAATACCACATACAATAACTAGAAATACCACATACAATAACTCAGGCAGTCTGATGTGTAACAGTATACAACAGTCCCTCCTATCCAGTTATAAACCAAACAGGGGAGGCCACATTGCTTATTTCCCCTCAGTTCTCTACAGTTTGTACAACTAACAGATCCACAAATAGCACAGACAATCAAGTAAACTATCTGGTCCCAGAGAGGGATACCTGCTGCTCAACAGAGAAAAATACAACAAAATTTCTTTTCTGATTTCCTGTATAATATCCTTAAGATTAAGAATGATGAGCCGGGGCTGGGGCTGTAGCTCAGTGGCAGAGCACTTGCCTAGCATGTGTGAGACACTGGGTTTGATCCTTAGCACCACATAAAAAAAATAAACAAATAAAATAATGCCATGCTGTACATGAACAACTACAAAAAAAAAAAAAAATGCTGAGCCAGCCAGGTGCAATGGTGTGTGTGTTGGGGGGGGAGGATCACAAATTCAATGCCAGCCTCAGCAACAAGGAGGTGCTAAGCAACTCCATGAGACTCTGTTTCAAATAAAATACAAAGTAGGGTTGGGGTGTGGCTCTGTGCTTCAGTACCCATGAGTTCAATCCCCAGTACCAAAAGAAAAGAAAAAAAAAAAAAAGGAATGATGAGCCAACCAAAGATACCAGACTTACTGGTAAAATAGTTATATATGTTTATTAAGAAAAATAAAAAATAACAACAACTGCACATATTCTCTCCTGAAAGTCCCTTTCTTTAGGAAATCTGCTCCTCTCTTGATATCTATACCTCTCTAATGTGTTTAGAAAAACAATGACTTTGACTTCCCAAATAACACAACTAAGAGTTCCAGTGCTATCTGACCATGGAAAGAGATATTTCATCATTAATCTGTAATCTCTACCCCAAGAGCAGTGCTTAAGAGGGCTAGACGTCTGTGGGAAAAGCTGAGAAATTTTCTATAAGGGTTCAACCCAAGGCTGATACCTTTCTACAATCCTCCCACTCGACCTCATACTGGATCATTTTAACTGTCAATGCGAGTTATGAGGCCAGGAAAAAAACTGCTACTGAAGTTTCTCATTTTTTTGACAAGGGGTAGAAAATGTTATAGACAATATCTAAATACTGTTAGGGGCATATATTTGAAAGAGAATAAATGGCAGGTGTACCTACTAATCAGTCCACCTTTTCATGTCCTCAAATTTATGTCTCGCTACAATTAAACGAAGACTTTGCTAAGAGAAAGGTACCCTGAAGTTGGGAAACCACTGGCAACAAAAGAGAACAGAATTCACAGATTTTCTAAGCTGGGCACTTTGTTAAGAGCTCTACGCATATTATTACATTCAACCTTCATCATCCATCCTGTGAGACCAGTATTAGTATTGATTTTATTTTCATCCAGATTATAATGAAACTTAGTTGGATTGACTTATTAAATGAAAAAATGACTCATTCTTTAAATTCCCCCGTCTCTCCTTCTCCATTTCAATCTAAGTTGATTTACATATTTCTGATTTTCTATCACCATTTTTTCACATTTTATCATTTAAACCACCACATTTTACAACACGTCTCTTAAAATAGTCTCTAATTTCTCTCTTGTAGTTCTATTCACTGTACACAATAAAAATCTATTTTCTTCTCATTTTACAAAGAAAATTAAGATCACAGTAATTAAGTGGGTTTTTTCCTTGTCTTTCTCACCTCCATGACTAACCTCATTCAACTGAAAGTCTATATGTAGGCAGACATTCAAGTAAAACTATTTGGTTTTGAGATAAGCCTCCTGCCTCCTGCATAGAAAATAAAAACTTCTAATTATACCATTTCTACTTTATAACCAAAGTCATCTCTGATTATCCCCCAAACTATCCTCCAATGGTGGGAGAAGGAAAATCTAGCAAAAAATCTACTCGCCACTTTTTTTTTTTTAATTTGTTCTTTTTAGTTGTACAAACGGTAGAGTGTATTTTGACATATTATACATTCATGGAGTATAACTTCCCATTATTGTGGTCATACATGATGTGGAGTTTACAGTGGTCGTGTATTCATATATGAACATAGGAAAGTTATGTCAATTCATTCTACTGTCTTTTCCATTCACGTCCCCAATGCCCTTCCTTCATTCTCCGTCTCCCCCAAATCTGAACATCCACCTTCCCCACCCCATTCTGAGTCAGCATCCAAAACATCAGAGAGAACATTCAGCCTTTGGGTTTTTTTGGATTGACTTAACACAATAACCTCCAGTTCCACCCATTTGTGGCAAATAATTTCATTCTTCTTTACAGCTGAGTAATATTCTATTGTATATATGTACCATATTTTCTTTATCCATTCATCTATTGAAGGGCACCTAGGTTGGTTTATAGCAATTGTGAATTGAACTATTAGGAATATTGATGCTACTTACCACTTTTTATATCCTACTGACACTTTTCTGATTCACTTATATTCCTTAACTACTACCTACTGCTTAACTTCAGTTAGTACGTTTGACCTCTTAAAATAGAAGAAATAGAAAGCCACAACAGAGGCATTCCTTAAACAATAAAACTTTTTGAAAGCACCAGTTTAGTAAGAAACAATCAGAAATTAGCTTATTCAATTTGAATAATCACATTACAAATATGATAAAGATTGAGAGCCATAAAAAAAAAACCTCACTGATTTTTCCAAATGGCTTCATTTCTAAAGCAATAAAAGGCATTTTTCACAAAAATGACTATATAGGAAAATAGCAAAGGTATATTTATAAATATTTTCTTAATATTTAATTGAAATTAAACTACCTTTTTGTACATAAAATTTTAAATATTTAACAGACACATTTATTAGGCCCTCACCTGCCTTTATTTATATTAAATATAAGCAATAGAGGGATTTAAGAAAATTAACATTAAAGCATCAAGATAGCCACTGACCATGAAAGAAACTTCAAAATCAATATATACTAACAAACTAATTTTTCATTTAAAATGAAAATTAACAATTTGCTACTTGGGATTTTTCTTAGTAAGACAGAAATTATTCAAGTTATGAGCAGTATCTATTTGACATTAGCTGAGTAAATAACTTTTGTTATGGTAACTGAGCTTAAAATTAAGCAAACAAAGAGCCTAGCCCCATAGCAACCTGATTTAAAAATGAAAACTGGGAATCTGTTTGCTATTTTTAATTTCATATTCCCCAGGGATCATCAGGTACCCTAAACTTATTAAATAAATATACTGAAAGTTTTGCACTCTACATAAGCAAAGTGACTTTTTTCAATAAACATATAAATTCAACACATTTGAAGAAAAATGTACAAAGTAGGGGACCACTAAACACTAATCTTCTATGTATAAAAGAGCATCAAATAGCAAAAATCTGAGACTTAATTTAACACTGAATTGACTATTATTATAATGTGACATGGATCAACTAAAGAAACTAACAAATCAAAATCAAGCTTCCAGTAATTTCTAGAGAGCCCATCTGAAACGAGAGCAACTACTATTGTTCTGGGTAGAATAACTTATTTTCCAAAAGACTGAATTTTCTGGTTGTGCTACTCAACATAGAAATTACCATTTCTAGATCCAAATAATATAAAAAAAGAAAACCAGATAGTTATGTTAATGTCTGTAAATGATCAATGAACTAGTAGATTTTTAAAAAATACTTCTATTTTTAACTTAATGGTCCTTTTTCTAAATTATGGCTTCTCATTTATTAGGAGGTAAATGCACATCAATTTAGTGTTTTGTTGGGTTTAAAGTCTACAGTAGCAAACTGTACTAATATCTTAATCACAAAACAATTAAAAATTAAAGCATCTTGGTCTTTTTGTTATACTAATAAGTCACTGAAGACAACTAAATAAATCATTAGGTTGGCAACCTGTGTGTCAGTCAGTATAAGCACTATTTACTAATTCATCAATTATTAATACAAACTAGACACAAATTATGTAACTTAAGGAAGGCAAGGTTTGATTTGTTTTTACTATGATCCCAGCATCTAGCAGAGTGATTACCTAGCACAAAATAGCCGCTTAATATATCTTTGCAGAATGAATTAAACCATGCATGTCACTTGTCCCAATTAATAAATTTGAAAATTTGGTTATGAAGTCTAATGACACAAATAACAGCTAATATTTTTTGAGAGCTTACTATACACCACTATCTCACTTAAGGCTTGAAATAATCTTGTAGTTATCCTCATTTTTATAGTGAACTACAGCTGAAAGTCTAAGTAACTTGCCCAGGTTTACATAGCAAGTAAAGTCCACAGCCAGGAGTCAAGGTATGGTCTCACTGACTAAAAATTATGTAATTTTAATGATGATATATTGGAATATTCACATTTTTATGCTGAGAATCTCTACTATATAAGTATCTTTAGTCCTATAGAAAGACTACTTTATAAAACTATTAAAGTAATGAATTTTCATATGAAAAATCATCGCCATGCATTATTTGCTTTCTTAACTTCTAGCACTTGGCCTTCTCCTGAAGCTGAGTGCTCTTGTTGTTTCCAGTGCTGGGGATCAAACCCAGGGCCTCACACATGCTAGGTAAGCAATTTACTTGTAAGCTACATTCCCAGCCCAGAAGCTAGGTTTTTAACAACTTAAAACAATATCTGCTTCTGTAAGAGAGTAGAACAACTTTATGCATAGAAGTACATTGCCAACTTCAAATATTGAGAACTAAACTACTTCTGTTTCAGATGTCAATGCAGAAAAAAATGGTGCTTCTGAAATTCAATATGCAGATAAAATAAAAATATACTTGGATTGGGGTTGTAGGTCGGTGTCAGACTGTCCCACATGCGAGGCACTGAATTTGATACTCAGCACCACATAAAAATGAATAAATAAGAATATTGTGTCCATGCAGAACTAAAATATTTTTAAAAAATAAGAATATACTTTATAAAATGTAAAGCACTATAAGATGCTCATAAAATATTTTATATGTTGATATGCTATTATCTAAAATATATGTTTCCAGATTACTCTAACTTAGAATGTTACCATGTGTGATTATGATATAAATAAACTTGCTCTACGTGCTGCATATTTTCCATTTGCCCCTACAGAGCCATTTTCCAAACAGCAATTTTCAATTTTGGACTTGTCAAAAAGTTATCTGCCATCTTTTTTTGGTGGGGTCAGCACTATGCAAGGCACAAGTAGGAGATGATAGTGCAGGAAGAGAATGAGGTCAAGTTATTGATGGGTGGTATTATCAGCACCTTCTTTCTAGTGCAGGTTGACAGCAGTGTATTCCTCCACTAAAACCTATTTGCATCTTCTTCCAATTGTCTCTTCAGACCTCTGGTGATAATAACAGCTATTTCCTTAAACTCTCTTCACACTTTTATAATAGTTCTTAATTAAATTACTCTATTTGAGTCCGCTGTTTCTTGATGGGACCCTAATACATTTCCTGGTTAACATATAATTTCCCTTGATGATATAGACAATTTCTCATATTTCTTTTTTTTTAATCATTCTTAGTGTTAGGGAAGAGAGATGTAAGAACAATTTCCAATTAGAACCAGTCAGCATGGGCAAAATTTACCTATACTTGTCATGGAATAAGAACTTCAAAGTCTGATGTCAGTTAAAAATCAAGAAGTAGACCTGGGCAGGACTTTCTGGAAACTTCTCTGGGACGCCCAATAAAACTGGAAGGTAGAAGAGGCACTCTGTCCCTTTCCTCTCTCAGAGGACCCACACTTTTCCTTGAGAGTATCCCTTTTCTCCTTTCATACCCCTTCTAATAAACTTGTGCCTATTTCTCTGAGCAACATATCTTTCTTACCTTATTGCAAAAATCAGGGTTTGAAGGGGGGCCCTCCATGCAGCCTCAGTTTTGCAGAAGGTCCTACAACATTAGCACCAAACATAAACATTTGCATATAAATAAAGTGTACTAGAAAGGACACTAGACAAAAAAAAATCCCACAATCTTAGTTCTATTTTCAGTTCTAATGACAAACTTCCATTAAATCTTGGATTTTATTTTTCTTATTGATGCATATAATTACATGCATGTAAATCTTGGATTCTTAATTGTAAAATAAAAAACTTGGTCTTGGTTGGAATAAATGGTGATCTAAAATCTATTCTAAAGCTGGGAGCAGTGGCAGACATGTAATCCCAGCAGCTGGGGAGGCTGAGGGAAGAGGATCACAAGTTCAAAGCCAGCCTCAGCAATTTAGCAAGGCTCTAAGTAATTCCATGAGGCCTCTCTGTCACTAAATAAAATATTTTTTGAAAGGGCTGGGGATGTAGCTCAGTGATTAAGTGCCTCTGGGTTGAATCTCAGCACCAGAAAAAAAAAAATTAAAATAAATAAATAAATAAATAAATAAACAAACAAATAAACAAATAAATAGAATCTGTTCTAGGAATGATGTAGAACTATTTTTTTTTCACTCAATAGTTGAAACCCTACCAAAGGAGATTTATTTCTTCATGTTTGATAAACATGGGCTCACTTAAAAGTAAAGGAATACTTGTTTGTTAGCTCAGGATAGCAAATTTTTTTACATAAAGGGCTGAATAGTAAATACCCTAGGTTTTACAGGTCAAGAAGCAAAAACAAGGTTATGAAGGTATTTATATGGCAACAAACATACATATTTCTACAAAGATTTTATTGATAAAATTGAAAACATATTAATAATTACTATTATTTTGAAACTCAGAAGAATGGGATTCCTCTCAGAGTTGTGTATCTCATTTTAATTGTAGCTCAACATTGGTGTTTCCCATCATAAAAAAAAAAAATCGATATTCATCTGTTAATGTTTCTCTGTAATAATTTCTTATATATTTCATCTTTGAAAATGTCTTTTTATAGGTTCTCCCAAATTCTGATAACTGTTGGAGAGCACATTATCTTACTGAAGCATATTCATCACTTGAAAGGTATCATAGAACTCCATTATATTCTTCTCTTGATATTTTTCTTTCAGCACATCATTACATTATAGATAATCATTTGCAATGAAGGTTACATGGAAGTTCCTCAACTGCACAGTTATATGAATTTTGAAATATGAAAAATCCTTGCATAAAGTTCTAAAAAGTCACTACCAGAACTATAATTTGATCTAGGAAATACATCTGCTGCAAATCTGTATGTGAATGGTGTTCTTATTTCTTGTTATAACTTTTGATACATAGCAGCTTGATATTTATGATTCAAATATTTGTGTCATCTAAATGACTTTTATTATTTAAGCTCTGTTTTAGCACTTAAGCTCTAATATCTTATAATTTTAGTTTGAATTTGTTAAAAAAACATCATTAAGTCTGCAGCAAAAAGTTTATTCCCAAAGTCATTCAGGTTAGTATTAATGGTTAAAGATAGTTCTCACCTCAGAAAATTCATCCTTAGTCCTAAACTAAAAAAATAAAATAGATAATGGAAGAAAAAATATACAAATTATCTTTCACACAGTCACAAGACTGTATGACTTCCTGATTTAGGAAGGACATGAGGGGGATGGTGCACAGTTAAAGAAGCCTAAAAAATTCATGTCTGTGTAAACACAAAAGACAATGCTTCCACCTATAATCCCAATGACTCGGGAGAGTGAGGCATGAGGACTACAAGTTTCAGGTCAGCCTCTACAACCTCATGAGACCCTATGTCAAAAACAAACAAATAAATAAAATATTATATAAAGTGCTAGGGATGTAGCTCAGTGGTAATGTGTCCCTGGGTTCAATTCCCAGTACAGAAAATAATAATAATAATAATAATAATAATAATAATAATGCTAACATTAATAAAAATAATGAATAAAGGAAGCAGAGATCCAGAAACAGCAAATTTAAATGTCATATACAAAAGTCCAGGTGCATAAAATAGATAAAATGGTATATGGTTACTTACTTTCCAAAGTACTGTTCATTTTTCCAAAGGATTTATTAAAAACTTTTAAGTAAGCTCAGCTATAAAACAGTAATAATAATACCTACTCTCAAGTTACTGAGATATCAAAAGAGATTCTACACACAAAGGGCTTACATATTATTATAGAGATTGAACTCAAGAAATATTAGTCTAATTTTTTAGTATTCTTGATGTTAATAATGAGTTTTCTTGCATGGGGGTTGTGGCTCAGTGGTAGAGCATTCGCCTAGCACATGTGAGGCACTGGGTTCAATACTCAATACTACATGAAAATAAACAAAATAGAGTCATTATGTCCATCTACAACTAAAGAAAAATATTTAAAAAACCACGAGTTCTCTTGATTTAAGTGTTACAGAGTTAAAGAAAAGGGAAAATTAAAAATGAAGTGTAAAGAAATTGGTTAGTAAAGAAATAAAGTTAAATGATCAAATTAGCAAGAAAAATAAGATTTAATTTCCATACATATCCACAACACTGCAAAGAACAAGTAATTCATGAAAAGTGAACTATCCTTTATGCCATGAAATACTTTTTGAAATTTTCGGATACCTAATTGGGCCAAGCCCCATCTCATATCCACATTACGTTGTCTTAGTTGTTTCAAAGTTTGATTTTTTTTTCAATGTTGTGTTATTTAACATAATCTAAACAGGACAGAAAGTTCCTAAAACACAAGTTTCCACATTCACTCTATCTTATTCAAAAATAAAAATACATAAGCCAATAAGATTTTGTTAGTGTGGGATAAACTATTTTTATAACAAGTTTTGTTTTTCAACTTCCAAAGCAAAACACCATTCAATCATCTAACATCAAATGGACTTTAAAAAATCTCCAGTGTCTACTTGAGTTTTCCCAGAAAAGAAATAATTTGAACCTGTACTTATATTCTACTTATTAAAATATTTGAATACTTGATTAAATTGAAAAAATACTACTAATTATATTCCTACAGAAAAAAACAATAATAAATATAAGGACTTCTTTTTTTTTTTTTTTTTTTTTTTTTTTTTTATTTTTTTTTATTGGTCGTTCATAACACTACATGGTTCTTAATACATCATATTACACGGTTTGATTCAAGTGGATTATGAACTCCCGCTTTTACCCCATATACAGATTGCTGTATCACACCAGTTTCCCTTCCATTAATTGACATATTGCCTTTCTAGTGTCTGATGTATTCTGCTGTCTGTCCTATTCTCTACTGTCCCCCCTCCCCTCCCCTCCCCTCCCCTCCCCTCCCCTTTTCTCTCTCTACCCCTTCTACTGTACATCCTTTCTTCCATTTGTATTATCTTGTCTTACCCCTCCTTTCCTCTTATATGACATTTTGTATAACCCTGAGGATCGCCTTCCATTTCCATGCAATTTCCCTTCTCACTCCCTTTCCCTCCCACCTCTTATCCCTGTTTAATGTAAATCTTCTTCTCAAGCTCTTCGTCCCTACCCTGTCCTTGTTTACTCCCCTTATATCAAAGCAGTCATTTGGTATTTGTTTTTTAAAGATTGACTAGCTTCACTTAGCATAATCTGCTCTAATGCCATCCATTTCCCTCCAAACTCTATGATTTTGTCATTTTTTAATGCAGAATAATACTCCATAGTATATAAATGCCACATTTTTTTTATCCATTCATCTATTGAAGGGCATCTAGGCTGGTTCCACAGTCTTGCTATCGTGAATTGAGCTGCTATGAACATCGATGTAGCAGTGTCCCTGTAGCATGCTCTTGTTAGGGCTTTAGGGAATAGACCGAGAAGGGGAATAGCTGGGTCGAATGGCGGTTCCATTCCCAGCTTTCCGAGAAATCTCCATACTGCTTTCCAAATTGGCTGCACCAATTTGCAGTCCCACCAGCAATGAACAAGAGTGCCCTTTTCCCCGCATCCTCTCCAGCACTTACTGTTGTTTGACTTCCTAATGGCTGCCAGTCTTACTGGAGTGAGATGGTATCTTAGGGTAGTTTTGATTTGCATTTCTCTGACTGCTAGTGATGGTGAGCATTTTTTCATGTACTTGTTGATTGATTGTATGTCCTCCTCTGAGAAGTGTCTGTTCAGGTCCTTGGCCCATTTATTGATTGGGTTATTTGTTATCTTATTGTCTAATTTTTTGAGTTCTTTGTATATTCTGGTAATTAGGGCTCTATCTGAAGTGTGTGGAGTAAAGATTTGTTCCCAGGATGTAGGCTCCCTGTTTATCTCTCTTATTGTTTCTTTTGCTGAGAAAAAACTTTTTAGTTTGAGTAAGTCCCATTTGTTGATTCTGTTTGTTAACTCTAGCGCTATGGGTGTCCTATTGAGGAATTTGGAGCCCGATCCCACAGCGTGCAGATCATAACCAACTTTTTCTTCTATCAGATGCCATGTCTCTGGTTTAATATCAAGCTCCTTGATCCATTTTGAGTTAACTTTTGTGCATGGCGAGAGATAGGGATTCAGATTCATTTTGGTGCAAATGCATTTCCAGTTTTCCCAGCACCATTTGTTGAAGATGCTATCCTTCCTCCATTGCATGCTTTTAGCCCCTTTATCAAAAATAAGATAGTTGTAGTTTTGTGGATTGGTTACTGTGTCCTCTATTCTGTACCATTGGTCCACCCGCCTGTTTTGGTACCAGTACCATGCTGTTTTAGTTACTATTGCTCTGTAGTATAGTTTGAAGTCTGGTATCGCTATACCGCCTGATTCACACTTCCTGCTTAGTATTGTTTTTGCTATTCTGGGTCTTTTATTATTCCATATGAATTTCCTGATTCTTTTATCGATTTCTACAAGATATGCTGTTGGGATTTTGATTGGCATTGCATTGAACTTATATAGGACTTTTGGTAATATCGCCATTTTGATGATGTTGGTTCTGCCTATCCATGAGCAGGGTATATTTTTCCATCTTCTAAGGTCTTCTTCTATGTCTTTCTTTAGGGTTCTGTAATTTTCATTGTATAAATCTTTTACCTCTTTTGTTAGGCTGATTCCCAAGTATTTTATTTTTTGGGGGGATATTGTGAATGGAGTAGTTGTCCTCATTTCCGTTTCAGAGGATTTGTCGCTGATATACAGGAATGCCTTTGATTTATGCGTGTTGATCTTATATCCTGCCACTTTGCTGAATTCATTTATTAGCTCTAATAGCTTCTTTGTAGACCCTTTTGGGTCTGCTAGGTATAGAATCATATCATCTGCAAATAGTGATAATTTAAGTTCTTCTTTTCCTATTTTTATGCCTTTAATTTCTTTCGTCTGCCTAATTGCTCTGGCCAGTGTCTCGAGGACTATGTTGAACAGAAGTGGTGAGAGAGGGCATCCCTGTCTTGTACCAGATCTTAGAGGGAATGCCTTCAATTTTTCTCCATTCAGAATGATGCTGGCCTGTGGCTTATCATAGATTGCTTTTACAATGTTGAGGTATGATCCAGTTATCCCTAATTTTTCCAGAGTTTTGAACATAAAGGGATGCTGTACTTTGTCGAATGCTTTTTCTGCATCTATCGAGATGATCATATGGTTCTTAATTTTAAGTCTATTGATGTGGTGGATAACATTTATTGATTTCCGTATATTGAACCAACCTTGCATACCAGGGATGAATCCTACTTGATCATGGTGTATAATTTTTTTGATATGTATTTGAATCCGATTCGCCAGAATTTTATTGAGGATTTTTGCATCAAGGTTCATTAGAGATATTGGTCTGTAGTTTTCTTTCTTTGAAGTATCTTTGTCTGGTTTCGGAATCAGGGTGATGTTGGCCTCGTAGAATGAATTTGGAAGTTCTCCCTCTTTTTCTATTTCCTGAAATAGCTTGAAAAGTATTGGTGTTAGTTCCTCTTTAAAGGTTTTGTAAAACTCTGCTGTATACCCATCCGGTCCTGGGCTTTTCTTAGTTGGTAGTCTTTTGATGGTTTCTTCTATTTCCTCTATTGTTATTGGTCTGTTTAGGTTGTCTATATCCTCCTGGCTCAGTCTGGGCAGATCATAAGACTCAAGGAATTTATCTATGCCTTCACTATCTTCTATTTTATTGGAGTATAAGGATTCAAAGTAATTTCTGATTATCTTCTGTATTTCTGAAGTGTCTGTTGTGATATTGCCTTTTTCATCCCGTATGCTAGTAATTTGGGTTCTCTCTCTTCTTCTCTTCGTTAGTATGGCTAAGGGTCTGTCAATTTTATTTATTTTTTCAAAGAACCAGCTTTTAGTTTTGTCAATTTTTTCAATAGTTTCTTTTGTTTCAATTTCATTAATTTCAGCTCTGATTTTAATTATTTCTTGCCTTCTACTTCTTTTGCTGTTGTTTTGCTCTTCTTTTTCTAGGATTTTGAGATGAAGTATGAGATCATTTATTTGTTGGTTTTTTCTTTTTTTGAGGAATGAACTCCAAGCAATGAATTTTCCTCTTAGAACTGCTTTCAATGTGTCCCATAGATTCCGATATGTTGTGTCTGTGTTTTCATTTAACTCTAGGAATTTTTTAATTTCCTCCTTGATGTCTTCTAAAACCCATTGATCACTCAGCAACCTGTTGTTCATTCTCCAGGTGATGCTTGATTTTTCCTTTCTTCTTTTATCATTGATTTTCAGTTTCATTCCATTATGATCAGATAAGATGCATGGTATTATCTCTACCCCTTTGTATTGTCTAAGAGTTGCCCTGTGACATAGTATATGGTCTATTTTTGAGAAGGTTCCATGTGCTGCTGAGAAAAAAGTGTAGCTACTTGAAGTTGGGTGGTATAGTCTATATATGTCAATTAAGTCTAGGTTGTTAATTATGTTATTGAGTTCTATAGTTTCCTTATTTAACTTTTGTTTGGAAGATCTGTCCAGTGGTGAGAGAGGTGTGTTGAAGTCTCCCATGATTATTGTATGGTGGTCTATTAGACTCTTGAACTTGAGAAGAGTTTGCTTGATGAACACGGCTGCACCATTATTTGGGGCATATATATTTATGATTGTTATGTCTTGTTGGTGTATGGTTCCCTTGAGCAGTATGAAGTGTCCTTCTTTATCCCTTTTGATTGTCTTTGGCTTGAAATCTATTTTATTAGATATGAGTATGGACACTCCTGCTTGTTTCCGCGGTCCATATGAGTGATATGCTTTTTCCCAACCTTTCACCTTCAGTCTATGTATATCTTTTCCTATCAAATGCGTCTCCTGTAGACAGCATATTGTTGGGTCTTGTTTTGTGATCCATTCTACTAGCCTGTGTCTCTTAATTGGTGAGTTTAAGCCATTAACATTTAGGGTTATTATTGAGATGTGGTTTGTTCTTCTATCCATAATTGTTTATTGATGTTACTAAACCTGATTTGTTATCCTCTTTGACTACTTTCCCCCCTTTACTGTCCTACCTCCCATTGTTGGTTATCAATGTTAGTTTCCATTTCCTCTTCCTGTAATGTTTTGCCAAGGATTTTTTGAAGAGATGGTTTTCTAGCTGCGAATTCTTTTAACTTTTGTTTATCGTGGAAGGTAATTTTTGGGGGGCTATATGGGATTGAATCCAGGATCTTGAACAAGCCATGCACACACTCTACCCCTGAGCTCTATCTCCAGCCCTACAGTAATTTTATAAACTATTTCATGTTTATAAACTTAGGTCTTAGTTATGCCCCCCACCCCAAATTTTTAAATCAAAATGGTGGCTGTTTTCACCTGGGAAATAAGTGTTTTATTCTCTTTTTAATTAAGTTACATTCCTTTTATCATTTAAACACAGAGGCATAAAAAAAAAAACAACTCTGGTAGAAAATTCTAAAGACAGGCTAATGGATGCTTAATTTAACATTAAACTAAGGAAATCAAAGTCACTGGATTCTTTCTTAGCTAATCATAATTTTCAGACTAAGATAATCAGAATTGGAATCTGAGAATAATATTGTCAATTTTTCATATACCTAATTATTCAATTTATGAACCCAAGATTTATCTAACATAAAATATTGTTACAGGCTGGATTTCATAAAAAGATATATTGATCATTTAGGGCATTCAGTTTTACTTTGACATTAAAATTCAAATATTCATTTACATTCCTATCTCTTTTAGGAGACACTTTGATGACAAAGTTTATCTTCAGTATCTAATAAAATTTATCTTCAGTATCTGATAAAAAGTACAGAGTTCATGGACAGCACTGAAATAGATATACACCAAATTGAAAAATGAGAAAATGAAACTCAGCTGTCAAGTGAGCCTAAGAAAACTATGACCTGCTGAAATGTTTACAGAAACATTCCCCTCTTCTAAACATGAAATTTTTGTGGACTTTGGAAAAATCTTCCCCAAATATCCTAGTACAAAATATTGAATATTGAGAGATTGGGCCAGCTTGGCATTTATTTCACTATTTGACTTTTAACTAAAGCTATACACTGCTGAGAAAGTCTATGAGCACATATTTCATTCCACATGTGTAATAGAAAGGTAAGTGAACAACAAGTTATCATCTAGCTCTTTTCCAAGAAAGCAAGTTTCATGGTTATGCTGATCTTGGCAACCATTCACATCTAATGGTAATACACGCTAATCATGTACAGACACTATCTTCACATACACAAGCACTAACTAAAAACTATCATATGAGATCTCCTTTATCAGGAAAACACTCGCACACACACACACACACACACACACACACAAACACACACATCATTCACAATGGCTTGCTTAAAATCATATATCATCTCTTTGGTCCCCACAAAAATAGTGATTAGAGCTATTACACAGGCTGGCTCTCTACTACTCCTTTACTTCAGTTTATCTTTAGCAATGAAAAATTTACTTTCTCACAATAAATATGGTTCTACAATGTCATCCTGATTTTCCCTAACCTTCTCTTTTCCTTAAATATTTTCCTCTGTGCTATTCTCAATCCTTTCCTTTCTTTTTAATTTCATTTAAATCATGATAAAATAATTTAAAAATTCATACTGAAGGAAAGTATATGGATATATGCTTAATTCTAATGTCACCTGAGTTGAAACTTTTCTCTCTCTCCAGCCAAAGAACAAAATTACTTTTCACTTATGTCAACAATAAGTTAATCTTTCCTGTGATCTAATGGTTGATGGATAAGGGATAAATAGGGATCCTGAGTTTCTAATAAAATACAATTACACTACTGCTTCTGACCCCTATCATTCCACAATACCTGAGCACTAAGTACTTTGCAACATTAGCTATGGGCACTAAATAAAAGCCCAAAATCAATGGGATAAATGAGAGCAAAAGATAGTCAAGAAAGTGAAAATCAATATATCATACTTGAATGAAAGTATGTGAAAAGCTTCATGTTTAGAAGAAGTGGGAAAGAGGAGTAAGGTCAAAGAAAGAAAGAAAGAAAGAACTGGGAAAGAGGGTAAAAGTGACAGAAGCCTTTGGTACAAAGATAGTACTAAGTAATGAAGGGCACAGTGTTAACCAGATTTAAAGAGAAAAAGCAAATAGTGACCATGTCAGCTCAGAGTTTGTGATGGCCATAAATAAAAAGTCTGGAAATGGTCAATATGTCTTCTTAAACTTAAAACAATTTTCACAGTTTTCATAGAAGAACAGCCTCAGCAATTTAGTGAGGCCCTAAGCAACTCAGTGAGACCCTGTCCAAAATAAAAAAATAAAAAGGGCTAGAGATATGACTCAGTGGTAAATTTCCCCATCCCAAACAAACAAACATAAAAAGATAAACTAATTCCAACAGTATGATTTAGCTGCCAAAAAAAGTGAATGAGATTTCGGGTTATGTTATAGCAGGGAAATAGATGATAACCTACCCTAACTTAGTGTTAGTAGGCCACATTCATAAAATGTGTTCATTTCTAAAACTACACTTAGAAAAAGTATAAACAAAGGTTTTTAAAACTATTTCTTAAACCAGATACAGTGGTGTACGGCTGCAAATCCAGTATGAGGGATACTAAGGCCAAAGGATTACAAATTCGAAGCCAGTCTCAGCAATTTATAAGGCCCTACACCACTTAGTGAGACCCTGTCTCAAAATAAAAAATAAAAATGGCTGGAGATGTGGCTCAGTGGTTAAGAGTCCATAGGTTCAATGCCCAGTACCAAAAGAAAGAAAGAAAAAATATAAAACTATTTCTTGAACAATTGACCCCTTCTGGAGTCTGGTATTCTGTGGAATCTTTTCATAATAATATTACTAAAAACATAAAATGTCTAAGAAAACAGGAAACAAATTAGTCAATAAAACTTCTATTTTGCTTATCTATATTTACTAAAATAAACATGATTCATTAATATATGTTTTTGTTTATTTGTTTTTCCATTAAGTGGGAATTTAACTTAGGAACACTCTACCACTGAGTTACATCCTAACCCATTTTTAGTCTTTATTTTGTGACAGAATCTAACTTGTTGCCAAGGCAATCCTCAAACATGCAATTCTCTTGCCTCAGCTTCTCAAGTACCTGAGATTACAGACATGCCACGCCCAGCTAAAATATATGCTCTTATAACTAGAAATCTGCATATAATAGTCACATTAGTAAATGAGTGTTAATATTTGAAAATATCTGCAACAATTATACTAGGTATAAAATTATCTATGAATTCTAATGACATAATGTCACAGATTGTGCTACAGTAGTTTGTTGTCTACAATCATAATTGTTAAATTGCAAAATCACATCCAAGTTGGTTATACTTGAAAAATAAAAATTTTAAACGTATCTGTTATGGTTAATTTTAGATGTCAACTTGATTGCAACTATAGGGTGACCAGACATTTAGCAAACATTATTCTGTGTTAATGAGAGTAATTCCAGATGAGTTTAACATTTGAATCAACAGACTGAGTATAGCTATCTTTCCTTGGTCTGGAGATATGACTCAGTGTTAAATTGATACTTTGTTCAACCATTTAAAGACCTAAATACAACAAAAAGGCTAAGAGGAACTCTCCTGACAGTTTGAGACAGAATGTCTGTCTTCCAGCCTTTTTACTAGAACCAACATATCATCTCTTCTTGAGTGTGAAGCTGTCCATCTTTCAGACTGGAACTAACACCATTGTCTTTCCTGGTTCTCCAGTTTCTTCTCCCCCAACCCCCACATTTGATCTCCAGCTTCTGAATGCAGAACTTCACATTTTGCAATTTCCATATATATATATATATATATATAAACGAGTGTATATGTGTATGTATGTGTGTGTATATCAGTTTTATTTCTCAGGAGAATTTTAATACTATATCCAAATCCATGAATTTCCTGAATTATATTCCTGGTAGAAACCATCTGTAACACAATATGAATGACAGAGAAACCCTTTATGACATATCAAGAGTAGCTTAAAGAATAGAAAATACTTGAATTAGGGAAATTTTGAAAAGACAAGGAAATGGAAGAGTCATAAAACTATCTTCAAGTATTTTATGATTGCCATGTCTAGGCTATTCTCTATAGCACAAAGGAATATAGGACCAATGGGTTGAAAACAAAAACAAGAACAAGAGGCAGACTTTGGTTCAATGTAACAATCGCTTTTGACTATCGACACAGTCCAAAGATGGGATGCATTATCTTCAATAGTATTGAGTTATTCATCAATTGATTAGTAACTGCAGAAGCCTACTATTTAGTAAACATGTTTAGGAAATACAAGCACTAAAAGCCAGATTAGATGATCTTTTTTTGAAAAAAATATATGACAGCAGAATGCATTACAATTCTTATTACACACATAGAGCACAATTTTTCATATCTCTGGTTGTATATAAAATATGTTCACACCAATTCATATCTTCATACATGTATTTTGGATAATAATAACCATTACATTATACCATCATTTCTAACTCCATACCCGCTCTCCCCTCCTACCCCTCAGTACTATCTAGAGTTTATTTATTCCTCCCATGCTCCCGCTCACTACCCCACTAAGAATAAGCCTCCTATATCAGAGAAAACATTCAGCATTTGTTTTTTGGGGATTGGCTAACTTCAACTTAGCATTATCTTCTCCAGCACCATCCATTTACCTGCAAATGCCATGATTTTATCCTCTTTTCTTGCTGAGTAATATTCCATTGTGTGTGTATATATATACCACATTTTTTAATCCATTCATCTACTGAAGGGCATCTAGGTTGGTTTCATAGTTTAGCTATTGTGAATTGTGCTGCTATAAACATTGATGTGGCTGTGTCCCTATAGTAGGCTATTTTTAAGTCCTCTGGGTATAGAAAGAGGAGAGGGATAGCTGGGTCAAATGGTAGTTCCATTCCCAGTTTTCCAAGGAATCTCCATACTGTTTTCCATATTGGCTGCACTAATTTGCAGTCCCACCAGCAGTGTATGAGTGTACCTTTTTCCCCACATCCTCAGGAACACTTATTGTCATTTGTATTCATAATAGCTGCCATTCTGAAAACTGGAAATCTATATGTAAAAAAATAAAATTAAACCCCTATCTCTCACCATGCACAAAACTCAACTCAAAGTGATTCAAGGATGACCTAGGAATTAAACCAGAGACCCTGCATCTAATAGAAGAAAAAGTAAGCCCTAATCTTCATCATGTCAGATTAGGCCCCAACTTCCTTAATAAGACTCCTATAGCGCAAGAATTAAAACCAAGAATCAATTCCATCAATAAATGAGATGGAATCAAACTAAAAAGTTTCTTCTCAGCAAAAGAAACAATCTGTGAGGTGAATAGAGAGCCTACATCTTGGCAGCAAATTTTTACCCCTCATACATCAGATAAAGCACTAATCTCTAGGGTATATAAAGAACTCAAAAAGCTAAACACCAAAAAAACAAATAACCCAAACAACAAATGGGCCAAGGACCTGAAGACACACTTCTCAGAAGAGGATATACAATCAATCAACAAATATATGAAAAAAATGTCCATCATCTCTAGCAATTAGAGAAATGCAAATCAAAACTACTCTAAGATTAGGTGATCTTTCACTTCCATTTCAACCTAAATATTTCATTACTTCCTATTTACATATGGACTAACTTAGGTAGAAATAAAAAGTCCCTAAGGCCATAGGTAACTCATTTAAGATGAAGTGAGTTTTCTTTTCTTGAGTACTATCATTTTACTATGGACATTTCAAACAATGAAGAGAAAAACGACTTCCCCTTTATCTTAACTTTAATGTAGTTAATAAATGTAGCTGCCCTGGAGACTGAAAAATCATAATGATTTAAGAAAAAAACTTTAATATTAAAGTTAGATGGTGAGGATTCCATTGGAAATAATTTTTCCCATTTTGAAGTGATTAAATTATGAATATAAATGACCATTCTTCTATTTTTCTATTTAGATCAGAATTTCAATAAGTTTTAAAAAACGCTTAATACAAAAATAGAATTAAGATCGTTTTTAGTTTATTTCTATTTTAAAATAAATTAGTAGTCATTTATTTCACAAAACTGAAAAAAAATACTCTATACAAAAATCCAGGTAAATATTTCTTGATTATGTGAATATTATGACTTTGAAAATTTCTCTGCACTGAAAAGTCTTCAGGCACCTGAGAAAGACTTTAAAATACACAGAAAAAGTATTAGTGTCTTAAATTATGGATGCTGCCTCTTCAGGCCACCTGCCTCAAATCAAAACAGCTGCCAATGATAAACTGGGACTAAGGCCAATCTGAAACACAAACAGTTACATATCTAGGAGAACAATTAATAAGCTACAAAACAGCTACCTATTATGCAACCAATTTTGAGGTCAAGTCTCCAACAAAGAATTACAATAATATATTATAAAGTGATCCTCAATATTTAAAACTTAATTTTAAATTGTATGGTCTATTCTTACTAATATTATAGGATGATGTTATATTAAAGAACTTAGGCTCTATAACTTGCTCATAATATCCATCCACAATTTAATAATACTAAAGAAAATGTGCTATATGGTAAAATTATTAAAATGAAAAATTAAACACTGAAAATAAAATTATACTTTTAAATTTATTTTCATTCTATATGTAGTGACCATAAAATGACTATTTCTTCAAAAAGACTTTCAAATTCTAAAAATTTTCTATACTTCTATGAAAGGTATTTATGAAAAACCTACTACTTAAATGCTTTCCATGTGTTTATAAAACAGTATTTTTGAAAATAACTTTATTCAAAATATGAAAGCTAAAAACAAGATTTTTAAGTGATTTATATTTTAAAGTCATTCTCTCTCATTCCCTGACCCCTAACATACATATATGCATACATTACCACCACTCAATTTTAGTTGTTTTATAAAAATTATGCATACAATATTTTTTTAAACGTATATAGCACATAAAGGCTCAAAATGAAAACTACACTTTTCCCTTCTGTCCATCTACCATAGTCAACCACAACTAACAGATCCCATTTAAGATCTTCTAATTGTCCTTTATATATCACAACTTAATTCCACAAGTCTTTTTCTTGAGACAACTGTCAAACATTTAAAACACTAACCCTTTCTAATAGCACTCATTGTTGTAAGTTACATTATTTTTCACCATATTGAAGCTTATGACATTTGTATTATATTTTATAAATCTAGTAAAAAGTGGTAAATTAATGGGCTTTATAATATTATCATTATCAATCACTCTATAACAAAGGAGAGTAACTCAACCCATAGATAAGAAAATGAATTTCTACACAGTTAAATCTTTGCAACTTCAAGTAAGATCTTCCAAATAGTATCACTGAATGGATCCTCACATTCTTTCTAGTCTCACACATGTTTTGGCATCATATGCCTTTTTTAAATTTTAAATTTATTTATTTATTGTAATTTGTTATACATGACAGCAGAATACATTTCAATTCATAGTACACATATAAAGCACAATTTGCCATGTCTCTGGTTGTATACAAAATAGAGTCACAACATTCGTATTTCATATATGTACTTCAAGTAATGATGTCCATCACATTCCACCATCTTTCCCATTCCCCTCCTCCGCCTTCCCCTCCTTCTCCTTTGCCCTATCTAAAGTTCCTCCATTCCTCCTATGCCCCCACCCATTCCCATTATGGATCAGCATCTACATATCAGAGAAAACATTGGGCATTTGTTTTTTTGGGATCAGCTTACTTCACTTAGCATAATATTTTCCAACTCCACTCATTTACCTGCAAGTGCCATGGTTTTATTCTCTTTTAATGCTAAGTTTCCATTGTGTTTATATACCACAGTTTCTTTATCCATTCATCTACTGAAGGGAATCTAGGTTGGTTTCACAGTTTAGCTATTGTGAATTGTGCTGTTATAAATATTGATGAGGCTGCATCACTGTAGTATGCTGTATTTAAGCCCTCTGGGTATAGACCCAAATAAGATAACTGGGTCAAATGGTAGTTTCAGTCCTAGTTTTCCAAGGAATCTCCATACCGCTTTCCATATTGGCTGCACCAATTTGCAGTCCCACCAGCAATGTATGAGTGTGCCTTTTTCTTTCATATGCCTTTTTTTAAAATTCCACTTTAAATGAGAACTGAGATAATCTGAAATTCTCTCAAATATCTCAGAAGGTAACATCAGTTAAACAGATTATTTCACATTTACATAATACAAAAACATTTTGCCAAATTTTTATTCTTTTTTTTTAGTTGTACACAACACCTTTATTTCACTTATTAATTGTTGTATGTGGTGCTGAGGATTGGAATCTAGGGTCTAGCAAGTGCGAGGTGAGCACTCACTGCTGAGCCACAACCCCAACCCTTTATTCTTATCTTTTAAACATTTCTAGAAGGTATAAAAGGGCGGTTAAGGTAATCCTTCAGAGTTGTCCTAAATTAGGTTGAGGGAAGACACATATTTTATAATTTCATATCAACAAGTCATTGAATGTGGACGTCCCTAAAGAAAAGGGTATTAGTTTATTAAGATATGTCTCTTAAGACATATTAAGATATGTCTCTTAAAACAGTTCAAAGATTCCAAGAAAGGGCTGTCTGCTGAGACTTGTCAGTGGACAAACTTCATAACAGCAAGGGGAATAAAACTTCCATTCTTGAAGGGAAGATACGAACAACATAACATATCATACCATCCACGATAGACAGTTATTCCATAATTCTATAACCCCATTCTCTTTTAATGCTGAGTAATATTTTTATCTGACTTATATTTAGTTCCCTAATCCCACAAAATTCAAAGAGAATCTAGCCAATACATGTTCATTCTATTCTCTTTCCTGCCAAACAAGCTAAGCAATTTTTATGTAGGTTGAGAATCCCTTATACAAAATGCTTGTGTTTCAGATTTCAGGTTTGTTTGGATTTTGGCACATTTACATATACATAATGATATATCTTGGGAATGGGACACAAGTCTAAACATAAAATTCATTTATGTTTCATACATATCTCATATATATAGCCTGAAGGTAGTTTTACATATATTTAATGTATCAGTATTCACTGTGACCCCATCACATGAGGCTTGATGTGCAATTTTCCACTTGTGGCAACATGTTGGCACTCAAAAAGTTTCAAATTTTGAAGCATTTCAGATTTCACATTTTCAGATTAGGGATGCTCAATTTTATGTGCTGCAGATAGGCACAGGCAGGGAAGGAGGAGGGAAATGGAGAAGGGATAAAGTATAGAGGTGAAAGGAGGAAGAATTAAAGAAAAAGGAGAATAATAATATTATACACTACACAATAAAGGTTTTTGCCCACCTCAGATTTCCTCACAATGAATTCCTGCTAACTAGTAGTTAACATTACAGTTGACAATGAGGGTAAGCAGAAACCAATGCTTCCAAAAATGCATCCTTTTACCTTTCTGTATAGTAAAATGCAAGGAAATAATGGATGATCCATAGGAGGAACACGGAAAACAAATGGTTAAAAAACTTTGAAACTAGAACTGATGTATATGCATGTGTATATGAGTGAAAATAAATGTGGTTGGATCACAAAGAAGACACACCAAAAACTTAGAGCCTTCAAAATAACTGACTTTCTAGATATACTATTCTTTTTTCTGAATCAAGAAATAATGTCTTTAGAGAACAACTAAAATATCAGGTTATGAACATCACAGATACTTAATTGCATAATTCAAGAACAAATATATTTTAAAAAATTATTTGTGAAGTACTTGCTTTAGAGAATGTGGAAAAACAAAACATAGTCCCTCCCCAAAAGGAAAAAAAAGTATATTATTCTTCATGGGACTTATAAATTAATGAGAAAAATAAACACTTGGAATACAATTATGATATGTGACTGAGCTAAACTATGACCCTTGACTTTAATTCATTGTCAATATTAAAAAAAAATGTGTTTCCTAAAAAAACAAGAACAAAAAACCACTGTTAAAATCATCTTTAAAGTTATTTAATGTCTCTAATACAAAAGTTCTTATAATAGTTTTCTCCTAGAGTTTAATTCCAGGAAACAAGTTGTTCTTCTTTTTACAACACACAAACACTATGTTAGTATACTTTCCTCCACTATAAGAAATACCTGAGATAATCACCTTATAAAGGAAAAAAAAAAAGATTATTTGGCTCAGAGTTTTAGAAGATTCAGTCCATGATCAATTTGGCCCTGTTGCTTTGGGCCTGAAGTGGCATATCATGACAGGAACAGCTGACAGAACAAAAACACTCACCTCATGGCCAGAAAACAAGAGAAAAAGGAAGGGATGGGCGCCATTATTCCCTTAATGCCCTGAATACCTTCCATTGCACCTCAACCCTTCAAAGCTCCACCATCTCTCTAGATGGGGGCCACAAAAGGACATCAATGTAGGTAATAAATGAATGTGTCAGATCCAAAAGATTGGGGCTAGTTCACAAAGAAAGGAAATAAAATGCTAATACCTCCAGAGCCCTTCCCTCTCCTCCTCAATCAATTGCCAAGGTTACCAGCCTGCAGGGAATTGGGTCCCCCCACCCCAGTCTACACAGCTGTTAATGAATGCTTTCAGGGCTGCAGGCTTCCTGCCTCTACCGCAGGGTGGCTTCATTCTCACCCAGTATTACTCCACCTTTTGATCACTATAAAGGAAATCTAAAATATATAAAAGGGGCAGGACACTACCACTTCCTTGGACATCCAGCTCTGGGGTCCCTTCTCTTCAGAGAAGTCTCTCTGTTCTGTCCTCTAAGTAAAACTTGCTTTCTACACTTGCCTCACATTTCTCTGGTGTTCAATCTTCACATTGGGGAAACAGGACCGAGCCTATCACTTGTATCACCAATAGCACCATCCTGGGGAACAAGCCTTTACCATTAAGACCTTGGGAGAAAAGTTAAGATCCAATAATAGCATACACTGATCATGTAACCATCCCAATTCCCACCCCCCTCTTCTGCCAATCTTCAAGAAAGCTCAGAAGTAATCAGGCATGGGATTGCACATCTGCAATCCCAGCACCTCTGGAGACTGAACTGGGAGACTCCACAAGTCCAAGCCCAGCTTCAGCAACTTGGTGAGGCTCTAAGCAACTTACGGAGACCCTGTCACAAAACAAAAAATAGAAAGGACTGGGGATGTGGCTCAGTGGCAAAGCATCCCTGGGTTAAACCTCTAGTACAAAGAAAAACAAAAAAAGCTCAGAACTAAACTTACTATTCCATTTATTTTGTTTTCTGTGTATGCTTAAAAGGAGAAAGTACTGGGATGGTGATACAGATTTGAGTGTTATTGGCATAAGAATATTAAATATGGAATAACCTACAAAATAAGAAGTACAAGGACAGAACACCAAAGCATATCAACATCTTCTGTATTCTATCTTAATTAATGTCACCCTCAATTCTGATAAGCAAGATTAATACAGCTTTGTCAAACACATAAATAAAAACATTTCAAAGAACAGGGCTAAAGATAGAGATAAATATCATAGCACTAGATATTTTCTTGTTAAAAGACCTGCTGATCACCAAAAATGGAGAAATCCCGCCACAAAACAACCAATGAGCTGACAAAGAAACTATCAGAATAAACTTTTCCTGAACTCTGGAATCTAGCGAAAATCTCAACCAGCAGAGGGACGCTTGGTGAGACAGAAGCCGCTGCTTCTCGGAAACAAAATTCTGGTATTTTAAATTGATCGAGGCCATCCCTCAAGGCCCCCACTAGAGGGAAGAAAGCCACCTGTAATCCTAGTGCAGGCTATAAGGGCTGGAATGAGCAATATAGACCTTATTTTTAAAGGACCTTGATTAGAGGTTTTGACCTGGCTAGCAATTATCTGAAGGACAGGCTCAAAGGCTTTTGTTTGTTTTATTTGACTCAGAACAGTCCCACTGCTGGGGCAGCTTCCCAGGTGGCTTTTTTATAAAGCATTTAATGTCAGGACACTACTTGCAGAAGCCTGAGGCACTGAAAACAGAATGAGCAATAGTCAAACAGAAGGGCCTGATATGAATGAGGCAGGGAAAGGAAATGAATTGGAAAATAAAGGTTTTTTTAAAAAGCTCTCAAGGTACTGAAGAATCAAAAGGCACAAGTGAATGACTGAGACCAAGGAGCTAGCCATGTGGAAGGACAGGGAGAGTTTCTAATTCTTTTTCTTTTTTCCCCCACCCCTTTAATTTTCAGGTGTTAAAGAAACTGTCAAAACACTAGGGGCTGGGGTTGTGGCTCAATGGTAGAGCGCCTGCCTAGCATGTGTGATGCTTTGGGTTGGATTCTCGGCACTGCATATAAATAAATGAAAAAAAAAACAAAGGTCCATCAACATCTAAAAAATATTTTTAAAAAACACTAGATGACCACTAATTTAGCAGAACACAGACTTCTGCGACCACACAAAACAAATAATACATACTATACAAAACTAATTTAGAAAGGTCACTAAACAAGCAAACAACAAAAACCTACAATAAGAAACAACTCCAGAGAAGGCAAAGAATCTTATCTGGGGGTGGCCACATTATAATGTTAAAAATGTCCAGTTTTATCAAAAACAATTATGAGACGAAGGAAAAATATGTCTCATTCATTCACAAAAAAAAAGAAAGAAAAAAGAAAATATCCATGAGAAAATCAAAGCAAAAACCTTTAAATTAACTGCCTGCCTGAAATATGCCCAAAAAGTTAAATAAAACCATGGATCAAAATCAAAGGAAATCAGGAGAATAATGTATCACCAAAAGAATGGAAATAAAGAGACAGAAATTATAAAAGATCCAAACAAATTCTAGAACTGAAAAGTATAATAACTGAAACAAAAAAATTCACTGGAGGGATCAAGCAGAACTAAGCTTGTAGATGGATTAATTACAGAACTTGAAGATGTACCTACTAAGATGATCCAGTTTAAGAAATAGAAAAATGAGTAGGGGGGGGAAGGAAAATGAACAGATGACCTATGAACACAGTATATGAATTTGTAATAACAACAATGGGGGGTGGGGAGACAGACTTATAAAAAAGCAGAATTTTTGTATACTATTTACAATATGTTGTATTAATTCAAACTTGTTATACGATGTTAATTGTATAACCTCCAAGGTAACCACTAAGGAAAAAAATGTCTGGGACTAAATTTCAGTAAGGATGTACAAGACTTTTATATTATAAACGACTGCTCTAAGAAAGAGAAGAAGAAACATTCATGGACTAAAAAACAACATTGTTAAGATTGCAATAGCACCCAATGTGATATGCAAATTCAATATGACTCCTATCAAAATCCCAATGACTTTTTTATGCCCCAGAAATGGGAAGACTAGTCCTATAATTTAAATGAAATTGTAAAGGACCTGGAAAAGCCAAAACAGGAAGGAAAAAAAAAAAAAAAAAGCAAGGGGAGGGAAGCAAGATTAGAAGACTAACACTTTCTGATTTCAAATGTATCCCAAAGCTAAAGTAATCACAACACTGTGTAACTGAACTTACATAAGAGCAAACATACAGATCAATGGAATAAAGCAGAGTATTAAGAAATAAACCCATATATCTATTGCTAATTGATTACAACAGGGTACCAAGATCATTAGGTAGTGAAAGAAAAATCTCTTCAAAAAAATGAGGCTGCAACAACTAATCATACAAAGGTAAGTGAATCTGTAGAACTCCTATAATACAATTTATTCAATCTATTCCTCTTTTGTCATTGTCCTGCTTTGCCCCAACAACATGAAGAACAGGAATTTATCAAATAACCCCAAGGTCCAAAGTGTTTTATTTCCACCTCTGCATAACATTATTCTTCATTTGCCTAGCAGAGGCTCCTGGACTTCTCTATTATTATTTTCTCTGTTGGACCTAGGAAATTTTCATCTTCCTTCAGGTCAAATTACAGAGGTATGGGTTTCAATGCCTATCACTGTCTTCTAAAGCATGTTTTCTATTCTCATTTAGCACATATTTATAAGTGCTTTTCCTTTAGCAAAAAAGGAGGGGCAAGTTATTTAAAAATTCTGATTTTGTTTCCTAATCCAAATTTGAACATAATAGTAGCATATGCTTTTTATCAACAAGATCTAGCATATTCCTCTGTGTATTGCACCTTGTGGGAGAGAAGAATTGCCCACAAGACAGTTATCTCATAGAATTAGCATTATGGAATTAAGCTGGGAATTGTGGCACATTTCTATGTAATCCCAGCTACTCAGGAAGCTGAGACTGATCTTTCTGTCAAGGCCAGCCTGGGCAATTTAGTAAGATTTAGTCTCAGAAAGTAAAAAGATTGAGGATGAGGTTCAGTAGTAGAATAACCCTGGGTTCAATACCACCAAAAAGTGTGTGTGTGTGTGTGTGTGTACACATTTATCATAAAGGAGTTAAATAAAGTCTTTACAGCGTTTAACATGGTGCTTAGCATACAGCATTGAGCATAACAGCAGCTATATTAATTATTAGTTTCCTTCTAACTTATTTCATTCTTTCTGGCCAGGCATAATTATTTGGTTCTTATCAACAAATTAATACTAATTATTACCCTTTAAAAGAGTCTTCTTAATTAGCAGATTGCTAACTGCCCAACTACTAGTAAGTTTACTATATGCCTGTTAATTATTTAATTTATCCCTCTGCAGAGTGTCACATGGTTCATTCAGTTTACAGATTATCTTCCAAATAAGTATTTTTCAAGTGTTGGTCTCAGTTTTGAGAAGGGTGCCAAATAATCTAACACAAATTAATGTCAAACAACATTTTAACATAAGTGAGGTAGAAAAGTGGCTTAATACTGAAAAGGAGTCTAATTACCACTGAAATACAAAATAATGATTTTCATAATAGAAAAAAATTGACAAAAAATTAGGCTTGTCATTATTATCTTTTCTTCAGTATTGTAACAGAATAACTGTTAATGTCTCCTTAGAAAGTTATCCATAAGTAATAAGCTCAGGGAAAAAAGCACTGAGCTAAAACTCAAGAGACAACCTTCAATTCCATATTTTACCACTATCTTTACCTTTCTGGCTTTTAATTTTCTTGTCTACAAAACAAAGGAATGGTTCCCAAACTTCAAGAGGAACATTTAGGAAACATTAAAGTACAAATGCTAGGCTCCACACTAAGCCTATTAAGTTAGAATCTATTTGGGTGAGTAAAAGGAAATAGCATTTTTTACTCATTTGATCCTGAGCAATAGCCAGGTGTGGGATATGCTTCAATAAAAAGCTAACATTCATTTCTAGATCTAACTGATTTCTATGAATGTGTTTTCTTTATTCTACTTTGATGAGAATAAGACAATTGGAGAGTAAATTGATACCAGAAATTTACTCAGAATGACCCAGTTTAGAAATATTTCTAGGATTAGAAGAAGCTGAACTGCCAATTTATGCTTTCTTTACTCACAAAAACTACAGTATAATGGACAAAGTCACTTTATTTGAGTCCAAAGACCAGGCCTTGCTATTTATTTACTATAGGACTTTAAGCAAATAGCATAACCTCTGTACCCATTTTCCTCCTCATTTTGAGAAAGATGCTAAGCTAAATGAGAATACTATGCTAAGAAAATGTTTGTATAGATTATAACAATATAATTTTTAAAATATTGTGTTAGATTCAGTATTCCTAGTGTTTCCTGATGGGGTCAGAATACATATTCATTATTTGTTATAGTGAAGGTTTAATAATCAAAGGCCTTCATTACTAAGAAAAATACTATAGAGTACATTGTGGGTAAACTAAGGTGTGAATGAAATACACTTCCTAAAAATTTTTAACAGAACTGTTAAAACAAATTTGCAATGCTTAATTATTCTGTTTTTGAGAATTCAGAAACTATTACTTATGAACTATGTGCTAGAAAATGAAATAATTTTCAGATTAAAAGCCATTCACTATTAGTAAAATTTAAGAGTTTATAATTTTACAAAGTTAGGTGGAGGTAGTAATGGGTTTTAAAATTTAATCAAGGGAGTTCTTTGGGGGTTTCTTGTTTGTTTGTTTTTGGTAGCAGAAATTGAACCCAGGGGCACTTAACCACTGAGTCACATCCCCAACCCTTTTTTGTTGTTGTTGTTGTTGCTGTTCTTGTTGATGTTTTGTTTTGTAGTGTTGGGGATCAAATTCAGGGTCTTGCACAAGCTAGAAAAGTGCTCTACCTCCAGCCCATAAAATCCAGTGAAAGGAAACCTATACTTTAATTAAAGAATATAAATCTCCAGCAAGAAACACTAGAAATACCTACTAAGTTTAACGTTCATTCCAACTGCCTGAAGTACAAGTACCAACATCTAAATTATTTATACATAGGCACAACTAATTTTAGTGACAATAATCAGGATTTTATAATAATAAAATTATTGTATGTATTCTCCATTAAAATTTTCCAATTAAAAGTATGATTAAGGCTTAGTAGGAAGAGTGAAGCAGGTGGCATCACTATACCAGACCTGAAACTATACTACAGAGCAATAGTAACAAATACAGCATGGTATTGGCACCAAAACAGACTGGTAAACCAATGGTACAGAATAGAGGACACAGGGAATAACCCACAAAATTACAATGGTCTTATACTAGACAAAGGTGCCAAAAACATACATCAGAGAAAAGATAGCCTCTTTAACAAATGCTGCTGGGAAAACTGGAAATCCATATGCAACAAAATGAAATTTTGTCACCATTCACAAAACTCAACTCAAAGTGGATCAATGACCTAGGAATTGAACTAGAGACCTTGTGTCTAACAGAAGAAAAAGTAGGTCCTAACCTTCATCATGTCAGATTAGGCCCCAACTTCCTTAATAAGACTCCTATAGTGCAAGAATTAAAATCAAGAATCAATAAATGGGATGGATCCAAACTAAAAAGTTTCTTCTCAGCCAAAGAAACAATCTGTGAGGTGAACAGAGAGCCTACATCTTGGGAGCAAATTTTTACCCCTCATACATCAGATAGAGCACTAATCTTTAGGGTATAGAAAGTACTCAAAAAGCTAAGCACCAAAACAACAAATAGCCCAAAAGGACCTGAACAGACACTTCTCAGAAGGGGATATATAATCAATCAACAAATATATGAAAAAATATTCATGATCTCTAGCAATTAGAGAAATGCAAATCAAAACTACTCTAGGGTTTCATCTCACTCCAGTCACAATGATAGCTATTATGAAGACAAACAACAATAAGTGTTGACAAGGATGTGGGGGAAAAGGTACACTCATACATTGCAGGTGGAAGTGCAAATTGGTGCAGCCAATATGGAAAGCAGTGTGGAGATTCCTTGGAAAACTGGGAATGGAATTACCATTTGACCCAGCTATCCCTCTCCTCTTTCTAAACCCAAAGGACTTAAAAATAGCCTACTATAGGGACACAGCCACATCTATGTTTACAGCAGCAATTCACAATAGCTAAACTGTGAAACCAACCTAGATGCCCTTCAGTAGATGAATGGATTAAAAAAATGTGGTATATATACAAAAGGAATATTACTCAGCAAGAAAAGAGAATAAAATCATGGCATTTGCATGTAAATGGATGGAGTTGGAGAAGATAATGCTAATCGAAGTTAGCCAATTCCCCCCAAAACAAATGCTGAATGTTTTCTCTGATATAAGGAGATTGATTCATAGTGGCGTAGGGTTGGGGAGCATGGGAGGAATAGACAAACTCTAGATAGTGCAGAGAGGTAGAAAGGGAAGGGAGGGGGGGAGGGTTAGCAAGGATGGTGAAATGTGATGGACATCATCATCCAAAGTACATGTATGAAGACACAAATTGGTCTCAACATATTTTATATACAGAGATATGAAAAATTGTGCTCTATGTGTGTAATATGAATTGTAATATATTCTACTGTCATTTCTTTTAAAAAATCAATTAAACATTTTTAAAAAATATATGATTAAGGAAAAAGAAAGGATAGCCCAGGATACAGTTACAAAAGTCAATATTTTTTATCCTAGGCAATAACATAGATTCATTTAGTTATTATTAGTTTCCTCACCCAGATAAATGCCTACATACTTTGTAAAAGACAGTAATGACAAACATGTGTTTTGAGAAAATAGACCTGCCACAAACTAAGGAAGGTCAGATACATTACATCAGAAATGAACTTTAATTCCACAATAGCATATATCAAACATGAACACCATATTGCAGAAAACAATAGATTTGAGGCATATTTGTCACCCTGTCTTTCACACAAAGAGGCTAGGGCAAAACTTGACTTGGTTTCCAAAATCTTACAATTTTTTATGTCCAAACAGCCTGAAAACCTTTAGTTTGGTTTGGTTTGGTTTTTTACCATGGATTAAATCCAGAGTGCATAACCAATGAGCCACATCCCAGCCTGTATTGCTTATTTGTTTGTTTTGAGACAGGGTCTGTCTCAAAAACAGAGCCTCACTTAGTTGCTAAGGCTGGCTTTGAATTTGCAATCCTCCTACCTCAGCTGCCACATTTCTGGGATTACAGGTGTCAGCCACTGTGCCTGGCCCAAAAGTCATTTTCTTGGTGATGCACTACACTAGCAAACTGTTTTCTTACTCCTATTTTTCCTTCCCTTCTATGTTTCTTTTTTAGATCTTATTATTATTTCCTCTTAGTTTATAATACCCCAGCTCATTCCACAGACCCCATCCCCCCAGTTACACTCTGGGGCACTGCCATATTCAGCCAGTGTACTTAAAACCAAATGTATTTTATAGTTCTTTCTATGTATAGTTCATCCTAATTATATCTTAAATTTTTCTTTTCATAACTGCCATGAGTTTAACTTTAATTATAATGCATGGAAAGAGATACAGAATACAGAGAATTGGATAACTTGGTCAACTTATCCAGGCCCTCATGTGAAGATGAAAAAACAAAACAAAAAAATCTTTAAAGATGAATGATCTAAACATAATTCTACAATATTTAAAATATGTTCCTTTATAAAAATGGTGTTTACTATAACTGGTATGTCATTAAATCACAATTAAAAGATCTAAAAGATTAATCAAAATTGTTGAGATAAAATATGCTGGAGGAAGCAAAATATTTTCTGATCTTACTTATAGGTAGTTTCTTCCTATCTTTCTTATTCTCCTGCAATAACATCATAACTTTTATTTTAAACAAACACATTTAACACTATGTGATCGGCAAACTTTTTCTCTAAAGGGCAAGACTTTATTGTTTTAGGCTTTATGCCATGCATATTTTTTATTGTTTGCTTGTTTGTTTGTCTTAAACAATCCTTTTATAATGTAAAAACAATTCTTAGATAGGCAAGTAAAAAAACAGGTCGAATGTTGGATATGGCCCACAGTTATACCTTGCTAATTCTGTCATATGTACCTGGTGCCATACAATTCTTTTTTTTTTAATTGGTTGTTCAAAACATTACATAGCGATTGATATATCATATTTCATACATTTGATTCAAGTGGGTTATGAGCTCCCATTTTTCCCCAATATACAGATTGCAGAATCACATTGGTTACACATCCACGTTTTTGTATACTAGTGTCTGTTGTATTCTGCTATCTTTCCTATCCTCTACTACCCCACCTCCCCTCCCATCTTCTCTCTCTACCCCATCTACTGTACTTCATTTCTCCCCCTTGTTTTTTCCCCCTTTCCCTTCACCTCCTCTTATGTGTAATTTTGTATAACAATGAGGGTCTCCTTCCATTTCCATGCAATTTCCCCTCTCTCTCCCTTTCCCTCCCACCTCTCGTCCCTGTTTAATGTTAACCTTCTTCTCATGCTCTTCCTCACTGCTCTGTTCTTAGTTACTCTCCTTATATGAAACATGACATTTGACATTTGTTTTCTAGGGACTGGCTACTTCACTTAGCATAATCTGCTCTAGTGCCATCCATTTCCCTGCAAATGCCATGATTTTGTCATTTTTTAGTGTTGAGTAGTACTCCATTGTGTATAAATGCCACATTTTATTTTATCCATTCATCTATTGAAGGGCATCTAGGTTGGTTCCACAGTCTAGCTATTGTGAATTGTGCTGCTATGAACATCAATGTAGCAGTATCCCTATGGGACACTCTTTTAAGGTCTTTAGGGAATACTCCAAGAAGGGGAATAGCTGGGTCAAATGATGGTTCCATTCCCAGCTTTCCAATGAATCTCCATACTGCTTTCCAAATTGGCTGCACCAATTTGCAGTCCCACCAGCAATGTATAAGTGTACCCTTTTCCCCACATCCTTGCCAGCACTTGTTGTTGTTTCACTTCATAATGGCTGCCAATCTTACTGGAGTGAGATGCTATCTTATGGTGGTTTTGATTTGCATTTCTCTGACTGCTAGAGACGGTGAGCATTTTTCCATGTACTTGTTGATTGATTGTATATCCTCCTCTGAGAAGTGTCTGTTCAGGTCCTTGGCCCATTTGTTGATTGGGTTATTTGTTTTCTTATTGTTTAATTTTTTCAGTTCTTTGTATACTCTGGATATTAGGGCTCTATCTGAAGTGTGAGGAGTAAAAATTTGTTCCCAGGATGTAGGCTCCCTATTTACCTCTCTAATTCTTTCTTTTGCTGAGAAAAAACTTTTTAGTTTAAGTAAGTCCCACTTGTTGATTCTTGTTATTAACTCTTGTGCTATGGGTGTCCTATTAAGGAATTTGGAGCCCAACCCCAAAATATGTAGATCAGAGCCAACTTTTTCTTCTATCAGACGCAGAGTCTCTGATTTGATATCAAGCTCCTTGATCCATTTTGAGTTAACTTTTGTGCATGGGGAGAGAAAGGGATTCAGTTTCATTTTGTTGCATATGGATTTCCAGTTTTCCCAGCACCATTTGTAGAAGATGCTATCCTTCCTCCATTGCATGCTTTTAGCCCCTTTATCAAATATAAGATAGCTGTAATTTTGTGGATTGGTTTCTGTGTCCTCTATTCTGTACCATTGGTCCACCCGCCTGTTTTGGCACCAGTACCATGCTATTTTTGTTACTATTGCTCTGTAGTATAGTTTGAAATCTGGTATCGCTATACCGCCTGATTCACACTTCCTGCTTAGAATTGCTTTTGCTATTCTGGGTCTTTAATTTTTCCATATGAATTTCATGATTGCTTTATATAATTCTACAAGAAATGCTGTTGGGATTTTGATTGGCATTGCATTAAACTTATAGAAAACTTTTGGTAATATGGCAATTTTGATGATGTTAGTTCTGCCTATCCATGAACAGGGTATATTTTTCCATGTTCTAAGATCTTCTTCTATTTCTCTCTTTAGGGTTCTGTAGTTTTCATTGTATAAATCTTTCACCTCTTTTGTTAGGTTGACTCCCAAGTATTTTATTTTTTTTTTGAGGAAATCGTGAATGGGGTGGTTGTCCTCATTTCCATTTCAGAAGATTTGTCGCTGATATACAGGAATGCATGTTGATTTTATATCCTGCCACTTTGCTGAATTCATTTATTAGCTCTAGTAGTTTCTTTGTAGATTCTTTTGGGTCAGCTACGTATAGAATCATGTCGCCCGCAAAATAATTTAAGTTCTTCTTTTACTATTTTTATGCCTTTAATTTTTTTTGTCTAATTGCTCTGGCCAGTAATACGAGAACTATATTGAATAGAAGTGGTGAGAGAGGGCTTCCCTGTCTTGTTCCAGATTTTAGAGGGAATGCCTTCAGTTTTTCTCCATTTAGGATGATGCTAGCCTGAGGCTTAGCATAGATAGCTTTTACAATGTTGAGGTAAGTTCCTGTTATCCCTAGTTTTTCTAGTCTTTTGAACATAAAGGGATGCTATACTTTGTCGAATGCTTTTTCTGCATCTATCGAGATGATCATGTGGTTCTTATGTTTAAGTCTATTGATGTGGTGAATAACATTTATTGATTTCTGTATATTGAACCAGCCTTGCATCCCAGGGACGAATCCTACTTGATCATGGTGCACAATTTTTTTGATATGCTTTTGTATCTGATTCGCCAGAATTTTATTGAGGATTTTTGCATTCATTACAGATATTGGTCTGTAGTTTTCTTTCTTTGAAGTGTCTTTGTCTGGTTTCTGGATCAGGGTGATGTTGGCCTCATAGAATGAATTTGGAAGAGTTCCTTCTTTTTCTATTTCATGAAATAACTTGAAAAGTATTGGTATTAATTCTTCTTTAAAGGTTTTGTAAAACTCACTGTATACCCATCAGGTCCAGGGCTTTTCTTGGTTGGTAGTCTTTTGATGGCTTCTTCTATTTCCTCCTTTGTTATTGGTCTGTTTAAATTGTGTGTATCTTCCTGACTCAATCTGGGCAAATCATATGACTTAAGAAATTTATCGATATCGTCACTATATTCTATTTTATTGGAATATAGGGTTTCAAAATAATTTCTAATTATCTTCTGTATTTCTGTAGTGTCTGTTGTGATATTGCCTTTTTCATCCCATGTTAGTAATTTGATTTCTCTCTTCTTCTTCTCTTGATTAGCATGCCTAAGGATCTGTCGATCTTATTTATTTTTTCGAAGAACCAACTTTTAGTTTTATCAATTTTTCAATGGTTTTTTTTGTTTCAATTTCATTGATTTCCGCTCTGATTTTAATTATTTCTTGCCTTCTGCTACATTTGCTGTTGTTTTGCTCTACCTTTTCTATGGTTTTGAGATGAAGTGTAAGCTCATTTATCTGTTGGTTTTTTTCTTTCTTTCTTTCTCTTTTTTTTTTTTTTTTTTTTTTTTTTTTTTTTTTTTTTTTTAGGAATGAACTCCAGGCAATGAATTTCCCTCTTAAAACTGCTTTCATTGTGTCCCATAGATTCTGATATGTTGTGTCTGTATTTTCATTTATCTCTAAGAATTTTTTGATTTCCTCCTTTATGTCTTCTGTAACCCACTGATCATTCAGTAACATATTGTTCATTTTCCAGGTTATGCAGGATTTTTCCTTCCTTCTTTTATCATTGATTTCCAGTTTCATTCCATTTTGATAAGATACATGGTATTATCTCCACACCTTTATATTTACTAAGGGTTGCCCTATGGCATAATATGTGGTCTATCTTTGGGTAGGATCCATGTGCTGCTGAGAAGAATGTATATCCACTTGATGATGGTTGATATATTCTGTATATGTCAGTTAAGTCTAGGTTATTGATTGTGTTATTGAGTTCTATACTTTCTTTATTCATCTTTTGTCTGGAGGATCTGTCCAATGGTGAGAGCGGTGTGTTGAAGTCACCCATAATTATTGTGTTGTGGTCTATTTAATTCTTGAACTTGAGGAGAATTTGTTTTATGAACATTGCAGCACCATTATTTGGTGCATACATATTGATAATTGTTATGTCTTGTTTAACAGTATATAGTGTCCCTCTTTATCCCTTTTGATTAACTTAGGTTTGAAGTTGATTTTATTCGATATGAGTATGGCCACTCCTGCTTGCTTCCGAGGGCCATGTGAGTGGTATGATTTTTTCCAAACTTTCACCTTCAGCCTGTGTATGTCTTTTCCTATCATATGAGTCTCCTGAAGGCAGCATATTGTTGGATATGTCTTTTAAAATCAAATTACTAGCCTATGTTTCTTGATTGGTGAGTTTAAGCCATTAATATTTAGGGTTATTATTGATATATGGTTTGTACTTCCAGTCATGTTTATTTATTTTTTTATTTTAATTTGGCTTGTTTTTTCTCTTTAGTTATTTTCCCCCCCTTTACTGAGTTACCTCCCACTGTTAGTTTTGGGTGCTGTTTTTCATTTCCTCTTCTTGTAGTGTTTTGCTCAAAATGATTTGCAGTGCTGGTTTTCTGGCTGCGAATTCTTTTAACTTTGTTTATCGTGAAACATTTTAATTTCATTGTCAAACCTGAAGCTTAATTTTGCTGGATACAGTATTCTTCATTGGAATCCATTATTTCTCAGCATTTGAAATATGTTTTTCCAGGATCTTCTCGCTGTCAACATCTGTGATGAAAAATCAGCCATTAACCTAATTGGTTTACCCCTGAATGTAATCGGCCTCCTTTCTCTTGTAGCTTTCAATATTCTCTCCCTGTTCTATATGTTGGATATCTTCATAATAATGTGTCTTGGAGTTGGTCTCTTACAGTTTTGTATGTTTGGGGTCCTGTAGGCTTCCAGGATTTGGCAATCCATTCCATCTTTCATATCTGGAAAGTTTTCCAAGATTATTTCATTCAACAGATTGTTCATTGCTTTGGTTTGGACCTCTGTACTTTCTTCTATCCCAATGACTCTTAAGTTTGGTTTTTTAATGACATCCAATATCTCTTGGATGTTTTGCTTGTGGTTTCTTACCAGCCTTTCTGCATTGACTATATACTTTTCGAGTTGATAAACATTGTCTTCATTATCTGATGTTCTGACTTCTATTTGATCTAGTCTATTTGTAATATTCTCATTTGAGTTTTTGATTTGGTTTATGGTTTCCTGCATTTCTAGGATTACTATTTGATTTTTTAAAAAATCTCTATCTCCTGTTAGAGTTCATTTTTTGCTTCTTGAATCTGCTTATGCAATTCATTTTCAAAGTATTCTTTCATTGTTTGGACTTGCTATCTAATGACTTCTTTAAAATTCCATTCCATCTGAGTCAGGTATGCCTTGAGTTCTTTCTCTGTCCATTTTTCTGATGCCTCTAGGTTCTCCTGTAAATTTAAGTTGTCTTTCATTGTGTGTAATCCTTTTTTCCCTTGTTCTGTTCATGGTGTTGACGTTACTTTCCAACTCTGTTTAACTGCTGTTTCTGTTTTCTCCTATAAATTTGTTTTGGTTTTGTATATCTCTGTGGTCTCTCTTATGTGGTGGGAGACTATGCCTAGAGATGTTGGGCTTTATTATAATTTAAAGCTGATTCATTCGATTCATAAAAGGCTTATGGATTCTGTAGGCATTCTGTTGTTTGGTCTTAGGACTTTAGGTTGGTGCTATGATGGTATGAAGGTTAGTATGTCTTGGCTACTTTGGAAGATTGCTCTACTCAAGGGGGATATTAACAGATGAATGGATCAGGGTATTTGGTAATAGCTAGGTATTTAGGAGCCCTATAGACAGCCTCAAAACAATCACTTATTTGCATTTAGAAAATTACACGTAATTAAAGTCGTAATGCTTGGGATGAAAGTTAGGGGTAAGGGGAAGGGGAAGGAAGGAGTCCTTAAAGAGAAAGAGGGAGAGAAAGGTAGAAGAGAGGAGAATGGAAAGAACAATAAAAATTGAAAAGGGAAAAGAAAGAAAGGAAAAAAAAAGAGAGATAGATAAATGAAGTCTTAGAGTTCTATTTTCTTCTCTTCCAGTAGGCAGAGATGTGCCCTCTGAGCTGAGTTTCTGCCCTCTATGTGCCGGCAGCAATCCCTGTAAGGAGACTCCTCTTCCCCTACCGGTCATCTCTCTAATCCTGTTAGTCCAGAGATGTTTCTCTTCTCCGGCCCCTCCCCCACTTCCTCCTGCCAGCCAGCCAGACCCTGCTCACCGGAGGCGATCTCCAAGGGTCTGGTTACACTTGCAGCCCCACTGCATGCCCTGTTTCCCGAACGACTGAGCACTCTTTCTGTCATTCATCCAGACCCCAGAGTTGTGGAGCGGTGATCTGGGAACTGACAGTTTAATTTGTCCAGACCCCTTTGGTGGCCACGCCCCCGGGAACTGGCAGCTAAGGCTTTGGGTGTCGCAGCTGGTGGTAGGGGGAGTTGGGGATCAGGAGTCCCCTCTGCTTCCCTCTGCCCCTATAGTCACTCCCACGCTGCTGGAGATACGGGGAGTTCGGGGTCGGGAGTCCCCTCTGTTTCCCTCGGCCCCTACAGTCTCATCCACGGAGCTCTGGGGTGAGATTTTTGAGGTTTCCTAGCTGTATGTATCTGGTGAGGGTGGAAGTCACACACCTGCTAAAGCAGATTCCACTGGGAAGGGATCCCATCCACTGAACCCTGGTGACGTCAGCTCTTTGCTATGGCGGGCCCCAGACTCCTTGCCAGAGTGTCCGATGGGAGGAGTGGGTCTGGCCTGTCTCTAGTCTGTCCCAGTCTCGGATTCAGTTCTGGTTCACTTTTTCATGAAGGCTTGGTTAGCAACCTCTTCATAGGGTCTCTCCACCACACAGTGCTGAACCGCCTCCTACTCTGCTGGTCACCAGGCAGCGGCAGCAGCCCAGATCTCTGTGCCGAATGGCTGAGATTCACCCGTCTGGGGCAAATTGTCACCTCCAATAATCCCAAATTCCCCAGCAGGTCTCACTTCAGCAGAATTTTGCTGGGAGTTTCTCAGCAGGTAGAATCTGAACGTTCTAATGCGTCTCTCTGCCCACGTGGTTGAGGAGGTACTGAAAGCACTGCTTCCCCACCCGCCGCCATGTTGAGTCCCCAAAATACAATTCTACATATAAACATTAACTTATTTTAGCAAACTCATGTGGTAGGTTCTATTATTACCACCACCCCAATTTTAAGGTTGAAGAAGCTGAGGTTCATAATGATTAAATAATTTGTCCAATGTCAAGGTCACAAAACAAGTAAATAATGAAGTTTGGGTTCAAACCTAGGCGGTTTGGTCCAAGAATCTGTGCTCTTAACCACTATTCAATGATAAAGGATTTAAAAGAGCATCAAATATTAAAGGAACCAATCCCCATTAATAAACCTTCCTATATACAGAGAAGGAAATTATATTGTTGACTATCCACTCTAATTTGGTAGAGAAAACATGTCACTACCAAGAATAAGAATGCAATTTGAGTCTAGATAATACTGGATAAGAAAGGACAATAGAGCCTTCACATTTCTGAAGGAAAATGATTTAAACAGTTTAGAAACTATACCTGAACTAGATAGGCAAATTTGAGGAAGAAAAAGTCATGTTCTGGTTCAAGAAAACTCAGAAAGCATATTTTGCACATATTCTTTCTTCAAGGGTTCCTTGTGGATCTCCTTTAGCAAAATGAAAGTGTACAACAAACAAGAAAAAAAGTTAAATCTTCAATTATTATGTAAATTCAAAGAGGAAGAGGTTTTTTCTGAGGGAACCAAAAGGGTAAAGGTAGATAGGATTAAATTATCCAAAAATAAAGGGGGGAATGAAAAGTTACAATAAGGGAATAGTAACATGGCTATGTTCATGACTAAATTCAAACTCCCTAAAACTGACATCCCTCTCTTTTGTTTTTCTATAGATGAGGTTTGACTGAAGGGAACTTTACCATTCAGCTACATTCCCAGCCCCTTTTTAATTTTTTTATTCTGAGATAGGGTCTCACTAAGTTGCCAAGGCTGGCCTCAAACTTCAGATCTTCCTGCCTCAGCCTACTAAGTCACTGTAATTACAGGCTTTCACCACCACACCCCGAGACATCTCACCCTTTAACATCTCTTAAATTTGTACTTTCTGGCTAAAAGCTACATTGTTCTTAACTACTGTTTTTCATCCCCCCCCCCCAATTTTATCACTACACATGGCTTCCTTTTCAGACTCATTTCCCTGAAAATGATCCTATGCAAAAACTTGTATCACTTCATCAGAGTTATCATAAAGAGGAAAAACAGCAACAAATGCTACAGAAGGACAATACGCTAAGTTCACCAACTACTGACTCCTATACTCTATCTTGAAGAAAATGCAATTAAAAGTCACATTTTAACAAAAAGTTTACAGCTGCATTTGTGAGTTTGAGAATTCACAAAGATTACAGAACTCATACCTCATAATATGTCAGAAATTCCACTTCATTTCCAACTTTGATGAACTCAAAGAACTAAATAAGAGAGATTGGGAGTAGAATGGGGAATGTACAAGAAAAGACAGGAGACAGACCCAGACCAGAAATTTAAAAGCACACAGCTGGAGCCTGCTATCTCCTCTTTTAGAAATCTGAAGAGCTGAGAATACCTATTTACAAGCAAGATAAAACACTTCTAGTTTTTCAACACTTCTAGTTTTTCAACCTGAAATTCTATAGAATCTCATAAATTCCTGTTACTCCTTGTTGATTAGTATTATTAGTTAAACTTATAACCTAATGAATGAAAATTAAGATGTTCCATTATCTTGTTAGTTGTTGTTCTAATTAGTTATACTGACAATAGAATGCATTTTACACATCATACATAAATGGAGTATACCTTCTCATTCTTCTGGTTGTACACTGTGTAGAAATACACCAGTCATGTAATCATACATGCACATAGGGTAATAATGTCCGATTCATTCTACGGAATTTCCTACCCTCTTATCCCCTCCACTCCCTTTTGTATGGTGATTCCTCAGAAAACTTGGAATGGAACCACCATTTGACCCAGCAATCCCACTACTCAGTTTATACCCAAAGGACTTAAAATTGGCATACTATAGTGACACAGCCACATCAATGTTTATAGCAGTTCAACTAACCATACCTAAACTATGGTGCCCTTCAACAGAGGAACAGACAAAGAAAATGTAGTATATATACAGGATGGAATATTACTCAGCCTTAAAGAAGAATGAAATTATGGCATTTGCTAGTAAATGGACGAAGCTGGAAAATATCATGCAAAGTGAAGTAAGCCAGTCGCAAAGGACCAAAGGCCAAATGTTCAAGCATCTTAAAAGGGAATCTGAATGAAAATATCTTCATACTTAAAAGTAATATGAAAACTACTGGTCAAAAATAAGTATATCACCATGCCAAAAGAAATTTCATAATACGTATTTTTTTAAAATTTAGTAATGTAAGTAGTCTTACAAGTGTGAATTAAGATAGCAATTTCATTAGGTTTATATGAATCAATGCACAAAACAGGAATCATCAATCAAAAGGTCAGTGCTTTATTCTAGGCAAAACTAAACAGATCTAGAATGCTAGCCTGATATAAGCATAATATATATTTGACAAAATATATATCACATATATCTTAAATATATATTATAAAATATATTTTATTAAATGTATTCAGATTTAACAATATATATTTAATAAATACAAATGTTTATATCAGACTAGCATTCTAGATCTGTTTTATTTTGTGTGGAATGTTAGGGGAGGTATCTAAAGATTAAACCCAGAGGCACTCTATCACTAAGCTACACCCAGCCCTTTTTACTTTTTTTAAATATTTATTTTTTAGTTATAGGTGAACACAATATCTTTATTTTATTTTTATGTGGTGCTAAGGATCAAACCCAGTGCCTCAAACATGCTAGGCAAGTGCTCCACCACTGAGTTAAAACCCCAGCCCAGTATTTTCATTATTTTTATCTCATTTCCTTTTACTCTTCCATCTCCTTCCCTGGTCTTCTCTATACAGTTCCCTCTGAATCAACCTGAACTTATCAGATAGACTCTAATCTTAGGGCCTGTGCTTCTGCTCTTCCCTTTGGCTACAATGTTCTCCAAGATATCTGCATGTCCCCCTCCCATATCAACTGTAAGTCTTTTTTTGCTCAGATGTCACCTTTCTAGTTATGTCCTCCTCAATGACTTTGCAAACTCTCCTCTCCCTTTTAACTTGTCTTGCTTAATTTTTCTCTATAGTATTCATTTATCAACAGCTGACACTATTTTTATATTAATTCCACTCTAATAGCATATCTGTTTCATGATGACAGAAAATTGTTTTATTTACCCAGCTATCCCAGCAGCTAAGTCTGGACACAGAACACTGAGGTTGCTTGATTAATATTTATAGAATAAATGACTAAAGTTTTAAAATTTCACTTAGCTTTTTTCTTCTGTCTAGCAACAAAAATGTTTTTTCTATAACTAAATTATAGTCTTATTACTATAAATTATAGCTAAATAACACCAAACATTAATACATTTCTACTAAAAAAAGTAAAAACATTTAAACTTCTTTACAATATTTAAAAATAATTAAAACAACATATCCTGAATTAATTATACCAAAAGACTAAATAAAGTATATAATTATGAGAATAGAGGCATATCTACCAAGACATCTGGCCCAAATTCTTCAAAAAGTTACTTCACTGGGGGAAAAAAAGAAGGTAGGAAGGATGCTGTTTTAGATTTTAAAAGATAGTAGAGGGCTGAGGTTGTAGCTCAGTGGTAAAGCACATGCCTAGCATGTGTGAGGCACTGGGTACAATCCTCAGCAGCAGATAAAAATAAATAAATAAAATAAAGGTATTGTGTCCATCTAAAACTAAAAAAAATGTTCTAAAACATTAAAAGAAAGGAGAGACATAAACACATGTTTAACCACATGTATTGAGCTTTGCCTGGTTTGGCAAAAATGAAAGTTAGAATAGATATTTTGGGAACATTTGGGAAAATGTATATAGATGAATATTAGATAATATAAAATTGGTATTAATTTTCTTCGATATGAAAAGGGTATTTAGAACATTGACCTTAAAGAAGTCATTTTTCCTGTGTATATTTCAGCTACCCCATCTATAATATAATTGACAGTTATCTGGCAGCATATGGTAAACAGCTAAATTAGAGTCAGAGATTTGACTGCATCTGCCTATGTTTATGTCAGTTTCCTAAAGTACCCCAAAGGATTTTGTGAGAACTAAATTATAAAATGCCAACAGTATACTTAGCATATTTTCTTAAACAAAAAAAAGTTCAATATACATTAGCTATTGTTATCAGCTATTTTGTATTAATTCAAATGGCCAGATGCCATTTAAGTTGGTTATTTTCATCCCTTTTCCTAATTATGTTTAGTTTCACCTGTATAAAGCTATAACCATAATTTCCATAAATAAGATTCTCTTTCGTGTAATAAAACAATTACCCCAAAACTAGGCCTCTTTAAAACAACAACAACAAAAAAATTTCATCCCACAGTTACTGAGATAAAGTGACTTAGTTAAGTGCCTCTGGCTCAAGTTCTTACATGAAGTTGGAACCAAACTATCAGCCAGGGTTAGTCATATTGAGATTGTACTCCAAAGAAAGAAAGATCTGCTTCTAAGCTCACTCACATGGGTACTGGCAGGCTTTAGTTCTTTGCAAATTATCAAGATTTGTTGTAAACATATTTTTAAAATGACTTCATCATTTGTAAAATTGCCATAAAATAGCATCCATTATGCTATTTAATATCCCTTACAAAATGCAATAAATTTCTTCTTGTGTTTAATCTTGGGAAAAGCTTCTCTCTTGACCAAATGGCATGTGTCTTTGTATTATTCAAAGTTTTTTAAATTGGATTTCTTTTTTTTAACTCGATCTGACAGTATAGATAGATGTTTTTGTAAAACTAATCTTCACCTAGACTTCCTAGATTTATCTCCTCTTCTTGTCCCTATATCACTTCATGTATTACATAGTTCTTTTTCTTTAATCGTTGTTTTAATAACACTATTACTAACATATAATTTCCAAACATTACTTATGACCTTAATTTGCAAATAGAGGATAAACAACCAATCAATAAATCAATATCTAATTTTGTTAGAGAAATGAAAATAGCCAAATTCATTTGCTAAATAACCATACTTAAATAAATTTAACATTCTGTTTTAAATATATGTTTACCAAATATGAGTGGAAATATTGTTTGTTCAGTCCTTCTCAATGCCATAGAGCTAAAAGAAGCCAAAACTGCTTTAGCTCTAGAATCATGCTGGTCACATGTAGTAGTTCTAGTCACATGTAACAATTTAAGGGTACTCTCATTGTTATACAGACTACATGTATGACGATGTGAGGAAAAAAAAAATAAGTGTGTCACATTAGATTGGGTAAAGAGAAGTGATGGGAGGGGAGGGAAGGGGAGGAGAAGGGGGGGATAGGAAGGACAGCAGAATAAAATAGACAGTATTATTGCTGTATGTATATACGTGACTGTATGACCAATGTGATTCTGCAACCTGTACACTCAGAAAAATGAGAAATTATACTCCTTTTGATTCAAATGTATGGTATGTCAAGATCATTTTATTGTCATGTGTAACTAATTAAAACTAATTAAAAAATAAATAAAACTTAAAATTCCATTTCTCAGCCACCCTGGCTTTATATCAAGGCTCAGTCACAACCTGTCCTTAGTGGCTATCATAATGAATAGGACAGAAATTTCTACTAAACAGTAAGGAGTTCAATCCTCAGCACCACATAAAAATAAATAAGTAAAATAAAGGTGTTGTGTCCAACTACAACTAAATATATATACAGTACTTCTCGGAGCCATTCTAATATGTTGGCACTATGTTTGACTTCCAAACAGCACAGGAAATTGATGGCCAAATATACAATTAAATCTGAGGGTAATATGAATTTCAAAGATATAAACCTTTGCTATTTTCTACTTAGATTTATAATAGAAAATACCAACTTAAAATACAGCCAAGGGAAGAAAGTCATTTTCACTTTGCAACTTGCCAGAACCGATACAAAAAAGCAACCCCCCTCCGACACACACACATATACTTCACACAGTCTTTATGAATTTAGCCCCTATTTTCCTGGACTGTAGTATGGTAAAGTAGTGAAAAACAACCACTTGTTATATCAACTAAGTTGCTAAGAAAATAGGCCTACAGTACTTTAAAAAAAGTCAGATACACACCATCATCTCTACAACCACTACCACCATCCAGCACCAGTCAGACTATGATAAAACTGGCATTCTCCCATGACTCTCCTAAAAAGCAATACTGCAGTGGAAACATCCTGAACTCTAGCTAAATTGTAGTGTTTAAGAATGCTTCCCTCACATATACTATTTTCTCTACTTATCTTGCTTTTCTTTGTCATCTTTACCTACTGGAAACCTGCTTACACAATAGTTTAGACTGTTTAAATTCCACCTTCTCCATGATGCCTTCCCCAGTCACTCACTATTAGAATTCTCCTAGAAACAGAATAGGCTATATACATCAATGATGAATCAGCTGGAAGAGAAATTAGGAAAACCATCCCATTCAAAATAACCTAAAAAATAATAATAATAATTGGGAATCAATCTAAGGAACAAGGTGAAAGACCTCTACATGAAAACTAAATAACACTAAAAAAAAATTTAAAAAAAAAACTTGAAAAGACCTCAGAAGATGGAAAGACCTCCCATGTTCTTAGATAGGCACAATTAATATTGTCACAATGGCCATACTACCAAAAAGCAATATATATATACTTAATGCAATCACCATCAAAATACCAATGAAATTCTTTACCAAATTAGGAAAATCAGTCCTTAAATTCATTAGGAAGAACAGGAATATTCTAGTTCTCTTGAATAACCAATTTTGAACAAGAAAAGCAATGCAGGAGGCATCACAATACCCAATTTCAAATTATACTACAGAGCTATAGTAGCAAAATCAGCATGCTAATTGGCATCAAAACAGACATGAAGACCAATGGAATAAAACTGAAGGCACTAAGACAAACCCAAATACTTACAGTCATCTGATTCTTCCTCTATTTTTTTTTTTTTTGGTACCAGGAATTGAACCCAGGGGCAGTTAACCACCAAGCCACATCCCCAGTTATTTTTTATATTTTATTAGAGACAGTGTGTCACTGAGTTGCTTAGGGCCTCACTAAGTTGCTGAAGCTGGGTTTGAACTAGAGATCCTCCTGCTTCAGCCTCTGAAGTCACTAGGATTAGAGGCATGCGCCATCTCACCCAGCTCTGATTCTTCTTGATTAAGGTGCCCAAAAAGTATGTTGGAAAGAAGACCTTTTTAACAAATGGTGCTAGGAAAACTAGATATCCACAGGTAGAAGAATAAAATTTAATCCTTTTCACCCTGCACAAAGTCAAATCAAAATACATCAAAGATTTAGGAATCAGACTAGAAAACATGCAATTGTTAGAAGAAAACATAGGATCAACATTTCATAATACAGGTAGGTAGTGACTTCCTCAACAAGACCCCTAAGCTCAAGAATTAAAACAAAAGTGGGGCACAGTGGCACATGTCTGTAATCCTAGCAGTTCAGGAAGCTGAGGTAGGAAGATTCCAAATTCAAAGCCAGCATCAGCAAAAGAGAGGCACTAAGCAACTCAATGAGATCGTCTCTAAATAAAATACAAAAAATAGGGCTGGAGATGTGGCTCAATGGTCAAGTGCCCCCGAGTTCAATCCCCAGTAACCCCACCCCCCAAAAAAAGAAAACCAAGAATCAATAAATAGGTTGCCAGCAAACTAAAAAGGCTCTGCATATAAAAGGAAATAAGACAGTGAAGAGAGGGACTACAGAATGGGAAAAAAATCTTTGCCAGTCACTCCTCTGACAGGGAATGAATATCTAGAACATGTAAAGAACTCAAAAAACTTAATGTCAAAAAAAAAAACAAATAACCCAATTAATAAATGGGCCAAAGAACTAAATAGAAACTTCTCAAAAGAAGAAATACAAATGGCCAACAAATATATGAAAAAGTGTTCAACATCTCTAGCGATCAGGGAAATGCAAATCAAAACTAAACTAAGATTTTATCTCACCCCAGTCAGAATGGCAATTATCAAGACCACAAAATGCTAGAGAGGATGTGAGGGGAAAGTTATACTCATACAATGCTGGTAGAACTACAAATTAATGCAATCACTATGGAAAGCAGTGTGGAGACTCCTCAGGAAAAAAAAAAAAAAAAAAAAAAAAAAAAACCTAGGAATGGAACCACCATGAGAGCTATCCCACTCTTCAGAATTTATCCAAAAGAACTAAAATTAGCATACTACCGTGATATAGTCACTTCAATATTTATAGCAGCACAATTCACAACAGCCAAATTATGTAATCAACCCTAATGCTCATCAAAGATGAGTGGCTCAAGAAAATGTGGTATATACACACAATGGAGTTCTTTCTACTAAGCCATAGAGAAGAATGAAATAATCTGCTAGTAAATCAATGGAAATGGAAAAAATCATGCAAAGTGAAATAAGCTAGACTCAGAAAATCAAGGGTCAAATATTTTCTCTCATATGTGAAAGCTATAGTAAATAAGAGAAAGAAGGTACCAAGGAAGGAGATTGGATATCATAAAGACATAGATGGATTAATAGAGTAAAAGAGAATAAGAGGGAGGAAGGAAAGAAGGGAAAGGGGTAGAAATAGGGAATAAAAATAAACAACGTTACATACATATATAAATGTACCAAAAAAGAATTCCACATATACATAGATATGTACAAAATACCAATCAAAAATAAATAAAGGAGTGAAAGAAAGATCAATAGAGGGAAGGAGAGAAAACAGGGGGAAGAGGAGAAAAGGGAAAAGCAGGGTGAATGGGGATTGATAAAATTCCTTAAATGTATTATTTTGTCAAAATGAATCCGAATACTATTCATAAATATAATGTTAGTTAAATAAAATACAATTAAGATACCTTCCCTGAGGCTACTGATGTAGCTCAGTGGTAGAAAGGGTGGGGTTGGGGTGCTTAGAATGCACAAAAACCTGGGTTCAATCTCCAGCACCATCAAAATCACAATAACAACAACAGTAATAACATAGTCCCTTATTTTTAATATAGTATGTTCCTTATATGGGGTTTTCCTGATACTTTTCATAAGTAGATTCAGGTTACTCATTTCTGGATGAAATACTAATAATCCTCAGAGTATCACATCTATAGACAGACAATGTCTGCACGCCTGTTACTGTTATCAATTCTGATCACCTGATTACATTGTTTTCTCTTTTCCCCTCTGTATAATTATTATTTTTGCCTTGTAACTAATAAACAATGTACAAGGAAATACTTCAAATCATGCAAATATTGTTTTTCTCATTAAAATTTCCCCATAGATTTAGCATCAATTTATGATTCTTGCCTGAATCAATCTGTACTAAAATGACTGCAAAATTTCAAGACATTTTAATTATTTATTTTAAATTTATATTAACCATGGTTTAGAAACAATATATATAATGAGAACTCTAATAATATATTTTTATGTGAAATATATGAACTTTAGTTCGCACACAATTATATATTAAAATAAATATTATTTATGTTAATCACTTTAGCTTCCTACATGTCCTGGATGAGCTTAATTTTTAACCACCATGCTAAAGACTGCACTGCCATCTTTGGGATAAAATGTAAAATAAAATTTCTGGCATGTTTAAATGATGTCACAAAATCCTAAAAGAAAATGATGAAAACAACTAGCACTTTTTCATAATAAAAACACACTGTTTAGTATAATTTATCTACTTACCATAAACTATTTATTTTTATCCATTAGCCAAGATATGAAGGAGAAAGTGTTCTAAAACAGTTGTAGCACATATAAATTGCTGCTGCTATTTTCAAAGATAATTTTTCCAGTGCTTTTAAACTCTTAAAGACATTTACCTATATTACAAGAATAACATCAGATGTAAGTTAACAATTTCAAGGAAATTCTAAACAACCTCAATCTTTATCATTAAAAGCCAGGTGAATAAATAATGTTTTATTCAAACAATGAGCTACCATGGAGCAAGACAGATTTACAAAAGATGTATAACTATATCTACAACTAACATATATTATGCATTGTTATAAAATATGGTATCAATGTATTATAAAACCTAATATGTAAAACAAAGGAGGATACATTAAATATGTAAACTTATAAACACAAATACACCTTTACATATGCTTCCATAGACACAGAAAATTGCTGGAAGGAAACATAAGAAACTGCTAATAAAGTTTATTTGGGGGGAATAAGACTAAAGGAATCAGGAACTTTATCATTCTTAAAATTTTTTGACAATCTTTTATGTTTATTTTTAGTTGTTGATAGACCTCTATTTTATTCATTCATTCATTCATTCATTCATTTATATGCAGTGCTGAGAATCAAACCCAGTACCTCAAACAAGCTAGGTATGCTCTACCATTGAGCTACAACTCCAGCCCTTTGACAATCTTTTAAATGTCAGAGGTGAATTAGCTGTCACAACTGAAAGCAAAATAAAAAGAATTATCATGTTCTAGAAATAGCAAAAAAAAAATAATATTTTTCATCTGTAAAGAGAAATTGGCAGTTGTTATATACAAGACAGATTTACAAAAGATATATAATTATATCTATGATGAAAATAACTAGCACTTTTATCATAATAAAAATACACTGTTTAGTAGAATTTATCTACTTATCAAACTATTTTTGTGCTATATGTGTGTGTGTGTGTGTGTGTGTGTGTGTGTGTGTGTGTATGTAGAGAGAGAGAGAGAAAGAGAGAGAGAGAGAGAGGGAGAGAGCGAGCACTAGATAGTTTTCCAAATATCACATCTTTCTGTTAATTATCAGTGGTACTAAATTTTGATTGTTTAGAGCAAAAGATACTTGTAGCCTCCAGCCCCAACATGAAAAGAGTAAAATCATATACCAACATGACAGAAGTTAAACTCAGGATGTACAACATAGATCAATCTATCTTTTTACAAAATTCACAATATTCAAGTAAATTATTAAATAAATAAACGAAGAAGTCAATATTTCAGTCACTAAAAGATTAATGCAATTCCACAAAAAAAAAGGTTTGTTAATCCAAAACAGAAAATTACTAGTAAACTACATGGTTCACATATTTTACATAAATATAGTATATTTCATATCTTGCAATAGTATTCATAAAAACTAAACTAAAAATTATTAATATACATAAATATCTCCAGTGATTTCTATATATACATACATATATATTCACAGAAATATTAATTTATTTTTTTTATTGGTTGTTCAAAACATTACAAAGCTCATGTATATTAATTATACAACAAATCATATTCTGGTTTGACTCTTCGATAAATACCACAAGAACTAACCTCAGTTACTGCTCTTATGAATTTTTAAATTTTTTACTTAGACATAACATATTCATTGTAGAAAAAAATTTAAAAGATAAAGACAAGAGCTGGGGATGTGGCTCAAGCGATAGCGCGCTCGCCTGGCATGCATGTGGCCCGGGTTCGATCCTCAGCACCACATACAAACAAAGATGTTGTGTCCGCCGAGAACTAAAATAAATAAATAAATATTAAAAATTCTCTCTCTCTCTCTCTCTCTTTAAAAAAAATATTAAAAAAAAGATAAAGACAAAAATTCAAAATCACCACTTAATAAATACCTACATCACAAAAATACTATCCACTTATATTTTGGTATATATGTGAATATTAAAATACAAGCTATACTTTTTAAAGATTAGACTATATATATATATATATATGTATATATATATATATACACACACATATAAAAATATACCAGGTTATAGTCATATATAATCACACACACACACACACACACGTTATTGATAGACCTTTTTGTATTATTTTGTATTTATTTTATTTATATGCAGTGTTGAGAACAGAACCCAGTGCCTCACACTTTCTAGGCAATCACTCTACCACTGAGCCACAACCTCAGCCTTAACTTGCTTTAATTTTTAAGTTCAAATGCATTAAGAATATCCCACATGTATACACCCAACACATGCAGTATCTATTTAACTATTTTTATGGATATACTCTGACAAAAAAAAAACTAGAATAATTTTTCCCCCTCAGTTCAAATGTAGCAAATAAAAAAAATTGAAAAAGATGTTCTTCCATCCCAAAATGGAACTTTAATTCTTTATGACAATTTTTAGTAATCACTTGTCACTTTGAGATTTACTGTTTCCACCATCATCCAGATTAAAAAGCATCAAAATTATTGTTTACATTTAATAACCTTTTACTGGCATACTGAATATTCCCATTTATAAATATTAAGCTCTTTCAGGGAATTTCTGGATTCAAGAAAATCATTTAAAGTAGAAGTTTTATAAGTTGTATAGTAATACTCTGAATGTTACTAAATCTATGTAAAGTAGCATGGTTCCAAAATAATCCAAACGTCTAATCAAAACAGATAGTTATAACATAAGGCTAGAGAAGTAATAATTTTTGAAGAAAGCATAAAATTTAAAATTGTGAAGATGTGAAACATTTAAAATTTGAATACAAGAAGAAATATTCACTGAGCACTCCCCAGCTATCAAACACTGCCCTAAGGGCTTTAAATGTTTTAATTTACATAATTCTCATAACCACCTCATAAAGTGAGTATTATTTTTATCTCCAAATTACAGGTAAAGAAACAAAGGTGTAAGCGATGTGCCCAATTTCACCGGCTAAAAAATGAAGCCAAAATTCCAAGGCAGACAGTCTGCATTCAAGCAGAAGAGCGCCAAGGAGATCAGAACATAGACCATAAACATGTGAAAATTTTGTTTTTACTGGTACTAGCTATATGTTTTAAAGAAATTTGAGAGGACCAGATCCTTAAGACACTCCCAACCCTCTAAGTTCCCTGCTCCCACCCTACCTGGCTCTAGTACCTGAAGTACTGGGTATTAACATGAGAAGCATTCAGGATAATGTATGTAGAGCAATTAACATAGAACCTGGCCAAAGTACTCAAGAAAATCATCATGAAAGTTATTTTTAATAAATCAACCAGAAATAGATTGAAATACAAAAGAAAGTTAGGAATTTTCTTTTTAAAAATGGGGTAGATAAATAAGGTAGTTTTAAAGGAAATAGAAAGCATGTCAAAACTGTGAATTCACATTAAGGCATTTTTAAATATTATTTTATAGTGAGTTAGTAAAGAAAAAAAGTCCATAAATCATTTTAAAGTTAAAATGTTTAAAGTATTAATTTTAGATTTCATATTTAAGGAATTATTTAAATAAAATAATAAATCATAAAACACATATTTCCAAACATCATTTCTCCAAAGACTTCAATCATTTGTGTTGAAATATTATGGTAAATGCAGCTAAGCATTCTACCAGTAAAAGGGAGAGAGTTCCACTTCTGGATATGTTGTAGTAATTCATAGCAAAACAATGTTCCTGCTGATTATAATTAGAAAAGAAATCATATTTGGGCTGGGGCTGTTGCTCCGTGGTATAGTGCCCACCTCACACGTGTGAGGCACTGGGTTGGATCCTCAGCACCACATAAAAATAAATATATTGTGTCCAACTACAACTAAAAAAATATTTTTAAAAAAGAAATCATATTTTTAAAAAGTCAGAGAGGTAAAGGTAATTGAGGACAAAATTCCAAGAAGGGAAGAACTACATAGAGATAAATTCAAGATCTGGAGCAATTTTTTCCTAGGACAAAGTGCCTATCTATAGGAAGATATAATTCAACAACATATGTTTCAAAACACAACATTGGCAAAACAAAAAGGAGAAACAAATTTAAAGTCATAGTGGAAGTCTTCAATATACCTTACCCAACAGCTAACAGTACAAGCAGACAAAAAAATCTGAACAGGACAATCAACAAACTTAACCTGACACATAGAACAGTATGCCCAATAATGACAGAATTCAAACACTTTTCCAATGCACATGGAACATACACCTAAATTGTGTATGTTGGGTCATAAAAACTAAGAAACTTCAAATTACTCAAGAGTATGTTCTCTGACTTCAGAGAACATGTCAATTCACCTATAAATAAATAGTGGAAAGAGAATTTAAAATCCCTCCAGAGAGCCCAGGGGCGGGGGGTGATTCAGTGGTAGAGTGGTAGAATATTTGCCTAGCATGCATGTGGCCCTGGGTTCAATCCCAGCACCACATAAAAAAAAGAAGAAGAAAAAAAGAGACTTCTAAATAACCCATAAAGCAAAAGAAGGAATCAAAATTAAATATGTTGATCTGAGTGACAATAACAACAAAGACACAACATATTAAAACTTGTGGAATACAGTTTTTGTACTCTCAGTAGATAATACGTCATCTATGACATTCATTATAAAAACTTTGATGCTGAGTGCCAGAACTACACTAACTTGAAAGGGTGACAGGTCAGATTGTGTCTTCCGTCACTAATTCCCTCAGATTTCATAGACCCCTAAATGGTGACCTGACAATTCTAGACCAACCTATGTCCTAATCCTGCATTCACTTCCCTCTGGCCACATATTCCACTCTGATCTCTGTTTCTACCACAAACAACTTCCTGAACTAATGCTTGCTTGGAGACAGTCAACAAAATGGTGAAATGTGACTCTTACCATGGTAAATACATAGTTGCTGCCTATAGTACCATGGCAATGTTGCTCTCAAAGATGTAAATGCTGCCATCGCCATCAACAAGACCAAAATAACATGTAGTTTGTGGACTGGTGCCCCACTAATGATAAGGTTGGAATTAACGATCAACCTCCAACTGTAGTAAATGGTAGAGACCTGGTTAAGGCAGAGCAAGCTGTGTGCATTCTGAGCAACACCACAGCCATTGCTAAGGCCTGGACTTACTTGAACCACAAGTTTTACCTTATTAATGCCAAGCATTCCTTTATTCACCGGTATGTGGGGTAAGGTGATGAAGGAAGGCAGGAACACATGACTACCATTGAGAAAGATTATGAAGACATAAGTGTGCCTTCTCTTGAAGAGAGGGTGAAGAAAGAGAATACTGAAATCAAAATGTCAAAAAGGTGGTGCTTTTTTAAACACTGAAGTTGTAGTCTAATCAGTTAATTGTATATGGTTAAACAGCATATTATATTATATGCAGCAGTGTACAGTCTCATATACAATTACTGACCTATACTTTAAAATACAAATAGATTGTTATAGATCCAAGGTGTCCATCTATGTGGTGGGTTTTGAATAAAGTAGTCACTGTCTTAAAAAATATATAAAGATTAAAAGAAAAAAAGGAGATACTATAGATCTCATAATCATCAAAAATAACACACAGACATCATGAATAAATTTAGGATAAAAAACTGGCTATATGAATAATATAAATATATTCAAAATAAGAATTTAAAAATCTAAAATTCATAAAGAAAAAATTTAGACCCACAAAAGTACTTAAATCAGTTACTAAAGCCTTTTCAGAACTATACACCTCATTCTTACCTTAATTATTTCACCAGTGAACTCTTCCAACATAAGTAAGTTCCATTGGACACAGCAATTCTCAGTTATCCCGTCTTAAGAATACTAAAGCTATGTACTGATTCTTGCAGAATGAAAAAGAATAGGAAGAGATCCAAACCAGGGTTACTTTTATGGTAATGTGTTTGTGAAACAGATCTTTAACACTATGTTCAATGCTCTTTACATTATTGAGTTAAAGGTCCAATTGGGGGCTAGAATTAAAATAAATCTAAGAAACAGAAACTGTGGTATACTCCAGATTGCTTCACTCTCTTCTTTCAACTAAGGCTAGAAGTGAACCAAGTTCATTATATTTGACTCATTCTTCCCTTAAAATAAATTCTCTCCCAAAGAAATATTTCAAATAAGTCCTCATATGCCTAATCCATTATTTCAGCAAGTGTACAAAACAGGTCATATTTGAGATGAATCTGAGAAGTCCCCATATGCAAAAGCTACATGTAGAAATATTTAAAATAGGACCTGAAAAGAGGAAAACCAAATAAAATAACATAGTTTTATCTTCCAAGGGTTAGTTTTCAATAGGCATATTTTTCTGATCTAGCTTATGAGTAATCTTAGCCAAATAAGCTCCTTCTAGTTTTTCCCCTTGTGTTACTATATTATATGCAAATATTATTTATATTTTGATCAAGGAATAGGAGAGGAATATTAACTCTAAATTGTTTTCCCTTCCTTATCTCAAGTACTATATATATATATATATTTTTTTTTTTTAATTTACCCCACATCCTAGTAAAATATCAAAGAAAAAAATCTAAATAATTAATAGGAGGGAAAGGAAAGTATGTACATGTTACATCCTCCATTGCTTTCAAAACATTTTTACAAGTTGATGTTTCACTAAAAAGTAGTGAGTACCACCCAGTCCTGATATATCCCTAGAGACTACAAATAATTTTTATTATACTTTCAAATCCTAATAGAAACTTTTTTGAGAATTCTGTTTGTATCTATCAATTACATATATTCCATATTTCTCTATAATTGTAGCATTGAGCTTCATAGAATCAGTTAAAAATAATTCCCAAGGGAATATAGTGCATTACCATTATTAGCAGTTGCCCCTCAAGTTGGAGAGAAGATTGCATTTAAGCTTTTGGAATTAACATCTGATTACTCTCCCAATGTCTCTTGACTACAAGAAAAGAAAAATATTAAGCCACATTCCAGAGACCCGTCAAGTAGATATAAAAATTCTTTCATCTTTACCTGCCTATGAAATTTGATTTGGTTTATCACAACGAAAATGGAATGAAGATAGCTGAGTACACTATGACACAGGAGAGGAGGATCACTGTTTTTTAGAAAAAGTTGATTGATCCAAGACTGATTCTCGAATCTCCAAGAACCATCTCAAGTACAGAACTTGTCTGAGTATGACCTTTCCACCTCATAATTTATAAATGTCTTTTTTGTGAAAGTGACTATAACCTGAACTTTTTTTTTAAAGAACATTTGAAAGTATGGATTTTTTATCTTCACTTGACAGCATAGGGAAAAAAATCTACTCCATCATTTAAAATATTATGGGTGTCGGTCTGTAGACTCTCTCCCCCTTTGTTTAAGATAATTTCAGTTAACAAAAATTAAAACTTGACATTCCTTGCAGGCATTGTTATATACCAATAGTCTGGTTTCTTCTCTTTTTCTATTTTTTTGACCATTAAGTAGCGATCCTCAGTAGAGTTTATAATACAAAGTACAAGAACATGTTGCATATCTTGTTTCGATAAATTTCATTAAATAACATTTTAAAATATTAAAGCATGTTGCTTGACCTATTTTTTAACATTTGAGTTGTTCCATTAAACATAGAGCATCTTACAAATTTCAGATATGCTATACTTGAAATTGCCAAGCATTAACAGATATTGGGTTTGTTGCAGGTAATGGGTTAAAGAATCCTTTCACATTTTCCTAATTTAAAAAATTAAGGATTCTCAGGACCCTGTGTAAGAGCAATGTGCCTAGAGGAGAACTGTGTTACCTGTGGGTAAGGCATTTGCTGTGGGGCTGAAGACCACAGGATGTATTATATTGCTTCATGATGTCAAGCACCTGGCTCAGTGTGTTGGAGTGAGGATCTTGAACAGAAACTTCCTTTTCTGTTACTATTCAATACAAAGCAAAAATGGCTAAACACATACTGTGAAAAAGGCTTTCTTCTAACAAAAGATCAGATCCCTCCTTCAGCTTTGCAAACTTTTAAAATAAAATTATATTGAACACTGGGCACAGTGGTGCATGCCTGTAATCCCAACAGCTTGGGAGGCTGAGGCAGGATGATTTCGAGTTCAAAGCCAGCCTCAGCAATGGTGAGGTGCTGAGCAGCTCAGTGAGACCCTGTCTTTAAATAAAATACAAAGTATGCCTAGGGATGTGGATCAGTGGTCAAGTGCCCCTGAGTTCAATCCCTGGTACCATCCTCAGCCCCCGCCCCAAAATTCCCAAGTGGCTGGGGATGAAGCTCAGTGGTATAATGCTTGCCTAGTATGTGTGAAGCCCAAAGTTCAGTACCTAGTGCCACAAAAATACAAATAATGATAATAATTATGAAACAAAAAATTACTTTGTTAAAAAAATAAAATCCCCACAATTGTATGTAAAAGATAGGTCTGTATCTATCTTTCTGCCTTTATTACTCTTTTACCCAATCACCACACTGTACCAACACTCATCATTTTAAGTATTCAAATAGGCCAAGTTCCTCAAATCTAATATATAATTGCACCCCTGTTCAAGCTAACTGAAAATCCATTCCCAGATGTTCATTAAACTAACTCCTCATCAACTCTCTGCTCAAATGTCATTCTTATAAAGAGATTCAAAACCACACAATCTAAAATTTTCTTTCTAGGCACACACTATTCCATGTTGTTTTTTTCTTATCGGCACTTATCATCTGGAATCAGCTTGTTCATTTATATGTTGCCATTTAATGAACAACATTTATATGCTATATGTAAAGTGAAAGAAATTTCACTTTAGATTTGATCATGATGATGAAAGGCAAACACTGAGTAGTTACTCTGTGTCAGCACTTTAAGTACATCAGTGCATTTAATCTTTACAACAGCAATAGGAACTGTAACTATTATTATCACCACTTTACAAATTGAAAAACTGAAGAATGGAGAGATTAAAAATTAATGCAAGGTTCCTCAACAAACTGTAAACTGAAATCTCAATTTCATTCTATCTTCTTGGATTACAGATTATTTAAAAAAAATATTAACACTTTAAAGGAAAAATCCATTTAACTAGACTTTTAGTTTCAGGTACTGTGTAACATACTCTAAATAAAACAATAGTTTAAAATTTTCCTTCTATTTCAATTAAATTATTTTTATATTTACACAATTTTGAGCCTAAATCAGTATGCAAATTAAACTAGCAAGGAAAGGGAGGGAAGAAGGAAAGAAGATTGTTGCTTGGATGTTTATTGCTAACAAATATGATGGAAATTGTTTCCAGAACAACAGCCAAAGTCTCACAATGCCTCATTCAGCACGTTCTTATCTGTTTACACTCACTCCAACAACCTAACAACATAGTCATTGCATCCTATTTTGTTCAGCAGTTAATTCAACATAAACAAAACAGCTTTTTTGGTTTTAACAGGTGCACATGAAAGATATGAGATATCTATTATCAACATATTTTTTAATTATATACAGTTTTTTCATCCTTTTTCTATATAAGTTATGAAAGACATTCTCAGTAATACACCATAGAAAGTAACTGTAACACACAGTTAACATTCATGCTATACTGATGTTCAGTTAAAGGTTAAAATATTCTGTTCAAATATGAGGTAAGAAGATATCTAAATATATGCACATATACACATACATATATGTGAGAATACTTTCTCCATAGTTGCCGCAGTCCGGCTGCAGCAGAAATGGGGGGGGGTAACGAGCAACTTGTGTAGATTGATACAGCAGGAGTGGGAGCCGTTTATTGTAGGACAGGAGCGGTATTTATACATTCCACACAGCTTATCTTAATTAACATAAACTAGATACAGTAGTCAACCAATAAGGAATCTCCACACTTAATGGCTGGCTGGTGCCACCTCACAAACCACTCCCCCTGGCAATATGCCAGGTGCCATCCAGACTTGTTTACAGACCTTAACACATAGTAAATACCTACATTCAAGCATAAGCACTGGAATTTACCCACTAACGTGAATTTGAAGCCACAAAACAAAATATAAAGGATACAATTCCATTCCTAAAATTGTCTTTGCATGCTTTATTCTGAATTATGTATATAAAGCTACAATTCCCGATTTGTTGGATTGAGGGTTTATTGGGTGAAGGGTCCTATGGTAAAGAATACACACATATACAAAGTTAAAAAGAACAGTTGCAATCTTTCTTGAAATGTAAAATTGATTCTAGAACTAAGTTTTATTATAATACAAATTAAACTGTCAGTATATAGCCATAATATTATAGTAAAAAGTTCAAGCTTATAGAAAGGACACAAATTATATACCAGTTAGACAAAAACATGAGTGTGTCCAACCCATTTGTTTGGTTTCTTAAAATCAAAGTCATTAATATAAAATTTACGTACATCCGTTTAAAAGGATTGGACAATTATGGAAAAATGTTATGCAACTATGTAAACATCACTACAATTAAAAATGAAAATATTTTCATCACCAGCAAATTTTCCTTTCTGTTCCTCTGCAGTTATTTCTAACTACTACTAACCACAGACAATCATACTATAGTCTTCATTTTCTATAATCTTATATAAGTGAAATTATACAGTGTGTAGTTTATTATATGTGGTTTCTTCCATTTAGTATAATGTTTTTGTAAATGTTTTAAAATTCAACCATGTTGTTGGTACTCACAGTTCAATTCCTTTTACTTTTAAGGATATACACAATTTGCTTATATATTCATTCACCTTGCATTCAACATCTGGGTGGTTCCCAGTTTAGGGCTATTTTGAATACAACTGCTATAAACTTGCATGAACAAATTTTTGTGTGGACATGTGTTTTAATTTCTCTTGGGTAAAATATTTAGGTGAGGATCCCAGCATCATAGGCTAAATTGCCAAACTATTTTCTAAGAAAATGTAACATTTTGCATTCTTATCAACAATGTTCAAATCTTCAGCCTATTTTTAATTGGTCATTTTTTTCTTTTTATTGAGTTGTAATAGTCTCTTACATAGGCTAGATATATAACTTTTTTGGATATATGTATGTTAATTTTTTCTCATGTTGGGGATTAGCTTTTAATTTTTTTACTGATAAATTTCAAAGAAAAACAAAAATTTTAATTTTGATAAAATCCAGTTAACTTTTTTCTTCTTTGATTTGTTTTTTGGGTTCTGTTTTCCTCCAGATGTTTTATATAGTGTTTTTAGTTTTAAATTTAAGTTTATAGCCCATTTCAAGTTCAATTTTTGTGTACAATATAAGGTAAGAGTCAGTGTTAATTTTTTTTTCCATATAGATTATTCAGTTGTTTTCAGTACATTTGTTGGAAAAACTTTCTGCTTTGAATTTCCTGTTGGCACCTTTGCCAAAACTCAACCACCAGAAATGTGTGAGTCTATTACTAGACACTGTCTACTCTATCAATCCATAATGACTATCCTAACACTAATACCACACGCTGTTTTTCAGTCATCTTGAAAAGCCCAATTAGGTACTTTTTAATTATTTTGATTATTTGCCTTTCCCCTAAATTATATAACTATCATGTCTCAAGGGACATGATTTCCTCCCCCCACCCTCACCCCAGTACTAGGGACTGAACCAGGGCTTCATGCATACTAGGCAAGCTCTCTACCACTGAGCTACATCCTCAGTTCACCTTTAAAATTAGGTCATTTTCTTGAGAGGAGAGGAGGGGAGAGAAGAAAAAGCCTGCTGGCACTTCTATTAGGATTTCACTGAATCTACAGATCAATTTGTAACTATGTTTCTTAATCTCTGGCTAAACATTAGAATTATCCGGGCACATAAAAAGACAACTCAAGACAGGTTCAAAATATCAACCCAATAAAATCAATAGGCTTTTATTATTAGCCATGATTCAGAAATGCTGGTTTAACCTTCAAAAATAATCATAGCCATTAAAAGAAATCTGAAACTAAATGTTACTTTTGCCATAAATATTGCTGGTACCTAATAGGAAACTGGGATACCCATCATAAAATTGGTTTAACTTAAATCTATGATCTAATATTTAAATAAGACTCAGTCTAAATGACAAGCTACTGGGTCATTATGCCAACTTAAAAAGAATAAGAAATTTGAAAAAATTTCAAAGTATGTTTGAGGAAGAAAAACTCCAGAACAACAACAACAACAACAACAAATACTGTCACTCTAGAATTCTATACCCAGCTAAACTATCTATCATTCAAGAGTGAGAGTTAAATAAACTTTCAGGCACAGAAAAAGAACTTGCCACTAGCAGATCCTAGATGAAAGGAGACTATCTTGAAATGTATTTTAGGAAGAAACATCAAATCTGAAAGTAATGTGATACACAAAAAAACTGAACTGAGTAGTTCCATCAGGCATTTAAACAACTAACCCCAATTTTCTACAAGATAGTCTAGACATCATAAAAGGAGATAATACTTTTTTTCATTAGCCTACAATTACCTTGACTTCAAAACAAAATGAGGATGTTTATATAAAAAATAAACACTGGCCAAAATCATACTCAAATGGACATAAAGTTCTCAATAATTTTAGTAAACCAAATTCAGTGAAATGGAAGAAGAAAGACAATATAGCCTTGATATCAAGGACTAGTGGCAAGGCTATTAAAATTTCATCAAATAAAAAAATTCTTGATATTTTTTAAAAGACATCAGAGCCTACATAATCTGCAGTATGTTTTTTATGCTTTTTAAAAAATTTTTTAGTTGTTGATAGACCTTTATTTATTTATACATGGTGCTAAGAATCAAACCCAGTATAGAGTTAGTGATTAACAGTGAACAGTATAGCTCTATACACAAGCCAGGCAATTGTGTTACTGCTGAACCACAGCCCCAGCCCCTTTTTTATGCTTTTTCATATATGTGAACTCTATATATCGTAACTCTTCTTAAACTATGAGGAGTAGTAATTTGCAAAAAAAGAAAACTGAAAACAAAATGCCTGTGACAGGAAATAAGAATAAAAAGTCAATGTACTCCACAGACCCTCCAAAGACTTAAAATTTGATAGTACTAGATGCAAGGGAGTTTGGTATAAGGTCTCCCCTTAAAACCTTGGAGTGTGGTTGAAAATCCACATATTTATACCTATAAAAGACTATCTTCTTCCACCATACTCATAAGTGACTACTTTCCTTAGACCAACAGAAGACCAGAATTTTGGTCTGTAGAATAAATGAGCTAGAGAACCTCAGCATTTGATGTTGCCAGGTAGCAAGTAGAAAATGAGTAAAGTAGTAGAATGACAGCCCCTGTAGGGCAGGCCAAAAGTGTCAAAAGAGTTAACTTCAGAAGCAGCCCTTAACCAATTAAGGACAGACATTGGTAGATAAGTAGCCCAGTTTTCCTTGTCAATGGGATAATTCTGAAATATGTTCTAAATCAAGATGGAAATGTTTTATATCTTCACTGTTCTAATCTAGTAGCAACCAGACACATGTGGCTATGGAGTACTGAATATGTGGCTATAGCTATAACTGGAAACTGAATTTCTAAATTTATTTTATTGTATTAATTTTAATTTAAATAATTACATAGAGTTAGTGATTAACAGTGAACAGTATAGCTCTATACAGTATCTATGAGGATCTCCAAGCAGTACTAAGCCCCACTGCCAAAATCAATAACCCACTCAATCAATACACTCCCTATTGGCTTTCCTTTATTCCATTTCACTTCCCTATTATTCCTATTAAAATCATTATGATTCCTACATTCACCTGCCAAATAAACCAAAGATAGGCTAGAGTCTACTTTTAGGAAAAATAAGACTCCAATTATCTGATAAAATTTTTCAGTAGAAAGGAAAAGACAAAAATGACCAAAAAGAAATCAGGAACTGAACTGTACCGAAAGGAAGAAACAGAAGAAAATTTCAATAAATTAGTATTAATAATATTATAAAGATAAGAATGTATGTCATACATGAAATAAAAACAATATTAAAATGAGAACAGGGCTAGGAATGTAGTTCAGTGGTAGAGCATTTGCCAAACATGAATGAGGCCCTGGGTTCCAGCCCCAGCACCACAAAAACAAACAACAAAGAAATGGAAAAAGAACAAGAAAGTCATCTGAGAAATAAAAACTAGGGTAAAATATATATATATATATATTTCAGTAGAAAGATAAGAAAAAAAAGGGCAACTAGAAAACTAAGACCAAAAGCCTAAGAGACAGACAGACTATACAAGAGGAAAAAAAGATTTGAAAATTATGCAATTGATCTAGTAAAAACAATATCCAACTAATAGAAAGTCTAGAAATAATTTTTTTTAAAAAGGAAAGGAAGGCAACTACCAAAAAGACAGAAAATTTTCCCAAAATTAAAGGAAAATTTATTTAGTAGGTATTAAATAAAATTTTATTTAAAATAAAATACCTCTCATACACCAGCACAAAGATGGAAAATCATTACATTATCAAGGCACAGCATCACAAAATTTGTGAACATCAAGGGTCAAAGAAATCTTTAAAGAGCTTTTAAAGAGAAATCCAAATGGCTTTCAACTTTAATAGTAACACCAGATCCTATTAAAAAAAAAAAGAAAAAACTATTTATCTCACAAGTAAATAGAATTTCCATAATTAAAGAATATAAATACCCAAAAATGTATTTTAAAATTGTTATATAATCATAGTAAGAGAATAGAAGAGTGGAGAATGGTAAGAGAGTTTTATCTCCAACTATCATTAAGAAAATTGCTTAAACCAAGAAACTGGTAGAAGAGCCATATTATTTCAAATATGATAAGATATGATACCATATTTAAATATGTAAGAAGTAGGAACAAGAATCAGGAATGACTGCCTTTGGCAAGCAGGACTGGAGAGTGGAGAAGAATTAGAAAGGTGACTGCTATTTTTCATGTTAAGTGTTTTCATACTATTTGATTTTTATCTATGTGCATGTATTGCTCTGAAAGCAATTTTTAAATTCTAAAAATTAAGCTGAAATGTCTTCAAAATTTTTCAAGCTTTTGAAACTATTTTTGATTATCAGTTACAAAGAGAAGGTGTGAGTACTTAAAATTCAAAGATAATCACTATACAGATAATATCTCCTCATTTTAGCCATCTCAATAAAACTTAAGAAAATGTGTAAAGGAAAAACAGTTAAACCTACTCATTCATGCCAATATAGGGAGCAATATGAATAACCTCATTTATTTTGCCATTAAAATAAAAAAAGATAAAAATTATGGGGAAGTTTAAGTTCCATGTGAGAAATATTAAGTTCTACATTTTTCAAAATTAGCATTAAAATATTTATTATCACCATTAAAATATTTATTATCACTTAAGCACAATCAATGAACTGAGTCAGGCGAAGAAATGTTAAGCACATAATAACCAGTACTCAGATCTGTTAACTAAATGACAAAAAAAAAAAAAAAAAAATCAAGCAGGGATTCTAAAAAACAAACAAAAAAGTTATTTCTTACAACAATTTTTATTAAAAAAATTATTACTAAAATTTCAAAGGAAGTCAGTACAAATTTAAATTCTACCTTGAATAACAGACAATAACAGATAAATGACTAGTATATATTGACCAACTTTTAGTTTCAGTTTCATCTCATTTATCCTCCAGCTGACCTTTTGCCCTTTCACTATCAGGTTCCCATAAAGTAACTAAACCATGGTAAAATACAGAATAGGAAAGCAACAATATCCAGACATCTACAGTAAGAGAATAAACTTACAAGATTCTGCCAGCAACAACTTCCCACACTTACTGTCTAAATGTTAGAAATGAGAACACCAAGTGGAAAATGGAAAACCTCATTTGGAGGAAAAACTTCCTTTGGAATTTTAGTAATCATTTTTTTAATCAAAATGTTTTAAGAAATAATGCCCTAAAAATGGGGAAAACTGGCAAGCCTTTTCTATGCTAGTTTTAAAAGTATGAAACTATGATTTTATTCTTAATCAAATAATTCAATTTCTAAGTAACAAACATTCAGATATTCCTTTCTCAATATTTATGGTTGACAGCTTATGTTGAGACTTTATTTTTTTCAGTTTTACAGCATTATCATAATGAAATTAATTAATTTTTTATTTCTTAGAATTTTAAAACAACTTTGAGGAAGTGTTTCAAACATCATAGACTGAACCTCCAAAAATTAAACTTCTATTATTCCTCAGAAATAATTTACTACAAATCTGTTCACGTACAGCATTTTATAAAAACCAAAATGAAATTCTTAATTCTCATACAAATGAACCTTACAAAATATTAAGAGTCTACATGTTAACCAATTAAACCTATAAGACAGCAAGAGAATAAAGATCTGCTATTACGAGCAGAACCAAGGAGAAGAAAAAAGACCAGTAAGCCAACACTTTTAACTCCAATTTTTAACTCCATGGCTAAAAATAATACCTATTCCTTTAAACAAAACTTGCATCTTTTTTGCTGTTGAGATTAATAATTAATAAGGATTTTTAAAGCATGAAATACTACTTTTATAAATAAAGTAATCCTACTGAGATAGCAATATTGCAAGTACTACAAAGGTTAAATAATCTATAAGGTTCCTAGCTCTCAAATCCTGAGATTTTTAACACAGAAATTTTTTTTTTCCAGCTAAAAAGCACTACCTTCTATAACATTCTTTTGCAGGCTTCACTAAATAATACTTCTAACCTTAAAAAAGGAGAAGATGTTTCAAAGACAGCCAGACTTTCTAATTAAGTTAACTGGAAATGAGACAAACTTATTGAGGTTTTCATATGAAGCAAATAAAATAATACCATTGGTACAGTGTAACTTTTAGTGACTGAACAACATTAAAATTTGCTGGAAGTTCATAATGAAGCCAAATATTTCTAACCCAAGTTCTCAAGAAAAAAAAAAAATACTTAATAGCTATAGAAAAAGATGTCACTAGTAAAGAATTATTTGAAAATCTGAATTCTTTAATAATCAATAAGAAACAGCTTTTCAAGTACTGTGTATCAGTTAAAAGGAAAAGATATTTCCACATGAAATAAAAATTAAACTTTTTTCTAAGAAAGGTCTCTGATGAGAATGACTGAAAAAATAAGGAGAAAAATAAGGTACTATATAAGTCTTTAAAATCACTTTATAAATACATGTATGCATGCTGTATGAAGTTTTTTCCTTTATCCTTGGGCCTGTCAGTATAAGATGAACCGATTAAGCTATCACGCTGGAGAGAGAGGAGGGTGGACATAACTTCTACAAAGCCAAAGAACTTTTGTCAAGCTTATGTGGAAAAAAGGAATCCAGGTAAATTCCAAGTAACCATTTGTTCCCACAGAAAAATAAAACTGATTTGTTCAGTTTGGGAAGAGAGACTTTTCAGTTGACAGACCCAACAGAACTATAAAGCTTTGCTACTTTAAGCCACAAACAGCTAAAAAGTATTCATTAAAAGCAAATATTTCTTAGACTGGCAGAAAGTAAATTTTCAAAAGAACAATGTGTAGTATTTCTTAAGCCCCTCTCAATATGACCACCTAGTCAGTCATTTTCTTCCATATACACTGTGCAACATGGGCTCTGAAGTAAGACAGCACTGGTATTTTATTCAGATCTAATCCCCAGCTATCTAATGGTGCTTAGTTTCTTGAAGCTTTAGTTTCCTTAACTATAAAAAAAAAAAAAGACCATACCCTATTTTTTGATAACTACTTCATAAACTGTAAAAAAAAAGAAGAAAAAAAGAGATACCATACAAATTATAAGTAGCAGAAATGAACCTTACACAATTTTTTCAGTAAACAGTGAAATAGGAAAGACTTTTCAAATCATTGAATAAGGCCAACGCAATCACAAACACCAGACACAGACATAACAAGAAAATAAATTTATAGACCTACATCTCTCATGAACAGATGACAATTTAAAAAAAATAATAATAATTTAGCAAGGAAAATCCAGCAATATATAAAAAATGTATACATAATCCACTGGGGTTTATTCCAAAATTTACAATGTTAATTCAGCAATTAAAAATAAAACAAACTAAAAAATCACATTAACAAAACAGAGAAATCCCAGGATCATCTCAATAGATTCAGGGAAAGCATTTGATAAAATTTAACATTCATTCATCATTTAAAAGAAAAAAACTCTCAACACACTAGGAACAGAAGGGAAAACCTTACGTTAACCTGATAAAAGTTGTCTCTTACTGTGGTAGCCAGTTTTCTGCCACTATGACCAATTACTCACAAGAACAACTTAGAGGAGAAAAAGGATATTTTGGATTCACTGTTTCAGAGGTCTCAGCCCATGGCTGGCTGGCTCCATTGCTCTGGGCCTGAGTTGAGGCAGAATATCATGGCAGAAAGGCCTAGCAGAGGAAAACTGCTCAGTTTGTGGCAGCTAGAAAACAGAGAGAAAGCAGCCCGAAACAAAATACACAATCCCAAAGCACACTCCAGTGACCCAGTTCTTCCAGCCACCTCCCATCTGTCTACAGTTATAATTCAGTAATCCACATTATTAATCCATCAAATGGATTAATGCATTGATTAGGTTATGATTCTCATAATCTAATCATTTTATCCCCTGCATTATAATGGTGCTTTTTTTTTGCAAGGGGGGCGGGGCAGGGATTGAACTCAGGGGCACTTAACCACTGATACACATCCCCAGCCCTATTTTGTATTTTATTTAGAGACAGGGTCTCACTGAGTTGCTTAGCGCCTCACATTTGCTGAGGCTGACTTTGAACTCGTGATCATCCTGCCTCAGCCTCCCAAGCTACTGGGATTACAGGCATTAGCAACCACTTCATGGGACACCTCAAATCCAATATCCAATATTCAATACTATAAAATTACCAACAACAATGATAATACACAAACATACACAAACCACCCATAGCTAACATCAATCTAAATGGTAAAATACTGAACATTTTCCCCTAAGGTTAAGAAGAAATGAAGATTGTTCATTGTCATCACATCTGTTCAACATTATATTCAGAGTTCTAGTCAGAAAAATAGGCATAAAATTATGGGATAATTAGAAACAAAATAGTTTTTACTCAAACATTACACGATTATACTACATAGAAAATGCAAAGGAAGTTACCAATAACTAAATCAATGAATAAGTTAATTTAGTAAGATTATTTTGGTACAAGCTTAAGACTTATCTATTATATTTCTAAATACTAATATATTCAAAATAAAATTTATGATACCACTTATTATACAGTAACATAAGAAAATAAATTGCCAATGAATATGCCTTAAATACGAAAGGCCAGATTTCTACCTTGAAAACTCAAAATTCATGTTTTTTTTTTTAATTTTTTAGATGTTTATGAACCTTTAATTTATTAATTTATTTATATGCAGTGCTGAGAATTGAACCCAGTGCCTCACATTTTCTAGGCAAATGCTCTACCACTGAGCCACAACCCCAGCCCTCAAAACTCATGTTTTTGGTTTTGTTTATTTGGTCTTGGTGCTGGGGATTAAACCCAGGATGTGACACATGAGAAAAAAAAAAAAGATTTTGGAGATATAAACAACTGGAAAATATACCATGTTCATGGTTTGAAAGACTCAAGATTGCAATGATGTCAGTTCTTGCAAATTAATCTATAAATACCAAGAAAACCAAATTTTAAAATCCCATTAAGGTTTTTCTGTGGAAATTGAAAAGCTGATCCTAAAATTTATAGAAAAATTAACGTTTAAGAACACAAAGTTGAAGACCTTACAGTAAAGATTTGAACAAATAGAGAAATGAAACAGTCCAAAAATAGATCCACACATACCTACTCCCTTGGTTATGAAAAAGGCACCAATGCAAATCTGAGGGTAAAAGATGGTCTTCCAATTAATCACCCTAGAACATTGGAAACCATATGAAAAAACTATGAATCCTGGGCCCAGTTTATAGCATGTACAAAAATTAATTCAAGATAAATCACATATCCCAAAGTGAAAGGTAAAATTATAAAACTTCTAAAAGAAAATTTGGGAAACTGCCTAAATGAACTTCATGTAGGCAAAGATTTTTTTAATTAATATTCAAAAAGCACTAAACTACTAATTATAGCCCTATTCTAAGTTGTGCTTCATTAAGATTCAAAACTTTTTTTCCAAAAAATTAAAATTAAGAGTAAAAGACTATTCGGGGAGACTAAGGCAAGAGGATTTCAAGTTTGAGGCCATAAGCAACTTAGCAAGACCCCCCAGTGTGTTGGGACACATTCCTGGGAATTTAAGTCAGTAGCAGAGTGCTTGTCTAGCTTATGCCAGCCACTGGGTTCAATCCCCAGGACCACAAACAAACAAAAAAGATAATCCACAGACCAGGAAAAGATATTCCACAATCATAGATATAGATACATAGACACAGATACATTATCTAGCAAAGATTTTTTTTAAGAAGAGAAATGTCCTTTATTAACAAATTTCTACAAGTAAATTTCACAATCCAACAAAGACTGTATATCTAGAATACATAAAGCATATGAAGAGTACTGCAAATCAATAATAAAGATAAGCAATTCAACTTTTTAAATAGGCAAATTTAAATATCCAAATGGCCAGGTGACATACACAAAAGTAACCACAAGTTATTAGCATCAAAGAAATGCAAATTGAAACAAATCGGAGGCAAAACAATAAACCTCCCAGAAAAGCTAACCACTTCATTCATTGTGTCACAAAGTGTCAGTGAGAATGTGGAACAACTAGAACTCTCCTTATTTCCACTGAGTAAATAAACTGGTACAACTTTGGAAAATTGCTTGGAAATTTCTACTGAGGTTAATCATATACCTATCCTATGAACTCAAATCCACTCCTGGGGTCAACAAAAATTAAAATACATGCTTACCAAAAGATACATAAGAATGTTCACTACAGTTTTATTCATAATTGACCCCCAAAATTGAAATAACTCATATGTCCATAAACCGGAGAATGAATAAATATATGCTACATGTATACCATAGAATACCACACAGAATTAATAAAGAACAAATTGGTGATTCATATTACAATGTACATGAATTTTGCAGACATATTTTCAGCAAATGAAAGCTGATATGAAAGATAATATACCATGTAATTCAATTTATATGAAATTTAAAATCAGGCAAAATAAAACATAAATAGAAGTCAGAATGGTGTTTACCTATAGGGGCAGTAATGATTCAAAAAGGAAACAAAGATTTATTCTGCTGTGCTGAAAATGTATATTTGGATCTGGCTGGAGCAGTATATTTAAGATTAATGTACTTTGCTATAACTTTACAAGCCTTAATTTTAATTTTTTAAAAAATTATTCTCTAAACTAAAAAACAAAAAATCAGTCTGGAATTTAGAGGAATACACAATAAAGAATGTGGTCCAGCACCTAGATCCATGCCTAGAATATAACAAACATTCAACAAATATTCATGAGTGGAATGGAAAAAGTAATAATAATCACCCTATTATCCTTCCTGATAATTCTTTATAAACCCTTTCTGCCTAGCATATAACAAACATTCAAAAATTCTGATGAGCAAAATGGGAAAAGTAATAATAATTATCTTATTGTCCTATCTGATAATTCTGTATATGTCCTTTTTAATATCAATCTATAGAAATAAGAGAAGATAACCTTATTCCACATTATTTTATAGAAATCAGTTTTATAACCTTACCATCAAAAGACTTGAAGAAAGAAAGCAAGGGCTAGGGCTCGGCAGTAGAGCGCCTGCCTTGCACATGTGAGGCACTGGGTTATATCCTCAGCAACACATAAAAATAAACAAAAATAAAGGTATTGTGTCCATCTACAAATATGTATGTGTATGTGTGTGTGTGTGTGTGTGTGTGTGTGTGTGTAGTCTTTAAACTTATTTGCGGAAATCACTTCATATAGTCTACAAAAAACTTGGATGCCTGACTTTAAGATATTAAACTAATGCAGATAATTATCTTCCATTTATGTCATGATAAAACACTTTGTTTTAACCAACCATTCAAATGTAAATATTTTTAAATTGTATTATATTAGGACATAAAAAATGTTATGGTCAGCATAAAATACGTTGGAGTCAGCATTATAACAACCAGTTACTGCTCTTAGTGTTAGTATAGTGCTAATACGGTGATGACTAAATTAATTTCACTGAATTCCACTGTTCAGTGCACTCATGTCTTTTTCCCCCTTATGTCTGGATCTCATTTCCTTTATCCCCCTGCTTTATCTACTAGCTCTGCTCTGCTTTAACCTCCCTAGCTATTATCTTTATTTTTTTCTTCTATAATATTTGTATCTTTTTCCTTTCTTAAACACATTTGTTTGCCTATTTTTGAAGTAAACACACCCAAAGAAATTTTCACCAGACTTGCATTCCCCCAAAACTACTGCTCTTGGACTCCACAGCTACTTTCCTTTTAAATTCAAAATCTCCACTTCTCTCTCTTCAATTCATATTCATTACTAAAAGTCATCAATAATCCCTACTCACCAAATCCAACTGCCCTTCTTAGTCAATGCATCATTTAGAACAGAACATATCCTTTATCTGTAAACTGCCTCCTCTTAATTTCCATGATTCTATGCTTCTCAGGGTTTGTTGGGCTTGAATTTTATACAATTTAGTAGCCCTATTTAAGAGAAATAAAAATAATGCAAAATTACAAATGCAAAAGTAGGTGCAAAGGTAAATATCTAGAATTAGGGTAAAAAGTCACAGCATCAAAAAATAACAATTTTATTAACAAACTCTCTGACACACTTCTAGAATAGTTTTTCTATATTTTTATTGCATACCTTCATGTCTTCATAGACAAGAATATGAAAGATTTTCTATAAAGACATAGATGAAAATTTTTCAAAAGAGTAAATTATAATATGTGGGTATATTAGGTTCATAAACTTACTGGTAATTTCATGTAAAGCTTTAGTATTATTGTCAAATTCAGGGAAACTTATATTGTTTGTTTCATTTGTAAGATACCAGATTTGGAAGAAGTTTTCCCAGACTAGCTTCTGGCTCTGTATATTTCAATTTTGCTTCCCTTACCCTCCCACATTCTTCAAATGCCAGGCAATGTTGGGCCATAAGTACACCTTAAGATCTCTGGCCTTGCATCATTGTGCCATCATAACTCACTATGTGAGTCACTACAGGAGTAACAACAGTATTGCCAGATGTCACTCATATAAAGACCAGCTAACAAAATTTTAACTGTGCAGATAGATATTCCCTGATTTACAATGGTTTGACTTACAATTTTTCAACTTTAGGATGATGCAAAAGTGATAAACACATTCAGTAGAAACCTTTCAATCCTGAATTTTTATCTTTTCCTGAGGTTGTTAAATATAATAAGATACAATCTCACAACTCATGCAGCAGTTGCAGCAGCAAGCCATATCATCCAATCACCACAGGAACACAAGAATAAACAACCAGTTCTCTATAGTGTACTGTGTTACCAGCATCTTTTGGATATTGTATTTTGTGTTTTGCATTTTATCATGTCCACAAAATGTCCATCTGTGTATACTATACCAATATAGCCATTCTATTTTTCACATTCAGTGCAATATTCAATAAATTATGTGAGATTCTGAATTCCTCATTATAAAACAGGCTTTATGTTATCATTTTGCTCAACTATAGGCTAATGTAAGGGTTCTAAACATGTTTAAAGCAGGCTAAGCCAAGCCATATTTGGTAGGTTAAGTATGTTAAATGCATATTCAACTTAGAATATTTTCAGTTTACCACAAAAATAACAATTTTATCAACAAACTCTCTGACACACTTCTAGAATAGTTTTTCTATATTTTTATTGCATACCTTCATGTCTTCATATGGCAAGAATATGGGAGGTTTTCTATAAAGACATAGATTAACTATAAAGACATAACTTGATATAAGTCAAGAAGCATGTGTACTTTGAAGTAACATGAATTGCATAAACATATGCCACCTGTTATGGTTTGGATATGAGGTGTCCCCAAAAGCTCCTGTGTTAATGCCATTATATTCAGAGGTGAAATAATAAGAATGTGAGAACTGTAATCCAAGGAGTCTATCCTAGTTTGAATGGACTAACTAAAGGAAGGTGAGGAAGGTGAGGCATGGTTACAAAGAGGTGTGCCCTGGACGGATTCATCTTCCCTGCAGCCCCTTCTCTCTTCCTCTATTTCCTGGCCACCATGAGCACCACAGTACTCCTCTTCCACCATGATGTTGTGCCTCACCTTGGGCCCAGAACAATGGAGTCAGCCAACCACGGACTGAACCTCTGAAACCATGAGCCCCAAATGAACTTTTCCTCCTAAGTTGTTCTTGTTGAGTATTTTAATCACAACAATGAAAAACTGAAACACACAAATAAAAATAAACCCCAATTCAACTTCCCCTTAGCTGGATCACATACTTGGCTATACCCACTCCAATGCCACATGACATGAAGGTAAATCAAGAATGGAAACAAGTTAACAATCTTAAAACCTTCCTTTTGGAAATCTCACAGAAACACATGGCCAAGTGAACACCTTCTTGGAAGGAAGTTTTTCAAATACAGATCTTTAAAGCTTCAATTTAATTCCCTTCATGGTAAATCTCCCACATCCTGCCACTCTTGTCTTCACTAAATCCTCTCTGTCACACCAATCACAAAATACAGGTACTTCCTATATTCTTTACCTTTCTCCTAAAAACATACACTATATAGGTATTTCCCTAAGTCACCCTGTCCTTAATTATTTTATCTTATATTCACTTCTTTTTACAAAATCTCATCCATTCCCAAACTTCAGCTATTATCTTCTAAGCAAATAATTTTCCCGATAGAATTTAGTAACTGGATTATCAATTCCACAGGCAAAGTAGTTGCCAGTCTTGCAGTCTACATGAATTCTAGACCCTGAATCCTCAGATGTACACAGTAGGCCTTGGATAAAACATGCTGAATAACTTCTAAAGTATATCTCTGGCCTCATTCCAAGCTCCAAACCTGCCATTTTTATATGCCTACTGGCTTTTCCCACTTGGATTAAAAAATACAAAAAGAAATTAAAATTCTATAATACTTAGAACACTTTGAACTTCATTTTAAGGCTCAATGATATATTTTAAACTTTTAAATAAATTTTAAGGCTCAATGATATATTTTAAACTTTTAAATAAATTTTATAATAACTGTTAAGGAAATTAAGGCACAATGAAATTATAGGACTCAATCAAGACAAGTCCATATTACTCCACCTCCAAAAGCTTGAACTTTCCTTTTCAAAACAAATCATATGGCTCATCAGCCACACAAATCTAATTTAATAATTCATATGGAATCACACTCAGTGCCCTGCACAAAACCATTATAATTAGAAACACAAAGTCAACAGCCTACTGCTAGTTAACAAAGAAAAAATTTTTGAAAAAGAAAACAAATATGATAAATAAGAGTAAATGTCAATAACAAGTAGCAATAAATATGCTAAGGTTTGTATACAAAATGTACTCAGACAATACAGGGTACATTTCAGTATGTAGCTCTGCTCCACTGAAAGATCTCATTGTAAACAAACTACTAAATATGAGTTCCCAGGCAAACAGGACAAACTGCTGACATAAGTGTCAGCACTTATACACAAATACTGATGTATGTCTATTTCCTTTCAGTTGCTAAGATTCAAGTGTCCATTTTTCTCTATGCTTGAAAACATGCAAATCTTTGATATTATTCTGAAGATTCCATGATTGAAAGAAATTGATGAACTTCTTGATTTTTGAAAAATACTGCAAACTCAAATCTTGAATTTCTTAAATACACTCATGTTTCCCCTATAGTAAAAAGATAAATAAAAGTGAAAATTTCTTTACTAAAAACATCACAATAGAATTCCAACAAAATGAAATTAAACTATATATTACCAAGTCACTAGCAGAAAAATTAAATTCTAAGTGCAGATCCTACCTCTCACCTCATCCCTAGCAATACTGTGGATGAACCCAGGGTTACTCTACCATTGATCTACATCCCCACTCCTTTTTTTTTTTTTAATTTATTTTGAGACAGGGTCTTGCTAAATTGCTGAGGCTCAAGTAGAACTTGAAATCCTTCTTCCTCACCTTCCCAAGTCTCTGGGATTACAGGTGTATACCTCTGTATTCAGCTATTCAGATCTTTTTTTAATCGAATGCATGTATATTAAAATATAATTAACTAAAAAGTACATATTTTGTATTATGAATAAGAAATTAAGTAGTGATCTTCAAAAACTCCTAATATTAGTTCTAATTACATCCACTTCACTTTAGAATTATAATCTTAAAATTGTATGCTAAGCAACTTGATACTAATAAACTGAACTGTATGTCATCCATCTGATTTGTGAGAACAGAAGCAAAAAATAAAAATTTGCTTGTCAGACAAATTAAACAGAAACAGTAGCAACTCCTATTTTTTTGTGCTCCTTAAACTCATCATATCTCAAGTTATAATTAAGTTACATAGTTCCCCCTGAAACTTCTGGTTTTGGAGCAACCCAGGTATTATACATCAAATGGGCTTGAAATACACTTTGGTGGCAGCAAAACCAACCAAATTTCCAGAAAAAATCTTCAGAAGTTAAATACTTGATACTAAATGAGCACAGCTCCATTGTTTTCCTAGCGTCTAGCATTGCTGTTTCACATTACCACCAGCTTTCAACCATACAAATATTTTTCAATATTTATATATTTTATTCACATTGTATTTTAGTAAGAAGCACATTAAATGAGTACTATCTTAATTTTGTTCAAAGTGTTTGACGTATTTATTCTCATATCTACTTGTAAAATAAGGATATTTAGAAGATATTTTGGTCAAAAATAATAAAATCATCATGTTACCAAAAAGAACCAACATAACTAAACAAATAAGCTTGCATTTGGGGTATTTTTATTTTAAAAATTATTTCTTAAACTTGAACAAATAAAACTGGCTTATTTTTAAGTTAAACAGATGTTAAAGTATTGCATAACTTAAGTATAAAGGTAATTCAGTCTTTACTTTCCCCTTGGTATCAATTGTATTTTAGCCACTGTATGTGTATATCTTGTTATTCTGGTTTAGCCTTTAACCGAACAGAGTGTTAAAACTAATTCATGGTTTTCTTTTCCTAAGTCTTTCTGATTTGTGTTTTGCCTCTAACAAAATACTGTAGGTCTTTTCCTTCTTAGTAGATTTCCTTTAACTATATATCAACTGTGTATATCTATTCTCTATATATATGAAGTATTTTTTAATTCAATCTCAAATATAGTTGTTTTACTGTAGTTGTATAATTGGCCTGTGCCATTTATAATAGCTATAGAAAGCCCTGAGTTCAGATAAAAGTAACTTCCATGAAATCACTTAATGGGAATTTATCAAGTGCTAACATACTCCTCAACTTTTCTTTCTAAAAGGTTCCTCCTTCACTGCTACAGAGCAAACTGGTATCTTTTGTATCCTTAAAAAGCCAATTGTAGCCAAGTGCAGTGGCACACACCTGCAATCCCAGGGGTTCTGAAGGCTGACGCAGTAGGATCATGAGTTCAAAGCCAATCTTAGCAAATTAGCGAGGCCCTAAGCAACTCAGTGAGGCCCTAAGCAACTCAGCAAGATCCTGTCTCAAAATAAAATATTAAAAAGGGGCTGAGGATGTGGCTCAGTGGTTAAACACCTGAGGGTTCAATCCCCAGTACCAAAAAAAAAAAAAAAAAAAACAGCCAATTGTACTACATTTATTTCATTTGCTCCTCAAGATCCATTCTCCACTGTTCTCAGTTGTTCTGCACTCCAAGAGGTTTTGCTCGTATCTACAGCTCCTCCTTGGCCTCTGTCTTCTGGATGGGTTCAGCCAATGCAAGACAGTGACATGAAAATGAAAGACTAGGAGTGAGTTTGCCTGGGGTATTTACTCCCTCAGCTCTCATGTAAAATCACCTCTGTTTGGAAGTATTCTTCTACTAGAGGCCACAGTTTCTGTGAAATGGACCTCCATACATCTGCTCTCTGGTAACAACTCCCCATTCTGTGCTTGTATATCTAAAGGCAGTAATGGCTACCCATTGATGCTCAACAGATACTTTATCATACTATGTTAGTTTCCCTTAACGCTTCATACTTAAATCAATACTTTCCATTTGAGTGTGCCATCTATTTTCTGCCAGGGCTATTTAGACTATTCCCCAAGTCTAATATATTGAGTGCTTAGTCCTCAATATCACAATGTCCAGAGGTGGGGCTTTTAGGAAGTTATTGAACATGAGGGCCCTAACCTCATCAGTGGATTAATCCACTGATAGCTGAATGGACTACTAGGAAGTGGTAGAAACTGTAGGCAGGTGGGGCCTGGTTGGAGGAAGTAGGTCACTGGAGGCATGTCCAAGGGCACATGTACCTCCAGCACCTCACCCACCAACTCCTTTCTAGTTGCCATGGGCTGAGATGTATCCACATACCCTTCTGTCATGATGTTCTCCCTCACCTCAGGGCCAAAGCATAGACTGAAACCATAAGGCAAAATAAATCTTTCCTCCTTTAAGTTGTTTATGTCACACATTTTGGTCACATCAATGAAGCTGACTTCTCTGTATTTTGTTTATACCTCCTATATGGCACTTTTTTTCCTTATACTAGAACCCAAGTTTCTTGATGGCAAGGTATTTTTTATTCATCTTTTAATCCCCAAATTATTAGTTTCTTACTCATACTAGGCATTAAATGAATGCTGCAAGAATAAATGGGAAAGAAAAAATTTTAAAAAATAATAATAATACTTTGTAACACAAGAACCATGAAGTTTCAGAATAGGCAAAGCTGATTAGAAAGAGAACATGAGGGAATCAATGAGTTCTATGTTTTTATTTGAGTAGTAATTACATAGGTATATATATACGTAAAGTTTCATTGAATGATTTGTTCACTTTGCAGTATATATGGTATACTTTACTAAGAAAGGAAAGAAAAAAATCTATTTTAACTGCTTGGGTTGACACAATATTATTAATTACCTCATTTATCCAGGGTTTCTATACCAAAACAAGCAAAAACGGTATCTGTGCAGTCAAAATAGATGTTACAAAGTCTTTATACTATATCCATGAGAAAGACTCTCAGAACTTTTCACTCTTATTTTTACAGCCAATTCTAATTAGCTTGGTTAACTAACTTTCTGAATTACCACTGACAATCAGTAACAAATTGAGAAAGGGTCAAAGATTGATAATAGTAAGAAATGACAGCTAACAGCAAAGAGCAAGTCTTGAATGTACTGAGAAGTTAGAATGCCTGTTATCCAGCTGGCTACAGACAGTTTGAACATAATGAGCAGGTAAAAATTAAAAATACAAGGCTGGGGTTGTGGCTCAGAGGTAGAGTGCTTGCCTAGTATGTGTGAGGCACTGGGTTGGATTCTCAGCAACGCATGTAAATAAATAAATAAAATAAAGGTCCATCAACAACTAAAAAATATATTTTAAAAAATTTAAGACACATCATTCAGTATATGGAAAAGAGATTTTTAAAGCCACTTGTATCATGGACAAAGTAACACTGCTGAAAACAACAACACTTATTTATCAAGGAAACAAATTATTATCATCATGATCTGCTCATTAAGCAGAAATGGGCTAAATTCGAAAAAACAGGCACAGCAAAAAATCTATTTAAAATGATAAAGCTTGTAAAAAATTGTTTCTGTCAGAAACTTGACAAGAATGTATTTGTTTAAAATAATCACTTTTCTAGAATTTGCTAATTATGACTGATAATTTACTATATTGTCTTTCTCCTTGAACTATAAACATTAGTAAATTTATATTAAGAATGAAAATTCTTCCCTAGAAATAAAAAGTACAAAGCACTGAAAATGCCCTGTCAACACTTGTTAACTGAGAAACATTCAAACACCTAGGAGTTTTTAACCAATTCTTAAGCATTTTTTCGTAAGCCATATCTGATAAAGTAACGTCAAAATTGTTAATACTGCTGCTGCATCACTATGATTTCACCTTAAATTCTCATTTTATACTCCTTCCACTTTTTTTAAAGGGGTAACTCTTGCATTAGTCTCCCTGCTCTCAACTTTCAACATTCTTCCAAGCTTCACCTATAAAGTTGGGTATATATCTAAAGGAAGCTTCTCTGCTAAAGAAGACTATTGCTGGTTTTGTGATTTTGAGAAATTATTCCTTAGGCATCCTCTTCCTCAAGTCACCGAGGAATTACATAGGTATATACAAAATGACAGAATTATGACCATCATGTAGCATCTAGGAAAAAAATGCCATGTAAAGTGATTAAGAGAATGATAATTAATGCAATAATACAATTCAATACACTATTTATTTGGTATATGACAAGCCCCAGAGATACAAAAGTAAATGAGATACCACCCCTGCATTTAAAGAACATAAAATATAGAGTTAAGAAAGACACTATAAGTACAAATACAACACAGCATTAAGGGCATCAATAAATGCACACAGGAGGAAGTGACTCAATTTTGTCAAGAAGGGGAAAAAAGGAGGAAGGAAAGAAGGAAGGATGGATCTAGGCTTAATTTTTAAATTATATATGTATACTCCATGTAACTAAGTAAAAGCTATACTTGAAAAAAGAGAACATAAAACAAGCAAAATACTTGTATAAAAAGTATGTTACTTTTTTTTTCTATTTTCATAATGAGAAGCAATGTCTTTCCCTCAACCCTATGGTTTCTATGACAAAGAATTTCCCATAAATACTTCTGGCCTCTCTTCTGGCCTATTTTTCTCATAGAAGGAAAATAGTGATTTGCCTAGTTGGTAAGTTTGGACTAAAGAATTACAGAAGCATAACTCTACCCCTTGCTTTTACTCTTAGAAGCCTACTGGCTAGCTCCTCCATGGATAGGCTCTTTCAGCAAATAGGACATTGCTGCCAGTGATCAGGTGTGTCTATTTAACTCCAGGGTTCAGTATTAGAAAACAAAACTATTTATATATATATATATATATAAATGCCATGTCCTCCAAAGTCAGCTTTACCCGGAATAAATGGGAATATTCTAATCTCTCATCAGTCGTTTTTTCTGTTTGTCCAGAATCTACGCAGAAAATATGGGTATTATTTATTGAAACACCTCAAGCACAATATTTACTGTCCTTTTCTCTAAAATAAAATCTTTACTTGTATCTTATATTAAACTCCTGAAGGTAGAATGGTCGTAGGATAGTATACTTATATGATTCTTCACAGCCTCATATTTCCTTGGTGCTTTTCTTTTTACCATGCCATTTTTTGTTTTTTTAAGTTGGGAGTCTCAGTATGTTACCCAGGCTAACTGACCTTAAACTCCTGAGCCCAAATGATCCTCCTGCCTCAGCCTCCCAAGTAACTGGGACTACATGCAAGCACCACAGTGCTAAGCTATATATTGCTTATTTTTGCAATAAAAACAAACAAACAACTTACAAAATGATAAATATTGCTGTTTTCTAGTGTGTATGTATTTTGCCCTAACAGAAGACTACTTCCCCATTTATTTGTAAAATTTCATTTCTATTCACATGGTCTGTTTTAAACCATTATCATTAAGTGGTAGAAGCTCTTCAGGCACTTTATCTGAAAAAGTGGAACAAAGCATTAAATTGAAGAAGTACTAAAGTAAGGTGACTAATATTGACTGGAATGAGAAGAGGTCTAGATGAGCCACTTTTTGCATACTATTTCTCTTCCTCTGTTTCTTTATCTATTGTCTCCTCCCTCTTACCATTCCTGGGGTGAAGCTGCAGAGCTATCATAAACATGCTTAACAGTGAACTGAGAAGGAAACATTACAGGTACTTATCTATATAAGTACAGCTGCTTCTATATGTGCTTATTTTTACAACAACAACCAAAAAAAGACCAAAGAAAGACGTACATAATGATAAATATTCTGGGTACTACTGAGTATGTAAATGCTTTCTCCCAAAGAAATACTTCCACATGTAATAGTAAAAAATCACATTCATATTTATTTTTACATTTCTTTAAATATACATCCAACTCCAAAGTGAAAAATTGGAACAAAACAACTAATGGGGCAGCAAATTATGATTATAGTAGTTGACAAACTCTTCTTCTGAAAGACCAAGTTTCTTAATTTTTTTTTTTTTTTTTTTTTTTGGTACCAGGAATTGAACCCAAGGGTACTTAACCACTGAGTGATGTCCTCAACCCTTTTTATTTTTTATTTTGAGACATGGTCTCACTAAGTTGTTTAGGGCCTTGCTAAATTGCTGAGGCTAGCTTTGAACTTGCAATCCTCCTGCTTCAGCCTCCCAAGTCACTGAGATTACAGCATGCACCATTGTACCCAGTCAAAGTTCTTAACATTTAACTATGAAACTTCAAAAATTTTAATCCCTTCTGAAATGATCTCTTGTATTTTTTCTATTTTATCCTAAATATAACTGCTACAAGAATTTCCCTCATATAATCCCTTATGGAAGGAATTTGTCTTTTTATTTAATGCTTTCCAAGAGAAGTATCAGGATAATAAAAAGGGATTGTCCAAAAGATATACATTTCAATTAACATTACCATTGATTTTAGAGTAATTTTGCTTAAGTTGCTGAGTAATTTGAAGATGAAAATTTCAACTATTAATAAAAGCAACAACAACTAACTAGTTGAGAGCTTGTCATGTGCCAGACACTATTCCAAGAACTTAAATTATTAATTTGTTTTACCTTCACAGTGACATGTCATTATCACATCTATCTACTAACATGAGATGTCATCCCCAATCTTAACACAGGGAAACAAGTACAGAGAAGTTTAACAACTTTCCCAATATTCTATAAGTGACAGAAATGCCATTTAAACATTAGCAATCTGGTTTCATCATTGTGAAACACTGTTTATTGCTACTGAAAATACAAAAAGAGAAAGAAATTGGGAATCATCTCCACCAAAGTTCTTTGCTGCACTCAAGTTTAAAATGGAAACATTAAGAAATATTACAATAAAAATAATAATAGATATCCATGGTGAACTCCTAAATTTATATGAGAAATGAAAAATAGTGTTTGTTCCTTACACCTAAGGAATATATATCCCACTTAGAGATACTAAGCAGAAATATGTGAGAACATGCTTAATCAATAAAACCAAGGTCTTTGTCATTTCTCTTAAACCACCTCCTTTTACCATGATCCTTACATTAGCTAATGGCACCACTAATCTTTCAGACACCTACCTAGACCTGAAACATCTTCAGACCTTTTTCTAGACACCAGAGTGACTGTTCTGGGTCTCTCACATGAATGATTATAATAACCTCCCTGCCCCCAGTCATTTGATTCTCTCATCAACTCTTCATATTGTTACAAATTTCCCTAAAATAAGGAAAATGTCTCTATTCTCTGGAAAATCATATCTAACATTTTCCATTAAATATAAAATAAATCCAAAATTTTCATATGGCATACAAGATCTTCCACATATTACTTTCAAATAACCTTCCAGTTTCTTTTCTGGAAACATTTCTACATCGATTCTACACTCGCAGCTCTCCATTCTGATTTCCATGACAGTGTCATTAACTTTTTTTTTAACCTACAGATGGTTTATCAGTCCAAATGGCTGTTTCTACTTAAGTTATACATGTATCCTTCGAATGCTTCCTTTACTTTTAGAAGAGGACTTCTAATACATTCCGATTAAAAAATAATGGTCTTTTGCATTCTGCTATAAAGTACTCAGAGTGGAAATACAGCAAGAATGCAATTTTGTCTTGTAGTGAGCTAGTTTACATATCTTTTTCAACTAGATATAAACTCCCTAAAGACAAAACTGTCTTATTCATCTTTTTATTTTCACCACAGGACCTAGAACACTGCAATGCTCAAAACAGGGACTCATTAATTGTGGAAGTAATTAAGACAATATAAATCAAGTATAACATAGTAGTTACCCCTGTTCTCAGGGGAAATATTCCAAGACCCCAGTGTCTACCTGAAACTGTGGCAAGTACTATATATTGTACCCTATCCTACTTAGATTCCTATTCATATCTATGACAAAATTTAATTTGTAAATTAAGCACAATAAGAGACTTCTCAATAATAATTAAAAACAGAATAATTTTACTTTTTAATAAAAGTTATGTGAATAAAGTCTCTCTCTCCCAAAATACCTTAATATACTATATTCTCCTATCTTGTGGTACAAAGCCTACATGATGAGATGAAATGAACTGGAAAACACAATTACTATAATGCAGCATTAGGACACTATATAAAAGTTACTTGACTACAAGTACTCCTTGGGATACCACATCAGTCAATCTCATAGTCAAGACATGTACCAAGTGACTAACAGGAGGGTAGTGTATATAGAGGGATGACTCACATCTTGAATAGAATGAATATTATAAGATTTCAGGACTAGGGTTGTGGCTTATCAGTAGAGCACTTGCATAGCACATGCAAGGCACATGGGTTTGATCCTCAGCACTGTATAAAAGCAAATAAAATGAAGGTATTGTGTCCAACTGCAACTAAGAAAAAAATATTTTAAAAAAGATTTCATAACATTAGGCAGAACGTTGTGCAATTTAAAGCCTATGAACTGTTTATTCAATATTTGCCATTTAATATTTCTGGAACACAGTTGACCATGGGTAACTGATACTGTGGAAAGCAAAACTACAGACGAGAGGGAACTACTGTATATTGTATGTTGAGAATGAACTACAAATGTAAATAGTACCCAAAAGGAACACTTTCAATTGTAGGTGAATTTGGAAACAGCTGATTATTTGTGTGTGCATGCATGCATGTGTATCAACACAGATATATATGTCATTAAATACTTACAAACTTAGAATTGTGTCTTCTTGGTGAGATAAATCTTTTATAATTATATAATGATACACTTTTTCTCTAATAAAAGGTTCTCCTAGTTTGGTGTTAATATTTTATACAATTTTCTTAAAGAATGTGTTTTGTATCCTCTTTCCAATCTTTAATTTGCTATTTTTATATATCCTTATGCTTGTAAAGAGTACATGGACAAATACTTTAAGCCAAGTAGATAACCTCTCTTATTTTTAACTCCAGCTTGCCCTCAATGTTTATTATGATTAGTGATATACAGTATTTGTATTTGTTTCCATCATCTTTTTATATGTTTTCTATATTTGTCTTCCTTGTCATTTTCTCTACCACCACTCCCTTTTCCCCATTATATTGTTTGTTCCTCTTTTATCTCTCATTCCTTTCTTCCACTCAATATCTATCCTTTCAGCAGTTGCACTAGCTATCGAAATATATAATAAGATCTAAAGTCAGACTCTTCACCCTCCTCTTGAACAATATCTTTTAAGCATAATATTCTAATTTTTCCATCTAGTGAAACTACTGTGTTCTGACGTTTTAATTCTAGCCTGTATCCCCTTGCAAATTGGGCATTGCTAATGTTTTAGAACATCAATGTTTGCTTGTTTTACCTATATATTTATCATTGGCCTTCCTTCTTGATCCCAGTTCTTCCTTCTGCCTAAGTATCTACTTTTGGTGATAAAAACTCTCAATTTTTGCTAGTCTGAAATAGTTTTAGTTTGCCCTCTTTCTGGAGAAAGAATTTCACCTGATGTTTCTTAGTCTACATATGCAGCATTAGTTTGGATCACAAGTTGAACACCCCAAAGATTTTCACACAAAAAACTACTAGACTAAACAAATTTGGTAATGTTTCAGAGTACAAAATCAAAACCTATAAATTAGTTAGGTTTTATACGATAACAATAAACAATCCAAAAAGGAAATTAAGTTCCATTTACAATAGCGCCAAAAAGGATAAAATACTTAGGAACAAATTTAACCTAAAAGACTTGTATACTGAAATTACAAAATGTTGCTGGAAGAAATGAAGACAAAAACAAATAGTAAGACATTCCATGTTCATCATTGTGAAGACATACCATCATTAAGATGACAATCTATGAACTGGATGTAATCCCTATCAAAATTCAATGATGACTATGTATAATTCCACTTACATGACTACTTTAAGTAGTCAAATTCATAGAAACAGAAGTAGAATGGTGGTTACTAAAGCTATAGGGAGGGGGAAGAAAGAAGCTGTTTACTAGATATGGTTTTAGTTACACAAGATTAAAAATTCTAGAGATCTACTTCACAACAATGTGAATATTCTTACACTACTGAACTTTACATTTTAAAACATTAAGACCATATAATAAGAGTGAGGGAGGGAAGAACAGAGTTCATTGGATTAGACAAAGGAGAAAGAAGGAAAAGAAGTGGGGATGGGAATAAGCAAGACAGTAGAATGAATCAGACATAACTTTCCTATGTTCATATATGAATGCATGACCAGTGAAACTCCACATCATGTACAACCACAAGAATGGGATCCTAATTAGAATAAGTTATACTCCATGTATGTATACTATGTCAAAATACACTCTACTATCATGTATATCTAAAAAGAAAAAAAAAGACTTTTTTTAAAATATAAGGATGGAATAAACCATATTTTTAAACTATTTGTTTTACGAATTGTTAGAACAAGTAACCTTGTTATAATTTCTAAAATTGTGTGACTGTGATTTAAAGGTATGTTTTTTAGTTCAGCTTATTTCAATGTGATAGTTGAGTGTCCAACATAGCAGCTACCTCCTAAAACACAGGGATCTTTAAACAAGGTATGGGGGAGGAGGACAGCATGACTGTACTGGCAAGTAACTTTTAATATGCTTTTACCAATTGCAAAGGTTCACTTGGTATTCTGGATGTACTGTTTTTAAGTATCTTGCTAAGGGTGATGACTTCATAGAAGCTTTAATCAGTATCTCAAGGCAAATAAACACAATGTGGTAAATAAATAAATAAATATGGTTGAGACAATAAATAGTTATGTGCTTTTTACTACAATAATACTAAAAATGAACTCCAATGACTTTTTCTTCAGAAACAGAACACTCCAATCTAAAATTCATGTGGAATCTCAAAAGACCCCCTAAAGAGCCAAAACAATTTTGAAAAAGAACAAAGTGTGAGATATTCTATTTCCTGGTTACAAAACTTACTATAAAATTACAGTAATCAAAACAGTCCAATATTGACATAAAAAACAGACATAAAGACCAAGGAAGAGCCGAGGATGTAAAGCAGTGGTGGAGCCCTTGACTAGTATGTGCAAGGTCTTAGGTTCAATCCCCAGTACCATCAAAAAATAAGAAAAGATCAATGGAATAAAACAGAGAGCCCAGAAAATAAACTCTCGCATAATGTGATTAATTTATTTCCAATAGAGAAGCCAACAAATGGGTTTTAAGAAAGCTGGATATACACAAGTAAAAAAATCAATTGGACCATTTCCTTATACCATATACAAAAATCAACTCAAAATGGACCAAAGTCCTAAATACAGGAGCTCAAACATTTATGAAACTCTTAGAACATAAGGAGAAAATTTCATAACACTGAATTTGGCAATGATTTCTCTGACACCAAAAACATAACCAACAAAGAAAAAATAGATAAACTTCATCAAAATTAAAACCTTTTGCATATCAAAAAACACTATCAATAGAGTGAAGGACAGCCATGTAATAGAAGAAACATTTACAAATCATATCTAATAAGGAGTTTATATCCATAATAAAGAACACCTACAAATCAACAGTGAAGAAAACAAACACAATTTAAAAATGGGCAAAAGGACTTGAATAGACTTTCTCCAAAGACATGCAAATGGCTAAACATAAGAAAAGGTATTCAATATCACTAATCCTTATGGAAATGCAAATTAAAACCACACTGAGATATCATTTCACACTCAGTAGATGGCTACAATAAAAAATAAATAATAGCAAATGTTGACGTGGAAAATGGAAGCTTTGTACACTGCTGGTGAGGTTATAAAATAAAGCAGCCATTTATAGGAAAGAGTATGATGTTTCCTCAAAATATTCAAAATAGAACTACCATAATTTTTTCAATAATTCCATTTCTGGATATATACCCTAAAGAACTGAAGACAAGAACTCAAACACTCATGTTTATAACAGCATACTTTTCACAACATCCAAAAAGTGGAAGCAATCCAAGTATACATGAACAAACTGATTAATAAAGAAAATATAGTATATACTTACAATAGAATATTTTCAACAGTATGAAGGAAATTTTGAGACATGCTACAACATACAAAAGCCTCAAAAACATTATGCTAAGTGAAATAAGCTAGTCACTAAAAGACAAACATTGTTTTATTTCATTTATATGAAGTTCCTAGACCAGTGAAATTCATAGAGTAAAATGGTGGTTGCTAGAGCAGGGATAAGGAAGAAATGGAGAGTTAACTTTTAGTGGGTATAAAGTTTCAGTCTGGGAAGATGAAAAAAGTTCGGGAAATGGATGGTGGTGATGATTGTATACCAATGCAAATGTACTTATTATCACTGAACTATACACCTAAAAATGGTTGATAGTAAATTTTATATACATTTTACCACAATTTAAAATATACATGCATACATACATTATTTATGGCTTATGGTCACCTTACAATATCAAAGCTAGCAAAGACAGGCTAAGTGACTCCTCCTTACATTGCATTGCTCCAAACCTGCTTCCATTATCCCATCTCCGTCAGTGACCTATTCTGCCTCTCTTTTCCACTTTTAAAGGATGTTTGTGATTACCCTGAGCTCAGATAATCCTGGATGATCTCACCATCTTAAAATCCTTAAATCCCATCTGCAAAGCCCCTTTTAATATGTGAAGTAACATATTCAAATACTGAAGGAATTAGAACATGAACATCTTTGGGGTACCATTATTCTGTCTGCCATATACAGTAAGAGTTTAATATGAGCACACCTCACAACCAACAATTCTACTTCTACACACCCATATACATCAGGAGACATTTACAAGAATTTTCATAGTAGCTTGATATATAATACCAAACAACTGAAAAACACCTAAAGGTCCATAAACAGTGAAATGGATCCATAATGAACTACTATAAAGCGTTGAATAAATGAACCACAACTATCCACATCAACTTGGATGAATTTCAGAAACTGTCAAGAAAAAAGTTACAGAAGAATGCATTCAGTAGGATTCTATTTACATAAAACTCAAACAGACACAATAAAAACATTATTAGCAACAGTCATGAAGGGCTATAATAATATAAAAGTAAGCAAAGGAATAAATGGCGGAGGGTGCAGGGGGAACCCCCTACCTCAGGAGAAAGCAATTATCTCTAGGGCAGAAAAGGATTAAAGAGAGGTAGATAGAGTGGGAGGCAAACTAGTAGTGTGTTATTTTATTTTCATATTTTACTTTATTTTTTCTTAAACCATATAAAAATATGTGTGTACAGTCTTTTACACATGATATTTCTCATTAAAAATTTAAATTGTAACAAATAAATTGAAAATCTGCTAAATGCAAGTTGTATGTAAAGGAGGAAGCAGTAGCCAAAAAAAAAAAAAAATACTGTAACTGATGAAGGAGAAAAATCTTTAAAGATAAGAAACCTCAATGCTGGAGAGAAAGTTCTAGGTCATAAAAAAAATAAAAAATAAAACACACTCAGAGATACATTCCTCTGTCCCAAGTTCCAAGAACAGGCTTCTAATGACCATCTAAATAAGCAGGGATCCACTTGTAATTAACAAGATGAACACCAACTCAATGTTACAAACTACCTACAGACAGAACCCAAATCTCCTAAAATTTTGTTTGGCTAACACAGTTGTTCAGATTCTTTTGTTTAAACAGAACAATGTCTTTACACAAAGCAGATAACAGTTAATTCACTTCTATTCTTCTTTTTTTAACTCTCCCTTTCTTCCTTTAAAAAAAAATAATATATATAATATATGTTATATGACTAGTCCCTGATACCACTTGAGTTTGAGACTAGCTACAATCCTAAAAAGTCACCCAAAAGAACCCATCTATCTTCAAGGTCATTATTATGAATTATGTGATTTCAAGTCCCTCCAAACACTTTCCCTGCTCTCTCCCTTTACTTCTCCCACCTCCTTTAATCAAGGATATTGCCTTTTATTACACAATTGGACACACCTTGAGAAATTAAGTACAACCTTGAAAATTATGACTGCATGTACAAATGCTCTTTATGGAAAATATAGGTAGACTGGAAGACAAGATCTACATTCTAGGACTTGTTTTCACAATATCTCACAGCATAAACCTTAGCCAAAATTTTTACTCTCTAGAGTTCAATTCCTTTCATTTTTATGTAATAAGTAGATTTCAATTAAACTGTAAATCTCCCAATATCTTCTATACAAACATTTACAATAAAATAAGCTTTTCAGCAAGTATAGATTCTTCCTGCTTTGGATGGGGTATGAAAAGGCAGGAGATCGTGTTAGAAAAATAGGCTGACCTGGTAATTAAAATGGGAAGTGAAAAGAGAATAAGAACCTGCCACTGTGGAAGACAGTGCCTGAGGACCATGAAAACAAGTCCATGAAAACTTTCCAGTTTTACTTATGGCTGCCGTTCACTCAGTGTATGAAAACATAAATTACAGAAATGTTACTATCTCATCTAATATAATTAAAATATTCTATCACACATCAAGTCAACATTGCTTCTCATAATCTGTCAACTTTTATTCTCAAATGTGGCCAATTCTGCTATAATGAAATTTTTGTGTCCAATTTCATATTAATTTCAGTGTCAGTTAACTATCTAAAGATATCTGAATCTTATTTGTGCCTTAGAGATTTCAACTTGTTGGAATGGTAAAACCAAAAGAAAAAGAACCAAGAATAGAAGAAAGAAGAAAGGGTCAGGACAATTTACAAGTTCTAAAATGCTTTGTAAAACACAAAACCAAAAAGGCTAAAATCAGGTTATGAAGGCCTTAGCAAGCAATGGTCAAGGGCAAGAACTTTATCTCCTGAACAATGAAAAGCCATGAAGCATTCTTAAAATGGGGCAAGTGACTTAAATTTGTGTTTTTGATAACTGATGGCAGAATACATAATGACAAAATAGGGTATAAAATTATTATGTAAACAGCATATTTTATTTATCTACAAAATATTAACATAAATTAGAATGAAACACTCATCATTGAAGCCATAAAATCATTTCAAAAATACTACAATATTATTTTTAAAATTCAAAGTGAGAGCCAAACATGATGGCACACACCTGTAATCCCAACTACTCGGGAAACAGAGGAAAGAGGATGACAAATGTAAAGTCAGTCTGGGCAATTTAGCCAGACCCTGCCTCAAAATAATATTCAAAAAGGGCTGAAAATATAGCTAAGTGTTACATAGCTTGCTTTGCATGTTTGAGGCCCTAGGTTCGATTCCCAATGCAGGAAGGAAGGAAAGAAGGAAGGAAGGAAGGAAGGAAGGAAGGAAGGAAGGAAGGAAGGAAGGAAGGAAGGAAGGAAGGAAGGAATGGATGGATAAATTAATTAATTCACAGTGGGGAACTGCAAATTCCTTAGAAGGGTTAAATAATCATGGACACTTTAAAATCCCTCTCATTTTAAGTCTTCACACTACATACGTACACTTTTTTTCAAATAAAATTAACACTTTAAATAGTATTTATGGGCATTAAGACCACAGAATTTTAAAATATTTACCAAACCATTTAAAAAGCACTTGCCATTTTAGGTATAGAAAAGTATCTCACATACCAACTTGCCTTTCAAAACCCCATATTTACCTAACCACACAAAATGGTCTTGTTGAAAAGCTGAAAACTACATTGTAGAATATACAATGAAAATGTATTTGTTAGTTCTGATCAAAGCTTTCATTAGACAACTGATTTTTTAACAACTTCTTCTTAGTTTCAGTTGACTCCTGGCAGACAGATTACAAACTCAGTGCTTCTTTCTATTAACCCATCAAAGCAGAACACAGTCAGCAGTACTTAGATTTAAATTTTAAATCTCTAAATACTTTGAAAAAAAACTTAAGTTAAAAAGTGACATGTATAATATTTAAACCAACTATTATGCATTAAGTCAAATGTTTTACAAATATGTGCCATTATTTTTCAACACAGTACTGAACATCCCCAAAATTAAAAAATACTTTAAATCCATTCTTACCCAATTAAAAACATTTATATTAATATGCATTTTTCAGTGGTTTCTAAGATGTTAATAAAAACATTTAAATTCTTAACGAAATGAAAGCATGATGATTTTGTTATCAAAAAAATGAATACACATATGCTTTTTCTAAAGTTCTCTCTTTCCAAAAAACACACAATATTTATTTTTTCCAAGCATCAGGCTTAAAAAAATATAGGTTAGCAATATCAATAGTCAACATGAAAAATAAAACTTCAAAAATTACTAATTTGTGGTCCTTTATACTCTTATTTAATCTTTACCAGAAGTATTTACTAATTGAACACAAATAATTTTAGACTAAGAAAGTATTATAAAATTCATCTACTGGTATTCCCCTGGCTTTACAGGATCCCTGAAACTCAGAAAGGTTTACTGAAATTTAAAGGTTAAACAGGCGAGTCAAGAGTTTGCTCAATCCTCTGCCTAAGGGTCCTCAGTCCTCAATCCTCTGCCTAAGAGTCCAGAACATATTCCCCTATGTCAGGTTCCACTCAAATACTTTTCTTCTTTCTTCATCTCTGAAACAACAAAGTATTTTTATAATTGTCATATACAACATATTGAAAATTACAAAATCTCTTGATCTTTTACTTCCATAAAAGTAGTGGTTTCCTCTTAAATTCCTTATCATAATATATATGTGAAGCATACACACACACACACACACACACACACACACAAATCCTGTTAAACTTCAAGAACAGCATAAATAAAAATTCTTGTTATTACAATCTCTACTAGGTTAATAATATTCTTTTCTAGAAACACCCATATAGTATCAATTTCTGACACTAAACATTAAGCAACCACGTACAAACCCCTGAACTATTAACAAATATTTTAAGACTCCCCAAATTTTTCTACTCAGTTAATAAGGATTTTGTGCACCAAGAAAATATGCCCTTTTTAGAAGCACAAATTGTATTTTCCTCTAATACAAATTAAAAAAATGAAACTACCCAGCACAGCAGGGCACCTCGTCAAAGGCTGATAAAAGTTGCTATGAGGGAAAGAGCACCCCACTGGATTAAGAGGATTAGAAGTTGACTATACCCATCAAGTTGCAATGAAAATATATTAAACTATAATATTGTTAAGTTCAGCAAAATTGTCTACAAATGTTATGAAACTGTGCTAAAAGAAATTCCCTTGTAATTAAAAGTCAAAAGTCATTCCGGTCTATGAAAATAATGGATACTACTTTGCTGTACAATGAATCCTCTTAAAACAACTTTTCTCGTGATACACATTTTCTAAGCAATGTCTATTATCATTGGGAGTAAACATAGAAAACAAAACGTGAAACATTATTTTCAAGCATTTAACCAAAAATTACAGAGCATAAGAGTGGCTTCTAAAGCCATATCAAAAAAGCAAAGTGTTGTCTCATCGGAACACCACAGGTCAGTGTTTAACATGTCATAAAATCAACATGGTTATCTTGTAGATTATCTTGAAGAGTACACATGACAGGAGAAAGAAAAGAAACAAAGTATCTCAGACGTAGTAAGGACAAGAAAATTTTGTTTCCAATATGCTAGGTTAAAGATATCACTAATCAATTAAGTCTGAAAACTAATGATATATACTCCTACTTAAAACCTCTGCACTTACCAGTTAAGTTGCACAGAACACAGCACTAAGAAAATCTAATCAAATCCTAACACCAACGCTTTCTAGACCTGTGAAGTTGGGTCACCTCAATAAACCTCAATTGGCTCATCTCTAAACTGAGGTTAATGTCACCTACCAAACAGAGTCCTTGAGAGGCTTTGAGACAACATATGTAAGGCACTTTGACTTAGCAAATGCTCAGTGAACAGTTGTTACACTAAGTTTTCTGGTTATGTACACCAAATAGAGATTTCAATGCTATATAAAGATATGCTCAGTCCCTGATGATTTTGATTCTTTTAAAAATCAAAACTATGAAAGCCTACAAGAAAAAAAGTGGAAATGTGCTGGCATCTTTCCAGACATTACCAGGTTTAAAGGTTAAATTGTTAAAACATTCCCCTAATTATGCAACAAATACACTTTACCATGAGTTAGTCTGTATAACTTTGCATTTGCCCACATTCCTCTTTTTCATCTAAATAAGTCTCAGTTCCAAAGCTCATTTCTGTTCTTTTAATTACAAGATCTATGACTCCTCTCGTTATTATCAATAATAACAAAATCCCGTTTAAAAATCAGATAGGGGCTGGGGTTGTGGCGCAGTGGTAGAGTGCTTGCCTAGCATGCATGAGGCACTGGGTTCAATCCTCAGCACCACATAAATGTAAAATAAAGATATTGTGTCCACCTAAAACTAAGAAATAAAATAAATATTTTAAAAAAATAAATAAATAAATTCAGATAGGTTGTCTCATTTAAAGGTAGAATGCTGTTTTCGCGCCGATTATCATCATTGTTAACAGCAACAGATAAATGGCACCAAAGAGACCGACATCAAACTACGCCCAAAGTGGAGTAGTGAACCTATCAAACCACACCTAATCCGCCTTACTGCACAAAGTCTTCAACAACTGCAATAAGAACAGCTGTCCCATTCCTACTGCAAGAGAAAACGTACTTGCTTTGTGTTTCTAAAAAGTTTTCTGTATTTGAAGAAACCTTTCCAGAACAAAACACGATCCCCTCGCCTTTGTCCCCCCCCCCCCCAGGTCGGCACGCCGTGCAGCAGCCAGCCCACGGGCACTGAGCCCGGCTTTCTGTTCACCTACCTGCTCTCTCGAAATACAAGGCAACGAAGGTCTCCTGAACATTTTGCCACTGCCATAGTGACCGGAGGCCGTTTCTCCTAGCGACGCGCAACTGGACCTCCTCCGGGGTCTGATCACAGGCACTTTGTCTTCCAGGGTGCTGGGCACCCGGGGGTGAGGCGCGGCTTCCCTGAGGTGAAAGAAGTGATCCAAGCCCAGGGCCAGCAGGCATCCGACGGCCCCGACCAGGCAGGAGAGCAGCGGCCTGAGGGCAGTGGGCAGCGCCCCGAGGCTGGCGAAGGAGACCCACCAGACCAAGCTGGCGACGAGCAGTACCAGGATGCTGTGCCCGAGTCGCACCGGGTGCGCGAGCGTCAGCAGCCCCACGAAGCTCAGCACCAACAACAACCTGCCCGCCGCCGCCGGGGGCGTGTGCGCGGCCGCGGCCGCGTCCCCCCCAGACCAAGACCACCACTGCCACACCAAGAAGTCCCCCAGGTAGCAGCAGGCGGGCAGCGCCAGCAGCCACCAGGAGCCGCCGCTCCGGCCGGGGCCCGGCCCCCGCTGGGTCCGCGTCAGGAAGCAGGTGAGGAAGAAGAAGGCACAGGCGATGCTGAAGAGAGGGCTGAGGCTGTGCGAGCACACGCTCAGCAGCGTCCGCAGCCGGGCGGCCCCGGCAGCCCAGCTCCAGGGCCCCGCGCCGAGCAGCAGGGCGAAGACAAAGGCGGCCAGGGCGCCCAGCGAGAGGCGCGCCGGGGAGAAGGGGGAGCCGCGCCGCGGCTGCGGGGGGTAGGCCGGCGGTGGCTCCACGTTGCAGAAGCGGCAGAGGTGAAAGAAGAAGCCGCGCGGAGGGTCCTGCCGCAGCGGGCTCACGCAGCTCTTCACGTAGCCGTTCCTCAGACTCTCGAGGGGCGAGCCGGCCCCGTCCGGCGACTGCGGGTACCTCATGGCTTTGGCGTCTCGCTCGTCCCTCCTCATGGCCGGGACCGCAGGGAGCCGCAGGGCTCAGCGCACCCCGCTCGGACCGCAGCGGCCGCTCGCGCTCCAGGACCCCGGTCCCCCGCGTTCGGGGCGACCACCGGCTCGAGACGTGTCAGGGCTGCGCCCGCCGCCGCCACCCGGGGTCCCCGCAGCGCGGGCTCTGGAGCGGCGGAGTCCGCGACATGCTGGCTGAGCAGAGGCGCGGCAGGAGCTTCTCTCCAGGACCGCTGCGGCCGCCTCCTCCTTTTCCCTCGGGCACCTCTCGGGACTGGAGACTCGGTGTCGCCTCCCAGCTCCCGCTGGCTGCAACAGTTACCTCACGGCCCCAGCCTGGTCCGTTGGGCGCGCGAGCGGCGGGCTGGCGCTCCTCCCCCGCGGCTGTCCCTGCCGGGAGCGCGCCCCGCCCGCCGCCCGCGCGCGCCCGCGCCCTATCCCGCCACCGCCGGCGCCGCGACCGCCAGATGAGGACGCGAGCCGGGTACCCAGCTGGCAGAGCGCCGCCCGGGCCGAGTGGGGCTGCAGGGGTCCTAAGACCGACCCCGACCGGTAGAGGCGGACGGGGTTGTCCGTGGATGGAAGAGGCAAGGCCGCCATCCTGGGACTCCAGGCGCGCAGGCTCTCTTTGGGAGTAAGTCACTGCCTCTGACAGGTCTTGAGAGAAAAAAGTGTTTGTGGTCCCCAAGGAGAGGGATACGGAGCTAAGAGTGAGAGGGGCGGGACTGGCGCCTCTACCCTCAGCCCGGGTCAGGGTGGGCAGAGCTATGACCCGTTGAGGGCCAGCCACCACAAGACCAGATGAAAAACCCTAATCGCTAGGTCTGGCCCCAACAGCAACGTGGATTCTTGGGCCAGGCAGTGCCTGTGATGTGCCCTCTGGGAGTATCCATATGGGCCTTGCTGAAGAACCATGCTTCAGTTAGGCGAGGAACTGTTCCACTTTGCACCATTGCCACACACACACTGCTTCCCATCTCCTGCCTCCCTCCAGTGCAGCATAGATGTGCTGTCTCACATGTTCTTCCTGCGTTGTCACTGTAACAGCATGTTCTAGAGAAGGGACATGGGTGTGAAGTCCCTGTATCCTCTTCCAGACCACCCCCCAGTTTGGATAGGTTGGCCTTGAAAGAAACCAAATAAGATGCTGTGAAGCACTGGTGAAACTAGTCCATTAGGAAACATGGACTTGAAAGAGGAAAGAAAAGAACTTTCCTGTACCAGAAGGATTGCTTTGGAATCTAACCAATCATAACTGCCTTAGAGAACTCCACCGAAATTCCCTTCGACCTCATGGCCTGCATTTCTCAAAGAGCTAATTCCACATTTTTCCAGGGAGATGAGAAACCTTACTGTGTGGTAAAGCCCACAAACAGGCCTATTTTTCACCAATTAATCTCTGCCCACAGCCATGACCTAAAGCAGAGCATTTTCGTATATGGTCATAGTTCACATACACAACAGAAATGACAAGAATTAGCGCAAGAGTTTGACCAAGATAAAAAAGGACCAGAATTCCTTTTCCTGTTCTGTTGAATAAAGAAAAAAATATTTACTGGAGTTTTCTAATTGATTATCAAAAAACTTGCCCTAGAAGATAAAAATTCATCAGATCTTTTTTCCACCAGACATATAAATGGAAAAAAAGTTCATTTCAATAAAACTCAGCAAATAACATTTTTTAATCTTATGCATTGAACTTATCATCATATTGAAGTTTAAAGTAGGGTTCCTACATTTTTTGGAGGATGTAAGAAAGAGCATGGCAAAACTAGCACCAACATTACTGAAATGCCTTTTGTAGATTCTCTTAGGAAGTAATTGATTAGAAAATTAGAACAAATTCAGATTAAAATTTTGTGTTTTCTTTTTTAAATCTGAGGTTGTCATCCAGGATAGGATAGGCATGGTAATGGAAACAGTAATGGACTAGAAATCCAGTTTCTTGAATTTTGGTTCCAGCCCAGCTATTCATGCCCTGGTAGTAAGCAAGTTGCTTAACTTTTATATGCCTCATAGTTCTCAGCTGTGAAATGAAACAATTTAATTAAGATGACTTATAAAGACTATAATACCTGTACCCAAAATACATGCAGACATCCTAAAGATTCACCTTTTAGACTATAAGAGCAACCTTTGAATAATTTGTACTACCCCATTAAACTGAACTCTCAGTGTTGACGAGTAAAAATAAAGGGGTTTATACCAAAGGACTGTTTTCTAGAAAATAAAACTCAAAGCCATCTTCATAAAATTGTTTTAGTTCTCAATTCATTAGCCTTCTTTCAGCTGTCATCAAGACGTTTGTAGAACTAAAAGCCCAACTCTCAATAACCCCTGGTTGGAGTGCATTCCTCTGAACACCAACCCAGCACCTGAGAGAATTCTAAAATAAAATGTAAGAACATGACCAAAGACCATCAGAAGTTTACTTAACTAAAAATATTCACAAAAAGAATGAGCTAGCTATGTTTATAGCAACTCCCTTCTCTGTTTACAGTCTTTGTCAAAGATTATTACTAGGCTGCATTTCTTAGAGGTCAACTTATTTAATTATTCTTCTGCCAAACTTACACAACCAATAGATTTACTTAGCTCTTGTCTTTAGGTTCAAGAACTTATGACCATTATCCATTGTGACGAAAGGTCTCATATCACATACCTTTGGCTTTTCTTGACACTGTATACCCCAGCTTCATTTTACCTGACTTTATTTTCGCTCACATCTTGATCCATGACCTCTCTCCTTTCTAGTGGATATTTTCATTCTTCCAACTTGATGATCTGTAACATGGAATCCTAGTGATCACCACCCATTTTCCAAATTATTCTGGGGCAATGTAACCCCCTGTGTATTCCTTTTTTCTAATAATGGTATCCATAGACCCAGAGTTCCCTCATGTGACTCAGCTTGTAGGGTGAGAATTTTGTTGTTTTTGCTGTTCTCCTATACCAATACCAATAAGACACCAATGCCCCAATTACATATGGAAGAACCCCACCTAGATCTTTATATTTAATTCCCTTGCTTCTTTTATTTCATCTGTTCTCTTTGTACCACTCCCTCCAACAACATTTAATGTCTCTTCATTAATGAATACATTCATTTATTCAACAGTTTCGGGACCTAATACTGCCTTTAATCCCCAGTTTAAAGCTTAAGGTCTCCATTAACATTGACAGAAATTCTAGATGCCACCTGGTTTCTACTCAAGTAATTACTAGGCTTGACCCAACTGTTGGAGCCTACTCCACCTGGGACCTCTGCGGCTAACCATTGCTGCATGGAAATTGCCCTGCATCCCTGTAATTCCCTGTCCTCTCCTGGAACCTTAATTCTCAAAGAAACAACTGGGTCTTACATTAGGTCTCAGCCCCTCTTCCCCTCCTGCCCTATCTTCTAGTAAGTGTAACTCCCACACTCATGCCTTGGGCCTTCAACCTTTGTTTTAAGACAGGATTATTTCCTAACCAAAATTCAAATGTAAAGAAAATCCATTTCTAGAGCAATACTCCCCATTTTTAAGTGGATCTTGGTAGCTGCACCTTATTATAATGGAATATAAGTTGGAGAAGTAGGACAGGGAGTTAAATGAAGTATAGGATTTAGGTCATTACTGCTTGTCAGACAAAAGTCTCATAATCAGGCAGCTCCTCAGGATCTGACTCTCAGGATGAGTTGTGGAACAACCTCTAAAGATTTGCTAAGAGCAGTTGGAAAGAGAAGAATAATAGTTACCAGCCCTTTAATAGCCTTTTGTTATCATTCTGTTTTATCCTGTCACCTTTCAAGTATGGTTTTAAACATTTTTCAAAAGAAATGTTATACAAATAAAAGGAGACTGGTCTTGTTTTGGTATAGGTGTTCAGTCCCAGAGCCTGAGTTTTACTCAGTAGATCTCTGGCACCTTCTATTCTGAATTGACCCCATCTTTGGAACCCTAAGCTCAAAATACAGACCAATTGGACTTCAATTGGATTTAGGAAAATGCCTAGAAGAACTGGGAACACTTTTTAAATGCAACTTTCCAGAATTAAGTGATAAAACAATCCTAATTTCTAAGAGATAAAAATACAAAGTGATCTGACAAATTTTAAATATCGAAGAAACTTTCAGGAATAGGCAATAAATAACCAGTATCACTGAAATTCCAAATTTCTAAAACTAGAGTCACTCCTTCAGTTACATGAAAACCTTGTAAAATTTTAAAAGAATTGACATTCACAAATTTAAGAGTGGAAAATAACACTTTTCTCCAGGGTAGAAAGAATCATTCTTTTTCCAATGTGCAATAGCAACTCTATTGCACGAGTATATTGACAATACCTATGTTCCTTTCAACTAATACCCATCACAGAATCTGAGCCTCCCTATTACTCTTTTAGTTTATCTTAAGTATTTTTTGAGTTCTCCCTATTTGCAGAGTACTATGCTAGATGATTCTTAGAATGTTAAAAACTAAAAGTTCCTTCACAGATTTATCAGTTATTGCTGTATCTAGGAAATAGGGCATATGCACATAGACTATTAAAAAGCACAACATAATATACAATAAAAACCATTGAGAATGGTGCTTATGGACTATTAAAGAAGAAAAAAAAGAATAATGTCCCCACTGTATGTTTGTCTCATCTTGTTCTATTATTTTTCCTTCTCCATATTTGTTCCAGTCCTCTCCCTTGTCTTCCTTTCTGTCTCCATTGTCTGTGCAGATGATTGTATTCCGGTCTTTCTTCCTCTCTCCCCCAACTCTTCCTTTTCATCTTTATATTTAATTCTCTTGCTTCTTTCACGTCATCTTTCTCTTTGTACCACCCCTTCCAACATTTAATGTCTCTTCATTAATTAATGCATTCATTTATTCAACATTTATTAAGTGCCTCTCATGATTCTGGACACTGCTAGATGACATTTAGTGATGAAGGTGTGGTTTCATAGTGCAGGGGAAGGTAGAACAGTAAAAAGATACTAATTCCCCATGTAACAGGAGCTATGATAGAGAGGTGAGTGGGTTTAGTGTTCCCTCAGAAGAGGGACACCTACCCTAGACCATGGAGGGAAGAGTGAGTAAGGAGTAAAATTCTGAGGGAGTTGAAAAAAGTGAATTTTGAGCTCAATATTGAAAGGTGAATAGAAGTTATCCAAATACAGTGGAAAAAAGAAAAGATAAGTTGGGCAAAGGCACAAGGGCAAATATGGAAGAATGCAACCCTGGTACATTTGGATAACTTCTAGTATGTGGGAAAAGGAAAAAAGTATGATAGGGCTAGAGAAATGATATGGCCTTAATAGGAAGTGGAGCTTATTTTTGCTATTTGTTATAAAAAAAAGTTTATGTCTGTTTATTTGCATGGCTACCTCTGCAATATAGTCTTCAAACCAAAGAATTCTGTCTTATTCAATCTTAGTTCACCCTCCTTGCCTAGCACAGTATTCAGCCTACAGCTCAGAATTTTTCAAGTGTAGTTATATTTCTCAAAAAAAATCTTAATCAGATTTTTAGTTGTATGTCCCTTGCTTTTTTGCTTTATCAATGAATTTTAATAGAAAACTTTTAAAATATGATTTAAAAGAAAAAAGTTTCCATGTGCTGAAAAATATTTTTTCTTAACACTTTCTCATAGATTTACAAAAAGCATTATACATGTTTATGTTTTACTTATTCTCCAACATAAACTAATTGTTTTAGAGATGTGTGGGTGATTTTTTTGTTTTAATTCAAATTATGGTACCAGGATGTCTTTTGCTTGAAAAAGTATTTTCTAGTACTTTAAGAGTTTTTCTTCTCCAATTTCTAGTTTTCAGAGCAATGATTATGTCTATGCCACAAACTCACTGTTATACTTTTAAAATATAACAACTGGTAAATATCTTAAATCTCTAATTATTAATCTGAAATTTTCTAGACTTTTTGTCTTAAACCTAAAACTTGAACCTTGAACAATAAACAGCAATGCAGACTCTTTCCAAGTTTTCCTGTTCCCTCCTTAGACAAGCAGTAGTTTCTTCAGCTCTGGCTATCCCAGCAGATCTGAAGGATCACAGCCACTACGGTGGCAGCCTACCGTTGACACTGAACTTGTGGTTAATTGTGGAGTTCTGCCACAAAACCACCTCACTACCACAAGCTGGACACTTGCCCAGGAGAGTGACAAACTGCCAGGCCAAGCAATCTACAGGAGGCAGCAAGAGCAAACTGCCTTTTGCCCCAGACAGCAGTCATTTCTGGATTCCAAATGGAGCCAGCAGCAGGGTACACCAAAGAAAAACTTAGAAATATGCTTTCTCCACCAGACCTACTTAAAATGTATTCATGATGTTTTGCAAGGGAAACTCAAGGGAATTCATCCATTCATTATCTAGTATCATCAATTAATGGGAGGCTATTCGTTAATGTTTTTTAAGTGGGATGAGATTGGAAATAAAAACATATTAATCTCAACTGCTATGTGAACCAAATACATATGATCATTGCAAATAGGAGCAAATAATGTGTCTTTGTGTGTGTCACTAAGCTGCACACAGCAGCACAGCAGCTCTGGGAATTTTTACTGGAAAGGCAAAGTCGCATGATGTGAAGGGAAAAAACTTCAGGATCAGTCTGATCTAGTGACCCCATTGTAGCTTCATGACCTCAGAGGTTACTTAATGTCTCATGTTACCTACTTTATCTACAAATTGGGGATAACAACATCCCACTGTTGGGTTATAAAGTAAATGACATATGTACTATAACTAACAATTAGTAAATACTCACTAAATGTAAATAAGTTTATTTTTCTTATATCTACTCCCTCTATACCCTCCTCCATCTTTTTAGATCTGCCCAAGTTTCTATTCATTCTGAGTTTTCAAAAAAGATCTCCAGATTATACCATCTGTTCAACTCTTTCTTAAGGCTTGCTTTCTTTATTTTAAATTTTTTTGTAGTTGTAGTTGGACAGAATGCCTTTATTTTATTTGTTTATTTTTATGTGGTGCTGAGGATTAAGCCCAGTGCCTCACACATTCTAGGTAAGCACTCTGCCACTGAGCTACAGCCCAGCTCTAAGGCTTACTTTCAATGTTATTTCATTCCACTAAATCTTTGTCTTAACACCTCAATCAAACATACACATCAGTAGCTCTTTTTCATCACAAAGCAAATGATACAGGAATGCTAATGCCTCTGTTTTAATACTATAAATGAAGAAATTTTTAATACATTAATTTTTTAACGAATGACTACATATTATCATATCCTATGGGCCTGCATATCTTAGCTCTCATTCTGCAGAAAAAAAAGTGTTGATTTAGAGCCTATAAGCAGTAAAGTAAGAAAAAAAATCAAACCTTAGCAACCAATTTTATCCATAATACCATTAAACATAGTAATGGCAACTTAGCGAAGCCCTAAGGAACTTAGCAAGACCCTATCTCTAAATAAAATTTTTTTAAAGGACTGAGGATATGGCTCAGTGGTAAAGCACCCATGGGTTCAATCCCCAGTGCCTCCAAAAAATGTGATTTACAAAAGTTTGTTCATTCATTATCAGGTGCTAATTAGATACTAAAGCTATAAGTATGAATAAGATAATGGTTGTTGTCCTCAATTTGGTAGAAGAGAAAATATAAAACAAGTGAAGCACAATGAAAAATGCTCACAGTTCTTACCAAGTATGTTGGTAGGACAAAGAGGAGTTCACAGAGGAAGAGATGTTAGCCTGGGTATTGACAAATAAATAGGGACTTTCTGGATGGACAAGAAAGTAAAGCATCTAGACAGCAGTACATGCAAAGCCAAGAAAGTATGAAACATCATGAACACTTCTGGAACTGTAACCAGATTGGTGTTTTGAGGTGGAGGGAGGATGGGCATAGAAAAATGAGGTTGGATAAATATGTGGAAGCCAAATTATGGGATGCCCTCTAGGTTATTCTGAGTGGTCTATACTTTATTCATTCATTCATTCATTCATTTTTAATTATTTTTTTTAGTTGTAGTTGGACACAATATCTTTATTTATTTTTATATGGTGCTGAGGATCAAACGCAGCACCTTGCATGTGCTTGGCAAGAACTCTACCTCTGAGCCCCAGCTCCAGCCTCTGAACTTTATTTTTCATGAGTAATAAAAACATAAAATAAAATAAAGCCAGGTGTGGTAGCACACTCCTGTAATCCCAGTGTCTCGGGAGGCTGAGACAGGAGGATTATGAGTTCAAAGCCAGCCTCAGCAACTTAGCGAAGCACTAAGCAACTGAGTGAGACCCTGTCTCTAAATAAAATTCAAAATAGGGCTGGGGATGTGGCTCAGTGGTTGAGTGCCCCTGAATTCAATTCCTGGTACCATAATAATAATAATAATAAAGATTTTTAAAAGTGAGGGAAATGAATGATCCATTTTAATTGCATTTCAAAAATCAAAGCTGGTACTGCATAGAATAGTTTGGAAGAATATGAGGTCAAGCTAAGAAAATCATTTAAGAAAACATTAGAATAGGCTAAATGAAAGCTAAATCTCTGTAAGGCGATGGTAGATTTGGAAAAGAGGGATTAAATTAATAGATAGCTACAGAACTTTCTGATCAATTCTAAAGAGTTAAAATGGGGAAATAAGGGCATAAAGAAAGATCCTCAGGTCTAGCCTAGGCAACTAGAATATCTTGAAACCATTAATGAGGATATGAAGTACTACAAATCCTGAGTGCATGCCTCAGGAGACTGAGGCAGGAAGATCCCAATTTCAAGATTAGCTGGGCAAATTAGCAAGATGCTGTCTCAAAATAAAAATAAAAAGGGCTAGAGATGTAGCTCAGTGGTAGAGCATTTGTTTAGCATTCATGAGGCCCTGGACTTCATTCCTAGTAATACACATCCAAACATACACACACAGGTGGGGGCGGTGAGAGAACTAGATGAGTAGTTGAGAGTGAAGATTAAGACTTTCATTTTGAACAGGTTGAATCCAAGTGGAAATGTTTCTTGCCATTGGATATATGAGTGTGAAGCTCAATCTGGGATAGAGACATATATTGGAAGCCTATAATATATAGGTAGAAGTGGAACCCTGAGAGAAAAATGAATATTCCCAAGGAGAGTATATATAGCATGAGAAGCAAAGAGGATCAATTTTTTAACTCTGAGAATTTCAACATGTAATGGACAAAGAGCAAAAGAATTGCTCAAAGGGATGACTGTGAAGGAAGCAACAAAGCTAGAAAGAAAGTCAGGCAAGAGTAGTGTCACAAATCAAAATGAGACCACCATTTGACCTAGTTATCCCACCCCTTGGCATATACCCAAAGGACTTAAAATCAGCATACTATAGTGATGCGGCCACATCAATGTTCATAGCAGCTCAATTCACAATAGCTAAGCTATAGAACCAACCTACAGGCCCTTCAATAGATGAATGAATGAAAAAAATGTACATATACACAATGGAATATTACTCAGCCATAAAGAAGAATGAAATATAGCATTTGCCAGTACATAGATGGAACTGGAAACTATTGTGCTAAGTGAAATAAGCCAGTCCCAATAAGCCAAAGGCGGATATGTGAATGCTGACTCAGGATGGCGGGTGGTAAAGCTTCACGAGATTGAGAACAGTGGGAGGGAGGAGGATGGGAATGGGAAAGACAGTAGAATGAATTGGACATAACTTTCCTATGTTCATATATGAATACATGACCATTGTAACTCCACATCATGTACAACCACAAGAGTGGGAATTTATACTCCATGTATGTATGATATCTCAAAAATACATTCGACTGTCATGTATAACTAAAGAGAACAAATAAAAAATAAACAAATAAAATAAAGACAAAAAATATCAAAATGTGGAAGGTTTCAGAAAGGAGGACAGAAAACATAAAACACCATACTCTAAAAGATGAGGAGAGAGCTGGGCACCATAGCACATACCAATAATTCCAGTGACTCAGAGGCTGAAGCAAGAGGATCACAAATTCGAGGACAGCCTCAGCAATTTTGCAAGGCCCTAAGCAACTTACTGAGACCCTGTCTGAAAATTAAAAATTAAAAAAAAAGGGCTAGGGATCTAACTTGGTGGTAAAGTGCCCTTGGATTCAATCCCAGCACACACACACACAAAAAAAGTCATTAGTGACCTTATTTTTTTCTTAATGTTTTTTAGTTGTAGTTGGACACAATACCTTTATTTTATTTATTTTTATGTGGTGCTAAGGATCGAACCCGGGGCCTCACACTTGCTAGGTGAGCGCTGTACCACTGAGCCACAATCCCAGCCTCCATTGGTGACCTTATAATGAACAGTGGCCATAGTAGGTAAAGAAATCAAACAGCAGTGAATCAGTGAATGGACGAATGAATTAATACTTATGTTAGCATTAACAAAAATTTTAATTCTAGAAAGCCAGGAAAAAGCTGTACCTTTAAGTTTCATCATTACTTTTACTAGTTTTAGCCTTTAAAATAAACATAATTTGAATAGCTACTGGTAGAACAGTAAATCCACATATCCATTTTTCTCCTGTATTAAAAAAAATAAAACAACAGATTGCCCTTACTGGAATACAATTTTTCCTACATTTTTATAAATAAGTTTTTATAAATTAGCATTTACTCTGTATTCATAGTGAACTCATAGGAATACAGAATATGACAGTGAGATTACAGAGTCTGTATATTATAGAAACAAATAGAAACATCTAACATAGCTCTAAGGATTTGTTGGGTTTTTTTTTTTAATGAAAATTATCCAGCTCTAAAGAGTAGTATAATCTGAGTCTGATTATTTTTCCCTTGTACCCTTTTGAAATCAATGAGACGTCTCCACTTTTTAAAAGACTCATGATAAAATGACTTAAATGGTCTTGACCAATATTCTTTGCTTAAAATCACTATATTTTCACCAGCTCTAAAAATAGTAAACAACCAACTAAATGTACTAATTAAAAGCAAAATATAGACTTGTACATTTAGAGAATTTTTTAATGTTTGGTCAAATAATTCAGATAAAACCAAGAGTTTATGTTCCTTTCCTGATAAATAACCAGGATTAACTGCAGTGCTTCAGTTCTTAACCTAACATCAATCTTCACTAGAATTATTCTTGGACTGTTCCCAGTGACAACTCTCTAGCATAGTTTGGTGCTATATTAAATGTAAGTGCAAACTGTGAAAAATAACAAGAACCCTTATATTAATTCAAGGTTTTAATACTGTATTTTGGGGATGTGTAATCAGGTTTCAAGGGAGAGCTGACATCCACTCTAATATGCACAAGACTTTAAACAAATAAAACTATGACTCTTTAACCAGTAAACCTCGGGAGTATGACTGATTTTATTCCTTAGTGACTCTCCTTTTTACAGGTGAAAAGGTTTACATCAGACTTCCCCTCATTATAACCTCTCAAATGTTGTCTGGACTAGCAACCCACTCTCTTTAAACAAATACCAGCCAACCAGGAAACCATGAGGTTTTATTGTGCTATAAAATAGACCAGACATTTCCAAACCTTCATAGGAATGAACCTGACTAAATCTTTACTAAAAATAGTTTCAAAATAAACTGTGGGCTCCAAGTTTCTCTAACAATCAAAATTCCTTCATCCTTCATCAGTCTTGCTCTCAAGCTCTTTATTCTTCTAGAGCTATATTACAGGAAGTTTCTCCCGGCACATATTCACAATAAGGACTAAAAGCTCCACTTCTATCTGCTTATGAGGCATAAGAATGGAGAAAAATGTTAGTTTCACTTCTTGCATACATTCACATTCTTCAAAATTCGTTTTCCAACTTTCCCGGACACCACTGGCCCCTGAATTATGATCTACTTCTTGTATCATAAGCATGTAAAGCCTGAATTTTGCAAAAAGGATTTTCACTTTGAAAAATCAGATCCCCTTTGATTCCAATCAGCAAATATTCACTAATAAGTCCTGTCCTAGGCACCCTCAAGGAATGTGTGTTGCGCACTTTGGTGTTTTTGTGCTGTATTTTGTATGTGTGCATGTATATTTGTTGGGATAGGATCAACTATAATGGTCAGTGGGTACAAGACATACACAAATAACTGTACTACAAAATAGAATGTCCTAAGAGATAGCCAGATTACAATGGAGATCAGGAAGGATGACAAGTAGATAGGATTTAAAATATATCCTAAAGAATGGGTAATATTTAGAGATAAAGAAGATGGCATTGCAATGGAGAAAAAATACTTTAAAGTGAAGAACATATTCATGGAGTCATTGTTTCATCAGAACATGAAGAATAATAAAAATTAAATATGAAGAAACAATAGCACTTGAGTTCTCTAAACCTCTAATTCTCACAACAGTATGCAGGTCATAATAATCTTCATTTTACATATGCAGAAATTGAAGCCCAGAGAGATAAGTAATTTGGCAAAGATTATACATCTAGTAATTGGTATATCCAGGATGTGAACATAGACCCTTTGGCTCCAGAAACTCCTATGAACATTCCATTTTATCAGTAACTTTTTTTTCCAGTATTGGGGATTGAACACAAGGGCACTCTATCATTGAGCTACTTCTCCATCCTTTTTATTTTTTGAGACAGAGCCTCACTAAGTTGCTGAGGTTGGCCTCAAACTTGCAATCCTCCTGTCTCAGCCTCTTGAGTCACTGGGATTACAGGCATGCATTACCACAACCAGTTTGTATCAGTAATTATTAAACTTTGGTACATAATAATCATGCAGATACATTTTACCCAGATGATAAAAATATAGATCACTGAACTGAACCCTAATCCCAGAGATTCAAATTCTATAATCCCAAAATAGGACTACAGAGGGGCTGGGGATGTGGCTCAAGAGATAGCGCGGTAGCGCGCTCCCCTGGCATGGGTGAGGCCTGGGTTCGATCCTCAGCACCACATACAAACAAAGATATTGTCTCTGCCGAAAACTAAAATGTAAATTTAAAAAAATTTTTAAAAAAATAGGACTACACAATCTGCCAAGCACCTCAAGAAACCCTATTGCAGGATGTCTAGGAACCATTATCCTAAAACAGACTAGTATAGTTTTGAATAGGACCTAGAATGGAATGGGCCATACTTAATGATGTTATGGACTAAATTTTGTTCCTCCAAAATTCATATGTTGAAGCCTCAACCCCCCGTGTGGGTATATTTAGAAATAGGGTGTTTAAAGAAGTAAAAAGTAATTAAGTTTAAATGAGGTAATAAGTGTAAGACCCTAATCCACTATGACTGATATCCTTATAAGTGGAAGAGACACCAGGGTACACACCCAGAGAAAAGGCCAGGTGGGGATACAGTGAAAAGGCAGACATCCTCAAACCATGGAGAGAGGCCTCATGAGAACCCAAGTCTGCTGACACCCTGATCTTGGACTTCCAGCCTCTAGACTGTGAAATTAATTTCTGTTGTTTACACTACCTGATTCTGTGGTATTTTGTTATGGCATCCCAGTAGTCTAACACTATGAGCTAAATTAAATTAACTCCCTGCCTCTCTAAACCATATACATCTGTCATATATCAAGAGCTGTCCCAAAGAAGATTCCTAATTCATAAAAGTTCATATCTATATTGCATTTTATAATTTACAAAGCCTTTCACATGCTTTGCTGCACTTGAACTTTGTAACAGCCTATGAGGTAACCAAAACTCAATAAGGCAATCATCAGTAGGACTTGTTTAATAAAAGTTTAGAACTGAGTTCAGGACTTCTGACCCCAGGACTTAAGCTTATTTTTCCTGCACACAACTGCACTCAAATATGTTAAAAGAACCATCTGAGGAAATGTTTTTCTTTAGCTCTAGGGAGTAAATAGTTTTACCCCTCAAGAGACATGCCCAAATGTCAATAGCGAACATGAGATGAGAATACTGTGCAAGATTCCCAATGTTCAGTAATATAGGCAGTAACAAAATGCTCCCATTTATATGTGTTAAGATTATGCTTTTGGTTCTTTAGGACACAAACTTTTGAGTGGTTTTCTAATAATGGAAATAGTTTTGATCAAATGTCAAGTGACATAAATGTGTACAATGCCAGACTATTAAATGGAGTACTGCTTAAGAAGTAATAAACACTGTAAATATAGGGGAAAAGGTGCAGGCACCAACTTTCTCAACAAGAACCCTAAAACTCAAGAAATAAAACTAAGAATCAATAAGTGGGATGCCATTACATTAAAAATCTTCTGCACAGCAAAGGAAACAATTAAGAGCATGTGGAGAGTCTACAGAACGGGAGAAAATCTTTTCCAGGTGCTCCTCTGACAGGGGATTAACATCCAGATATATAAAAAACTTAACACCAAAAAAAGCAACCCAGGGCTAGGGTTGTGGCTCAGTGGTAGAGCACTTGCCTAACATATGTGAGGCACTGGGTTTGATTCTCAGCACTGCATATAAATAAATGAACAAATAAAGTAAAGGTCCATCAACAAAAACAAAAACAGTCTAATAAATTAAAAAACAAAAACAATCTAATAAATTACTGGGCAAAGAACTAAAACATACATTTCTAAAAAAAAGAAACACAAACACCCCCCCCAAAAAAATGTGAAAAATGTTCAGTATCTATAACAATCAGAGAAATGCAAATCAAAACTACACTAAGATTTCCCCTCATTCTGGTAAAAATGGCAATTATCAAGAACACAAATAATAACAAATGCTGGCAAGGATGTGGGGGAAAAGGGACACTCACACACAGTTGGTAGGACTGCAAATTAGTGCAACTGCTCTGGAAAACAGTACGTAAATTCCTCAAAAAACCAGGAATGGTATGATCTAGTTATTCCAAAAGATGTATGTATACAAAAGAACTAAAATCAGCATACTAGTGTAATACAATCACTTCAATGTTTATAGTAGCTCAATTCACAATAGCCAAATTATGGAATCAGCCCAAATGCCCATCAATAGATGAATGGATCAAGAAAATGTATATAAATACAATGGAGTTCTACTTAGCCATAAAAATGAATGAAATTATAGCATTTACTGGAAAATGGATGGAAATGGAGAACACTGTGCTAAGTGAAAAATGCCAGACTCAGAAAATCAAGAGTCAAAGGTTCTCATATGTGGAAAAATAAGGGAAAGAAGATGGGAAAGGATTAGATATCATAAAGATATAGGAAAGATCAAAGGAATAGAAGGAGATAGAGAGAGAGGAGAGATGGAAAAAGGCAGGAAATATGGAAAAAATGAATTTAACAAAGTCACAAACCATACAAAAACATATTTATGAAACTTCACCTTTATGTACATGTTAAAAAGAACAATCAAAATTAAAATCATTTATGATAATTTTATTAAGTTATTTAATAAAATGAAATTATTTATTTAAAGATAAGTAAATAAGGGCAAACTTTGTTAGGTCCCCTTTCAGATTGTGGGAGTTCTGTTTCTAAGCACACTTAAATAAATCCTATCCTGTGAAAAATGAATAAACAAGGAAAAGGAAGATCAGTAGAGTACAGGAAGGAGAACAGGGGAAGGTGAGAAGGTGGGGAACAAGGATTGAAATCAAATTCCAGCCAGACATGGTGGTGCATATCTGTAATTCCAGCAGCTCAGGAGGCTGAAGCAGGAAGATTGTGAGTTCAAAGCCAGCCTCAGCAATGGCGCTAAGCAACTCAGTGAGACCCTGTCTCTAAATCAAATATAAAATAGGGCTGGGTATGTGTCTCTGTGGTTGAGTGCCCCTGAACTCAATTCCCAGTAACCCCCCCCAAATAAAAAACCAAAGAAATCAAATTCCATGCATGTATGATTTTGTCAAGATGAACCCAACAACTATGTATAATTAGAATGCTCTAATTTTAAGAAGTCATAATGAAAAAGAAAGCAATTAAGTTCCTTTACTTTCATTTTCTTTCCTTTTGCTTGTACTTCCTTTTTTTTTAGATTAGCAAAATTAACTAAGAATATTTAAATTGATATTCACAAAAAACAGTGTCAAAAATGTGTAAGAAATTTCTCCAGATCCAGTACAGGAAGGCAAATTCTAACTCTGTCTTCTTTACATCCTTTCTTATTAGATAAAGTGTCATTTCTTTAGTGGCATGTGTGAGTTTGTATCCTTTGAGAAGCAGATGTAGAGACAGAATTAGACATGCTAGAAATGTATTGGGAGAAATGTCTGTGAAGGATAAAGGGAAATTAACCAAAAAAGTAAGGAGAGATTTCAGACTCTGGTGAGAGTCTAGTAGTAGTGAAACAGGGGGAAGGAAGGAGAGTAGGTAGAAAGAGCCTGGAACTACAGTATACTTTTAAGGAAGTTTCAACCAGGTGTCCTTGGGCCTAACTCATCTAGTAAAAGAATCCCTTGTCAAACAGTAACAGGCCTAATGTACCCCTGCTTTCACTGGGTAAGAGACGCCCAAGGGAAGTGTTACTCGTCACAAAAACAAATGGATCCAGAAAGGTAAGGGTCCAACAGTCAATTTTGCTTCCCACAGCAGAAGATCTAAGTAGCATGTTTCCATGGTTGCCACAGTCCATCCATTGCTCTGGAAAGAAATGCTGCAGTATGCAGATTTAGGGTACAGATCTTTCTATGAGCCTTTCCTCCTGAAGGAAACAGAATAAAGAGGTTAGTGAGATGAACCAGAAACCCAAATGCTGCAGTTGTACTTCAGATCAGTAACTAATATTCATCTTCTCCAACCTCTATCATCCATTCTAATTCCCCTGAACCTTCAGCTAGTACCTTGGCAAGCCTTATAATGTGACCCAAATCTTCATTCCTATGAATGAAGACTGAGCCTTTGGCAATCATACCCTTTTTAAGTCAGATTTGTTGCATATGTCCAACACATGAGCAACATGAAAAGACAAGGGAAGAAAGTGCTCCAAACAAATCAAGATACCACATTATTAGAATCCATGGCTAGCACAGCAAGAGAAATTCCAGAGAAAAAGTTCAGGATGTACATGATTAAAAAGTTCTGTGAATTAAAGGATGAAATAATAGAGCAAATACAGGCAGCAAAAGATCATTTCAACAAAGAACTACATAAACAAATACAGGAAGCAAAAGATTACTACAGTAGGAAGATAGAGGTTCTAAAAAAAAACAGAAATCCTTGAAATGAAAGAAACAATAAACCAAATTAAAAGTTCAATTGAAAGCATCATCAATAGAGTAGACCACTTGGAAGATAGGACATCAGACAATGAAGACAAAATATATAATCTTGAAAAGAATGTAGACCACACAGTGAAAATGGTAAGAAAACATGAGCAGAAAATTCAAGAAATACGGAATAGCATAAAAAGACCAAATTTAAGAGTTATTGGGATAGAGAAAGGTATAGAGTTCCAAGGAATGAACAATTACTCAATAAAATAATATCAGAAAATTTTCCAAACACGAAGAATGAATTGGAAAGCCAAATTCAAGAAGGCTACAGGAGCCAAATGTAAAAAATTACATCAGATCCACACCAAGGCACATTATAATGAAAATGCTCAACATACAGAATAAGAAAAGAATATTAAACGCCACAAGAGAAAGGAATCAGATTACATATAGAGGTCAACCAATTAGGATAATGGCAGATTTTTCAACACAGACCCTGAAAGCTAGAAGATCCCAGAACAACATATATCAAGCTCTGAAAGAAAATGGATGCCAACCAAGAATCTTGTATCCAGCAAAATTAAGCTTTAGATGTCATGATGAAATAAAAACCTTCCATGATAAACAAAAGTTAAACGAATTTACAGCTAGAAAACCGGCACTATAAAACATCCTTGGCAAAATATTCCATGAAGAGGAAACAAAAAAACAACAATGAAAATCAGCCAAGGGAGGTATTACCCTAAAAGAAAAACTAACCAAAGAAAACAAGTCAAGTTAAATACCACAAAAAACAAATATGACTGGGAATACAAATCATGTCTCAATAATAACCCTGAATGTTAATGGCCTAAATTCACCAATCAAAAGACACACACAAGCACACTGAATTAAAAAAAAAAAAAAGACCTAACAATATGCTGCCTCCAGGAGACTCATCTAATAGGAAAAGACATACACAGACTAAAGGTGAAAGGTTGGGGAAAATCATACCATTCACATGGACTGCAGAAACAAGCAGGGGTCTCCATCCTCGTATCAAATAAGGTAGACTTAAAGCTAAAGTTAATCAAAAGGACATTTCAAGGGAACTATACACCAACAAACCATAACAATTATAAATATATATGCCCCAAACAATGGAGCTTCTATGTTCATCAAACAAATTCTTCTCAAGTTCAAGAATCAAATTGACCACAACACAATAATCTTGGGTGACTTTAACACACTTCTCTCACCACTGGATAGATCTTCCAAACAAAAGTTGAACAAAGAAACTATAGATCTCAATAATACAATCAATAACTTTAGAATATTTCATCGTTCAACAAGCTAATACACTTTCTTCTCAGCATCACATGGATCTTTCTCTAAAATAGACCATATAATATGCCGCAAAGCAATTCTTAGCAAATACAAAAAGTAGAGATACTACCCTGCATTTTATCAGATCATAATGGAGTGAAATTAGAAATCAATGAGAAAATAAAAAATAAAAGTTACTCCAATACCTGGAGACTAAATAACATTCTACTGAATAAACAATGGGTTGCAAAAGACATCAAGGAGGAGATTTAAAAATTCTTAGAGGTAAATGAGAACACAGACACAACATATGGAAACCTGTGGGACACTGTGAAGGCAGTACTAAGAGAAAAGTTCATTGCATGGAGTTCATTCCTTAAAAGAAGAAAAAGTCAACAAATAAATGTGAACATATGCCTGAGAGTCTACATTACATCTCAAAGCCCTAGAAAAAGAAGAACAAATCAACAGCAAAAGCAGTAGAAAGCAGAAAATAATTAGAGTTGAAATCAATGAAATTGAAACAAAAGAAACAAAAAATTGATAAAACAAAAAGTTGGTTCTTTGAAAAAATAAATAAAATCAACAGACACTTAGCTACACTAATGAAGAGAAGGTATTACAAACATAAATGATGAAAGAGATAATATCACAACAGACACTACAGAAATACAGAAGATAATTAAAAATTATTTTGAAAACTTGGACTCCAATAAAATAGAAAATATCGAAGGCATCAACAAATTTCTTAAGTTATATGATTTGTCCAAATTGAATCAGAATGATATGAACAATTTAAACAGACCAATATTAAGTGATGAAATAGAAGAAACCATCAGAAACCTACCAACAAAGAAAAGCCCAGGTCCGGATGGATACACAGCTGAGTTCTACAAGACCTTTCTTTCTTTCTTTCTTTCTTTCTTTCTTTCTTTCTTTCTTTCTTTCTTTCTTTCTTTCTTTCTTATTAGTTGCTCATGACAATACAATGATCTTGATATATATTTGAATCAAATGGGGTATGAATTCTCATTTTTCCATCTGTACAGGTACCAATACTCTTCAATTTATTTCAGGAAATAGAAAAAGAGGGAGCACTTCCAAACTCATTCCATGAGGCCAATATCACCCTGATCCCAAAACCAGACAAAGACACATAAAAGAAAGAAAACGTCAGACCAATATCTCTAATGAACATAAATGTAAAAATTCTCAATAAAATTCTAGCAAATCAAGTACAAAAACATAACAAAAAAGTGCACCTTGATCAAGTGGGATTCATCCCATGGATGCAAGTTTGGTTCAACATGCAGAAATCAATAAATGTAATTCATCACATCAATAGACTCAAAGATAAGAATTATGATCATCTCAATAGATGCAGAAAAAGTATTTAACAAAATACAGCACCCTTTCATGTTCAAAACACTAGAAAAATTAGGGATAACAGGAACATATCTCAACATTGTAAAGGCTATCTATGCTAAGCCCCAGGCCAACATCATTCTAAATGGAGAAAAATTGAAGGCATTCCCTCTAAAAATTGAAACAAGACAGGGATGCCCTCCTTCACCACTTCTATTTAACATAGTTCTTGAAACATTGGCCAGAGCAATTAGACAGACAAAAGATATTAAAGGGATACACAAAGGAAAAGAAGAACTCATCCTGGCACTATTTGTTGATGATATGGTTCTATACTTGGAAGACCCTAAAAGTTCCACCAGAAACTTCTAAAACTAGTAAATGAATTCAGCAGAGTTTCAGGATATAAAATCAACACCCATAAATCAATGGCAATTCTGTATATCAGTGACAAATCCTCAGAAAGGAAAATGAGGAAAACTACCCCATTTACAATAGCCTCAAAAAAAAAAACTTGGAAATCAACTTAATGAAAGAGATGAAAGATCTACACAATGAAAACTACAGAAACCTAAAGAAAGAAACCAAAGAAGACCTTAGAAGATGGAAAGATCTACCTTGCTCTTGGATAGGCAGAATTAATATTATCAAAATGACCAAAAAGCACTATACAACACTACCAAAAGAACTATACAGACTTAATGCAATTCTGATCAAAATCCCAATGACATTCCTCAAAGAAATAAAAAAAGCAATCATGAAATTCATCTGGAAAAATTCATCAGAATAGCTAAAGTAATCCTTAGAAGGAATACTAAAGCAGGTAGCATCACTATACCAGACCTTAAACTATACTACAGAGCAATAGTAACAAATACAGCATGGTACTGGCACAAAAACAGACTGGTAAACCAATGGTACAGAATAGAGGACACGGAGACTAACCCACAAAATTACAATGATCTTATGTTAGACAAAGGTGCAAAAAAACATACATTGGAGAAAAGATAGCCTCCTTAACAAATGCTGCTGGGAAAATTGGAAATCCATATGCAACAAAATGAAATTAAATCCCTATCTCTCACCATGCACAAAACTCAACTCGAAGTGGATCAAGAACCTAGGAATTAAACCAGAGATCCTATGTCTAATAGAAGAAAAAGCAGGCCCTAATCTTCATCATGAGAGATTAGGCCCCAACTTCCTTAATAAGACTCCTGTAGCATAAGAATTAAAACCAAGAATCAATAAATGGGATGGATTCAAACTAAAAAGTTTCTTCTCAGCAAAAGAAACAATCTGTAAGGTTAATAGAGAGCCTACATCTTGGGAGCAAGTTTTACCCTTCACACATCAGATAGAGCACTAATCTCTAAGGTATATGAAGAACTCAAAAAGCTAAACACCCCAAAAAAACAAATAACCCAATCAATAAATGGGCCAAGGACCAGAATAAACACTTCTCAGAAAAGGATATACAATCAATCAACAAATATATGAAAAAAATATTCATCATTACTAGCAATTAGAAAAATGCAAATCAAAACTACTCTAAGATTTCATCTCACTCTAGTCAGAATGGCAGCTATTATGAATACAAACAACAGTAAGTGTTGGTGAGGATGTGGGGAAAAACTCATACACAGATGGTGGGTCTGAAAATTGGTGCAGCCAATATGGAAAGCAGTATGGAGATTCCTTGGAAAACTGGGAATGGAACCACCATTTGACCCAGCTATCCCTCTCCTCAGTCTATACCCAAAGGACTTAAAAACAGCATACTACAGGGACACGACCATGTCAATGTTTATAGCAGCACAATTCACAATAGCTAAACTGTGGAACCAACCTAGATGCCCTTCAGTGGATGAACAGATAAAAAAAATGTGATATATATACACAATGGAATATTACTCAGCAATAAAAGAAAATAAAATTATGGCATTTGCATGTAAATGGATGGAGTTGGAAAAGATAATGCTAAGTGAAGTTAGCCAATCCCCAAAAAACAAATGCCAAATGTTTTCTCTGATGTAAGGAGGCTTATTCATAGTGTGGTAGGGAGCGGGAGCATAGGACGAATAGACGAATTCAAGATAGGACAGAAGGGTAGGAGGGGAAGGGAGAAGGAATGGGGGTAGAAATGATGGTGGAATGTGATGGACATCATTATCCAAAGTACATGTATAAACACACAAATTGTTTATACATGTATTACTTTGTATATAACCAGAGATATGAAAAATTATGCTCTATATGTGTAATATGAATTGTAATGCATTCTGCTGTCATATATTTAAAAATTAATTTAAAAAAAAAATTCAACTTTGGTGATTGGATTTCACGCTACTGAGCCTACTCATAGCCTGCCTCTGCCACCTTGACCACTTCATTCATGTGGCCATAGTACAGTTCCAGGATGGCCAATGGCAAAGAATAGCTTATGTCAACTGGTCTAATTATTATATCCTTTACTCACTACCTCTTTCATGGTGGATGCTTTTTGTTGGGCCATACTATTAACACCAAACTGTTTGTGTTCATCTAGATGTTCCTATCTCAAAATTTCTTATCTCTAATCTTTCAATTCTTTTAATTCCAGGCCCCTGAGAAGACAGGCCATTGGCCATTCCCAGGTCTGTATATACTAGGCTACTTCTCATTCCATAAAAAGTTGATGACTAGTTGCATTGTTCACAGCTCTACTCATTCGAAAGATTTTCCCTTTCTACTTTCTCTCAAGGTTTTCCATGAATGTGGCTATAATATAGCCATGGTTCATTTTTAGCCTCTACCTGCACAGAGAAGATACTCACCCCAAAACCAACTGTAGGCTATCCTCTTGTTCCATTGGCCATACAAGACCCCCATAAGACCACAGAATCAAGCTGGGGAAAGGGTGCTGTTGCAATATGTTATGGCTTGGATATTAGGTATTCCCTGAAAATTTATGTGTGAGTCAATTCACGAATGTTTATAATGAAATGATTAGGTTTTGAGAGCTGTAACCTAGTCAATAGATTAATCTATTTGAAGAATTAATAATCTGAATGGATTAGTGGGTGGTAACAATAGCAGTTTCGGTATAATTGGAGGAATTAGGACAGTGGGGGCATGCTCTTGGGGATAATATTATCCCTGGCATCTTGCACTCAAGCTCTCTCTCTCTTCCTGTCTATCATGAACTGAGCAACCTTCCTCTGCCACACCCTTCCATCATAATTTTCTGCCTCACCTTGAGTCCAGAGCGATTGAGTTGCTGAACCTCTGAAACCATGAGCCAAATAAACTAAATTTTTCCTCCTTTAAGTTGATGTTGTCAAGTATATTAGTCACAGAGACACAAAGCTTGCTAATACATTATTGTCAGGGACATGCCAGTTTGGGCTACTTGTTATGCAGTTTACTGTATCTTCTGTCCTGCTTGGGCTCCATTCCAGATGTATCATTTTCGTATTACAATAGACTAGTGCTGAGCCTATACAACTTTGTGATTTGACATCTGACAGGACCCAGCTCATAATGTGCACTTCTACACCCATGGTCACTTGGTGCCCCATTGGGGGAGCAACCTGCCTCTAACAGTCCCAATAACTCACCAAGAGTTTTTTTCTCAAACTGCACATAATTCTGTGCTGAAAATGGCATTGCCTTGCCCCAGAATCACAGGAGCCTGCATTGCTATTTACCCAATGGGATTTGTCTTAAAATACTATCTCTTGTGTGAACTGCTGGATTGTATGGCCCTGGTGGCAGGGCTGTTTGTACTGTAACCTGGACCTCCTCACTCAAAGCTGACAGGTTTCAATGTTATTCAGTACATGGAGGAATATTTGTATGTTTAGAATGTGTTGCCTCCAGAGCCCACAGGGGCCTACCATATACTTTATTCCTTCTTTGATATAGCGAATGTAAGATGTAGCAATTTTACTTTCCTTTGGAAGAGATATCTAGGGACCATGGAATCCCTAAAAACTTCATTGAAGTGTCAAATCCTTGAATTGTCACAGGATTTATTGCCAACCCTCTGGAAAACCGTGTCTTACCAAGGCCTGTAGCATGTTAGCTCCTTCTTGCTCATCCTACACAATCAGTATGATGTTATCAATGTAATCTATCAGGAGGGCTGTTCAGGAGTTTAGATCTCTTCAGAGAAGAGTAAGACAAGATAGTTGGAAAGTTAATATATCCATAAGGCAAAAAGTATAAATGAATATCATTGTCTGCCCTTTGGAATGTGAACTATTTCTGATCCTCACCTTTGGCTGTGCTGGGGATTGAACCCAGGGCCTCACACATGCTTTACCACTGAGATACATCCTCGGGCTTCCTGATCCTCACTTCTAATTGGGATAGTAAAGAATGCACTCACCTTACTGATTGCCACATACTATGTGCCTAAAGCCTTATTATCTGCTCTATCAGTTACACAATGTCTAACAAATAGCTACAATTGGGACCACCAACTGCTTGATCATGAACTCCTAAAAATCAAGGTAGGTAATCTAGAGCACCTGTAACAGCATCTAGAACTTAGCAGACATTCTTAAAGCATTTGGTCAGTGAATTATGAGTTTTGGTCTTAAATTATGAGTTTTAAGAAGATGCCTAATAATGTAGGTTGAATTAGATGACCTGATCCCTAAGCTCATAGGGTCATTATGTAAATTAGTTACTATAAAGTATTTACAATGGTGGTTTGCATATAAAAAGCACTCAGTTAATCTAATCAATTTTATTTTTCCAGGGCATAGAGAACTATCAGATATGATAGAGAAATGTGACATTAGGCTAACTCCCTGACCAAACGTTTACATAAAATAGGAGAGATGTGTGTTGTTCTATTTTTTAAATAATTTTTTGTTGTAGATGGACACAATACCTTTCTTTTATTTATTTATTTTTATGTGGTGGTAAGGATCAAATCCATTGCCTCATACCTGCTAGGCAAGTGCTCCTCTACTGAGCTATAACTACAGCCTATATGCATTGTTCTTTAAAGTGAAAGTGCCTGGGATATTTTTCCTAAGGGTGTGAGATTTCCAAGGAAAACTCAAAAGAAAAATGATTTAAAAGCTGGAAGGACACAACTACTTATAAAAACAGATATTTACTCTAATGGGGCGGAGGAGGTCATTGTCATGGACTAATTCATTACCAGGACTATTATTTTTAAAATTATTTCACAAAACCTCAAAGTTGAAATTCTTGACACATGCTTTTTACTATTAATAATGTAAAACATGATCTTGAAATAAGATGAATGCACCTATGCCCACTAGCCATCTCACAAAAGTATTTTCCATGACCTAAACGTCTGTTTCTTTATACAAATAAATACATTAAAAGTACATACATGGGGCTGGGGCTCAGTGGTAGCGCACTTACTGGCATGAGTGAGACACTGGGTTTAATTCTCAGCACCACATGTAGATAAATAAAATAAAGGTCTATCAACAACTAAAAAACAATTTTAATTTTTTAGAAAAGTACATACATGTTTTTCATTTCTGACATAGGTTGGTATAAGAGCAGCTAAAGGAAAATATGAAGGTATAATGATAGAACACATATATCACAAATCTTCACCAGGGTATATCATTTTCTTGTATGGTACTGTGATTCAACAAGACTTGAAGCCAGTATCTCCTGGCATTAGCTTAGTGGTCAAATTTTAAATGATCTTGATAACTCTTGGGGAATAGCCAAGTGACATAAAATTTTTCCCAACAATTGTCACAATGAGAGCTGTGAAACAATTCCAAGGAGGAATCCATACTTGCTACTTTTAAAAGAGCTAGAAATGGGGTTGTTGGATAAGATATAAACATGGTTTCTTTCATCTATAAAGACAAAAAATTCAAGCCACTGTAATGAGTTTCCAATGCTCCTTCTGTTATCAATGCGCCATCTCACAGGCTTAGATGACCTCAAAACTTAGGAAATTGCCCTGTTGCTTTATTGCTGGTATCTCTTTCATTATAGAGCCTTCCAGAATAGTCACCAGACTGAATTTATTCTACCAGTGAGTCAGTTGCCTATTAGCACTTTTGACATCCAGATGGTTTGAGACAAAGGCGAAACCAGGGATAACTCCCAAGTGTAAGCAGTGGAAAGTCTCTTTTGCTACGGGACTGTAGTCTACTGGGCTGTGGGCCAGGGCATGGGTTTCTTTCGCAACATCCCAACACTGCTGTGGCCTTTTCTATAACCCTTAGAAGTCAAGTCACCTGAGAGGCCAAGAGTTAAACTGGCTGTACAGTCTGAACTGTGAAGGTTGGAAGTGAATCCCAATGAACCAATAGTCTGGATATGTTTCATGAATAAACAGAAGTGTTCAAGCTTGGGACCCTAAAAAAATGAAGTTAATATTAGTTATGGAGAAAAATCCTGTTTGTTCTTTTTTTTTAACTGTTGTCATTGATTTTTAAAAAGAACTCAATAATTTTTTAGTACATTAAAATGCTAAAAACACCCTTTAACACATACACACATGCACACACAGATAAAGTGTGTTTATAACCAAATAGAAGAAAATCACTATTGTCTTTGCTTTTAGGTACATTATAATTCAAAGTGTTTGTTCAATATTGTTCAAGCATAAAATTTTGCGTCTGTTTATGAAATGGGAAATGTTTATCTAGGTTCTGATGCCACATAGTCATCTTATGATTATTAAGATAAAGATAAGGAAGTGATAGCTGTTACAATGTTTAGTTCTAGGGCTGGGGTTATGGCTCAGCAGTAGAGCACTCACCTCACACATTCAAGGCCCTGGGTTCGATCCTCATAAAATAAATAAATAAAATAAAAATAAATAAATAAAAATAAAAATAAATAAATAAAATAAAAAGTTATAAAATTAAAAAAAATGTTTAGTTCTGCTGGGCGTAGTGGTATATGCCTATAATCCCAGCAACTTGAGAGGCTGAGGCAGGAGGCTTGTGAGTTCAAAGCCAGCCTCAGCAGATTAATGAAGCAACTCAGGGAAACCCTGTCTCTAAATAAAATATTAAAAAGGGGTCTGGGGATGTGGATCAGTGGTTAAGCACCCCTGGGTTCAATCTCCAGTACCAAAAAAAAAAAAACTTTAGTTCTGATTTTGGGAACAAATTTATCCCAATACTCATTACCTAGAATTTACACATAACAATGTCTTAGTAAGCCAGTGTTTAAGTTTCTGGGGTACTAGATAATGATTTTCAACATCTTTGAAGTTGTGACACCCTATTTTTTGTTAGATTTCACAACTATCCCTCCTGTTATATCATCCCTACATGCCCAAAGGAAAAAAGTAATCTATTATATGTTATTTTAAAAACATTTAAATGAATAAGTTAATTTTGCTTCAGAGTTGTATTTATTGATGTCTTTGTTCTTTATAATTACCTCTTCTTTGATGCCTGAGCCACCATAAAGCTTAGGCCAGAATTAACTTCTCCTCTTGCTATATTCTTTTAGCTCTTTATACAAAACTATATTACGGTATTTTAATGCCATGCTTTTGCTGGAATATTTTAAATCTTCCTCACTGACTTAAATGCAAGGACCATGTCATATTAATCTTTTTAAAAATATTTATTTATTTATTTAGGTGTAGATGGACACAACACAATGCCTTTATTTTTATGTGGTACTGAGGATCGAACCAGGGTCCCGCCCATGCTAGGCGAGCGCTCTACCACTGAGCCACAATCCCAGCCCATATTAATCTTTTTTCCAGAATTTCTACCATAGTGCTTAATATGCAGGAAGAGTCAATAAATATCAGTTGAAGGAGCTGATAAATGAGCAATGATCTTGGAGGCAGAAACATACCAGAATGTCAAAAGTACCAACCAGAGAATCATTATTCTAGAAGTTTAAAGATGTACTCATGTAAGATTATCTGGCCTAGAACTCAAATCCAGTGAGAGAATAGATTAAAAAACATTTAAAAAACTGTGAAATCCTACATAAATGTGAACAAATGTCACCATTGCTTATTACTTAGTAGCCTTCAGGGAATAGTTTCTGAATTTCTGAATCAACAGCCTGTAGAAAACAAGAATGAACTTGACTCATTGGAATAGGAAGACCATGGAAGGATTATTAAATGGAAGCAAGTTGACAAGAAGTTGTCCACTAATATAGTGGAAGTCTAGTTTTGGAAAATTAAACCTTACTGAGAACTTTTTAAATATTAATTTCTGTGTCCTGGTTTATAAATGACCATTTGTTCCGATGCTTCTGATTTGGATAATTCCACATAGCATTCCCAGAAATAAGTGTTACCAGGTATAAAACATACAGGCTTGATTGGTCAAGGAAATGTGTGTTACATTTGGGTAACTCTACCAAGAGACTAAAATAACTGATGCATTTTGAAGTGACCATTGGTAGTAAGCTTCAGTGGTTCTGGAAGAGGCAATAAAAACATCAGGGCAATTTGACAAGCTACTATGGTTCAAATAGATGTTAGAGGTAGTCAAAGTTCACCAATTATGTCAATGATGCTGGATTCCATTAAGTCAATCAGTAACTAAGGAAATACTTAATTGAGATACAATCTCAAACTAGAAAAACAGGACAAATTAAAGAAGAATAATCACATTTCTCGATAGTCACATGCTATCAGACGGCACAATCTGATGTCTGAAAGATAAAGCAGGCAAATTTCAAAAATGGAAAAAGAGGCCATGGGCTAGAGCATGAGTAGTTCCATAAAAGCAGTCAAATGGGGATCTTTCTGAAAAGCAGAGGATGTCCTCACAAAAGGGAATTGCCTAAAAACAACTAGAACATAGTTCCTTTGCTGCAAACATAATCTGCCCAAAGTTACACAGCTAATAAGTTGCAAAGTGGGTTTCTAAAACCAGGCTGACATCAAAGTCCATGTCCTCTCTCTACACTGTACGTTTTTCTGCCAGACAAGGTATAATCATGGTCTATGCCAAACTGCCAGGCTGTATTGTTTTTTATATCCTTTCTGAATCCAGTTTCAGGAAAGCCATAAATCACGCAGCACCAACAGTAGAAATCTTTCTGTTTATTCATCCTACTTGTTAAACCCATAAATATGTATTTATGAATGCCAGTCAATAAAGAGTCTGAAGATGAACTCTAACCAAGTAGTTGGGTTTCTGAATTCAAAACACCTAGCTGAAGTTTTGAAGTAACCAATCTATTTATGAGCTAACAACTAAGTTGTGTGTTAAATTCTTCTGTATTTCCTGAGAATTTTAGAGAAATATGTATTTATTCATTCTTTTGTTTAACAAAAAAAATATTGAGTGCTTGCCATATACCAGTCATTGTAGATAGAAACTAATAGAAAAATATTTCTGCTATTAAGAAGCACAAACCTGAGGAAGGAAGGGGGAAGTAGAAACAGATAAGCAAATAATTAGAGTACAATATAACATGACATTGATACTGGAAACTAAAAATATAATAAATATCGAGCTGCTACACTGGGGGAAAATCCCTCTTCCTAATTCCTGATGTTTCCTTGAAGGTGGAGAGGATTCCACTATTGTAGTCAGTATTCCTAAACTTCCTCCACCCCTCAACTCTTTCCATCCCAGAGGAGAGATGAATTAATATGATCCAAGTATGAAGAAAGTGGGAATGCAACACAAGCCCCTTGTCTCCACCCCATACATCTCCTTTCTTTCTTACTCCTCTTGTCTCCTCCACTTTCTCCCCCTCCCCCTCCTCTTTTCCTCTCCCCCTCCCATCCCTCCCTCCTCCCCTTCCTCCTCTTTCTCTCACTCTAGCTTGTCAACAAAGAAGATAACTTCTGTTCTTACATGCCCTAAGTTTTCTAGAGGCAGAGCCCTACAGAAGTCCAGAACTATCTGTGACTAGGGGTTCACTTTTAAGAATCCCTCTTGTACATAGATACAAACCACATGCTCCAACATTTGTTTTATCTGTAATAAATGCATAAGTCTTAAGAGACAGTAAAGTGCAGTGGTTGGGTAAGTAGATTTCTTTGAAGCCAAACTGTTTTATACACTGAATTTGCCACTCAATAGCTATGTGACTTTGGGCAAGTTACCTAATCTCTCTGTGCTTCAATTCTCCATGCACAAACAGAACTAATAGTATCCATACATAGAGTTATTGTGAAGAATTAATACATATGAGGTCCTTAGAACAGTGCCTCAAGTACTTTAGAAGTTTGAGCTATCATTACTATTATTATTTTAGTCTTTGTCTGACTTAAATCTTTTATTTCTCAATTTGTTAAAATCTCGGGTAGGAAGGAGAAGTGCTACTTATTGGAATCCTCCAACAGTTATGGAAGTTTAAGAAATCTTACACAATATTTTCATCTATAGTTCTTAGCTCCATACTAAATAAAATTAGGAAGATTTTATCAGTGGGTGACAAATGCCAGGCCAAGTATTTGGCCCAAGCAGGATAAATTTGACTCCTATGACCTCCAAAGACTGGAAGACAGCTTCTAACTTGATTCTTAGAGATTATTTCCAGGTCCTTTGGGTTACCTGCATATTCCAGGGGTCCTGCCATGCTCTGGTCACTGTGGGTCCTGCCGTGGGTTTTGCAAAGTCCTTCTTGGAAAGGAAGGCTTTTCTCTACCTAGTCACAATGATTCTTATCCTGGGTTCAGACTTCAGGTAAGCAACAGTATTTGGAATACAATGTGTAAAGAACAATTAAAGAGATATCTACATGGTACCACAGGAATAGAGGAGTCTAGACAGGAAACAGATGGATTACTCCAAAGGAGTGATTAGAATTTAATGAAAGATTTATTTACAAAGGTGTAGGTATAGTAAGGGATAATGAAGCATCAACACAAGAAACTGTGCTCGTTTCAGCAGCACATGTACTAAAATTGGAACGATACAGAGAAGATTAGCATGGCCCCTACACAAGGATGACACGAAAATTTGTGAAGCATTCCATATTTTTTTCTTTGATATAAGGAGGCTGATTCATAGTGGTATAGGGAGGGGAGCATGGGCAGAATAGACGAACTCTAGATAGGGCAGAGGGGTTGGAGGGGAAGGGAGGGGGCATGGGTTATTAATAATGGTGTATTGTGATGATCATTATTATCCAAAGTACAGGTATGAAGACACGAATTGGTGTGAATATACTATGTATACAACCAGAGATATGAAAAATTGTGCTCTATATATGTGTAATAAGAATTGTAATGCATTCTGCTGTCATATATAAATAAAAAATAATTAATTAATTTTTTAAAAAATGAGAAACTGCTCCCACCCATAGACCTGACAAGGCAAAGAGTAGGAGTTACTACTAAAATTCAGAAAGAAAACTATAAAAAAAAAAAGGCTATCTGACAGGAACTCTGTTTTAGAAGATTAATGCAATTCCTGCCAGACCAAATCTTGGAAGAGAGCAAACTAGGGAAATATTGCTATAGTATCACTCTCTTTTGTCCTCCAACCTTCTTCCAGAGCCTCCCAATCCCTGGAATCCAAGCAATAAAACCTGATTAATGTTGTGCAAAAAGGTCAGGCTTTGAGGACATAGGGCAAGTAAAAAATGGTAGAGAGATCACAAAGCAAGCCAGCAGCCCAGAACAGACTGGTCCTTACTGAGGATTTCAATGACCTTTTAGAGGAGGTAATATCTGAGTTAGGCACAGAAATGTAAGTAGGGTTTATCAAGTAGAGAAGTGAATAATGATATTCCAGGCAAAGGGACAGCATATTTAATAACTTACAAACATAAAAAGAATATGCATGGCATATTGATAAAGTATTTCATTTGGCAGAAGCACTTGATACTTTTGGAGAAATGAGCCTAAAAAGAATTGTCAGGACCAGATTATAAAGGCTCTTAAATGCCATGCTAAAGTAATTAGATTCAGTCCTGTAATGAATGAGGATCCATTCAAAGATTTTCAGAGAGAGATCATAACATGGCTATATTAAGTTATAAAAAATACTTCAAATGGTAATATACAGGCTGGGCTGGAGCACTGTTGCCCAACATCATTTTGGAGATCTTTGCAATACCCAGGCAAGATGAAGGTGATTGGCACTAGAACAGGAACAGTGACTATGGAAAGAAGATTCTAGACCTGTTTTTTTAAAATATATTTTTAGTTGTTGATAGACCTTTATTTCACTTATTCATATGTGGTGCTGAGAATCGAACCCAGTGCCTCACACATGCCAGGCAAGTGCGCTACCGGCGAGCCCCAGCCCCAGCCCTAGCCCTCTAGACCTGTTTTGAAGACAGAATTAATGGAACCACAAGGAGTGCTAGAAAAAGCAGGCTTTAGATGAGTATCCAAATTTTTCTAGTTTGAGACACTAGGTATATGGTGATACTATTAATCAGAAAAGTGAGTTCAAAAAGGCTAGTTTTGTGGGAGACTACCCTGATTTCAGCTTTTTACATACAAACTTTGCTGTGCCTATGGAACACTAACTGAGGAAAGTCTAATTAGCAATGGATAATGGACTCTCATGAGGACTCTGGAGAGAAACCTAGGAGCCAGATAAATGGTTTAGAGGACAATTTATTTTTTGTAGCCTATGTAAAACATATCCACCAGAATTTTCTCAACTTCCTTAACTAACAAGGGAAAAAAATGTGATTCATCATATAATGAAATAAACCACAATGAGAGAAACAAATCCACTGCTGATGCTCCTTACTATGGGAAGGGTTTTTCATTTTTTGTTAGAAAAAGAAACTTATAACTCAGAATTGCATGGTAGTTTAGGAGTGTTCTTTAAAAAACAAACATTCCTCAGTTTTTAAAACTTTGCTCTTTAAATTTCTGAGGGCTGTTTGCTCTTTAAATTTTTAACTCATTCATTTTGTAAATAAAATCCAAGTGTTTCCCACAGCAGTTTCATTTTATTATATAAACCCATTTTATTATATAAACCCAGTGACATGCAATTATTCTTCAACTGAGGCATTTGCTAATACTCTGATCAGCAAAGTTACATAATAAATATTTACAGAAGGAATAGATGCATTGGTAGGCAAATGATTAAATGAGAACAAAATTTGTGTTAAAGCAATGTTGATTTTGTTATAAACTTGATATATACATAACAGTTATGTAGGAAACATAATCAAGAGAGAATTAGAAACTGTCTAGTTCTGCTTCATCAGTGAAAGAAAGCCAGATCTATTTAGATGACAGCAAGTTTCTTCTTTGTTTCCAGTTGCTTCAACCACTTTACAGAAAAAGAACTGAAATACTTTTCTTCCACCTCCTTGCTAGATTCAATCACCATAGTTATAGGGTCTCACAACTTGACTTCTTTTATGTAGTTCCCATCACAAGTATTTTTTAATTTAGAAATATGGTTATAATTATCTAAAACAAATGGAAATCTGCCATTTATAGCACATAATGAAGCACAACTGACTTTTTTCTCCTAACTTATCACATGACCATTATGTGACTTAATATGCCTACTAAAATTTTATGGGCTGAGGATGTGACTCAGTGGTATAGTTCTTGTCTAGAATGTGTGAGGTTCTGTGTGCTATCACCAGAACCACAATATAATAACTAAATAAAATTATTGACTACACTTTTGTTATAATCCTCTTTTCAAATTTTTATTCAAAATATCTTTCCCCACCTCCGTATTGATGTAGTTTCTTTGTCTTCAGTGAACAACATTAACACTGCACCTATTATTACTAATTTGCCCAGCCCTCTCAATCCATGTAATAAGTGGAAAGATTTCTTCCTAACTTCTGCCTCTCCAAGGAAGGGAGAGTAGCTGTGTGGAATCTAAAGAGGACTAGACCTCAAGTTCAGTCATGATTAGGCATTTGATCTCTGAGAGAACAGAGCTTACTTCTAGATGACTGAGTTCAAGGTAACAGGAAGATACAAGGAGACTGAAAAATGTTTAACAAATTTTAAACTTTTGTTGATTATTTAATACAAAGTGTTTTATTTGTCTCCTACAGGGTATAATCCATGTCTTAGTCATCTATGTATTTCTCTAAGCACCTAATACAATATCAGTTGCCAGTAGAATGAATTTTTTCTTCTCTCTAATTTTTTGTATTATCCAGTTTTTCTTTAATGAATATAATATATAATATAATAAAAACTCCCAACATTTTGGTTTTTTAATATTTATTTTTTAGTTGTAGTTGGACGCAATACCTTTATTTCACTTATTTATTTTTTATGTGGTGTTGAGGATGGAACCCAGGGTCTCACATGTGCGAGGCAAGCGCTCTACTACAGAGCCACAACCCCAGTCCCCAAAATTTTGTTTTTTAATTAAATATTTTATATAGATATGTGATATTTTTACATAGTACAAATCAGCCTTCCATAACTGTGGGTTCTACATCCCTGAATTCAACCAACAACAGATAAAACATATTTGAAAAAAAATTGCATATATACTGAACATGTACAGACTTTTTTTTCTTGTTACTACTACCCAAACAATACAGGATAACAGTTATTTACAGAGCATTTACCTTGTATTAAACATAACAAGAGATGATCTAAAGTATATGGGATGATGTGTATAGGTTATAAGCAAAAACAACACCATTTTATTTTATATAAGACACCTAAATATCTATAGATTTGGTATCCAAGGAAGATCCTAGAACCAATCCTCCATGCATATAAAGGGACAACTGTAAATATGTATATATGTAAGTATGTGCATATATAATTTTATACATATTTAAAATCATACTTGGAATTGAAGGAAATCATTTTAAACTGACAGGAATAAGTACATAATTCAATTTCAACATCTTATGATAAATTTGTTAGTTACAATACAGAATATTAAATAGTAATACTGGTGTTATTCTAAACAGATGGTTAGCAAAAACTGAAATGAATATTTTGGTTGTTTTCCTGTGACACAACTGGGTGAAAAGCAGAACTACACAGAAGTTTCATAATGAAACTTCAAACCGCATCAGACTTGTCTATTGTCAGGTTTTGTTACATTCCCTCTAACTCAACCCAGACTCCCTGAGGTTGGCTAACAGGGCAAAGTTTGAGTCAAAACCACGCCCTTCCTTTGAGCTCTAGGGTTGTACTTAGAATTCTTGGGGAAACCAAAAGAAATGACAGTTTTTTCCTCCAGATGTTGCAAGTCTGTCACTTTCAGTATTTATTCAAATTCCAAATTCAGTAAAACAAAGACAATTGCCTGGATGAGGGCTGGGGAATCCCAAAATTCTATTTTACTCAAAATAGGTGTTGATATTTAAGACTCCCTAAAAGAGGGAATACATTAGAAAGGAGTTGGCAGAGAAGAGGGGGAAAGAGAGAAAGCAAGGAGAGAGGAAAAAGGAAAAGAACAAAGGAACAAAGGAAGGAACCAGAGAGAAGAAGAGTATCATACCAACAATTAGGATTAATCAATTCTATAGTCCTGAGACTTAAGAAGAAAAATTCATACCTGACCTAATGTTCATTTTTTTCTGGAATCTGCTTATTTGAGGTAGATTTATTAATATATTGTCATTAAAAGGACAATTGAAGGCATAGAGATGACTCAAAAAAACAGAGGAAAAATCCCTAATGAATGTAGCATGTATTTGGTTGCTAACTCTACCATTTAAACTTTGCTACTTGAGCTATGCCTGAAAACAACAAACTTGAAAATAATCTTCATCTCAATTTCTCAGTTCCTTTGCTTACATAATAGTCAACATTTATTGAATACTAACTTCATTTTAGGCACCATGCTAAATATTTTACATATTTTTATGGGGAAACATTTATTCTTCACACCTGATATTTCTTTCTATGGGATTGCATCTACCACTATACCTATACCTGCCAAAATAGAAGAGACTTTGATAAGTTTGGGAGGAAGAACAGGGTACATGATGAAGATCAAATATAAGAGATGTTCGTTACCCCTTCTTCATTATCTTTTAGATACACCAGCCTACAAAAAGCATGTCTTCTGTTTCTGTTCTCAGCCTATTAGCAGAGTGGTAAAGGCCCTGCCCTACAAGGCTGGGAAAAAAAAATAACAAGTCAAGTCTAGACTTGGATCAGATGTTGATCTACAAGAAGACTATCTCCTGATACTATTTTATGCAGTTCAGAAAGGTGACAGTGAGAATTTCTTTGCTTTCAGTAAAACATGGTGGCACATGCCTCTAACCCCTGCTACTCAAGTAGCCAAGGGAGAAGGATTTCAAGTTTGGGACAAGCATGGATAACTTAGCAAGACCCCAGTACAAAATAAAAAAGTCTTGGGACCCCAAAAAATTCAAGTAGTCATACAATAGATGCATACCCATGTTTACAGTAGCACAATTCACAATAGCCAAGCTATGGACCCAGCCTAGGTGTCATCTGTTGATGAATTGGTATCTATATCCATAATGAATATTTATTCAGCTATAAAGAAGAATGAAATTATATCATTTTTCAAGCAAATGGACAGAACTAGAAAGCATTATATTGAGCAAAATAAACCAGACTTAGAAGGTCAGTGTCATATGTTCTCTTCATATGTGAAAACTAGAGAGAGAAATATTTTTTTAAATGACCTCATGAATATAGAAGGGAGAAGACAGAAAGGGGGAGATACAGAGAATGAAATTAATTAGATTATGTGCATGTCTGATATGTCATAATGTATCCTGCTATTGTGTATAATCATAATATACCAATTTAAAAAAAAAAAGAGGACCTAGGACGTAGCTCAGTTATATAGTACTTGGCCTAGCACGTGTGAGCCCCTGGGTTCAATCCCCAATACTGCAAATAAAGCAAAGCAAAAAAACCTTCATCTATTTCATATGTCTGGACTATAAAAGAGGAGTATGTAATAAAAATGCATGTCTGGGGCAGAAAACAAAAAGGAAAAAGAAAAACATCTGAATAAGAAAGTAAAACAAAGATGATGCTCAAATCCAGCAAACAGTAATAGCCTTACCGTATGAACAGGAAAAAAAAAAGGCACCCAACTACATTATAGATTGAATAAATTCAGATGAGCCTATCTAAAAATATTTGTGAAACAAAAGAGGAAAATATAAGACTAGAGCCAAAGTCCTTTGATGAAGAAAAAAGATGTAACCACAAAAATAGTATTTAAGGCTTGTGACATTCAAAGTGTCAAGGGACAAGGTCTTGAGTAGTACATGGCATAGGTCCATAGGAGCATAGGTTTCAAAAGCAGGCTTAATTCAGGTTTTTGATGAATTAAATTACACTTGCAGGAGGTAGGTGTGTTAGTCCATAACAAGAGGCAAAGCCAACAGCCCCTGTGCCACAGGATTGAAGCATTGTTCCTAAGAATATCAGTGAGGCTATTTCACTAGAGATAGCCCCACTATCTTTAGCACAGCATTGCAGGAATGTAGGACTTAATATGAAAATGGAAATTAAGATATTTTGAGTATGCTAGATACAAGGGAAAGTACTTTAAGATGGCTGGGACTACCATCATATGAAGATTTTAAACTTTCAGGTTTATTTTTGTTGTCATTTTTGTTTTTGTTTTTGAGACAGGATCTCATTAAGTTGCTGATACTGGCCTAGAACTTGCAATCCTTCTGCCTCAGTCTCCTGATCACTGGAATTACAAGTATGTGCCACCATGCCTGGTGGATTTGAAAACTTTTAGAAATCAGAAATATCATAAGTGCCACTCCCCCAAGAAAGAAGATAGCCTGCAGAGTTGACTTCCTCCAAGATTGGAAGTAAGAGATTAGCTTCTTTCTTTATTTTATGTCTTTACTTATTTTTATGTGGTGCTGAGGATCGAACCCAGTGCTGTACCACTGAGCCACAACCCCAGCCCGAGATTAGCTTCTTTCATTTTTTAAAATATTTTTTAGTTGTAGATGGACACAATATATTTATTTATTTATTTTATGTGTAAAAAAATATATTGTGTCCAATATATTTGTGCTGAGGATTGAATCCAGTGCCTCACATGTGCGAGGCAAGCGTTCTACCACTGAGCCACAACCCCAGCCCCACCCGCCCCCAAATTAGCTTCTTGTTGGGTGATTTCTACTGATTGACTTTGAGCTCACAATTTCTTGACTCTAGAAGATTGGGAGTGACTGACATGAAACTAATCACAGAATTGACCACTCGTCACACCACGGCTCTTATCTTCATCCAAGTCACACTCATCTCTTTCCTACATTATTGCAATAGCTTCTCAAATGATCCTCTGCTTCTGCACCTTAGAGACTTTTCTCAGCAGAGCATTAGAGGTGATCATGCTACACATTTTCCAAAGGCAATCTCTTACATGGAAAGACCAACAGGCTCAACACTAGCTGATGTAAGACTGGGGTTCTATATTAGTAAGTCTATTGCTGCCATACATCTAAGTTAAATCTTCAGTTTTAGCCTTTAGCAGCTTAGCAGTTGATATTTTGATGACCATCTGAAACTCTCCTTTGATATCACATAAAGCACCTTTTCTATGTCCAAATTGGGATTTTCAAACATTTGTTAATGAATAAAGTTTCTGTAATACTGTCAGCAGTCATTGACAGGATTATCTGTAAAATGTTGCTAGTTTATGCAGTAATTTGAATATTTTATTTGAAATTATTTTATAAAAATGAGTGGAAAACAGAAAAGTAGAATACTAATACTTGTAATCATTCAAGTAAAACAAATATGGAAATTATTAGGCACACTAAAAGTAGCAAATATTCAGCCTCAATTAAATTATTTTTAGAGAAGCTGGTCAATGGTTTAATTGCAAATTCAAGCAACAATTTTTAAAGTATTTATACAAAATGCAGCAATGTAGTGACAGACAAAAAAGACCCATAAAATTGTGAATTGGAAAACTGTCCAAGAAATAGTCCAGGAATTCAAATGCAAAGAGAAGTTTCACTTCCATTAGCTATATTGACAGGGTTACAATATGTGGCTTGATTCCTTTCCCAGAAAAAAAAGACTGATGGTTACCCTTCTCTTGAAAAAGTCAGCAATCTCCTATTTGATCCCCTACAAAACTGCCTGAAAAAGTCATTCTCAACAAACCCTTTCCAACAAATAAAATGTATTTGTTCTGATTACTAAATGCCCTTTCCACTATACTAAGAGCTAGAATTTGAAGATATTACTTTGGGAAATTCATATATATATATATATATATATATATATATATATATATATATATATATTGTTTAATATATGCACAGAATATTTAGTAAATAACAGGAAAATACAACTTAAAATACTATGAGAGGCACTTGGGCACTGAGTCAGTGGACTCAAAGGGTATGGTAACAAACCAAGTTTCTCCCCTTGACAAAGAGCTTGTAGTTAGAGAGGCAGTTCAGTTACCTGTATATTTTTTCCCTCCCTGGTGCTTCTACACTTTCTTCCTTACTGCCCCTGGGTCTTCCTGGGTTAAAACAGGAAGAGTAATATGATGGGGCAGGAAATGTCCTATCTGATTGACACCACTATGATCTGGTTACACCTAGCAGTGGCAAATGTTCAAAGCCAGCTCTTTCTAAATGGGTTCAAAGCTGACTATTCTTTTCACAGTGCCTTCATGGATACTGCCTGTGCTATGGGTGAAGAATTTACCTTCTGCTGGTCACTTAAATTTCCTCCACAGCAGTGGAAATCAGGAAAACCACTTCTCTGTTGAGGTCATTTCACCTTGCTGAGCAGAACTCTGGGGTGAAATCTGAAGTGGTTCTAGACTATCTCAGTTCTGCTGACCACCCCTATTTCACAAGAAACACATCTTTATCCCTGCTTTCACTATAAAGGCAACTATCACTTGATGTAAGCTGAGTTCTGTCTTCCTCTATTTCTCTGCACTTTAGAAATACAGCTATAGTCTCTCATGGTGCCCATCTAAGTTAATTTATTTACACTTCATCACCATCTCATCCACCACATCACCAATAGCAAATATGGTTACTCCAACATTATGAGCATAACTTCTCTTTCTCTCCAAATAAAACATTAAAATTCCATGCCTTTTGTAGGTCATTAATTTATAAGATCGTGTGTGTGTGTAGAGAGAAAAAGGGTTTTGTAACTATCATTCTTTCATACCTTTGAAGGTCTAAAGGCAACAGGGAGGCCTGGCACAAAGATCTCTGCCCGACAAATAAATCCATATCAAGGAAGAAAAAAAAAAAAGTCCACTCTTTTCTCTCAAATAAATGTCCCAGAGAGGTGGTGATGACTAGGACAACTTTACTTGCTACTTCCAAATATTTTAGCGATAGTCAGCTTTTTCATTCTCCACACAGTTTTGGCCCAGATACCCAGTTATGGGAAATCATATCTGTCACAGTAACTGCGAGCCCCTCTCTACTCTAAGTTTAGCAGTTCATGGGTTTAGCAGTTCATCTGGCTGGATCCTCTTCTTCTAATGAGAGGGATCTAAATAACAGATGTGCCCTTGTAGGTGGTCCCATTGAGTCTCAGCTAGGACCCACTTACCTATATATGCTATGCTGGGTATGAATCATGAAGCTGTGCATCTACAGTGAGGAACCAGTGAGTGTTCCATACTGAGAGTAAGAATATGGACTAATTTAGGGTAGAAATGAAAAGTGGGAAAATGGCAAAGGGTGGTGGCAGGCGTCCAGTTTCATTAATTTTTTTCTGTGAGTAAGGCTTTCACAGAATTTTCCTATGCATGAAGTTACTTGGCATGAACTTTGATAGAAATCTCACTTAGCCTAATGGTGATATGCACAGGTGTTGGGATTTACACAATTTGAATTGTAATTTTCACTCTTCAATTTACTAGATGTGTGGCTTAGACAAGTTACCTGAGGAAGTTCATAGGGTTGGGGGTAGGGGACTTCACTTTTGTTCCTTGAGACATTTAAATATCTGTTGAATTCAGATTCTTAAGCCCATGGCAATCTGATTTTCACCAAAGGGAGCATGTAGACAGGATTATTTGGTCAAAGAGAACCCTTGTCCTATTTTTATGAAGCTTTTATTCATTCCCCAAGAGTTACCAACAACATAAGAGATTAATCCAACAAAGCCAAGGCCATATCTAGAGCTTCCAGACAAGAGTGAATATAGCCTGCTTTGTGTTTTGAAGTGGAAGGACAGAATCCCTTGCAAATTTCAAGTGAGAATTTCACAATGCCCAGGGACATCCATGATTCAGGGCACTAGCAGGTTAAGACTCAGTTCAGGAACAAGAAGAATCCCTAAAATCTTCAGATGTAGCATTTTGGGGACTTTACTCTAGTATTACACCACTGACCTGACAGCTACTTCCCTTGTGACTATTTTCAACACAAGTCCCACTCCCACAAATTTAGGCAGCACCCTCAAACTGGCACTGACTCATTTGTGTTGCAAAACCTTACGCAAGTTGCAAGCATAATAGAGACCCAGACACTCAATTCTGAGACAGTCAACTGACAGTCACCTGAAATAGGGAGTCAGAGTTGAAATTCTGAATTCAAATAATGAATAATATAATTTTATTCAGTAGAAATGAGTAATTTACTTCCTCGTCTAAAATTTAATTCATTGAATATTCCTTCCAAGATATCTATTTTAGAAAATCAGCACATAAGAAAACTAAAGAGAGAATAAGAACAACACAAGAGTAGGAAGGAATGGTAGGAATTAAGAAAAAGAAATTACACATTTTTGAACCCATAATAACTATACCTATGTAAGTTATTTTTAACTCAACCAATATAAATGACAACTTAGAATCCAACTTTATACTACGGAAAACAATTCCAAATAAGTTAAAATATTATAGAGAACATATGTAATAGATCTCTTATTTTAAACACAGAAAAAAATTGATTGAGTTTACAATCTCAATTAGATGATCAGATATTCTCATTTCTATTTAATAACATTGGAAAAATATTTTACTGAATTTGGGTTAAAGAAATACTAAATTATCTTTGCTTGGGCACCTAGGGCTTGAACTAGGCATTATTGAAATATAAAACTTGAAAACACAGTAAAGGTGGGAAAGTAATCAAAGAGGAAAACAAATCAGGTTTAGTAACACTAATAAACAAATATGGCTGGAAGAACAAACCATATCTCAATAATAACCCTAAATGTCAATGGCTTAAACTCACCAATTAAGAGACACAGGCTTGTTGAATGGATCACAAAACAAGACCCAACAATATGCTGCCTACAGGAGACTCATTTGATAGGAAAAGATATACATAGACTGAAGGTGAAAGGTTGGGAAAAATCATATCACTCATATGGACTGCGGAAACAAGCAGGAGTGTCCATACTCATATCAAATAAAGTAGATTTCAAGCCAAAGTTAATCAAAAGGGATAAAGAGGGACACTACATACTGCTCAAGGGAACCATACACCAACAAGACATAACAATCATAAATATATATGCCCCAAACAACGGTGCAGCTATGTTCATCAAGCAAACCCTTCTCAAGTTCAAGAGTCTAATAGACCAACATACAATAATCATGGGAGACTTCAACACACCTCTCTCACTACTGGACAGATCTTCCAAACAAAAGTTAAATAAGGAAACTATAGAACTCAATAACACAATTAATAACCTAGACTTAATTGACATATATAGAATATACCACCCAACATCAAGCAGTTACACTTTTTTCTCAGCAGCACATGGAACCTTCTCAAAAATAGATCATATATTATGTCACAGGGCAACTCTTAGACAATATAAAGGAGTAGAGATAATACCGTGCATCTTATCTGATCATAATGGAATGAAACTGAAAATCAATGATAAAAGAAGGAAGGAAAAATCATGCACCACTTGGAGAATGAACAATAGGTTACTGAATGATCAATGGGCTTTAGAACACATCAAGGAGGAAATTAAAAACTTCTTAGAGTTAAATGAAAACTCAGACACAACATATCGGAATGTATGGGACACATTGAAAGCAGTACTAAGAGGAAAATTCATTGCTTGGAGTTCATTCCTTAAAAAAAGGAAAATCCAACAAATAAATGATCTCATACTTCATCTCAAAATCCTAGAAAAAGAAGAGCAAAACAACAGCAAAAGAAGTAGAAGGCAAGAAATAATTAAAATCAGAGCTGAAATTAATGAAATCGAAACAAAAGAAACAACTGAAAAAATTGATAAAACTAAAAGTTGGTTCTTTGAAAAAATAAATAAAATTGACAGACCCTTAGCCATGCTAACGAAGAGAAGAAGAGAGAGAACTCAAATTACTAGCATACAGGATGAAAAAGGCAATATCACAACAGACACTTCAGAAATACAGAAGATAATCAGAAATTATTTTGAATCCTTATACTCCAATAAAATAGAAGATAGTGAAGGCACCGATAAATTTTTTAAGTCATACGATATGCCCAGATTGAGTCAGGAGGATATAGACAACCTAAACAGACCAATAACAATTGAGGAAATAGAAGAAACCATCAAAAGACTACCAACTAAGAAAAGCCCAGGACCGGATGGGTATACAGCAGAGTTTTACAAAACCTTTAAAGAGGAACTAATACCAATACTTTTCAAGCTATTTCAGGAAATAGAAAAAGAGGGTGAACTTCCAAATTCATTCTGTGAGGCCAACATCACCCTGATGCCTAAACCAGACAAAGACACTTCAAAGAAAGAAAACTTCAGACCAATATCTCTAATGAACCTAGATGCAAAAATCCTCAATAAAATTCTGGCGAATCGGATTCAAAAACATAACAAAAAAATTGTACACCATGATCAAGTAGGATTCATCCCTGGGATGCAAGGTTGCTTCAATATACGGAAATCAATAAATGTTATTCACCACATCAATAGACTTAAAAATAAGAACCATATGATCATCTCTATAGATGCAGAAAAAGCATTCAACAAAGTACAGCATCCCTTTATGTTCAAAACTCTAGAAAAATTAGGGATAACAGGATCATACCTCAACATAGTAAAAGCAATCTATGATAAGCCACAGGCCAGCATCATTCTGAATGGAGAAAAATTGAAGGCATTCCCTCTAAAATCTGGAACAAGACAGGGATGCCCTCTCTCTCCACTTCTGTTCAACATAGTCCTCGAAACACTCGCCAGAGCAATTAGACAGACGAAAGAAATTAAAGGCATAAAAATAGGAAAAGAAGAACTTAAATTATCACTATTTGCAGATGACATGATTCTATACCTAGCAGACCCAAAGGGTCTACAAAGAAACTATTAGAGCTAATAAATGAATTCAGCAAAGTGGCAGGATATAAAATCAACACACATAAATCAAAGGCATTCCTGTATATCAGCGACAAATCCTCTGAAATGGAAATGAGGACAACCACTCCATTCACAATATTCTCAAAAAAAATTAAATACTTGGGAATCAACCTAACAAAAGAGGTGAAAGACTTATACAATGAAAACTACAGAACCCTAAAGAGAGATATAGAAGAAGATCTTAGAAGATGGAAAAATATACCCTGTTCATGGATAGGCCGAACTAACATCATCAAAATGGCGATATTACCAAAAGTTCTCTATAAGTTCAATGCAATGCCAATCAAAATCCCAACAGCATTTCTTGTAGAAATAGATAGAGCAATCATGAAATTCATATGGAAAAATAAAAGACCCAGAATAGCAAAAACAATACTAAGCAGGAAGTGTGAATCAGGCGGTATAGCGGTACCAGACTTCAAACTATACTACAGAGCAATAGTAACAAAAACAGCATGGTACTGGTACCAAAACAGGCTGGTGGACCAATGGTACAGAATAGAGGACACAGTAACCAATCCACAAAACTACAACTATCTTATTTTTGATAAAGGGGCTAAAAGCATGCAATGGAGGAAGGATAGCATCTTCAACAAATGGTGCTGGGAAAACTGGAAATCCATTTGCACCAAAATGAAACTGAATCCCTTTCTCTCCCCATGCACAAAAGTTAACTCAAAATGGATCAAGGAGCTTGATATCAAATCAGAGACACGGCGTCTGATAGAAGAAAAAGTTGGCTATGATCTACATACTGTGGGGTCGGGCTCCAAATTCCTCAATAGGACACCCATAGCGCAAGAGTTAACAACTAGAATTAACAAATGGGACTTACTCAAACTAAAAAGTTTTTTCTCAGCAAAAGAAACAATAAGAGAGGTTAACAGGGAGCCTACATCCTGGGAACAAATCTTTACTCCTCACATTCAGATAGAGCCCCAATATCCAGAGTATACAAAGAACTCAAAAAATTAGACAAAAAGACAACAAATAACCCAATCAACAAATGGGCCAAGGACCTGAACAGACACTTCTCAGAGGAGGACATACAATCAATCAATAAGTACATGAAAAAATGCTCACCATCGCTAGCAGTCAGAGAAATGCAAATCAAAACCACCCTAAGATACCATCTCACTCCAGTAAGATTGGCAGCCATTATGAAGTCAAACAACAACAAGTGCTGGCAAGGATGTGGGGAAAAGGGTACACTGGTTCATTGTTGGTGGGACTGCAAATTGGTGCAGCCAATTTGGAAAGCAGTATGGAGATTTCTTGGAAAGCTGGGAATGGAACCACCATTTGACCCAGCTATTCCCCTTCTCGGTCTATTCCCTAAAGACCTAATAAGAGCATGCTACAGGGACACTGCTACATCGATGTTCATAGCTGCACAATTCACGATAGCAAGATTGTGGAACCAACCTAGATGCCCTTCAATAGATGAATGGATAAAAAAAATGTGGCATCTATACACAATGGAGTATTACTCTGCATTAAGAAATGACAAAATCATAGAATTTGGAGGGAAATGGATGGCATTAGAGCAGATTATGCTAAGTGAAGCTAGCCAATCCTTAAAAAACAAATGCCAAATGACTTCTTTGATATAAGGGGAGTAACTAAGGACAGAGTAGGGAGGAAGAGCAGGAGAAGAAGATTAACATTAAATAGGGATGAGAGGTGGGAGGGAAAGGGAGGGAGAAGGGAAATTGCATGGAAAGGGAAGGTGATCCTCAGGGTTATACAAAATTACATACAAGAGGAAGTGAGGGGTAAGGGAAGAATAATACAAGTGGAAGAAATGTTTTGCAGTAGAGGGGGTCGAGAGAGAAGAGGGGAGGGGAGGGGAGGGGAGGGGGATAGTAGAGGATAGGATAGAGAGCAGAATTCATCAGACACTAGAATGGCAATATGTAAATCAATGGAATTGTAACTGATGTAACTGATGTGATTCAGCAATCTGTATACGGGGTAAAGGTGGGAGTTCATAACCCTTTTGAATCAAACTGTGAAATATGATATATCAAGAAAGATGTAATGTTTTGAACGACCAACAATAATAAAAAATAAAAAAATTAAAAAAAATAAAACTTGAAAACAAACCCCTTTCCTGTGTCATCAATTTTTCAAGCTCATTAGTATCTCTACCATAGAAGAGTATAGCTTTATTTGGACTTTCTCATTGTAGAGCTTCTTTCAAATGCCCACATTCTGACCTGTGCAAATACATGGAGGGGATGTAAGCAGCTGGGCAAAGTGATGCATGCCTATAATCTCAGTGACCCAGGAGGCTAAGACAGGAGAAAAAGGTTGAGGCCAGACTGGATCACTTATCAAAACCCTGTCTCAAATAAAAATAAAAAGGGCTGGGATAGCTCAGGGGGAAAGTTTTCCTTTAATCAATTCCTAGTACTGGGGGTGAGGGGCAAGGAGTGGGAATCTAGACAAGGATGTAAGGGGTTCTAGATGCTTTGGCCACAAGTAATAGAAAACCTAAGAAAAAAAGATTTAATAATAAGAAACTTATTATCTCACATATGAAGTCCAGATGAGCGTGTGGGTTGTTTAAGTAATGTCACCATGGATCTAGGTCCTTTCAGTTTTCCTGCTCTGCCCTTCTCCAGGCGCTACATGCAGACACAACATTGTCTCTTTCTGTGGATCTTTTTTCATGAACAAACAAACCATTTCCACAAGTCCCCAGGAAGGCTTGCCTTTATGTCCCACTGACCAGAACTGCATAAGGTGACCTATTCATTTCTATACCATTCACTGGTGAGGGAGTGATTGGTGTGAGGAAGCACGAATCTGAGGGAAGGAGAAAGACATGAGGTTCTGTACAAAAGAGGAAGAAAGAGAATGGATGTTGAGCAAACAATACTAGTGTCTGTTCACACATTGTGGATCTGTGGGCTCCTCTGTGTTAACAGCCAAAATTAACTTTATGCTGCCTTGCTCAGGACCACACACTAAACGGTAACAGATTTTGCTAAAAGAAACATAATCTTTGTGTCTTTCATACTAGGACTACTTCTGTCTGTCTCTTTCCCCACCTGCTCCCACACATAGATACTTCTCCTGTATTTTTTTTTTCTTGACAGTAATCCTGGGCTGTCTTTGCTTTTCCATTAAGCAGACCTCTATTCCTTCATCCCATCATTTCTCTTAGGCATGTTAGACCACATGGAATTACAATGCAGTTATGTTCTTAACTCATAAATAAAGCTCTACCTTATAGCAGTACTCCCTGAAGCATATCTGTAAAACTTTAAGAACATACCATAAAAACAGAGTATCCTATAGTTAAGTAAGTTTGGGCAATGTTGCACATTCTTTCTTTCTCTTGTAGATTGTAGATTCAGAAGACTGAGAAGTTCTGCAGTTAAATAAACTAACTCAAAATGAGTTCTGGAATTAAACTGCATGTGTTCAAATCTGGTCTCTCTCTTTCCAGCTGTAGAAGCTCAGTAATCTTCTTGTTTTCTCACTTGAGAAAAAGGGAGCCTAAGGGTGCTACTTAATTGAGATTGTTATGAGGAGTGGGTAAGATAATCCATGCGAAGCTTTCAGCATTCAGCACGGTGCTTTGAACATTCATATGTATTGAATACCCACTATGTGTTAAGGTGCCAGGTCTCATGGAGCCTACATTCTAATGGAAGAGGGAAGGGACAGATGATAAGGAAGTAAATAGGATAATTTCTGACAATGATACTTACTACAAGAAAAATATAACATAATGATGAGATAAAGCATAATGAGGGTGTGAATGGCTGTTTCAGATGGGACAGTTAGGAAAGGCATTTCTGAAGAAGGCATTTTATTTGATACCTGAGATATGAGGAGTCTGGGGTCACTTTTCTCTTTATTCAGACATTTATTCAACATTCATTAAGTACTTACCAGAGACTGTTTTAAGTATTAGGAAAAGAACAATAAATAAAATCAGTCCAGAATACCTGTACTAATGGAACACACATTTCAATATGGGAAAACAAAAATAAAATGGAAAATATAGAGTATGCCAAGTAGTTCAATGCTATGGGGAAAAAGAGAAGAAAACAGGGAAAGCATTATGGTTTGGTGTTCCCCAGAAGTTCATGTATGAAACAATGCAAGAATGTTCAGAGGGGCTGGGGATGTGGCTCAAGCGGTAGTGTGCCCGCCTGGCATGCGTGCAGCCCGGGTTCCATCCTCAGCACCACATAGAAACAAAGATGCTGTGTCCGACGATAACTAAAAAATAAAATATTAAAATTCTCTCTCTCTCTCTCTTAAAAAAAAAAAAAAGAATGTTCAGAGCTGAGTAGACTGGGGGATATGACTCAGGGGTAGATAGCACTAGAGTGCCTGCCTAGCAAGGCTCTGCATTTGATCCCCAGCACCCCCACCACACACACACACAAAGTTCAAAGGTGAAATGATTAGATCATGAGAGCTGTAACCTAATTCATGGATTGATCCACATGAATGGATTAACTGGGTTGTAACTGTAGGCCAATACAGTATAGCTGGAGGAAATAGGGCACTGAGATCATCATGCCTTTGGGTTTTATATCTTGTCTCTGGTGACTGGGGAGTACTCTCTTTCTCTGCTTCCTGGCTGTCAAAATGAGTAGCTTTCCTCTGCCACACCGTTCCACCATGATGTTCTGCCTCACCTCAGGCCCAAAGCTAAGGATTTGGCTGACTATGAACTGAACCTCTAAAACTGTGGGCCAAAGTATACTTTTCCTTCGTGGAAAATTGCCTTTATCGGATTTTTTAGTCACAGTGACAAAAAATTAAAACAGAATATTTAATTTTTTTTTAAAGAGAGAGTGAGAGAGGAGAGAGAGAGATAGAGAGAGAGAATTTTTAATATTTTTATTTTTTTTAGTTCTCGGCGGACACAAAATCTTTGTTGGTATGTGGTGCTGAGGATCGAACCCAGGCCACATGCATGCCAGGTGAGCGCACTACCGCTTGAGCCACATCCCCAGCCCAGAATATTTAATTTTAACTTGAAAATTTTAAGCAGAGTTGCAGGGATCCTTCACTAAAATAATGATACCTAAACAAAGATATCTGAAAAAAGTGAGGGAGTAAGCCATGCAAAAATCTGGGAGAAGAAAGTAGAGGTGTAGCCTAGTGTTAGAGCACATGTCTAGCATATCTGAGGCCCCTGGATTCAATTCCTAGGACTGAGAGAGAGAGAGAGAGAGAGAGAGAGAGAGAGAGAGAGAGAGAGAGAGAGAAGAAGAAGAAAAAGAAGAAGAAGAAGAAGAAGAAGAAGAAGAAGAAGAAGAAGAAGAGGAGGAGGAGGAGGAGGAGGAGGAGGAGGAGGAGGAGGAGGAGGAGGAGGAGGAGAAAGAGAAAGGGGGAGGGGTTCTAGGCAGAAAAAAGCAGCAGATACAAAGGCCATGGGGCAAGAGCATGCTTGGTGCATTTAAGGAAGAACAAGGAGGCTTATCAAAAGGATATTAAGTAAAAGGGAGGATGGTAACAAACAAGGTGCCAGATTATGTAAGGATAAGCAAAGGCCTAGAGTAAAATTCTTCCAGGAAGAAAGAGCAATAACTGCAAAGGTCCTGAATCAGAACCAAGGTTGGCCTATTCTATCAACAGAAAGTGGCTGATAGAAGAGAAGCACACCAAGCAAGCAAATGAGTAGAGATGAGGTCTAAGAAAGAAGGCATCTGGGTCAAATCATGTAGAGCCTTATTTTTAATTATAGTCCAGTGTAAGGAAGTAGGAGGGTGTGTGTGTGTGTGTTTCTAAGTATACTGAAAAATAATTAGCTATAACTGCTATTGTTAATATTCTTGAGACACCACTCTGTTGAACAGATTATGAAATGCTGTTTTAGAGACAATTTTGCTCCTCCTCTATGTCAATCAATCCCCGAGTATTGTGAATTATGTCACAGGAAATTGCTAATGGATCTCCAGACTCCCTCTTCTTTAAGTTTTAATTTGTCAAATCACTCCTCTCAAAAATTTTTATTGATTTTTTTCACTTACAGAATCAAGTCTGCACCCAGAAGCTAGCAAGGATTTCCAAGTCTCCTACATAGGTGCTAAAATTGTACTCTAAATGTACACACGTGATCATGGCTCTAGAACTTAGTTGAGACCATTAACTGAGACCACCTTCAGTACGAATTTTCCTTCTCCTCTTTCCTTTCTTGTTGGAAGTTCTGTCCACACAAAGCCAGTAGAGTGTCACTCTTCTCTAATGTTGTACATGATATTCCTAAGCAGAGTCACTTATTCCTTCAGGATGTGCTCATTAGTGTCATTTATGCCTCAGTTAGAGTGTTTGTCAGACTGTCTTTCTGCAGATTGAGTTGTCACATCTCTCATGCCCATTATGTTATAAGCATATTGAAGGCAAGGATTACATTTTCATCATGCTTTCTAGAAGTAGTACCTTAACAATTGCTAGCACATAGCAGTTGCTGAAGAAATAAAATTAAAGCTACAGAAATGTTATTAAATACTTCTAAGTGGTGCACTGGGACACAAAAAGAAGAATGTAGTCATTTTGTGAGGGATTTTATAAATCAACAGTGGCTTCAATTTACTGAGTCCTAACTATGGCACAGGCACTTTTCATATAGTATCCCATTTAACATTCATAGCCAGCCAGTGAGCTAGGTGCTGTACCTTCCTATTTATAAAATAGAATAACATGCCCAAGTTCATAGAATTAAAAAAAAGGATTCAAACTTAGGTCCCTCCGGCTTCCACGATTGTGTTTTTCCCACTATACATGGTATTGATTGGGACCTAGCAAGGAAAAGCAGTCCATCAAGAAAGGGAAAGGTTTGGGGTTTCTTTTTTAACAAATAAATGGAAGAGTGAAGATGTTAAATAGAGAATGGCAAAGCAATCCACAGATCAGCAAAACAGAAAGCCATTCCCCTTGTTGCATGGGTGACACTGAAACAAGAGGGTTTTACAGCCTGGGCTGCTGGGCAGAGAGAGAGTAAAAACCACCAGGGGAACTGCCCAAGTAGAACTGGGATCAGGAAGGGAGGGGCTGTCTAGTGGATGACTGCCAGACTCCACAGGAAGCAGGAAAACAGAGAGTAAGAAATACACTGGCTTCTCCCTTCCCCTGCTACTAGTCTCTTAAGATGCTTCTCATTGCTTTAATCCATCAAGGGCCAAAGAACCAGACGGCATGTGAAAGGCAATAACAGGAGAGCAGGGAAGGGGTGAGGATGCATCCCAGAGACATGCCAGCATGCTACTTCTCTTCCTGAAATGAAAGCAATTATGAAATAAAGTAGTATTTAATTTGGGACTAGGACGAATGGCAGAGATATTAAGTAAATTCAAAAGGAGAGAATTGTGGTGGGTGCAATAGCAAAACTCTTCAGAAGGTAGAAAGTTATATACTGATTCCTACATAAAGATAGACCTTCTATAAGTGAAGAAAAGGGAAGAGATGGGAATAGGTGTTCCTGACAGGAACTGCCAAGAATTTTCCTGTGGACAAAGAATATTATTGACAATTCTTAAAATTGTTGTTTTTCAGTAGATAAGATATAATATATGAAGTTCATATATATAGTATAAAGAATAATGAAAAGTTTTTTATAGATTAAAAATATATGATAAAATTTATTACTATAACCATAAGTTATAAAGTGGCATTGACTCCATTTACAATGTTGTATAACCATCACTACTATTTCCAAAACTTTTTCATCCTCCCAAACAGAAATTCTGTAAAAAGTGAACAATAACTCCTCATTCCCTTTCTCTTCACCCTCAGTAATAAATCTACTTTTAAATGTATCAAAAAAATAGGATGAATTAGTGAATAGTTAGAAGATTGTTAATAAATATAGATAGACCATAGATGGTAATAAAATGTTACTAGATGGGTAGATGTATTATAAAATTCTAATGGTAGAATTTAGGTAATGGGTTTATAAGGTACCTTCTAAATTTTTTCAACTATCTCATATGTTTGAAAATGTTCTTAATAAAATGTTGGGAGGAGGAAATTCTATGCTTAGTCCCAGCCCCAGAGAGTCTGATTCAATTGACTGTGCTTGTGTCTGGACATCAGATTTTTTTTAAAGTTATCTGGATAAATTGAGAATCACTGCATTAGAGAACACCATGAGAGCACAGAGCCAGAATGAGCAAAACAGCATAGAGTAGACATAAGGGGTGGAAAAAAGGGGCAAATTTCTGCACACTAGGTTTCTATGTGCATTCTGTGGGATGGGTAGATGGGCTCCACATAAAAGACAAAAGGAGCAGCTACTCTGTGGGCTGTGAGAACATAGGACTGACTGGTCAGGTGTGTTAGCTTTTTATCATTGTGACAAATACCTGAGAAAAACAACTTAAGGAAAGATTTATTTTAGCTCATGGTTTCAGAGGTTTCAGTTCAGGGTTGGCTGGCTCCAACCTGTGAGCCTGTAGTGACGGAGAGCATCATGGTGGAGAGAATGTGGCAGAGAAGAGCTGCTCACTTCACAGCAGCCAAAGTAGAGAGAGAAAAAGAGAGAAAGAGGGTGGGGGTGGGGGGAGGAAGGTAAGGGCTGGGACAAGATATACCTTTCCAGGACACTCTCCCAGGGACCTACTTCCTCAAACTAGGCCCCACCCATCATGGTTTAAACCACCTCCCAACAGTATCACCAAATGATTAATCCACTAATGGATTAAGCCATTGATGAAGTCTGAGACCATGATCCAATCACTCTCCCCAAACCCCATCTCTGTACACTGATGAATTGAGGACCAAACCCTTCAACACATGAGTCTTTGGGGGACATTCCAGATCTAAACCATAACATCAGGATTCTCTGAAGTTCTTAAAATGGGGCTGAAACAGTTACACTTAATTTAAACTTTTAATTTGGCATGACTTGTCCTTTGCAATGTTTCCTATAGTTTGAAACAAGGGAATCCATTCATTCAGAATGTTGCTTACAGCATGCTAGCTCCCCTTAAGATCCACTTTCAACATGTATATAGAGATATTTCCATGCTTTACTATCTTTACACCATTTCTATGGAGATGAAGAGATGGCCTTGTTGAAACAGAAAGAAAATGTCGTCAGGAGTCACGGATTCATGGGTCAGCAGGGAGGAAGCAAGAGAAAGTAAGGAAGTAAGGCCTGAGTAGGATAGGGGCCAGCCGTGAGTCTAGCTGTGGGGCTTGGAAATTTGACAATTTGAAATTTGACAATTCTAAGATGCATTTGTAATTCAATTAATTAATAAAAGTATAATTGACACTCCCTAGAGAACTGATTTCCATATTGCCTAATTATAGTATGTCTTCTGCAATAGAACTACTACTGTCTTCTATAATCCTTCCCCTAGTCCCGTCTATTTTAAATCTTACTCTGGGGGTTATTTTAGTGAATAAGGTTGTCTGTCCTTGCAATAAATGATCCCAGTCCATTTAACCATGTGAAAGGAGACAGAAACACTAGCAGCTGATCCCTTGTCAGGGGACCCCAGCCTGGCTGAGTATAGTTGCCAGCTGGAGACAAAACAGGGCCCAAGGGCAAAAGCAGAAATGGCATGTGAGGAAGAAGACCAAAGGTCAATCACAGAGCAGCTGTATCACAGGTGAGATCTACAGGGAAACTGCTAAACTAGAAGTAGGAAGCAAACAGAAGTTCAGGAACTAGAGGAATGTCAAACACATCAGGAAGGGGGATACAAGACAGGAAGAAAACCAAGGTTTTGGCCATGAATGAGGCCAGGGTACTCAAGCTCATTCTTCTTGGGAAATTGCCCGGTGGTACTTGATCGGGCAGGCAGCAGTTAGGAAGTGTAGGCTGGGACAGTCTTTTAAAAAAAGAAGCCTCAAACCACTTCATCACATAGCCTATTAATTGATGTTTATTTCGATGACCCTGAGCCATCTAGAGGAGGTTAAATATGGTATCATCCACTTGTAAAATATCGGAAGTATGTGAAATACTTTAGAAAAGTTTGCAAATAACATGGTTTTTAAAAACAAAACAAAAACTTCTTTTACCCTTGAAGGAATTCACATATGTATAATCCCACATTGTCTCTATAAATCTAGATAGTTGTGGCAGTGATTCAGAGAAGCAGAGGCAGGGCTTTTTTTTTACTTTGGATGTCTCTGTTTCTCCCAGCTAGCTTAACAGCTATTTTCCTTTCTCTTTTATTTTGCAGTTGTAAGGTATATTAACATTCTTATAAAGCTTTGATTCAACATGGAAATTTTGAAAACTTTCAAGGAAGGACTATAACAGGCTAGCATGTACCATGTGCTTTATTCACTATATTCAGGTGCTATGACAGTGAAATTGATCTCACTGAGTACAATCTCTGAGGGGTAGAAGAGGGAAGGGGCTGGGGTAGAAAGACAGAGCCCTGAGACCAGACTGCTTAGGAAAGAAGTTCTCTAAAGGAAAGAGGTTGCTATTTTCAGAAGTATGGGAAAGAAAATTGAGCAGATATCTACCATAATCTGTCAATTCACAGAGGAAGTGAAATAGCAGGGCCCTGGACCTACATTTGTCTATCTTTAAGTATTTTTTTTTCCTCCTTCTGTTGTGTCTCCTTTGCTGGGGAAAATGTTTATAATTGCTGCCAAACTCCTGGTGTTCCACTCTGTCTGCCCTCCCTCTTACCCTGCTTTTACCCCCTGCCTAGAGTCCACTTGGGTGGAAATGCAACCTATAATGGACCCAGGGTTAATCATCTGCAGGTTTCCCCTGATAAGTCACAGTATGTTTGCTGCGTTCCTTCCAAGAGTCAACATCAGCTGTGGGGATGTGCCGACAGTGGCCTATGGCATTCCGAGTGCTGGCCCAGATGGGAAGCAGTGTGCCGGGAGTCTTTCTGAACACGGCCATCTGGAATGCCTCTGTTGCCCTGAAGGCACTTGTGTGTCTCAAATGGACACAGTTTAGAGATGCCAAAATTTGAGCCAAATTCACTGGATGTACAAATGGCTTGACGTCAATGGAATTTGCTCATAATTTAGGCCTCATGTGTGATGTACTGTCTGAACTCAATGATCTGTCAAAACAATCAGGGAAGAAGAAAAGAAGGAAGAAAAGGTGGAGGAAAACAGGAGGAAGGAGATAATTAAAAGGTGGAAGAAAAGGCAGAAGGGAAAAAGAAAGAGGAAATAGCACATGACCCAAAGCTGTGGCAGGACAGGTTCAGCTTTTGGCTCCTGGGGCCAACAGTCCCTGTAAGTTTGTTGAAAGCAACAGTGCCAAATAAAACATGGCCTTTTAAAGCACTGAATTACGTGAGTGCAGAGCTGTTAAAATCAGTGTAGCAAAAATCCAGCTGGGTTTGGCCAGTGCCACAAAGTACAAAATGATGATCACTTGTACTGCCAAGACCCAAGGTTCCCCAGATGTGGTGGCCTGAACAGAGTTACTTGGATATATATCCAGATCTTCATTCTTTAAAACAAGGAATCTGCTATTAAGAAACGGCCATCTGCTGTTTTTGTTTGCCTTGTGTCCAGAGGAGGGAAGAAGCTGAGAAAGCTGATGCTTCAGAGCCCTTTACTTGTCCCTGTAAATGCTGGGAATTATAGCGTGCTCAAGAAAAACACAGGGGTTGCAAAAAATCAAACGTGTTCAAAAGTGGGTAGGCAAGGCAAAACTTTACTTCTGCCAGAAGTGGGTGCCAGTGGAGGCTGGCTATCAAGTGGGCCTGGTTGAGCAGTCCACCTGCTTATATCTCTAACCTAACGCAGCGCCCCCACTCACTCTGATTGGAGGAGTCCGAGGTTACAAACTACGCGATTGGCTAATTTTAAAAAGGGGACGAGCAAAGGGGAGGACCATAATTAAAATAGCTACAATTAAGGATGAATACTATATTCTGAAAATGGACCACCGGACTTTCAATTTCTCACCTAGGTGTGGAGAGGAAGCCAAATACATCATAATCAAAAGCATTATAGAATAGCATTTTTGGTAAACTGCCAAAATTGATCTTAGAAGAAAATAACCGAAAACTCCAAAATACCAATACTTAGTGATTTACTTTCTCAGTCTTAATAAAACTCACTTTTACACCTGTTTTTACTTTTTTGTTATTTTTATTAAAGAGAGGCTCAAATTTATAGTTTCAAGTTCCATGCAACCCGATTCTATCCCTATCTGCCTCCATTGCCTTATTCTCTTTGTGGAAAAGTCCTACTAATCACTCAATGGTAGGCATATGATCTAGGCCCAGTAAGTCAAGGAGACAGGAATTGGTTCAGGAATAAGCATGTGATCAAATCCGGGCTAATAAGAAGAAGGGGCAGTGTTTTGATGGATCTTCTACCAGGTTTAGAGGATAACTATGTTGTGAAAATGCAAGTCTGGCACTACCAAGCCATCTTGCTTCTTTGAGAGGAATCTGACTGAGAATAAAATTAGCATAGAAGAAAGAGTTGAAAGATAAAAGAAGCCAAGACCTGATAATGTCACTTTGCACCCCTGAAACCAGCTGTACTGAAACCTGTATAGATAACCCTGAGCTTTTCAGATAAACAATAAAGCCCTCTGTTTTGCTCAAGCTAGTTTGAGTTAGGTTTCTGTCACAGGCAAATGAGAATCTTGACTAATAAAGGTCCCGTTATGCTAGAAAAAGATAACTATTATTCCTTTAGTGCAGAAAGTAGTACTTAAGTGTAGTTGTCTCTTAGTAGTTATAATAATAGATGATGCTTATTTTTGTAAATTTATTCATATTTATTTATTTTGTTACTGGGGCCTGAACATGGGCCTCTTGTCTACTTGGCAAGTGCTCTAACACTGAGCTATAGCCCCAGCCTTTATTGATCTCTTATTAAGAACTTTCCTCATAATAACTCATTGTATCTTTTGGGGGGGGGGAATACTGGGGATTGAACCAAAAGGTGTTATACCAATGAACTACATTGTCACACCTCATTATTTTGAGGGTATTGCTAAAAATTGCCAAAGCTGGCCTACAACTTGTGATTCTCCTGTCTCAGCCTCCTGAATATCTGGGATTACAGACATGTGCCACTGCATCTGGCTTCCATTGTACCTTAAAAACAAACTTATGAAGTATGTACTGCTATTATCATGCCCATTTTACTAAAGAGGAAATTGAAGATACATAAAAGTTAAGAAACTTGTCCAATTGGTATGTGATGTGCTCTTGTTTTAGACCTTGTGTTCCTGTTATACTGTACTATGTGAGCCAACTAATTTGGAGGCTACAACATCATTTTGTAAACAGCTCTTTTTTTGAGATGCAGTCTCACTATTGGCCTCAAACTTGCAACTCTCCTGCCTCAGCCTCCCAAGTAGCTGGGATTACAGGCATTCACGATCACACCTGACTAAAAACATTTCTTATGCCAAGACCCACTAGCTATTACCAGCCTATGGATCAGATTTCCTTAGAACAAATGCTTGGGATGGGCAAAATGGTCCATTTCCCTTGAAATCAGCCAAGAGGTACCAAGAATATAATAAACTATTCACCAACATATGTTATCAATACATAGGGATCAATATCTAATTCCTCTTCTCTCTTGCATGTGCTTCCCTTTGTCCTCTTACCCTCAATTCATCCCATAACTATATACCCCCTGGGTGTCAATGCCAACAGTTTCTAGTTGTAGTTCCTCTGTCATCACTGCCCCGCTTTCTAATGTAATACTGAAGGGGAATCCCAACAAGATTCTACCTCAGTAGTTTTTGTGCTAAAAGTAAGAGAATGGATTGAAGGCTACTAATCTGTCTCAAACCACTCATATCATGTCTCTAAATTATATAACCTCTCAGTTTCATGTAATTTCTTCTTATTGTGCCTCTTTTGTACTTACTTCCAAGATTGCCTCTGTGTTCTTCTCTGCCTATGGCTCCATCCTGACAGGTTTTTTTTTTAAAAGATTAAAACCCTGAATGCCACTTTCACCAAACTGAGCACTTCAGACTTGAAACAATGAGGGTCCAATATTTTCACTTTTCAACAAACATTTATTGAGACCTACAAGGCACTAGAGATTCAGGGATGAGTATGACATAGTTCTGTTCTTCTAAAGGCTTTTAAAGTATTGAGAATAGGTAGATAGACCACAGGCAGACAGCCTTGATATTTGGATCAGAGATATTTGGAATCATAGTAGAGGGAGATGCAAATTCAATGAAGGGAGCACAGAGGCTTATATAATACAGGATCACAGATGAGATAGTAGGAAAAGTAGTCTTGACAGGCCAATAAGAATTGTGAGGCAAAGCGAGAAGAACATTCCAAACCTATGAGGCAACATGATCAAGGCTAGAAAAGCAACAAAGGACATGACTTATTTGGGATATAGTGAGCATTTTGATACAACAGGAACAGTCTTTGAGGCAAAGTGGTAAGCGATGAACCTAAAAGAGCAGGTAGAAACCAGTTTGCAAAGTTCTTGTTTGCTGTAGTAAGGAATCTGAAATTTATCCAGTATTCATATTGAACCATTGAAAGATCTCAAGCAGAGAGTGATGTGATTACACTTGTATTTCAGACAGATCACACAAACAACAATGTTACTTTCTTGTAGTAATCAGACCCTTCTTTCTAGATCTGTTCTTTGGATTTGATTTTCTTCAGATCAATACAACTTTTAGCCTCCTTGATCACTATATCACTACTGGTAGATCTCTAGATCTCTCTCTCTCTCTCTCTCTCTCTCTCTCTCTCTCTCTCTCTCTCTCTCTCTCTCATTTCTAAATGTACAATACCATCCACTTTATCCATCAGCCTGGTTTATAGCATTTCCACCAACCAATTCTCAATTATGTGTGGATGTATGCATTATAGGAAGGATATACCATTTTCACTTGGAGCGCATTTTCAAAATGGGACATGTCTTTGTGTCACACTCCCCTCTTGTTCTGGAATTCTGATAAGCTTAGGGTTTAGAAGGATGAATAGGGGAAGTAAATGGGATGGCATTTGGGAAAAGTTTCTCCTTTTAAAGAATAGAGATCTGGAAATGAGAACTCTAATCAAGATAACATCCCTCTCAATTCTGTGGTTTTTAAAAAACTATTACAAAATCAGTATTTATATTTTAATAATGATAACCTTATAGTTAGTTGAATGTTAGCTCTAAAAAATGATGTCCATATCCTAATACCCAGCCTCTGTGAATATTACCTTATTTGGACAATAAGTCTTTGCAGCTGTAATTAAGTTAAGGATCTTGAAATGAGATCATCTGGGTGGGCCTTAAATTCAACAATGAGTATCCTTATAAGAGAGAGAAGAGAACACATGCATAGAAAGAAAAGCCATGTGAAGATGGAGGCAAAGACTGGAGTTATAAAGCCATAAGCCAAAGAATGCCTGGAGTTACTTGACACTGAACAAGACAAGGAAGTGTTCTCTGTTAGAGCCTTCAGAAGCGTGGCCTTGCTGACACCTTGATTTCAGACTTCTGTTGTTTTAAACCACCAGGTTTATTATAATTTGCTTTGGCAACCTTAGAAAGCTAGTCCATCATCATTTAATAAATATGCTTAACACTTTCTTTTCAGAAAGCAGACAGTTTTTCAAAGTGCTGTATAGTGGTATGAAATAAATAAATTTGGGCAAAGTAACTTAATCCCTTTGAGCCAGTTTTATTTTCCCCTACCTAATTCCATCCTCACAGAATATTGAGATAACTAAATAAGATGAAATAAAACTACTTAGCAGACAGCTGGCAAAAGGCAGGTGATCAGAGATTTAGCCACTGAACACACTGCACAGACATCTTGGTGAAGCAAGTCCTCCTATAAGAGAGAGGGTAATGAACATGCAAAGCCCCAGTCCTGCATCAGAATCTCTTTTGCATGTAACCACCTAACACCATCTGGTGTCAGCTCCTGTTTCTCACCAACTAACCACTGCCCTCTCCCCCAACCTTTTCTACTTCCTGTTTACGTAGATTGCTGCTTCCTGGCTAAGGGAACTGAACATTTTTAGCCAGACTGCCTTTCCCCTGGACCTATGCCAAGAACACCTTCCCTGTTCTCCTCTCATTCTACTTTCCTTCTTGAGGTAAAAGGCATCATATTAAGGAGAAGCAAACTGCCTTCCTGCACTAACCCCAGTTAAGCAACAGGTCTTCTTCCTGGCATTGGATTGAATCAAATGGACACAATTAATAACATATCATGTATTATGTATGAGGAAATCTTTCCATCCTTGAGTGTATTGGCCCCTTCAAGCTATTGATATTGGTGCTTTTTTTTTATTCAAATGTGCTCCTTGTGATGCCTCCATTCTCAGCCCAGCCCTCTCCTGTGTGTGTGAAGCAGTCCTAACCAAGAGTCGCAGGACAGCAGTAGATTAAACTAAGTCAGAATACAAGTTAGGGTGTTGTTGAAATGAAATGGTTCTTGCTATGAGGGAAATATCCACATAATCTGAGAGGCTTTCAATCAAGCATTTAGAACATGAGGGTAAGCACGGGTATTTTGAAAAACATTCCTTGGTGATATAAAAATTTTTCCCATCATACCAGACACACCATTCTTAACACAATAGATAAGAATGTGGACTCTGGAGTCTGTCTGGATTCAAATCCTGGTTTGCCATTCATGAGCCATGTGAACTATGCCAATCAACCTCACTAGGCCTCATTTCCTCATCTGTAAAACAGTACTAATATTACTCACCTTCTCAATAGAATTATTGTGAGGAATAAAATAACATTCATTAAAAAGCATTTATACTATATAAGCAAATGCTATTATGACTATTACTTTTATTGTTGTTTTTATTGCCCTGCTGAAGGAAAAAGAAGTTGGTCAGTCTGGGCACTGTGGTAGATGCCTGTAATACACAGATACTCAGGAGGCTGAGGCAGGTGGATCTCAAGTTCAAGGTCAGCCTGGGTAACTTAGTGAGACCTTGTCTCATGATAAAAAATAAAATGGCTGGGGATGTAACTTAGGGGTAGAGCACTTACCCAGACTGTGTAAAGTCCTGCGTTCAATCCCTAGTACTGAAAAAAAAAAAATTGGTCAGAGGTGGTGGGATGCCTGAATTAGTATAGTAACTTGAAATCATATAGGTAGTGGTGATAGTAGGGTTTGTGGTATGACAGTAGAAGTGAGAAACAGGTGGAATAGAAGAAAGACCATCCATTATTGGAAGAAGAAAATGTGTATTTTTAAGCAGGTGCTGTCTGGGACTAGCACAACTGAATTTAGATCTTGCCTTTACTATTTTATGGTAGCACAACCATGAGAAGATTACTTGTTCCCTCATCTATAAAATGGAGATGAAAATAATAGTGACTGTTGTATAGGGCTGCCATGGAATCCAATGAATGAATACATGACATACAGATTTCTTAGAACAGTGACTGGCATGTAACGAATGTTAACTCTTGTTTTTATTGAAGATGAAAAGGTCAAGGTACTGAGGAGTCAATTGTTTGCTGGACATTGACATTATCTGAGATGACAGTGAGGTTTGAGGCAAAGGGGAACACTGTGAGTTAGGTGGAAAAGTCGTCACTGAATGAGGAGTAGTAAAGCAATAAGAAGGGGAACAAGAGGATAGCCAAATGGTCTGAGCCTTAAAGTGACAGAGTCTCTCACAAGAGTGTGGAAGCACTTACTAGAAGCAAAGAGAACACCAATACCACATCCTGGCCCTGAGCTGGGGAAATAAATTGAGGCCAAGAAGAAAAAGGAGATGTCGAAGAAGATGCTGAGGCTATAGGGGAGTTTTTTGGCTAAGCACTGAGAGTCCAGGTGGCATGGTAAGAGTCTGGAAGGTGGAGGAAAGATGAGGTAAAGCTACATTGGCTAAACAGAACAGAAATGCTTTGTATAGTAAATAGTCCAGACCAGACTATTCTTTCAGACTTTCAGCAGTGATGGAAATGTTCTCTATCTGCACTATCTTATATGGTAGCATCCTGAGACTATTGAGCCCTTAAAAATGAAGACAGCATGACCAGTATTCCTTGATAAGTACTGGGAGATTTTGTTAAGATGCAGGATCCTAGGTTCCACCATCATCTACTATTAGTGTCTCTGTAATTTGGTCCAGGAATACCACCAGATAGAAACACAGCCAGATTTAGGAACTGCTGCAGGATCTGAGGAGGAGAAAGAAGCTATCTGTTTGTGTTAAATATGAATGTCTTTCTTACAGACATTAATTTAAAATTTTAAATTTAAAAAATATAACAGTAAAGAGAATTGTATTGCCTTGAATTTTGGTAGTACCACTGTTCTTAATAAGGTGATAAATAACTGTTTAAATCCAAAAGCGAAAATTCTCTCTAAATAAAAAGGGAAAAGAGTTTTAAATGTTGAGGGTACTCTGGAATGAAAAAGGAGGGAAGAGGAAAATTATATAAGATGGTAAAGGGCTGAACACTAAACACACACACACACACACACACACACAAACTTGCCTGAGTCCACCAAATTACGTGTTTGTTATAAATTTTTTTATTGATGGGGCAGTAACTTGTAAAAAGCAATATAGAGCCAGCACAACTTAAAGCAGATGCCTAGAGACAGAGAATGTCAGCGAGCATAAACTTCTAGAAACTCCCAGAAATCTGGGGAAATCTATGTGTTATTCCAGATTATGGAATCAGATACTGAGACAAATCATGAGTCTGGGGGATTAGAGAGGTGAGATATTAATGTGGGCCTCAGCTATTAGGTAACTGTCTGGCCCTCCCTATAACTGCACACTGGAAGGACACAGGTAAAAGTGAGAATCAGGAGGTGGGAATTGTTTGGGGGAACAGGGGTGTCAAGTTCCACAGAGTAGATGAGATAAATACAGAACATGGATCCTAGGAATATATCAGCAATTGAGCCTTAGATGCCAAATCTTCATTAAATCTAAGGAATAAGGAATGTTCAAAAATGAATATGAAACCCAATGATCAGGTAAGTTCAGCAACAGAGCAGAAGACAGGGTCAAGGCAGGAACCAGCAAAAGGTACAGACTTCTCAGTGTGATACTGGGTTATATGAGGCTCCATTCCTCAGGGGGAGGTATAGATTTTGGGGAAAATGTATACCCTGCATATTGGAACACATGTGTGCATGTGCATATGCACTAGAAGATACATAACATAAAATTTACTATTTTAACTTTTATTTTGCAGTAATGTGCATTGAACCCAGGGATGCTCTACCACTGAGCTACATCTTCAATCCTTTCTTTTTTATTTTTTATTTTGATACAGGGTCTCACTAAGTTGCCCAGGCTGGCAATACTCCTGCCTCAGCTTCCCAAGTCACTGGGATTACATGCATACACCAACATGCCCAACTTTTAATTGTTTGTAAGTGTATATTTTCAATTGCACTAAGTATATTCACATTGTTGTACAACTATTATCACCATCCATGTCCAGAACTTTTTCGTCCTTCCAAATTGAAACTGCACCCATTAAACCATAACTCCCATTTTCCCTCTCCCCAGACCCTACTGTTCTTTCTGCCTATGAATTCGACTAGTGTAGGTATATCATGTAAGTGGAATCATACAATATTTGCCCTTTCATGTCTGAACTAATGAAATTTACTTTTTAATTTCCCCTCAAATTTCCAAAGAAACATATTGTTATCAGATGTGCCCCAGGATGTGCCTCTATCAGGTCTTCCATAAACCAACCATGTGCCCTTATCCACCACTGATTCTCCTCTTGATGTTGTCAGGAAGAAGGAAGTCTGCTTTCTCCCTTCCCATTGTTTCTTCTTGTGCTGCCAATTTGACTCCTTTATTCCTCAACCTTGATCATAAATGTCAATTTTAGCTCTATTCAATCACACCAAATTTTAGCTCTATTCAATCACACCCTTTCTAACCCCCAAATGAAAGGGAATTGCCCCTGTTAAGAGTGAAAACTTTTTCAACAAAGCTTAGATAGTCTGCCATCTAAACAAGTGTGATAGGACTTACACAGGTGACCCTGAAGCTCCTTTAATCATCTAAGGTCTAGGCTGGGACTTACTCTGTGACACCACCTACCTCAGCCTCCCTCACTGTTCTGATTGTGCCCCACCGTGACAGGTCCTTCCACTGCCCACCATGATCCCTTGCCAGCACCACATCTCTGCCCTCCCCCTATAAAGAAGGCCTATTTCATCCTATGTCTGTTGGAGGACACCATCTATCTCTCTAGGGTTTTTCTAATCATTAGTTCTCCATACACTTTTTACCTTTTCTCCTAGAAGGCCTAGGAATCTTCATGTAAATCAGATCTTTGATGTGGCAGTGATAATCCAGAATGCTCAAGCTGATATGCAATTGAGTCTCTCTCATTAGGACTATAGGGTACATGACTTTTATTTTTGAAACACATGATGGAAGGGCAGCTTAGAGACTGTAGTCTCATGGCCATATACTTTCAGCTTTATAAAAGTCTTCTTTCCAGCCACAGAAGTACTCTTCTCATAATCTGGAAGTAAGCACCAAGAAGTAGGAAAGTCCACAGGCTTTGGCCAAAATCAGGGTTCTGATTCTGACTCCTCCATCTACTGGGTGTGCAACATTGGCAAATAATTTCATTTGATTAAGTCATAATTTCCTCATATTTGAACTGGTATATTATAGTACCTAATGTATAGGGTGTGTCAGCTGGGATTAGTATTAGAAACAGAAACATGATATAAACAGCTTAAATAATATCATTTATTTTTCTTTTAGAAGTCTTCAGGCAGAAAGCCCAGAGCTACTCCACCAAGTCCTGAGGAGTCCAGGCTCAATTTCTGTTCTTCATTCCTCAGCTGTGGCCCTTACCCCCATGATCAAAGATGGTGACTAGGGTGGCAGCCGTCACATCTGTGTTCCAGGAAGTAGGATGGAGGAAGAGATAAAGAAGAGACAAAGGGCATGTACCATCTATCTTTGGAGGAAAACTGCTTTGGAGGAAAACAGGAGCTTCCATGCAACACTTCTGCTTGTATCTCATTGTCAAGAACTTAGTCATGTGGTCACACTTAGCTGCAAGGAAGGATGGGAAATTCCAAGCAGATTTGTGCACAGCTGAAATTTAGGAATCCTTTTGCTATGGAAGAGGAGTAAGGTAGATTTGGGAGACAATTTGAGACTCTGTTACAAAAGTTACTTATTATAAAGATGAAAGCACTCCATCAATAAATGTTGGCTATTTTTTAATATTCTTCCTTTATGGATTACTAAGGAGTAACTTAGGAAAGCAGGGATAAGAGTGGTCTTATCAGCCAGGCATGGAGGCAAATGTCTGTCTTCCCAGCTACTTGGGAAGCTAAGGCAGAAGTTGTTCTTCAAATGAAGATTAGATGTGACTTTCATTTTATCCTTTGTCTTTATTAAAATGGTGACTCACCTAGACATTATACCTCTTGAGATACTGACTTAATTTTTCAAAGTTGTTTTATCTCCTTCACAGATTTAAATAAGTGATACTTTAATGGGACTTTGCTTTGAGGATATCACATTGACTCACTGTGAGTTAGTTACTGACACAGTAAAGCAGACTCTCAGAAAATATCCTAATTAGATATTGTCTCTGGAAGCAATGTTTCTCAAAAGATCTATGCACCTCCTTATACCCCATTCAGCATTATGAGGGTTTCCTTTTCTGTAACAACTTCCATTGCCAAGGACTGTATCAGCATCATCTCTTACATTATTCTGACTTCCCCTCTGCTCACATTCTGTCTGTAGTAAGGACAAGTGCCTGGAGAATCTTGTTTCTTCTCTGTCTTAATAATTCTACATCACCCGCTATCTGAGATGCAGCACATGATCTCTTTCATTCTAGGTGGCATTATTTATCCCACTGCTCCTAATGTACATATAGTGAATAACCAAGACACTGGAAGAACTGAATAATTAACTGGGGACAACTAGGACAGACAGCCCAGAATCAAAGGGCTGTGATATTCACATTCCAGTATAATGGTCTTCAAAAGGATAGTTTTAGCACAATCTTACCTTACCTTACTTTTTTTTTTCCATTGAAACATTAATTTGTATTCCAGTATGTAAAACTGATAACAGCAGAACTGGTCTTGAAGGTGGGAAGAGTCTAAGCCCGATCCACTCAGCTTGCCTCTTGTCAAAATCCTTTGCTATCATGTGAGTTCTTCAAGGTATCTTCATGAAACCTGAAGGCTCACTCCACTAGTCTCAGTTTGAATATCCCTATTCTGGTCCATTCTCTTGCTTTGAGAGATGATCAAGTGAAAAGGAAAGATAAAAGCTTTAGAATAAAATAGACCTGATGTCAAATGTTGAGCTCTACCTTTTACCAGATATATGACCCTTGGGCCTCAATTGAGGGACAGCTGCTTTCCTACGTTGTCATGAAAATTCAAGTGGGTTTATGAATATAAAATTGTTGGTACAGAGCAGGTTCTCTGTTACCTCTTTTCCTTCCCCTTAAGGTAAGATGACATCTAATACATTTTCAACAGATGTTTAACATCTTTTCCCACCATACTGACCACTGTGTACCTTTACTCATGTATCTAAAAATACACATAATTTCTGGGTAATTTTAGGAATTGGCAGCTAATGCTTATTGTAGTTTGTATAAACAGGCATTAGTTGAGTTAATAAAAGTATTATCTATGAGAGTTATGATATAGTATAAATGAACAGGCTCCTTATGTTTGAAAATTTTTAAAAACTTGGGGACTGGGGATGTATTTCAGCAGTACAGCACTTGCCTACCATGTGCAAATCTGTGGATTTGATCCCTAGTGTCACACACACAAAAAAAAACTATCCATCACAATAAAGATTAGAAGTGTTGGGCTGGACACATCAATTTTTATAGCAGCACAATTCACAATAGCTAGACTGTGGAACCAACCTAGATGCCCTTCAATAGATGAATGGGTAAAAAAAAATGTGGCATTTATACATAATGGAATATTACTCCGCACTAAAAAACAACAAGATTATGGCATTTGCAGGGAAATAGATGGCATTAGAGCAGATTATGCTGAGTGAAGTTAGCCAATCCTAAAAAACAAATGTCTTCTCTGATATAAGGGGGGGTGACTCAAAATGGGATAGGGAGGAAGAGCATGAGAAGATTACCACTAAATAGGGAAGAGAGGTGGGAGGGAAAAGGAGGGAGAAGGGGATTTGCACAGAAGACGGAAGGAGACCCTTATCGTTATACAGAATACATGTATGATGTTGTGAGGAGAAAAAAAAAAAAGAAGTGTGTCACATTAGATTGGGTAGAGAGATGTGATGGGAGGGGAGGGGAGGGGAAGGGGGAAAAGAAGGACAGCAGACTATAATAGACATTATTATTGCTGTATGTATATAGGTGACTGTATGACCAATGTGATTCTGCAACCTGTACAATCAGAAAAATGAGAAATTATACCCCATTTGATTCAAAGGTAGGAATTGTCAAGATCATTGTACTGTCATGTGTAACTAATAAAAAAAATTTAAAAAGAAAGAACCCATGGTTCAATCCTAGGTACAAAAAAAAAATAAAGAAGAAGAAGTGTTGGGCTGGAGTTGTGGCCTACTGGTATGAGAACTTGCCTAGCATGTGTGAGGCACTGGATTCGATTCTCATCACCGTATATGAGTAAAGAAATAAAATAAAGGTTCATCAACAATTAAAAAGAATAAAATGTGGTTAAAGAAATAAAGAATAGATTCTCCTACTTAACCATTTGGGCAAACCAGCTCAAGTACCCTCATGCCTAGTATAATGCATTATGAGTCATTAAGTAAAAGTCAAATGACAGGAAGGGAGCCAGTCAAACCAAATAGCGGTCAGCTCATGGACACAGGATTCATGGACACAGAGAGAGGATGGTTCAGACCTGATATCTGAGAGATTTTACTACTTTCAGTCTTAATTCTAGAATTAGAGAGCAGAGGGTAATGGACAATGGTTGTGAAAGGCAAAATAATGGAACCCCAAAACATACAGGTCCTAATCCTTAGAATCTCTGAGTATGTGATGTTACATGGCAAGAGGGAATTATGTAACTATGTAAAGAGTGGGCAAATGGAATTACTAATTAGCTGACTTTAAAACAAGGATAATATCCTGGATTATTTGGACAGATTCAATATAATCAAAAGGATTCTTAAATGTGGAAAAGGGAAGCAGAAGATGTTCTAGCCCATTATGCTGCTACAACAAAATATCTGAGGCCAGGTAATTTATAAGGAACAGAAATTTATTTCTCATAGTTCTGGAGGTTAAGTCAAAGATTTGGGCACTAATAGGTTGGGTGTCTGGTGAGGGCCCCATTCCCAGCTTCCAAGATGGCACCTTGTTGCTACATTCTTTGGAGGAGCCAAATACTGTGTCCTCACATGGCAGAATGTGGAAGGGCAAAACAGACCTAAGTTAGTTCCTTCCATCCCTTTTATGAGGTACTTAATCACTTCTCCAAAGGTCCTATCTTTTAATATCACCACAGTGGAGGTAAAATTTCAACATGAATTTTGGTGGGCATGTTTTTAAACTAGAACAGAAGAAAATGTGATAAGAGAAGCAGAGGTTGGAGTTATGACATGGGAGGACTCAATCCACCATTACTGGCTTGGAAGATGGAAGGGAACCCCAAGACAAGAAATTTAGGTGACTTTCGTATCTAGAAAAGGCAAGGACACTGACTATCCCCTCCAGAGTTTCTTATAAAGAATAGCCCTGCCAATAGCTTGATTTTAGTTTAGTGCCACCATTTTGGTTTTCTGACTGACTACAGAACTGTAAGATAATAAAATTAAAAAAATTTTTTTTTTTAGTTGTAGATGGACACAATATCTTTATTTATTTATTTTTATGTGGTGCTGAGGATTGAACCCAGTGTCTCACATGTGCAAGGCAGGAGCTCTACCACTGAGCTACAGCCCCAGTCTCCAAGATAATAAATTTGTACCATTTAAGCCACCAACTTTGTTTGTGATAATTTTTTTCATAGCAGCAACAGAAAATAATGCAATGGTGATAGACAACACTGGGTCACTACACAGGACAATGTATGTATATTGGGGTGGGGTGTGTCTGTGAGTCCAGCTTTGAGAAACTATGTTCAAAGAAGTTAAATGCCTCAAGGCTTAAAGTTGCTTAACAGCATCTCCCTAGTATATGGTTCATTTCTTGATTAAATTGGAGATGGTCACTCCTTACCTTCTAGGCCTACACAGGGAGGGCAGTAGACAAGCTCTTCATGCTTTTCCTGATAAGTTACTATATGCTTTTGGAAACTAATGGTATCAAAAGTTCCCAGCTGGGCTGGGGCTGTAGCTCAGTGGCAGAGTGCCTGCCTAGCATGTGTGAGGCACTGGGTTCAACCCTTAGCACCACATAAAAATAAATGAAATAAAGACATTCTGTCCATTTACAACTACAAAAAAAATTTTTTTTAAAGCTCCCATCTTAGTCCCTTTGGGGGGAGCCTGAAGACTTCCCAAAACTTATAATACCAGGATTGCTTCTGGTAGTGAAAGTAAGAGTCACACATCCCATGAGTGCCTGTCTTCCTCATAAATTCCTAGAAAACAGTCTATTTTACTTTCTTTCTCAGAGTTTAAAACAAAATGAAAGACCTTCCCACTGGCAAGTAAACACCACAAGATGTATTACTAATGTTAACTATAGATTCTACTTGGGTTTTATAAGCACACATTAAAAAAAAAAACTTTACAGACCTCAATTCTTTTAACTGTTACAGTCCTATAAAGTACATCTTGTAAATAAAATAACTAAAATCCAGAACAATTAAGAAGCTTCCCCCAAAATACAGCTATCAAGTAGTAACCCAGCTCAAGTTTATCCCAAAGCCCATGCCCTGATGTATTTCACCACTACCCCACATCACTGCCTCAAGTATTGCACTATCACCAGAACTAGTAAAGGGGGAGGCGCCAGCTTCCAGAAGTTCTTTTAACACAAGAACACAGATTTGGACTAAAAACAACTCTAATAATAAAATAACAAACAGAGTTCAGAAATCTAACAGCATCCTTTCAAACCTGACTTTCTACTATATTGGTCCCCTGAGCGGCATTCCCTCCTTAGGCTTCTGGTCAATCTATATCTTCCTGTTTGAACTTCCCATCCATCTTCCCTATTTCCTTTCAAAACCCATTTACCATGACTAACAGAGAAAAGGGGGAAAGGAGACAGGGTGAAGAAAGAGGAACTGGGCTAAGCAGATAGAGGTTAAGAGTCCAGAGCCCTGTGTGACAGTGGATAACAATGGTGCCCAGCAGGTCTGGAAGCTGAAGTTCAGTCCCTTGCTTCAGAGCCAAGGCTAAATCCCAGCTCACAAAATGTACCTCATGCTTTCTCTTCCCTGTGTGCCTCAACCCCAATCCTGCTTGAGATTCCCCAGTCCACCTTGACTAAAGGTACACAGATAAGGCATGGGAGAGAATGAAAAAATAAATAAATAACACGAAGAAGCTGAAGAGTCAATAGAATGCTTGTCCAGTTCAGTTTAATTTATAATCCCTTGCCTGCCTCCTCTGAAGAACTCTGCCCCTAGCTGTGCTGGCTCTACTTTGAGCCTCTAAGGACTCCATTCTGTCATCAGACCACATCAGAGTTCTGCCCCCTGGGAAAGACAGGTGTCAATCTAGGTTCTTAAGTATTCATTCAACAAACATCACTGAGTACCAGCTCTATGCCAGACAGTATGCTAGGCACAGTGATTCATGGATAACAAAAAAAAGTGTTCCCATCATGGTGAATCTTATAGGAACTAAGTTTTACATAAAGTCTCCATTTATAAAACCCTTTCAAAGCAGTCAATCACTACCATACCAGTCAATCATTCTCAGCTACCACAAGGATCCAGGCTTAGAAACAGACTGATAAATTTGATTCAACTTTAAAGTTCCTTAAGCCTGACAACTCAGATCTCCAAGTATATTCTTCATCTTACAAGGACACAGGGTATCATGCAAGGAAGACAAAGATTTCATCTTAGATGCCAACTCTGATCCACTGGGAGTGGCTATGTTGATAATTGTGAAACCCCATCTGGGATCAGCAGGAAATATCTGCACCTGTTTAGGAGAAGTGAGAAGAAATGTGCCTCCCATTATTATCCCAAACCTAAAGTAGACAATTTGCAATTTTTACAATTGTTTCATATTCATTCATTTCTCAACTAGGCAACAAGTTCTTGGGAAGGCAGAGTTGTTGCAAGCTGAGCCCAAGAGTGCTTCTTTCTCTTAGAAAAGGTAGCATGGTGGGGGCTGTGGCTGTGGCTCAGTGGTAGAACGCTTGCCTAGCATGTGCGAGGCATGGGGTTTGATCCTCAGTGCCACATAAAGATAAATAAAATAAAGGTACTGTGTCCATCTACAACAAAATAGTAAAAAAAAAAAAAAAAAACGGGAGCATAGTGGGATGGAATGAGCACAAGCTGACCAGAATCAGGAATGTAGACAGATTGTCTGATCCTGGACATGATAGAGTCAATTCTCATTTTTCATAAAGGTTATGTTCTATAAAGACTTTGTGAATTCTGAGTCAGCACTGGCTAATGGACTATTACTCCTAAGGGAAATACACAGTTATGTTCCTGGAAGCCTTTGGTCACAATGTTTTCATCAACCAATCAATATACAAGCTCATTTTATGTGGATTTCTGTTTAAGGACACCTTATTTAATATATGGTATAGTGTATGGCTATACACCCTGAATGTACCTGATCTCATCTAATATATGTTGTTGATTCCTTAACATTGAATTCATGGACAACACAGCACTTATGCCTGAATGATGCTTATATAACATGTATTTTCTCTGGAAGGCATGTCATAGCCTTCTGGTACTTAGGGATACCAGACAATACTTCAGCACTACAATTGGGGAGGGGGCATTTTAAATAGCAAAATCAGCAACAAAAGCACAAAACTGAAATGAAATAAGAAAAATATGGCACTAAGTAGACTTATTTACAGTGTAAGAGCTGAAACAAGAAGACCAGGTATTGACTTGTTCAACCTCAGTTTAGAATGTGTACATTGAAAAACTCTTATATTGTACTGTCCTACACATGTTTGTGAAGGACCACTAAAGTGCCACTAATATTAATTTGATTTCACAAATAAATTTTAGCAAGGAGACGGATTTGCAATTTAAAATCCATGAATAATAAGGATGGACTGTACTAAGCCTCTGTGAGCCTTAGTAATGGAACCCCACACATACTAGAGATTAAATGAGAAAAGGTATGCGAAGCAATTCCCATGATTTCAGCTAACTCTTTACACCAAAATAATTGCATTTTCACCCTATACACCTTGTCTGCCATTGTCCATCCTAGGAAATAAGTAGATACTAAGAAATTTCCAACCAAAATATCACCTTCACACCCTTGGAGCATGAACCCAAAACTATGCAGATTAACTCAAATAGAAAAGGAGGTGATTTGAATGGATACAAGAAGCAACCTCTTGAGATGCTAAAATGTAGGGATCAGCATAGCCAGACCTCTCTGGAATGGGACTAAAAACAGATAAGATCACATGGCTGCATTCTCTACCATCTGTGCCTCTCTCTGAGTATATGCTACATTTTTCTGCTTTTCTGGCTTCCTTGCACCCTCATAATTTTGGGTCTTTTGTGGTTCTGGCTTTCATAGCAGACTCAAGCCTGGCTCTACATGTCTGGTGACACCTATCATTTTTGCCTGTGTAGCATCAGTCTAACACTTGTAGTAAGTGTGGCTTTAGCGTGGGCCTGCGAGCCAGGCCTGACCCTTGACTCTCCCTTCTGAGAATTTGATCTGTCTTGGTTATTTTCTATCCATCTGTCATTACTCTGTATACCTTTTTGCGGCCTCGTGACTTTTGTTTGCTCAGAGCTCCTGTTTATTCAGGGTTTCTGCTTACTCATGAGGTCTCAATACTGCCTTTTCTCCATGTCTTTCAGCTTCTACTCTCACTAAAAATTTTTCTTTTTCTTTTGGTCTGTCCAATTCTGATTCTTGAAAGAAAAAAAATATTACTGGCACTGTTACTCTACACATTTTTATGTTAAACTTTCATATCAGAACACCCTCAAAGCTAACTTCTACTTTTTCGATCAGTTGACCCCAGGTAAGAGCCTGCCATTGTTCAACAAGCAGTGGGTTGATTTAGGGGGCTAGAGCCTGCAATATAATATTGAGTATAGCCACCTATGTTAAAGGATTTACATCAAACTGGTTATTCAGATTCCTCTCTTCTAACACTTCATGTCTTATCCATGAAGAGATCCTGTTAGTGCTACCTTCAAGATATATTTAGAATGTAATCATTTCTCCCTGTTACTACTGTTATCACTCTTCTCCAAGAAGCACTATTTTTCACCCACATTTCTTCGGTAGCCTGATAAGAAGTAATCTCCTTCTACCCTGTTATGGTATGGATATGAGGTGTCCCCCAAAAGCTAATGTGTAAGACAATTCAAGAAGATTTAGAGGAGAAATGATTGGGTTATAAGAACCTTAACCCAATCAATGGATTAATTCGCTGATGGGATTAACCGAGTAGTAACTGTAGGTGGGTAGGGTGTGGCTGGAGGAAGTGGGTCATTGAGGGTGTGCCTTTGGGGTGTATATTTTTTATCTGGCAAGGAGACACTCTCTCTCTGCTTTCTGATCATCATGTGAGATGCTTCCCTCTGCCGTACTCTTCCACCATGATGTTCTGCCTCACCTCGAGCCCTAAAGAATGGAGCCAGCTATCTATTGATTGAGACCTCTGAAAATGTGAGCCCTCAAATGAATTTTTCCTCCTCTAGAGTTGTTCTGGTCAGGTCTTTTAATCACAGCAAAAAAGTTGAATAAAACACACCCAAAATCTAGAACCAATGTCAGAGCAATCTTTTAAAGACTAAGTCATAGAACAGTGGCATTTGCCTGTAGTTGCAACTACCAGGGAGACCAAGAAGAATCACGTGATCCCAGGAGTTTCAGAGCAGCCTGGGAAACATAGCTAGACCTAAGATAGAAAAAAAGCAATCAGTACCCCAAGAAGTATTTTTTAATTTTTCATCTGTCTTTGACAGCCATGGCTGCTCCTAAATGCCTTATAGCCAGCCACAACTATATCAATGGCTCCTAGCCACTAGACTACTCAGAGACTTTTGCTTTGGCTGCAGCAAGCTTCAGTTGCAGGTCGCTCCCAGAGTCCCACTCTGCAGCCTCTCTAGGTGACTCTGCCCTTCTGTTGCTGATTCATCTATCCCCAGTGTGGTTTGTAAAGAGCCTCTCCCCTGCCCATGACTAAATAGAAAGTCTGTGGTTGGCTGGCAGAACACTGCACATGTGTGAGCCCACCTACTCTATCTATATAAGCAGCCATTCCATACCCTTATTGGTACTGTCTGTGTACTATTTCCCCTGCAGCACAAGACCTAATAAAGCCCTTTAGGATAGTTTTATTTTGCCAATTCATGATTTCTATCTCAAGAAGAGCAGGGCTGAGCAGGTTACACTAAGAGTTAGAAATAGTGAGCCTGCTGGCACTGAAAGAAGCCAGCAGCCAGGGCTGGTAACACTAAGAACAGTTAACAGCCAGAGAATGGCAAGGAGCAACAGAGGGCTTCTGGAAGCTGCTAGCCCTGGCTTCTGCAAGAGCTCTAGAGAGCTCCCAGTAGCTGATAGCTTCCAATGCAAGGAAAAGAACAGGGAAACTGCAAATACAAGGAGCTGAGAGTCACTGGTATCAACGCTGTTAACACTAAGAGTTGAGAGCCTTTGGCTCTCAAAGATCAGAGCTGCTAACACTAAGGAAACTGCACTTTGCTTCTTCATGATTTCAATCCAAATTGAGCAACAGAACTCTCAGCTGATTGGTAACAGACCCTTTCTCAAAAACAAATAGAAAAAAAAATCATCTAAGTCATTTCATGTTATTCATTTGTTTCACATATGACAATGGTTTCCCATTTCACTCATAAAAACCAATGTACTAGCCCTTGTTATCTCTGGCCTCATTTTTACCACTCTCCCCCTTGCTCATTCCACTCCAGCTTCACTGATCTTGCTCTTCCTCAAATATTCCCACCTTAAGGGTTTTCCTTTAGCTGCCTCAGCTGTCTGAAATATACTTGTGTTAGATCTTTGTTTGATCTCCTTTAGATCATTATTCATCTTTGTTTGATCTCCTTTAGATCTTTATTCATATCTTGCTTTCTCCAAAAGGCCTGCCCAATCAACTTATTTCATTTTACAGCTTAGAGTAATAAACATGGTATTCAGGCTAGACTATAAGCTCCACAAAGACAGAGATCTTTGCCTATTTTGTTCCTTTATATATTCTGAGGATTTAGAACACTGCCTGGTCCAAGGCAGGCACTGTTTTGTTGAATTGTTCAATTTGTTAAAATGAATTATATTCCTTCGTAGAAAGCAAAAAACATGGCAGGTACACTAAGGCTTTCCCTATGCAATATAAAATATGTCTTTTAGGGAAATTTATAACACTAAATTCATATGTTAGAAAACAGGAAAAGTCTCAGAATCTAGAAGGTTCTAAGTTTGGTCCCCAGTACTGGAAAATAAAAAAGATAAAGTTAAAGAGAATGAAATAATAAAAAGAAGAAACCAGATATCAATGGAACAAAACAGAATAGGGGAAAATCCGTGAAACAAAGGGTTGGGTCTTTGAAAAGATCAACAGAATTGATAAAATTCTAGCAAGACTGATAACAAAAAGAGAGAGAAGATACAAATTAGTAATATTAGGAATGATATCATTACAGAGTCTACAGACATGAAAAAAAATAATAAAGGAATACTACTAACAACTAACTCTATATGAATGACTCTGAAAATTTAAATGGGACAATCCCATGAAAAATTACCACAACCACCACAGTTCACTCAAAATAAATCATTTGAATAACATTATAACTATTATGGAAATTTACTTACCTATCAGAAAGACTGGAATAAAACATAAGAGTAAGGATGCAGAGAACCAAGATCACTCATACAGTGCTGGTAGAAAGTAAAACATTATAGCCACTCTGAAAATCAGTTTGGCATTTTCTTTAAAAACTAAACAAGTGGGGCTGGGATTGTGGCTCAGTGGTACAGCGCTTGCCTAGTATGAGTGAGGCACTAGGTTCAATCCTCAGCACCACATATAAACAAAGATCCATCAACAACTAATAAAATACTTAAAAAAAAACTAAACATGCAACTATCATAAAAAATCAGCAGTTTCACCCCAAATATTTATCCCAGAGGGGAAAAAAAAAGTCATATTCACACAAAAATCTACATGAATGTTTATACCAACTTTATTTGTAATACCCCAAATCATAAACAATCCAGATATACCTCAATAAGTGAAGAGTTAAACAAATTGGGTACATCCATACCATGGAATATTATTCAATAAAAAAGAACACATTATCAATCAATATATGCGAAACCTGGATGAGTTTCCAAGAATTACAAGGAGTAAAAAAACCCCAAATTTATATATTGTATGATTCTGTTTACAAAATATTCTTGAAATGACAAAATTATAGAAACGAAGAAAAAAATTGATGGCTACCAGGAATAACAGAGAGGGGTAGTGGGAGGAAGGTAGGCATGGTTATAAAAGGACAACATGGAGGATCCTTGTAATGATGAAAATATTCTGTGTCACTATAATATGCTAGTTGTGATATTGCATTATAATTTTGCATGGTGTTACCATTGGGGATAACTAGGTAAAAGATCTAAGAGCTCTTTCTGTACCATATCTTACAATTACATCTGAAAACAAAAAGTTTAATTAAAAATCTCTTTCTTGAGCTGAGGACATGGCTCAGCGGCAGAATGCTTACCAAACCCTGCATGAGGCCCTACTTTCAAACCCTATACCTCAAAAAAACCCCACAAAACCCCAAAAACTCCCTCAATTTTAAAATGCCACAGACTACATTTATTTATACCTATTTTGAGGGAAAAGAAAAAAACTTTGTTAAATTTAATCATTGATTGTAATATTGTATTTCAATTTCAGAAATGTTAAAATATAGAAAAGTACATCTTACAAACAACTAGGAAATACATTAAGTATGCATATTTATTTGAACACTCCAGAAAGAAAAACATTGCAAGAAAAGACTACAAAGTCTTAGCCATGGTCCTCCCTAAGTGGGAGTTCCTTTTCTTTTCTTTTTTTTTAACTTATCTGCATCTTCTCATTTTTCTACAGTGAACATATACTAGTTACGTTATTTCAAAGGCACACCATACTTTAAGACATTATTTACAACAAACCTAATCCATTGTTTAAAAATGCAACCAATCCTCACATAGTCAGTCATTTCAGTCTTTAATATCATAGAAACCAATATCTCCCAAAGCAACCCAGCTCTAATTGTTTGAAATGAAAGCTGTTGAAAGCAAAGGTCTTTACAGGCTGGGCCTTTAGAGGGTTTAAGGACATGGGTTTAGTTCCAGCACAAGTCAATTAACTTGGTTTATTCATGAAGGAAAATGGTAAAGGTACACTGCCTGCATGGCTCACAAAGGCCAGGCACTACTCAAACATTGTCCACAAGAGACACAAACATGTGAAAGTAAACATGCAGTGAAAATCCATCTCTGCTAAGCACCGATTCTCACACTGGACAATTCCTCATTTCCTCAAGTGGTCAGGAGAAAACAAATTTTAAAATTGTTGTTACAGTCAATAGCCAGAAATGAAAATGTAAAAAACAATTCCATTTATAATGGAGACTCCAAATCCCCACTAAACACTTTGATGTCAGCTAGGTGTGGTGGCACACCCTGGTAATTCAGCCACTTAAAGGCTGGCAAGTTTGAGGCCAACCTGGGCAACTTAGTGAAACCCTGTCTCAAAATAGGAAATTTTTAAAAAGAGTCTAGCTTCGTGGTAGTGTGCCCCTGGATTCAATCCCGTACCAAATAAAACAAAACTTTAATATCAACTTAATAAAAAGTATTAAGAAAACTCCAAAACCTATGGATAGCTATCCCTTCTCATAAATAGAAAGACTAAACAAATCACATGATGACATTTTCCATATTAATTCATAATTTAATGTGACACTAATTAATGGGGCATTAAGAGTTTTATAAAATAAAACTTGACAACATAATTATAAAATGTACATGAATAGAAGCATATTTGTTGGTGTTCCGGGAAAAAGTAATAGTGTTGCAGAACTTTTTCATAGATTGAAAAATAATGTTATATTATAAAGCAGCAGTGATCAAAAGACAATTCAATTGGAATTGAAGGAACTATACTCAATTAGCATGGTAAAGAAAAATAGTGTGGAAGAAGTCTAGGCTAAAACACACTAAGGGACAATGAGTATTTTGGAAGGTTTTTTGCTTTGCAAGACACAGAGACTTCCTTCAAGGCAGTTCAAGTACAATAGATAATTTTAAGGATATCTCATCTCATCTAAGGACAGAAACTAATAACAACTAGACTTCACTACTCTGAAACTACAAACCAAAGCAACTCTTTCCATTTCAGAAGAAACCCTCTCAGTGCCTCCTCTGAAGTCTGAGAAATATCTGAGTGACATCTCACCCCACCTCCTATCCCTCCCTGCACTCTCAGCCTCTACAGCAGAGGCAGCTTTGGAGGATGTTCATATTACCTCTTCACTTCAGCTCTCCCAGTCTTATAGGTAGTAACTGCTTCTAAAATATAAATCTCTGGTTTTCCTAGTTTCCCCTTTTTGCTTTTCTAGCATTCCAATAGTTGTGTAACAAATTCCTTGAATTAAGTCTCTTTTGTTTAACCTGTCTACAATGGTTTCTGTTTTCCACATTAGGCTCTGATTGATATCTTGTCAGCTTCGACACTGACCTTATTTTAGGGCTGACAATTGAGGAGGACCACAAAGAGATTAGAGCAGAGTTACCCAAACATACAAAGAGTAAAGTCTGATACCAGAAATCCAGAAAGAAATTGTTGACCCATAGTAACTGTGGTAACCAAAAGGGCCAAAAGCTAAAGGCAGGGGCTGGGGTTCTAGCTCAGCGGTAGAGCTCTTGCCTCGAATGTGTGAGGCACAGGGTTCAATCCTCAGTACCACATAAAAATAAATAAATAAAATAAAGGTATGTGCCCATCTACAACTAAAAATATTTTTTAAAATAGCTAAACGCAGGTTGGGGATGTAGCTCAGTTGGTAGAGCACTGCCTAGCGTAGGAAGCTCTGGATTCAATCCCCAGCACTACCACCACAAAAAAAAAAAAAAAAAAAAGAGAGAGAGAGAGAGAGAGAGAGAGACAGTTGGAATAAATCCCAGGGACAGGGCTGAGACAGTCTGGGAGAGAAGAAATGGAAGAGACTAACTATGCAGAGATGTGTTTACATAAAGGTCTGGACAATGTCATATGTAGTCATATAAAAAGACTTGGGAGAAAACGCGATTCATCTGAGCTTACCTAATCTAATGTGATATATTTCCCAGCCTTTCCCTTCTCCTTTTTAATTGTCTTTTATTTAACAATTCATATCTTTATTTTCTCCATTTTATTTAAAGTTTCTCCTTTTCTAAGCCATGAAATGATATGAGTGAATTATAATGAAATACATATTGTGATATGCAGATAAATGAAAAGCAAAATATTAAGTTCAACTGTAAAAATGAGTTCAAGAGTAAAAATGAGAAAAATCCAATGTTGTTAGCATAATCCAACCATCCAAGCTACCACTCTTAAAATTTTCTTTCCATATTTTTTATGCTTCCATACTCATATGTAAATGCCTATGATCATATATAATACATTTTAAAAATCAGAATTATTCCACTTCTTTAGGTAGAAATAGAAGGGAAGCTATATGATCAGTTTACTATATATCACAAGGAATCAAGAGAAATAAGTAAGCCAAAAACCTATTTTTATTTGAAGATAAAAAATTAATATTTATTATAAAATACAGAAGACAACACAATAATCTATTCCTAACAAAAAATAAGATAGCAATTTTAAGATGTAAAAGCATTTTAAAAATCATTAATGGCAATATCAATGTGATTTATGCTATAAAACAAACAAACAAAAAAAAACCCAACTACTTAATAAAGAATTATAAATAAAGGCAGAAACCACTGATAATTAGTTGACAAAGTTGACTATCTACAATACATCAGGGAATGATAAAAATATGAAAGATCAGTACTCCTACAGAAATACAAATAGTCAAAAGACATAAGTAACAAAAATATAAAAAGTTAAAAAAAAGAAAAAAGAAAAAATTGTCAGCCTCACTGAAGGAAACTGAATTCAAAAAATGAGGAGATAACAATTCATTCTACTATCAAAAGTAAAAATGAGAAAAATTCGATGTTAACATAATCATAAGTAAACAGGCACTTAAACATTGCTCACGCTACTATAAGTTAGGATAACCTTTCAAAAAAGCAAAATACCTGTTATTGCCACTTTGGGAAGGAAAAAAAATTTTTTAAATGTATTTTTTATAGTTGTGCTATGTACTCTTGTGAAAAACTGGATGTCAGTCAAATGCCCTAAAAAAAGGGAATTGAAATTCTGAAAATATTGTTATATTAATATGGTAGGATATTTACTTGCTAATAAATAAAAATAACAAATCTATGGAGTGTGTATAGATGAAAACTAAAAACAGAAATTAAAAGAGTATGAAAACACCTCTTGATTAGGACTACGTAAACATAATGTCTATACAATACAAATTTAAAAAGAAGCAAACAGAACCTTGTGAATGGTGGATATTTTATGATAAAAACATTCTTCATACTTTTCCTTGATCTGTTTAGAATTTTTTTCAACTCTGATTAAATATACATATTATATGCAGTTTTCAATGAATTTTTCCAGATAATCAGCTATGAAATTTGACAGGTAGCATATCTTAGGATTCTCCATCCTCTTCCAAGCCGAACCCATTCCAAAACTCCTAGGAATTGCTAAATTGAAAACAGAAATTCCTATCATTTAGTTATTGTAGTGGATTCTGTGATATGTTACCTGGAGTCCTCCTTCAGAATCAAGGCACTCATTCACCTACCTGCTGGGAGAACTGGCAACCAGCTCTCTTCTGATTGTCTTTCCAAGAATTACCCTACATTAAGGGCTGGAGATGTGGCTCAGCGGTAGCGCGCTCGCCTGGCATGCGTGCGACCCGGGTTCGATCCTCAGCACCACATACCAACAAAGATGTTGTGTCCGCCGAGAACTAAAAAATAAATGTTAAAAATTCTCTCTCTCTCTCTCTCTCTCTCTCTCTCTCTCTCTCTCTCTCTCTCTCTCTCTAAAAAAAAAAAAAAAAAAAAAAAAAAAAAAATTACCCTACATTAAAGCAGCTTGCCAAAGGTCATGACTTTCTCCTTGGATACAGCCACTTCCAATGACTAGTCAATGATGGGAGACAAGATACAAGACCAGAATCCCTTGCCTCAAGGGTCATCCCAGACACAAAGCTCCTATAGGAGCTTTTTCCGCTGGAAGTGACCACATCACTGTAGTGATAGGATCGCTGTTTATTCCTCCCTCTGTCCAATCTGCCATCAAGATAGACCAATACTGAGTCCTCAATGAGGCACCATTCTTCAAGTTCTTCCAGGAGACCAAACCAGCCACTTGATGGCAAGTTGATTATACTGAAAAGAGTAGTGATTCATTTTGACTGGAATAAATACATATTCTGGGTATGTGTTAGTCTTTTTTGCCCTTGAGGTATCAGCTAACATGGTGTCTGAGCACATACAGTATTTGATCCACCAACACAGAATCCTGCACCATATTTTTATTGGATTTAGGAACCAACATGACAATAGAATAGGTCAACATTGGTACATGATAATGGAATCCACTGTTTCTATTTCATACCATACCACTTCTATTGACAGAAGCTATCGGCTTGACAGAACAATGAAATGGCCTTTTGAGGATACAACCTACATGCCATTTGTAGGTGATATCCTATAAAGATATGGAGTAAAGTTTTACTTAGTTCTTGCATTGCTGTGACCAAAATACCTGATAAGAACAATTTAGAGGAGGAAAAGTTGATTTTGGTTCATGGTTTCAGAGCTTCAGTCCATAGTCAGCTGACTCCACAGCTCTCGACCTAAGGTGAGGCACAACATCATGGAAGAAGGCCATGCAGAGGAAAATAGCTCAGAACATGGTAATCAGAAAGCAAAGCGAGAGTTCCACTCACCAGAGACAAAATATGTACCCCAAAGGCACGCCCCTAGTGACCCACCTCCTCTAGTGACACCCTACCAGCCTCAGTTAATCTGTATCAGTGGGTTAATCCATTATTTAGGTTAACTCTCATAATTTAATCATTTCATCTCTGAATGTTTTTGCATTTTTTCACACATGAGCCTTTGGGGTACACCCCACATCTAAATCATAACAAGTCACATCTTCCAGGATGCAGCATATACAATTATTATATGGGCCTGTGTTCTCGATAGGTCTAACACATAGTTCTAAGATCCAAAGGAAGAAATCAAGAGTGGCCCCAAGCCCTGCTTACCATAACTCACAATGACCCACTTGTGGTATTTGTGCTTCTTGTCCCTGCAACACTGGGTTCGTTGGGTTTAGAGATCCTGACAATTGACTGATGCATCTCTTGTGTTCTTTTGCTGAATGGAGAGCAGCTATAGCTTCAGGAGGATATGGTAACCAAAAGCCCTAGAGAGCAGGGCAGCGGGCGAAAGAATCTAAAACGTGTGAAAGAAACACAATGAGTATCAGTTGCAACCTGAGTTGTCATTTATTCCTCTTGTAAGTCTCCCCAGGATATTAGAGGAGCTGTTCCTAGAATTTATTATACAAAGTAAATAGATTCAGCACAGTGGGCTATAATGAATGCATGGAATGACACTCAGATTCCCTTTTTGGATTGAAGTAATCATTCCCTTGGCTGCTAGGAATATTGGCAGCTTGACTCTACAATGAGTCTCTCTCCTGCTATTGTCCTCAGATGAAAACAATCACCTCACCCAAGGTTACAAGCAGCCTATACCTAATGACAAGTTTACACCTAATTTTGAAGGCCCGATCTTCTTGGATCCAAAGAAAGACAACTTCATAGTTCCCTGTAGGATTGGCTGAGAGACCTTTGTTGTGATTCCATTACAGTTCAACTCCTACCCAGTCCTACTTCCTTCACTCCTCCTCTGGTATTGAATCCCTGGTCACTTCCCAGTAAATTCTCTACATACACATATCCACCTCAGAGTACATGTTTGAGGACTAAGTATGCAACAGTTATATTCATTTTGGGGGTTTTTATTTAATAGAAAATACTATCAAACACTTACACAAAGCATTAAGTGTATAACTATATAGTGCTATTAAGAATCCCTGGGTGATTTCTTTCTGGAAAGCTCATTAACCCCACCAACAACATTAATACTGTTTTCTCTCCTTTTGGAGACCTTGCTTTCTTGGGACTGCGTGTTATGTGCTTAATGCCAGAAGCAGCCGAGAAGCCTTTCAATTCTGTTTCTGTCTAATGGTCATTTCCTTCAGCTCCCTGGTTGGGTCAGGCCCTGAGCTTTTCCATCCCATCTTTCCAGAAAGCCACTGGTTCCACTAGCTGTCACTTGTCTACCTCCACCCACAGTCAAATAAGTTGCAGATGTAGAAAGATTTGTGGGAACCTCTCCAGTGTTGCCAGGAGGAAGGAAACTTAAATTCCTCTGGCAAGCAGTTACCATCTTTTCTCTGTTTCTTTCCTGTGCTCCATTCTCTCATGATAAGAATTATTCCCACCCCTATTACATCTTCAACTTCTTCTATCCACTGGAATTAACATCTTTTTAGAGCAAAGCCCTATTTTTGAAACTCATTACACTTTCAAATTTCTGAATGACAAAGCTATACATGGGAACTAACTTCTTTCCTTCCTTTTTTATTTTTGTTTCTTCTTTCCTTCCTTTCTTCAACAAATTTCTTGCTCATAAAATCTGAGTCATCTTTTACATGAAGGAAGCATACCTATGTTTATTTAACATGATTAAATGGGATATTGGGGACATAACCATTCCCTCTCAAAACTTCCCTAGAGGCCAGTGTTGGCAGCAAATTGCTAGTCTGGCTGAGTCTTGCGACACATCCCACCGCAACAACAACCCAGAGCTCATGCCCTTGGTTGGAGAATTTATTAACAACATTCTCTTTGTGTAGGAAGGGTTCCAACTTTTGTAAAGGTCCACTATATTTAGTGTAGTAAAGTGGAATGTCCCTAACCAGTATATTTCTATCGACCAACCAGTCTTCTAAGGCCAACTGGACAGTGAGGCTAGAAGCCACAACCCAGCCCCTTCCCAATCATTCCTTTAAGACATTAGGTCTTCCTATGTACTTTTAAATTAAAAAGCCACATAAAGTTGAATCTTCTCCATTTTCAGTTGTTGTTGACCTTGGTCCTGAAGCCAGGACACATTTCTCAACCTTTCCCCAGACCCTAGGTTTCTGATCTTGCAATTTGTTCTACCATTTATAGCCTTGCCTCTCCCTCAGGGCATGGCTTGGGGTGAGCAGTAGGAACTACTACTCTTCTTCAACACATTATCTCAAAGTAGAATTTTGCAAATGGAGAAATGTGTAGGGAAGGCATACAAAGATTGGGATTTTTTTGTATTAAATTTTTTTCATAAGTAGGACTTTTGGTGACTATTAAAAAATCTAAATTTTAAACAGATTCTTAGAGTGGTGATTTATATCCATCATCTCATTCAACTCTAACACCTGACTCACCCCCAGAAGATTTTTTAGAACTACTCCTTCACCAAGAAGCTCCATGAGTTTCCCCCATTTCAAACTTGGGGTTCTTCAGGGTTTCTGAAAGGCCAAGGCTCTTCGTCGGAGATTAAAATGCACACACACAGATAGCAGTGACAAAGATGAAGCACTTTACTGCAAGCTGGTGCTAGTTTATATAGAAAGTGAGAGTCAGTTATCTTAAACCAGGAAGCTCCCAGGTCCAATCATAGTAAAGGTCAGGTCATCACCTTACTGTGCACGCACATCCGCCCTGCATAAGATTCATGGGGGGCACAAACTGTCCACGAGTGCGGAAGACAGGAGGGCCAATTAGAAGGTTTTCAAAACAACTTGTTATCCACCCACTGGCAACTTGCCCGCCGCCATGTTGCATTAGGGGCTCCTTATCTGAAAGGCCCCGGGAGTTCTAGCCGCCCACTGGCAATTTGCCCACCGCCATGTTTGAAAGGCCTGGGGAGTTCTAAGGGAGACTCCCAACAGTTTCTACTTTTCTAATGAAGGCATCATAAAAAGGATAAAAAGATTGGCAAGACTTTTCTAAGTCTTTCCCAATGCTGTTTGGAATCAGCTTGTTCTTACAAGTCATTTGCCTTCCCCTCCCAGGTCATAATTTCTATCATCTTCTTCTGGAGTTGATAGACCTGTTAGTACTGAGAGTAAGAGGCCTGCTGAATCTGATTACTGAATTATTTAGTAAAACCAACATAGAACAAGTGAAGCAAATAACCATCAGTAGCTTTGATACTGACATAAGTTTCAATGGTGGTGGGCCATTTTTTGACCATGGAACACATTTTATCATTGGTAAGATCCATACCATGGAAATTAGGCAGTTTTTGCCCTCATTAGTTAATTTGAAGTTTATAAATGCAACTTCATCATTCTGTAGATCAGCAAGGCTCTCTTCACACACATGATCTTTGAGGCCATCAAATGCAAGGTTCCTTAAATCTCCATGATTGGTATTTTCCCAATATTTCTTGTATTGAACATAACCAGTGCTTTCATATCATAACTATCTTTCTTAAAGAACATGTCAAACACTTTCTTCTTGTCTGCCTTTTTACACCTTTTGTAAGGCTCTTGTTCTTGACAGCCATCATGGTATTGCTCCAAAGATTTTGGGTTTTATTATGATTACTTCTTCACTTGCAGAAATTTTCTTGGTTTTGCTCATCTTTTGTATCTGACTATGGGCATCATTTCTCAAACTTGAACTTCAAACTTCTATTTTGTACCTCCTCTCAGTCCATTTTCTGTTGGTATAATAGAATACCTGAGACTGGGTGATTTATAAAGAATAGAGGTTGTTTTGGTTCATAGTTCTGGAGGCTGGGAAATCCAAGGGCTTAACAGTGGTCAGTGTCTAGCCAGGGTATCAGAATGGCAAAATGTGAAAGGGAAAATAAGCACATATGAAAGATACAAAGCACAAGGAACAGCCTTCCTTTATAATGACATACTCTTCTGAAAACAAATGCATTTTTTAAGAGAAAGTCATTAATCCCTTCTAATGATCTAATCCCGGGTGTTGTCTCCTAACTGCCTCAATGGCAATCAAATTCAACATGATTTTGGAAGGAACAAAACATATTAAAACTATGGCTCTAAAACTATCAGGATTCAGGCTCACTCATACTTGGAAAATCAGAGAAAGCTAAAGAAAGGAGGATAAATAGCACTTCAGAACCCTGGAAAACTCTGAATGGAAGCTCCAGGTGCATATGAAGAGGGAATGTGTGGTACAGGTAGAAGAAGATTGTTTGAAAGTCTTTATCATGGTGTTTAGATCCTCAAATCTTTTTTTTTTAATTAATATTTATTTTTTAGTTTTCGGCGGACACAACAACTTTGTTTGTATGTGGTGCTGAGGATCGAACCCGGGCCGCACACATGCCAGGCGAGCGCGCTACCGCTTGAGCCACATCCCCAACCCGTCAAATCTTAATTCTGATGCATCTTAGCCAAATAACTATGGAAGAATCATGTAGGTTTATTCTCTTAAGAGGCTGGGTTAAACATTCTGGGCTTGATACATCAGGCACAACCAAAAACAGAGGGGTAAGAAGTCTGCATACTGAATAATGAGGATGAGCTTCCCCATCCCTTGAGACCCTTCTCCTGATGAGGCTTCAGTCTTCAGAAAGATGGCACCTGGGTTTATAAAGCCCTATGCAAACAGATGTCTCCTGATGGGGAAACTGATCAGTCTAAGAAAAGAGATCTTCAAATAAAGACATTTGTAGGTTCTTCCTCCCCCTATAAAAAAACTGTGTTGCTGCTGTGAAGCTTAACAGCCAATATGCTCGGCCCATGCACAGTGAGTACTTAAGTTTCTTACTCTTATATATGAATAGATAAACATTTGTGAAAAGTCTCTAGTGTGAAATACACACAAGCAAGAATTCAAAGGGAGGTGACAATGTAGGAAATAAAAGAAAACTTCAAAAGTGATAATTAATATCCTTAGAGAAAATACTGCATACATTAAACAAGAACAGAATGTCATTTGAAAAAAAAAAAAAAACCAGAGTTGGGAGTAGAGGGACACTCAGAGAACCAGAAAGAGTTTTTAGAAAATACAAACATGATCACAAAAAATTCAATAGAAAAAATTAAAGACAAAAATAATATAATTGCCTAGAAAAAGAAAAAGGAAAGATAAGAAACTAGAAGATCGGTTTAGTGATCAAATAACTGAATCAGGAGTCTGGAAAAAGTGAGCAGAGAAAATGGAGAAGGAATTACCAAAATAAAAATATATATGATAATTCCTCAAAACTAAATAAAATGCATTCTCATTTTGAAAGGGCCCATTATATTGAGATTCAGTCTTCACAGTGGATTTAAAAAGACATCCTATTATAAAGTTCATCTTCATTAAATTTCAGAAAAAGATCCCCAAACTTTGTAGAGAGGAAGAAGAAAAAATGCTTCAAGTTTCATAGGAGGTGTTAATGTCAAACTACTGAAAAACAACATGAAAAGCTAAAAGACAATGAAGAATTCAAAGAAAAAAATATTTCCAACTTACATGTGTGATATACATAAAAGACATTTTCAGACATACTAAGTCTTAAAAAAATTTTACTTTCCATGAACTTTTTCTGAGGAAGCTATTTCAGGATGAGCTGCACAAAACCCAGTGAATAAACCAAGAGGAAAATATGAGATCTTGGACCACAGGAGATCCAATAAAGAGGGATGGAAAAAGAATTCCCAAAATGATGAGAAATCTCAGACAGTTGAAATCTCAGGTAGCTGGCCTTGAAAGCAAACAGTCCAAACCAGAGCTAGCCAAGAAGGGAAAGATACCACCCTGACATCCAAGAGAGATGTCTGTGAGAAAAGAAAACTGATAGAGTGAGAGATTTATAATGCTGTCGGAGGGCTTGAGGAGAAATTAGTGCTTACTGCATGGAAATTTCATAGACTTAATAATGTAAACACTGAAAAATAGATTTAACCCAAATTGTGAAATAATGGGAGGATAAGGAGACATATAGGGCATGTGTTGTAGAGGATGGTATAAGAAAACTAAATCTTAACCTCCATACTAAGAAATCAAGAAATAATATCAAATACGGCAAAGTGAAGGGAGTAAAAATATAAACACTGGAAGAAACAACTAAAGATCTCACAATAATTGGCTGTGTGGAGCACAACTCAGAGATGGGGAGTGGTGGGCAAAGGGATTGCCGTTTTGTTTTGTTGTTTAAAGTATTCAACTTTTTAACTATGCACCTGTATGTTTGATTTTTAAAGACTAAAGCAAAAAAAAAAAAAGTTGGTTGAAAGGAGACAAGGTGAAGACAAAATGAGGGTAGAAAATACTAACATGAAGTCAGAAGTAATATTAGGTCCAGTGCACATCACTGCTAAAGATAGGCTGAAAATAGGGTTCTGAGCAACCAGCACAAAGTGGTAATATAATCATTTCTACAGTTTCACAATGGCCAAGAGATAAAACAAACCATTTACTCAGGAGATATATATCTACTTCTGATACTGAAATGAGAGATAATTTCCCATCTGTACACCCAAAGAGGACAGACACCATGTGACACAGTGAACCATATCCTCATGCAACATGCAACAATAAGTTTCATGGATCTGTATTTTTTTTAATCATGTCTCTGAATGTAGGTAGATGGCAAAATGCCAACAGAGAGTCCAGTAAAAGGACTATGAGGAGATCAACATCTGTTCACTTAAGAGGCAATAAAGCATAGTGGTTAGGTGGCTGGACTGGGTTCCAAGTCTTTCTCAAGCAAGTTACTCTGTACTGTATACTCAGTTTTCTCATCTATAAAATGGGCCTAAACTTTACTATTTTATAGGAGTTTGTGAAGATTAAATGAGTTTACATATGTGAAGCACATAGAATAACATCTGGTACATATAAGCACTTAAAAATAAAAAAAGAAAGAGATCCATTATTCAAATCACATGAGGTGGCCCACACATATTTTTCTCAGTATTGAGGAGGATGAGGCAAGAAGATCATTCAAGCCCCGAAATTTAAGACAAGCCAGAATAACGTGGCAAGATCCAGTCTTAACAAAACAAAAGAAAAAGATAAAATATATTATTCATCCATGTATTTTTTAAAATGGACCTTATTAAGTTAAGACTACAATAAAGAAAACCGTGTGGTATTAGTGGAAGAATAGACAAGTAGACCACTGAAATTTAATAGAGAAATATATCTATACAGGAATGGCCAATTATTTTCAACAATGGTGCAAAACAATTCAACGAGGGAAAAATAGTCTCTCAAGTAATTGTGCTAGAACACTGAAACATCCATATGCAAAGAAATTATCTTCAACCTAAACTTCATCATACTTTATACAAAAATTAACTCAAAGTGTATAATAAGTTTAGCTGGATGTGGTGGCACATGACTGTAATCCCAGCAGCTTGGGAGGCTGAGGCAGAAGGAACTCTAATTCAAAGCCAGCCTCAGCAAAAGCAAGGCACAAAACAACTCAGTGAGACCCTGTCTCTAAATGAAATACAAAATATGGCTGGGGATGTGGCTTAGTGGTAAAGTGCCACTGAGTTCAATCCCCACAACCCCCACAAAAAAAGTGCATGATAGATTTAGATATAATATGTCAAATTATACAATTTTTAGGTGAAAACAAAGGAGAAAATCTTTTGCAACTAGGGATAGGTGAACAGTTCTAAGGTTGACACCTAAAGATGACCCATGAGAGAAAAATCAGTAAATTTGATTTTTTTAGAGCTTAAAAACTTTTGCTCTGCTTGTTAAAAAGATTAAAAGACAAATAGACTGGGAGACAGTATCTGCAAATCAAAAAGCATCACAGAAAATCTTGTAAACAAAACATCTGACAAAGAACCATAAAGAACTAAATAAAATCAGTAAAAGAACAATCCAAATCATCAGAAAAACAACAACAACAACAAATGATCCAATTAGGAAATGAACAAAAGACAGGAAGAAACACTTCTGCAAAGAGAATTAAATAAGGAAACAAATAGGTTCAACATCATTAGCTATTGGTAAAATGCAAATTAAAACCACTATGAGATAACACCATCCTATTAGAATAGCTAAAATCGTGGCTGGTGGAAAAAACTAACTCTCTCGTATATTGCTAAAGGTAATATAAAATGATATAACCCTCTGCATAACATTTTGGCAATTACTTTAAAAAAAACTAAACCTACACTTCACTTATGACCCAGTTAGAAATGCAAATAAAAACCACATTGAAATTTCATCTCACTCCAGTCAGAATGGCAAAATTATCAAGAATACAAATAAGTGTTGGAAAAAAAATGTGAAGAAAAGGAACACTCAACCATTGCAGGTGGGACTGCAAATTAGTGCAACCACTCTGGAAAACAGTATGGAGATTACTCAAAAAACTAGGAATGAAACCATCATATGACCCAGCTATCCCACTCCCCAGCATATATCCAAAAGATTTAAAATCAGCATGCCATATGGATGCAGCCACATCAATGTTTTCAGCAGCACAATTCATAACAGTTAAACTATGAAAGCAACCTAGATGCCCTTGAACAGATGAATGGATAAATAAAATGTGATATATATATGTATATATATGCATGTGATGAAACCTCATGGAACTACATTCACATATACACAAAACACAAACACACGTAAGTGCATGTAAAAATGATGAAATCTGGAGACTGGGGATGTAGCTCACTGGTAGAGGACTTGCTTAATATGTCAGGCATGGGTTTGATTCCCAGCACTGAAAATATGAATAAGGTGCTATCTAAGTAAAGTCTGTAGTTTAAATCAGTATCAATTTCCTGAATTTGACACAATAGCCTCAAAAAACAAAATACCTAGGAATAAATCTAACCAAGGAGGTGAAAGATGTCTACAATGAAAACTATGGTACATTGAAGAAAAAAATTGAAACAGACCTCAGAAGACAGAAAGACCTCCCATGTTCATGGATAGGCAGAATTATTATTATTAAAATGGTCATACTACCAAAAGTAATAAACAGATTCAATGCAATTCCCATCAAAATACCAATGACATTCTTCACAGAACCAGAAAAAAAAAAAAGTCCTAAAATTTGTTTAGGAGAATAAAAGGCCCAGAATACCCAAAGTAATTCTATTCCAGAATACTCCCAGGAATGGTTGACTGAGGCTCTTGTGATGCTTGGGACTTGGGGGTCTAGGATCTAGGATCCCTAGATACTCCATGCAGTGATTCCCCTCTGAGATCTCGCTATGTCCATGCTCTGATATGTCACCTCTCCAATCTCAGAAAAGAGCCTAGAGAAGCCACTTAATTTTTCTAAGATCCTTTCTCTCCCGCTCCTCCAGGACATCCAGCATCATCTTATGAGTTTAGCTTTTCCAGATGTGGGAAAGGACACCAAAATTCCCATGGTAAGGAATTATAAAGTCTCACTAACTTAGGAAATATGAAGAGAAACATATAGGGAGCACAAAATTAAAATTAGATCAAATTAGAAAAGCCACCTTATTAATTTGCAATGATGTAGCAGCAACATGTTACATCCACAGGGCTTGTCCTTTCTTCCCTCTTTAAAATATAAATTCAAAATCCTAAGTAGAATGTTGCTTGGTGAGCATAGAATCAGAACTATGGGCATAAGAAAAATTCAGCATTTAAAGGAGCCAAGTTATAATAGCCTGATATATTAATCCCACAGTGGAATTCTTGGAAACACTGGAAATTCATTGGCTGAAATTCCTTGAATCCACTTTCACTTTGAGAATGTCCTTGCCAGTGAAGCTGCAATATTCAGGGACATTTAGCTAGTACTCTCTCTCTCTCCCTTGAGGGCACTTGGATGAACATTACTATCATTTGTCCTAGAGACTATTTCTTTTCTATGCTTCCACAACTGAACATCCTTCCCATCAAATAACAGACCAGTTCTGCTGGCCTAGAACTCATACCTCTTCAGGATGCTTTTGTATAGCTCTGTTTCCATCAGTTTCCTGGGGACTTTAAATATGAAGTCTCAAAGATCCCTATAATGTCTTTGTTCTCAAGTTAGCTTTCATATATATCTACCACATAATAATTGTGTTAGTCAGCTCTGATCACTATGACTAAATACCTGACAAGAACAATTGAGAAGAGTTAAAGTTTATTTGGAGCTTACAGTTTCAGAGGTCTCAGTCCAGGTCAGCCAACTTCATTACTCTGGGCCTGAGGTGAGGCAGAACATCATGGCAGAAGGGTGTGGTGGAGAAAAATTACTCCTCCTGGTGGCCAGGAAGCAGAGAGTGTGTATGGGGGGTGGGGTGTAGCCAGAGGGATATATAATCCCCAAGGACACTGCATTTCCAATGACCTACCTCCTCCAACGATGACCCATTTGATTAGAATTACCACTTAATCCGTCCAGACTAGGATGGACTGATTAAGTTACAGCTCTTATAATCTAATAATTTCATCTCAATATTCCCATATTAACACAGGAGTTTGGGTGGGGGCATCTCATATACAAACTACAACAATGGTTCATACAAAACAACTTATATTAGAAGATCTTCAATCTGGGCTTCTAAATACCAGAAGCATCAAAACAAAAAAAAAACTTTAATAATTTTAAAATAATTATATATTTTTAAAACTACACCATGTGATCACTGAAAATTAGCTTATTATAGCCTGCATAATGGCAGTGGAATATGCTAGATGTAAATGATTCAACAGTAATGTCACTGAAGTCAGATTCTTAAGTGTTGAGTTGCATCACTGAAAATTATTTGGACTATTTTATGCAAATCTGTCAACAACCTAGTATAAGTTAAGTCAATTATTTGTAATGACAAATATTTTAATAAAACATTCCAAATTTACAAAATGTCTAAATACAACCTCTGTGGCAATCCCTTACCTATATAGTTATGTGTATGCTGAGAATTATTATCCTATATTTTAGTTTATAGAAGAATAATAAAATGTTAATAATAATAATAATAATAAATTATAAGGCTTCTCTTCCCATAAAAAGCATGACAATTTTATCATTCTGGGCAGCAAGAATAAAACTAAGACTTAGCCCACATCCTCAAACTATTAGTTACCTTATATTCTCTAAGTATCTTTTCACTTGCTTTACATCTCTTTTCAATCATTTCTTTTTTCTTCTCTAATTTTCTAAAATGGCATAATCAGGGGACCCATAATTTACTAATGAGATCATCCCAATCTTAATCAATTCATTATATCCAATGAAGCCAGAAAAACCACCAGCCTATTGACCTGATGAGTGATTTTGTAATAGTTTCATGTATGAAGATAAATGAGATTTCTGTAGCATGTTAGGGCTTCTGAAGTAATTCCATTACAGTTGTGGGATTCCAAGGAAAGCATATAAGAAAATGAACTTTTCCTTGGAATGAAACCACCATTTGACCCAGCTATCCCACTCCTTGGTTTATACCCAAAGGACTTAAAATCAGCATGCTATAGTAATGCAGCCACATGGATGTTTATAGCAGCACAGTTCACAATAACTGTGGAACCAACCTAGATGCCCTTCAATAGATAATAGATATACACACAACGTAAATTACTCAGCATTAAAAAAGAATAAAATTATGGCATTTGCAGGTAAATGGATGGAATTGGGAATATCATGCTAGGTGAAGTAAGCCAATTTCCCCAAACAAAACGTTCTCTCTGATAAGTGGATACTGATCCATAATGGAGGGGTGGGGCATGGGGAAAATGGAGGAAATGTGATTCAGCAAAGGGGAAGGAGTGGTGGGAAGAGGTCATGAGGGCCAGGAAAGATAGTGGAATGACATGGACATCATTACCCTAGGTACATGTATGTCTGCATATATGGTGCAACACTACATCATGTACAACCAGAGAAATGAAAAGTTGTGCTGTGATTGCATATAATGAATTAAAATGCATTCTGCTGTCATATATACCAAATAATTAGAATAAATAAAGTTTTTTTTAAATTACCCTTAATTTTAGATCAGCATATACTTGCCTTTCTGAGAAGAAAAAAAATGAACTTTTTAAAGCTCACTTCAACTGGTTTGAGGGTAAAACACCATAATATTTCTATCAAGTTGTGCCATTTTATTTTCATTTGATTGCTTAACTATTTATGAAAACATGAATGTTTATGAAATACATAAATATATTTACTTTGAGCTGTTTGCCTCTAACTCATATATAATAACCCTTTTATTTATGTAAACTTGAAATAATAATAAGCTAGTTTTATTCAGTTCTGTCCTTTGAGATAGAGTTGTACACATAGCCCCAAAAGGCAGTCATACGGTTTCCACTGCATCTCAGCATGATTACAAATAATGACTATGCTCAGAATCTGTTCCGATGACCATTTAACCCAAGATACATTTTGTTAAATACAGGACACAAGGCCTTAGGAGAAGACAAGGCTGAGAAGAGTTAACATGCTTTGATTTGCCAAAATAAAAAAGATCCAGGCCTACATATTACCTGTTGACTCTATCCTCTTGCAGTCTGCGAATCAGGACAGAATCTGTTTATATTCTCATGGCCCCAGCCAGAACTCTGGCCTTGAACACACTCTGTGACCCTCATTTGGACAGGAGGATCCAAAAGGTACAAGGAGAGCTGCCTACTGTTGCCATGTAATATGAAGGAGCAAAAATGTCTCTTTAGATCTAGTTTACATCATAGGAAACAGCAAAATCAGATCATTAATGATAATGGGGCCCACTCCAAGGGACCAGAGTGAGTCTTGGAAGGCTTACAACCCACTTACCAAAATTCTTACAGTTCCCATTTCAACTACCAATGAAACAATAATAAATATTGAGCAAAGAAAATCAATACATACATGGTAGATTTTATTAAGTTAAACATAAAAAATTGTGCAGACCCTAGGCAGTAAGTTTCATACTAAAATTCCTAAGAGCCCATAGGCATATCTCATCAAAAGCAATATCTTTTTCACTAATGACTCTATTATGATTCTGAACAAAAAAACAAATAGTGATAGATAGCAAATATCAAGCTTTTTTTAAAAATATTCTTAGTTGTAGATGGACACAATACTTTTATTTTAGTTATTTATTTATATGTGGTGCTAAAGATTGAACTCAGTGCCTTACTCATGCTAAGCAAGCGCTCCTCAAGCTTGTTTTTTTAATCTGTATTTTTCTTTTAGCAACATAGCAGATTTAGGACTCATTGGGACTTTCCATGAGGTGTTCAGAGTATAGTATCATTTTTTTTTCTGTACTAACTTTAGTTTGCCATTTTATAAGAAGTATCTTCAAGGGTAATTTTTTATTTTATCTTTTGTTCAGTATAGATTTGGTGTGAAAGAAATTAGGTCAAAATGAAATTATACAGTCAAAAAATCTATTTCTTGTTCTTAGTTTTTAAAACTTGTTTTATGTTAAGAGAATTTTAAAAATTTATTTATTATTTATACTGTGAATTCATTTATGTTTTTGTTACATGTCTATTCATATGATGTATCTATTTAATGTATATACTCAGTAAGGTACCAAAAGTCAGTCCTTCAAGAAAATTAAGTTCTAATTTATTGCTTTGGCCATTTTCCATGCTGTAATTATTCTTAGCATGGCCAATTTTAATCTATCAATATGATGCTACTGAATGTTGATCTGGGAATAGATGTCCACATTTGACTAGTGTGCCACTACAAGCATGCGTCAGCACATCACTGTATCATGTGGCATGCTCTGATAAGCTTCTCTCTAAATCAAAGGAATTGAATTTCCACATAATACAAAATAAGTATTTGAGTTTGGTTTCCTCACTCCTTCTCCAACTGACTCAATCTCCGCTGGAAGCTTTTCTGCTTTGCCAAGCATTCAAAGGCAAATTGTAGAAAACATTCCATCTGAGGAAACTTCCAAATCCACCTAAAGCTCCAAACAACAATTATTTCTCTAAATTAATGCCTTCTGCTGATAGGAAAAACACATCATGTAGTGGTGATGCTGTATATTGGCTGAGTTTTAGTCAGCTTTTTCATTGCTATAACAAAAAGACCTGGCAAGAACAATTTTAAGGAGGAAAAGTTTATTTTGGGACTCAGTTTCAGAGGTCTCAGTCCACAGATGGCTGACTTCATTCCTCAGGTCCCAAGATGAGGCAGAGTATCATGGCATAGAGTGTGATGAAGGAAATTGGCTCAGGGCATTGCACCAAGAAGCACAGAGAGAGAGGGAGAACTCTCCTCACCACTTGACAAAATATAAACTCCCAAAGCACGTCCTCAATGATCCACCTCTCCCAGCCACACCCTTTCTGCTTTCAGTAACCACTGGTTAATCTCTATCAGGGAATTCATTTACTGATCAGGTTAAACTTTTTATAACCCAATCATTTAATTTCTGAACTTTATTGCATTGTCTCAACATGAGAGGACATCTCACCTCTAAACTATAACAGACTGTATGGATGTTATGGTGGAAACAGGGTATCTGGAAGAAGAAAGGGAGAGTCCTAGTCACAAATCCTCTCTTCTTTGGAAATTCCCACCCAAACAATTCCCCTTGTCCTCTCTTTTTAGAATTGACTCATCCTAGCAATGTTTTTGTTTGTTTTGTTTTGTTTTTGATTTGGGGTCTCACAATGTTGCCCAGGCTGGCCTCGAATTCCTGGGCTCAAATGAACTTCCTGCCTTGGTCTCCCAAGTGGCTGGGATTACAGTCATGCACCACCATGCCTGGCTCAGTCTAGCAGTTTAAGAAAAATTCATTCCCTTCCACCTAATCTTCTTTATTAAAAGAGAGGGGGGGAGAAAAGATATAATTAGGCAGGAAAAGCACTGGTCTAAGAGTCAAGAAGCCTGAACTCTCTACTGAGGTTTTTTAAACCTAGAATTCATGCATCCTCCAGGGGTCAAAGAATTCAGAGTGTTATGGAAATTGGAAGAAAAACAAAATCACATAATTGTTTTCACTGACATCTTATTGAAACTCAGCATTTCATTCAGGATCTCTGCCAGCTTCTGCTCTATCTTTCCCCTCCTCTCACCTGTAGCCTTAGATTGACACATAGTTCTTTTAATTATTAATGTGGACAAGAAACCACAGTGTTATTAGCAGTTCTTATGACTTTTACCAACAGAAATCACAAACATTTTCTTATTGCCTCTACATTTGTTGCAGATATCTCAAAATATAATTTATTCTAATTACTATATCAAAATTATGGTAGTTAACATATGCACTTAAAATTTAATGTGGGGCCGGGGTCATGGCTCAGTGGTTGAGCGTTCATCTAGCATGTGCGAGGTCCTGGGTTTGATCCTCAGCATCACATTAAAAATAAATAAAGGTACTGTGTCCAACTACAACTAAAAAATAAATATTTTTAAAAAATTAACATGTTAATAGAGAAACACAATTTCCACAAATTTGTTTCATAATATTCTGAAATTAGAATATATTTAATAGAATTTCTTTCCTTTGGATTCTTAATGTGGAGTTTTTGTTTGTTTTGGTACCAGGGATTGAATCCAGGGGCACTTAACCACTGAGCCATATCCCCAGCCCTTTTTATTTGGAGAAAGGGTCTTAGGGTCTTGCTAAATTGCTTAGGGCCTCACTAAGCTGCTGAGACTGGTCTCAAACTTGCAATCCTCCTGGTTCAGTCTTCCCAAGTCACTGGGATTACAGATGTGTGCCACCATCAGGTTTTTTTTTTTTTTTTAAGCTGTAGATGGACACAATACCTCTATTTTATTTATTTATTTTTATGTGATACTGAGTATCAGACCCAGGGCATCACACGTACTATATTATACTGAGTGTTATACCACTGAGCCACAACCCCAGTCCACTTAGGTATTTTTTTAAAACATATTTATTGAGATGATTAATTTGAATTTCACCCAAAGTGTACAAGTCCTTAATATATCCTCAGAATTATGCAACCTTCTCTATAATCTAAGTTTAGAACATTTTTATCACCACAGAAAGAAATCTGTATCCCATTAGCCAAAACTTCTCATTCTCTTTTCCTTCACCCTCCAGTCCTTTAGAACTTCAGTAATATTCCCTTGTAAAGATATACCATATTTTATTTGTATATATTGACGGAAATTTAGGTTGTTTCCACTTTTTAGCTATTATAATGCTGTCACAAACATTCGAATGTAAGTTTTTGTGTGCATGTATGCTCTCTCTTGGGTTTATACTCAGTGGAATTGAAGGATCATATGGTAACTCTGTTTAAGCCTTTGAGGAACTGCCAGACTTTCAAAAGTGGTTGCCCCATTTTACATTACCACCAACAGTGTTTAAAGTTTCAATTTTTCAACATCCTTTCTCTCTCTCTTTTTTTTTTTTTCCACGGCCATCTTAGTAAGTATGAAGTGGTATCTCATATTGGTTTTGGTTTGCATTTCTCTAATGGCTAATGATGTTTTTAGTGTTTTTCATGTGCTTATTGGTCATTTATGTCTTCTTTGGAAAAATAGCTTTTCAAATCCTTTGTTTTTGTTTTTTCTCATAATAAGGGTTGAACACAAGTACTGGTACACAGTAGGCGGATGCTCTACCACCAATTTACATCCGTAGACCTTTTAGTTTTTTAGACAGGGTCTTGTTAAATTGCCCAGGCTGGACTGAAACTTATAATTCTATAACCTCAGCCTTCTGGGTATTTGGGATTACAAGCATGTGCCACCCATCCACACCTTCACCCATTCTTTAATTGTGTTGTCTTATTATTCAGCTGTAAGAGTTCTTCATATATTCTGAAAACAAATTTGTTATCAGGTATATGTTTGCAAATGTTTTCTTTCTGTGGACTGCCTTTCCACTTTCCTGATGTTATTAACTTGCAGCATAAGTTTTTGAGGTAGTACAATTTATTTTTCTTTTATTGCTTGGGTTTTTGATATCATATCTAAGAAATTTTTGCCTAGGTGATGGCTGTACAATTCTGTGAATACACTAAAAATTATTGAATAGTGCACAATAAACAGGTGAATTGTATACTATGATTTCATCTTTATAAAGTTGGGAGATTTTTTGAAGTCAAAATGCAAAATAGAGAAAAATCCAGATCTTGATGTCATTGCTTGACCTCCTCGTACATGAGCCAATAAATCCTTATTGTTTTAAAAAATATCAGTTTCTAAAATTAGATACTGGTGCTGACTGCAGAACTCTGTAAATATTACTAAGAACAACTGAATTGTATATACTTCAAGTGGATTAATTTTTAGCTATCTTTAATAAGGCAAAAGAAACTATTGCCCAATCTACAATCATAAGATTCACTCCTTCGTTTTATTCTAAGAATTGCATAGTTTTAGCTCTTACACTTAGGTCTAAGATGCATTTGATTTTTGTATGTGGTTTTAGAAAGAGGTCCATCTTCATGTGCTTTAGTTTATGCTCTTAAAAATCATTATTCTGAGAGGGAATACATAGGCTTCTCTAGTCTACCAAGGCAATCCACAGCAGAGAAAAACTGAAGAATTCTTGCTGTAGAAATTGGACTACACCATTATTTCTCTGTACTCACCTTCCTCCTATAAAAGGGATTGAGTTGGGAAGCCCCTTCTAGCCCTGTGGTGACATTTACTGGGCAGATATGGTGGGTGGAGAGCAATGACTCTTTAGAAAACACCTCAAGTCTGTGACTCCAGTTGCATGTAAGTTATTTTTCCCTCCCAATGGAAGCCATTGTCTGGAGATCACAGAAAGACTCAAATAGAACTTTGAGAAATGTGTCAGGGGTAGAGGTGACACAATAGGGGAAGGAAATATTTTCTCTTGAAAAGCAGTCATTTGCCTTCAACACGTTCTCAACAAACTGGAAAGTTTATTTTGTTGGTACAGCCTAATGCCAGATCTTAGAAGGTAAATAAGAATAGGTAAAATGAATGGATAACAGATTCTCCCATATGAGGAAGAGGATTGTTTGTATAAAGCTAGCAGAAATGATGCTGAGCATGAAACTGAGTCATTATCACTGAAGTCATCAAAGGGGAACAAAAATATGGAAAATACAATCAAATCCTTATTTTTGCAACTGTAAAAGTACTTCAATTTTAAAATTGTTACTCTGCGTTATTTTCTTTTTTAAAGAAAATGTCATGGAAGTTTTTAAAAACAGATTGGTTAGGTCTTTTTTCAAAATTTATGAAATGATCAATAGATAAATAATTTGCATTTTTAGAAGATTTAGCATCAAGTTTTATAAGCCATTTGATCATTGTCTGTTGCACTGCAATTCTTCCTAGGATCTATTTCTACACAGTAGAATAATGATGATGATAATATGTATGTTTGGAAAATATATGTTTACAAAAGTTCCATTAAATATGGAGTTTTTAAAAGACCATGGGATAGTTCCAGAAAAGATAGCATGGTCTCCTGAGGTTTATGAACTAGCTACTCTAATGCATAGACCATACTCACTTCTACATTTGCTCACAAATTTTCCAAGCCATGTGTTGACATCCTTTTAAATTAATAGTCCATCCTTTTTATGAGTGGAGATGGGGAGGCAGATCCTAAGAGAACCCAAAGTCAAGAGTCCCACTTTTCTCTCCCTTGTGCTTATTTCTCAGGTTTTTCCCTGTTCCAAGAGGTACCAACACTGTGGGGAAGAAGAGGAGCAAGGGCAGTGAAGAAGCAGAGTCACAGCTTATGAGCCCTGCCAATTAGTTAAAGGTCAGCTCGGAAGGAACTGTCAGTGAAAGGACAAGGAAGCTGAACAGCTCGCTAGCCAGCTGAGCTGGCTGGCAGCCAATCTCTATCTCCTTATTGGGCCAGAGAGGAGCTCTCCACAGTTCTGTGTATCCCTGTACCAGTGCAAAAACACTTTGTAGAAACAAGGTCATTTTACCTTTTTAGGTGAAAAAACTGAGCCAGGTTTCAGCAAGGGGTTGAGGGACAGAGGACAGAAAGGACCAAACTGGTATGTGTTTTGTCAGAAACTTACTAGTTTATTTGGAATGACTAAAATTAAATAAAATCTTCTTATTAATATAGGAGCTGAGTTGTGAAATCTGGTCAAAGGGTTGTATGCAAGGATGCCATATATATTATTGTCTCATGGTGATGGAGAAAGTTGAGAAAAAAACAGTTGTCGTTGCTGTTTTTAATTTGGTATCAGGGATTGAGCCAAAGTGCTCAACTACTGAGCCACATCCCCAGCCCTTTTTAAAATTTTTATTTTATTTTTGAGACAAGGTCTCACTAGGATGCTTACATCCTTGCTAAGTTGCTGAGACTGGCTTTGAACCTGTGATTCTCCTGCTTCAGCTTTCTGAGGGAGGAAACTTGTTATATACTAAGTCGTAACTCTTCTCATACCAGCATTTTTTTTTCTTTTACACAATAACAAGGGAATGATGTATACTGTTTTGACACCCTTCCTCACAATGGGGGAAAAAAGTAAATTTATTTTCACAGAAATAAAGTGTACTTTTAAAAAAAAGAAAGAAAGAAAAGAAAAATATCAGTAAACCAATATTGGATGACTTATTCTAAAACAGTTTTCCTCTTTAACTGGGCTTTTCTTCAGATTTTCTAACAGGAAAAGTTGACGTCTAACTCTAAGTATTAGTTCCTTTTTTGCTTTCGTAAATTTTTTTATCACATGTTCTTTCTGGTGGGAATAGTATTTTATTGTTCTGTGAAAATCCAAAAGCAATCCATCAGGTATCAGTTATTAGTTAGAAAGTATGTGTCAAACTGAAAAACTTTTACATCCAGAAATGACACACGTTTTTGTTCTTTCTGCATTTGAGTGATCTCAGCTTGTTTTCTGGAAATGTGCATTGAACCATTAAGTGATATCATATCTCTCCTGAGAACATAATCTTTCCTAAATGCCTGTCTAGTTCACTGTTTTTCACAGAGGAAAGAATCCTGAGGACCGGGTCCAGCTGGGAGGAATGCTACCCCAAGTGGCCTGAAATACAATGTCTGGATGCACAGTCCCAATTTTCATAGCTGCAAGAAGACAAGGTCACAGCACAGAAGGCAATTCTGTGCACTTATGAATGAGGGGGAAAGCAGGGAAACACGTAGGGAGGCTGAAAACAAGGGAGTGAAGAGCTGATCAGAGCTGGGTAGGTGGAGAGGGTCAAGGGAAACGCGTCAGTTCTGAAGCCACAAATGAAGCCCGTGGCAGAGTGCCCCTTTAATGTTGGCCATTGAGAGAGGTTCAGCTGCTTAGCCTAGATGCCTGTCAATGACTCCAGGCTAAATGGTACAAGTCCATACATAGATCAGATTTTTATTTTTATTTTTTTGTATGTATTTCCTTTTTTTCTTTATCTTAGTGCTATATATATTTTTTATCCTTTAATTCTTCCTTCAATGGGTCTTGTTTTTAAGCCCTTCCTCACAGTTTTAGCTTCCTTTGGATTTTTCTTTCTTTTTTTCTTGTTCTTCAAGATCTCTCTAAAAGCTAGTACTTCATAGGGTTTTCTCTCTTTTGTTCACATAGTCTATAAAGCATCTGGATGCAGGAAAGGTCTTAGCCTGGATTTTTCAGGTCTCTAATCAACTCTGTAGGACGTAAAACAGCTTGGCAACAGGAATAATAATAATAATTAAAAATAACAGCGAGCACAGAAAAGTAAGAGAGAAAGTGACATGAAGTCAGGTTTTCAATTGGAAATTACCTATTCTGCTCAACTAAAATGCACCCTTGGAAATCAGTTACTAACATCTGTCTAGGAGGAGGAAAAAAAGCCATAAGAAAATTGTGCCTTCAAGTGTTAAGTTGATTTTTGTGGATTACCTTCTGTTGAAATTCCCACATAAAAACAAACTTTGAAAATAAAACTAAAAACAATGGCTGCCACTAATACGATTTCCTAGGGTACCTTTTACACAGAGCAGATTTGTTTTCTTATCACAACTGCTTCAGAGCAGTTCGCACTTGAATACATGTATGGCTATTTTATATCTGCCATTATGCATTTTTATTTGCTTAACCTAAGTCTTGTCAATGAGTTATTTTAAAAAAATACTTTTTGAAATTACCTACACCCCAAACAGCAGAAATGCTCTGTGTATACAAATGCTCTGGAAAGGCAAAGCCAGGTATTGGGTGTAGGCACAGGACAAACCGCATGGTCTGCTTGGCAGCCCTGTCCTCACCTGCAAGCTGCCCACACACACTCTCTTCCAAACGGTGCTTCTCTGATGCCAACTGGCTGAGCTACTGAGAGGAAGTCTACAGAGGGTGGGGGAGGTGACATGGATAAATATTTTATAAACTTAACTTCAAGCTTAAAACTTGATTTACCCTTTCAACCAAATTCACATTAGAAGTTACACCTCTTAAAAAATCTAGGACATTCAAGAGTTAAAGGGGTATGGAAACTGGTGCAGCCTGGGGCTGTCATCCAAGGCCAGCTGAACATGCAGCAGGAAGGGTTTGGTTCTGGCTAGGCTACAGACAAGACATCTGGATACAGGAAAGGTCTAGAACGCCAGAAGCAGCTTTGCTTTTTGGTGTTAGGCTTCATTGAGTCCAGCCTGGGAGAATATTTGGTTTAAGAACCAAACCAGAGATTCTTCTTTGAAGAGGGATTTGATATTTTGAGTTTTATATAAAACAAACATCCACTATATTTATATATATATATATATAATATATATGTATATATTCTTCTTGGTCAAGAAGGTTACAGGGAGCAACATATACACAATTAAATATATTTAGAAAAGGATACAGACTTCAAGCTTAAAACTTGATTTACACTTGGAGAGGTGGGGTGGATCGGGTGGGGATTTGTTAGACTTATAAGAAGCTATTGTTATCCTTAAATAATTTCGCTAGGAATCTGGTTGTCTGAAAAAAAAAAAAAGAGTTTGGTTTTTATATTGTACTTCTCATTACTCTTATGAAGAATTATTTTTTTTCCCTACAGGTCACTTTAAAAAGCAATTCTGCCACAATAAAATTGCTATTAGGTCTTTAAAATTATTTTCATTCTTCATTTTCATTTTATATTTAATTATATTTATAATTAGTTGTATTAGGCATAATGTTGGGCCAGTTATAATGCCTTTCACAAAAAATTTTTCTTTATTAAAACTAGAAAAAAAATTCAGGAAAATTATACCAACTTCCTTCTTTATATCACTCCTGAACATACACTCTGGAAACCATCCACATTAAAAGATAGGATCTATTCTTCTTTAGCTATAGCAGTCTATTTTTTATTTATACATGTAATTCTTAACAATTAAAGGAAAAGGCAAATGTAAATTCACTTAGACAAAACAAAGTAGAAAAAAAAAGAATATTATCCTTTAAAGAAAAGAAAATGCACATATCTTTCTGGGTGTGAAAATCATCAGTAAGGGAAGTGTTTTTTGGTTGTTGCTCCCGTCTCCACAACATCCCCCTCCCGCCCTACCCCACCTCTCCAAGGCATTAATTGCCACCTAGCAGCAAAGAAGGGAATTGCATACTTAGCTTTGGACAGAAATTCTAGAAAACATTAGTTAGCTGTAAAAAGGCACATTACTTTTAGTGTGAAGAATGTCTTAGAAATTATTAGCCTACTGGTAGACTAGGGATTAAATATTTTTTCTCTCATTTAAAAAAATTTTTTTTAATTCTAGATGGACACAATACCTTGATTTTATTTGTTTAATTTTTATGTGGTACCGGGGATAGAACCCAGTGCCTCACGCAAGCACTCTACCACTGACCACAACCCTAGCCTCTTTTTCTCTCATTTTGAGAAAATAAAAGGAAATAAAACAAATAAAAGTATTTGGCTTATGCATAAGAATACTTTCCACCACAAAATGTCTTCTCTTTTGTTACTTTTGCCACCTCAGCAACAGGCCAATGAAAAAGAAATTCTGAAGTCATCCTTGATGCTAAAAAAAATGCTGGTTGTGGCCCATTAGAGGAATAAATACTTGCTTTTAGTACAGAAAGCAGTTTTCCAAATAATCTCAGAATAGATTTCTATAAAAATGAAAGCAAAATATATTTTGTTGTGTAAGTACAGTAAGAGGTTTATTTTTTTAATGAGAAGATATTTTATAAAGAATAATTTCTAGACAAAATTATTATTCAAACTTATTAAACAAAGGTGTCCTTGTATTAAACTCCACCAACCATATTTTTATTTTTGGATCAGTCAGCCAACTTGAATGTTAACACTTTAAAGGGTATCTTCTATTATTGTGCTTCATAGATTGTGGCAGCTGACTAAAACTAAATAAAACTTGTCAAAAAATATTAAATCAAAATTAAATATTTAGGAAGATTTCAAAAGGTAGCAAGAGTAAAAGGTGGGTTTAGCTAAAAGTGTAACATTTAAGAGATGAGATTTGAAGGGGAAAATACACTTCCAGTTTGTCACTCTTTTATCTAAATAATAGGCATTGCTACTATTGTGATTGTATGAATATGCAATACCACTAAGGCAACCAGCAACATTTTGGAAGACAAATGCTTGTTCAAAAAGTAGCAACCATAACAGCTAATATTTATGGAGTATTTACCACATGCCAGGTAGTATACTAAGCACTGTAAATGAGAAATTCTCCCATTTATCACAATAATCATAGAACATACTTGCCAATGTTATTTCCATTTTACAGGTTTCATCACCACCACCACTACCACAAAGAATCAAAGAGGTAAACTAAGTCATCAAAGGCCTCAGAGCTTCTAAGTAAGTAAGCTCAAATATAAACCAAATTCTTCTTTAATATTGGAATGTCCCAGCAATCAATACTTGAAACTCTTTTCTATCTATTCTCATGGATCTAAATAATTTCTCTATGAAGGTGACCCCAATTCTGGATCTCTAGCCTAGATCACTCCACCAAACTCCAATTCATATGCCAATCAACTACTCCATATCTCCACCTGGATGTTTAATAATCATCTCAAGCTTGAAATGTAAAAGCCATATTCACCATCTTTTCCTAAAAAATCTGTTCCTCCTGTCACTTCAGTTATTGCAAACTCTATTCTTCATTTGCTCAGACCAAAACACTGGAATTTGAATTTTCTTTCTTTTTCACACCACATGCAATCCATTATCAAAAGACTGTTGGCCTTCAAAATATATCCAGAATCCAACTATTTTCTACCTCCCCACCATTACATCTCTGACCCAGGATATCACCAACTTTCACTTGGATTTCAGTAAGAGCCCTGATCTCCTTATGCCTGACCCCTAGTCTGTTCTTTAAAAAGTGTCAGGCATGACATTCCTCTGTTCAAAATCCTCTGTTAACTTTATATTTCAGTCTTTATTACAGCCTAAAGATCTACAACATCTGTAATACATAACCCATCTCCTCTCTGATTTCATCCTTTTTCTTGGGAATATTTGTCGGTTTGGTTTACACAGATATTCTTGGCATCTTGCTAATAATGTCTAGCATAAAGTAATCAAAAAATATTTGTTGGATAAATGAGAAATATGTTTCCAAATCCTACCCTTTTCAATACTTCTTATGCATATTTTGGAGGCACATGAGGAAAAGGCAGTGGGCTGGACTCTTCAGAGTGGCTCTTATATAAAAGCTCACTTGGGGACCAGCAAAAGAGACATTTGGTCTCTTGGGGTTTTAATGGCTTTCAGCTCCTCTAAGCATGACTTAGGAATTTTGGCTCAGGATACACCCTGATTCCACCAGTAGTTGCAAAATTGATCAATAGGGATATTTTATAGGAAGAATAATCCAGAAAAACACACTTCTTTTCCAAATTAGAGATCACTGTTAGCTATTTCAGGATTTTTTTTAAATTTAAAAAAAAAAAATCCTAATAAGAGCCAAGCTGAAAATCTCCCATGGACATGTTTTATTGTTACTCAACTATCAAGATGACATTCTGTAATAATTGCTTAATTTCTGGAAAAAAAAATTTCTAAACAACTCAAGTATGCCAATGGCTTTTGTACAGGCCTCACTTGGTCACACATACAGGGAAGGAAATTATACAACTTAGATACAACTCTAAATTATTATTCTTCCTAAGTATGTCTGTTAATTCTGATTTGCCCAGTTCTAAACGTTGCCTCCTACCAACGGAGACCATTAGCATCTGAATAACTGAGACCATTAGCATCTGAATAGCCAAGAAAAAAAAAGGCAGGAGTGGATACAGACAAGGTTAGTTTAGAGTGAGCTATGTAAGAGCTATCAAAGATTGGCCAGATAAATTATGAAAGTCATATGATGGAAAATCTTATAGATAGACATTTAAAAGTATGGGACATTGAAGAAATGCTTTTCGTACAATGTTATTAAATTAAGTTTGGCCTTAAGCTGCTTTTATAACTTTGGCCTAATGGTTTCATATGTATATAGTGAATTATTATTTAACCTGTAACCAGGTTGTAGCCTAACCTGAGAGTATTCTTTTAAATAGCAGACAAGTCTCAGCTAATCATAGCTGTTAAACCTCAAGCCAATCAGAGGCTGAAAGCTGCCAAAAACTGTGACCATATAAAGCAAATACCAACTACAACCAATCAGGCTGCTTTTTCTCTAGCTATAAATATAGTCTTTATATGTGGTGGGGTGGAGCATTGTGAACCATTTTTGATCCAGACTGCTGCCCAATTCATGAAGTCTTTGCTTAAATTCTGCTAAATTTAAAATTTTCCTTCAAATATGTAAAAGCAGGTTAAAAAATAATCATATGTCACTTGATAACAAGATTTTTTTGGTGGAAGTCTGTTTTATTGAGATGTTAATTCTGTTTATCCTAGCCTGTAGCCACTTTGCCCCATTCAAACAAGTATCCAGGCTTCAGATTTTTGTAAGACAAAAAGCAAAATCTGCTTATAGATAATAAGCTCTCCTCATTTTTTGAAATGAAAAGGGTGAAGTGGAAGAAAGATTTCTCAAAGTTTAGAAGTCTGAAACCTATAGTTTGAGCAAACAGCTAAAACTCCCATCTTGCTCTGTGACAGAGCCCATGATGACAGCAAAATTCTTGGGAAGCTATATCTATGTGCAGGGGCTGGCAGATTCACTCATTTGATTCCTAATTTTTCCCCTTTTTGTAATTCCTGATTCTTGAGTGCCAAGGGTAGTAAAGAAATAACAGTCACAAGATCATATAGGAAGATGGCACAGAAAGATAATCAAATAATTTGAGGTAGTTACTGGTATTTCCACAACAACTAAAACCTTAGAAATTTTGTACAACCCTGAATGGAAAGGAAATGCTCAATGATAATTGAGATTGAATTCCCTACCTGCATAGCAAAATGGGAAGTCACCATTAGATTCAAGTTAATCTAAAGAAATGAAATATTTCCATGGAATAAGAATCATACCCACAATATGTGCATGAGTATGCACCCAAACATACACACAAACAGAAAATATACTCTGAGGATAATTTTCCTTCCTTCTCTAGATTGATATTGGAGGGGGCAGGAATCATTAATATTTTAACAGTGATTTTTCTCTACCTCATGGATTATAGAGATATTTCATACTGTCTTTATTTGCAAAATATATGTATATGTATATATAAAAATAAAAAATATTTTAATCACAAAAAATATAATGCCAACTGTAAGCTGAATTTTTTTTCTTCTGAATATTTGAACAGGTAGAAAACATGGAAGGATATATGCCATTAACTTAGGCTCTGTCTTCTAGCTATTTCAAACCTACTCCTATTTTTTCCTAAAAATATAATATAATAAAGATATAATATCAATTCAACTTTAAGATAAAAGAGTATTATATACCTTCTGTATCCTGAGAAAATAAATAAGTGTATTAGTCCTTGTCCAAGAAAGAAATAGTACACTCAAAAAGGGAGCCTGAAGAAAGTATAATAAGAACATGGGCAGGCAAACAAGAAATGGCAATAGCCCTGCCAACCTGTGGCCAACATAGAAGGAGTACGGGTAAATAAATAATACTGATCTCTCTTTCCTATTCTCCGATTTCCTGCTGCTGCCTTCATTTGTTAAGCTTAACTGAAAGCCAGAGTGGAAGAGACTCTGCTGATGCAATCCCTAAAGAGTAAAGTACATCTTCAGGTGCAAGCAGGATTATTGAGTACAATAACTTTAAAGTGCAAACAACTCCATAATTTTGCTATAAATATTTCCAAATTTAAAAAAAATCTGCTAGAAGAGTACTAGAAACAAAGTTTTGCACTTTAATCTTTGGTACTATGTACCAAAACAGTAGTTTTTAAAATTATTACTACAAACTACTAAAGTACTTCTATCTATCCACTAACTCTTTTAACTAAAATTCACTGAGTACCAAGTTTGACCCATTCGACGTATACACAAAGGGAAATGTGATACAGTTCCTGTCTTCCTGTGCAGATAATATGTATATGTGGAGACACCATGCAAATAAATAAGCACAATTAAGTATTCTATATATGTAGAATAGTAGGATATTAAAATGGGACTCTGTCTCCCTTTTGCCAGTTATTCCCACATTCCACAGTAAAATGGAAAACCAAGGAATAGAAATTGTTAATAAAGGGGAAAGGGGGCTTCTTTTGCAACTTTAACTGTCCACTTTTAAGTCAGAAAAAAAGTTGGAATTTATAAGATTTTGAGTTTTTAATGTGCTGAGTGGTCATTGCTTTTGCCAAACCTCATGCTTAGGGAAAGAAGCTTTTTTCACCTCCTGGTGTTGCAGATTGAATCCAGGGCCTTGCACCTGCTATGCAGGTGCTCTACAACTGAGAGCCACTCCAACCCCAGAAAGAAGCTTTCAGGCTTTAATGGAACTTTCATGGTCCCTGGAGCTGGGGTTTGAGGGTCACAGTTGGACTCATCTACTAATCTGGCTCAAAACTGAGGAACTCATTCATTTGGTACTTATATAGTGAGGTCCTAGTATATGCCAGGCTTTGTTCCAGATACTAAGAATATTTCAGTAAAATTTTTTTAAAGTAAAAAATTCCTATATTTGGATATTTATGTGATTCCCCATTATGTATTTACAGCCACTTCCAGCTTTTACTCCAGCTAGCTTTGCTAGGTGGCTTTTCTTTATATTCAAAGAGTTCCTTCTACGTAACAACAATAAGAGATTACCATCCCTTTTGGCAGGGAACTCTTATAAAATGATAGAATGAGTAAAACAATAAAAAATTAAGAAAGGAAAATGACAATCCACTAAAGTAACAAAAACTCAATAAAAACATGAAAAACTTTTTTTTACTAGTAATCAAAAAATAAAATTAGTGGGCTTTTTCTTTTTCTACCAACTTAACAAAGGTTAAGAAGTACTTAATGTTCAATATTGGTGAAGGTATAATGAAAGTGAATTGTCAGGTACAGTTGAATATAAATTGATGTAAAACTTTTTTTGCATCTTAGATATATTTGTCATAATTACAAATATGATCCTTTTGACTCATTGTACTTCTATGAATTCATCAGAAGGTGGTAATCAGGAAAATACATAAAAAGTATACATGTACAAGAATAATCATTACATTTTTTAATAACTTTATTTTGTTTATTTATTTATTTTTTAATATGGTGTTGAGGATCAACCTAGTGCCTCCCACATGCCAGGCAAGCGCTATACCACTAAGCCAGAACCCCAGTCCTACATTATTTTTTTAACAGCAAAAATTTGGAGATATTTAATTTTTTTTATCAATAAGTAAACTGTTGTATTTTCACAGAATTGGCCACTATGAAAGTATTGAAAATAATATAGATCATTATTTGTAAACATAAGATGGCTATAACTTTTTAAATGTATTAGTTAAGATTGAGTACGTTCTTACTTATAAAAAATTTATTATACATATGTGTGATACACATAACTAAAGAAACATATGGGAAAGGTTTGTAAAGATATTCACATTACATGACAATTTTAAAATAAGCATTTAACCATTCATTCAATAGTCGTTTTCATTCATTCAGCAATATTCATTAAGCACATAATATGTGCTAGATGTGGGACAAACAAAAGAGAAAGTCTGTTTAATCTATTAATTTAATCCACTAAATTATCAGTATTTTTTTAAGTGGTAATAACCAGTGTTGGTGAATTTAAAGATAAGGGCAGTTTTATATACTATTGAAAGTCTAAACTGGTTAAAAAAATTTTTCTGAAAGGCAATTAAGCACTTTTTATCAAAAGCTTTTGAAATATTCATGTACTTTGACACAACAACTCCATTTTTAGGAATTTATTCTTTAAAAAATGAGTGTGAATTACACAAAAATATAAAGTAGTTCAGAAATGAATTTTTTTGGGGGAACCTAATATTAAACAATAGGGATCTGGATAGATGTCATATATTCATACTGCAGACAACTATGGAGTAGTATTTCCCCTGGAAACTGTTTAACACGGAAAAATATGTCCCAAATATAAACATGAAAGTTTTAAAAGATACTAATTTACTGTGGATTTGAGCAAATCACCCAAGTGATCTATTTCACTTACAAAGCTCAGAATCCTTAAGAACCCTTACCTTACCTGAGTCTAGGTACTCTTCTTCTTAACAGAAAATTAGCAGTCAGTAGATGTTAGATCAGCAGCTGTTTGCAGAGCTGTCTTAAGGTAGTTCACTTAAGGATTTACCAGATGCTCCCAAAAGAGAAAACAGATAATTCATAAGAAAATGTCAGTTTTTTTTTCTTCAGTGGCCTAATCTACCAGATATAGTGCGTGGTTTTGTGGACAGACTGTGCCCTTGAAGCTTGAACTCTGGCGGAAGAAACTAATAATCAGTGATCAACGCCAACAAAGCCTTGAAAGATCAGATCTCCCGGGAGTATAAAGAGGTGTATTCCAAAGTAAGGGAGGGAAAAAGCATGTACAGAAACAAGATACTCGAGGAAAGGTATGGTTGACATACACAAACAGACCATTATTTTGTGGCCTTTCTGAGCCTAGTTCTTTTTCCAAATCTCTGTGAAAAGTGAGATGCTGAGCGGTCCGTTCGTATCACCCAGAATTGCAGCTGTTGTCTGCAGTAATTTCAGGTTCATTCAGCCGGTAGGGTAAGAAACTGATGGGAATCTACAATAGACAGTGAATGTCGCTGAGGATCCAACAAGGGCGACGCGACAGGTCGAACCAGCAGCGGGAACTCCCGGACTAGGGTTTCCCGCCAATCTCAGTTCCTCGATCTTCAAGGCCTCGCCCACTCCCGCCGAGCGCGCCGGGAATTTTAAGGGCGGGGAAGTGTTGAAAGCCTATCGATATCTCTGGAATAGACAGCCCTACCCTGCGCCGCCGCCGTCAAAACGCCGCAGCCTTCTCTGTCGATCGCCGAGCGGTGATTTCGGCAGCGCTGCTTGATTCGCAAGCTTTGAGGGAGCTCACAAGCGAGGTCCGCGCCGGAACTATGGTGCGTTGAATCTCTAACTTCGGAAGGTTTAGGGCAAAGGTCCGGTGACTCGGGGAAGAGAATCTGCCGCTCTTGGGCGGTCTGAGGCCACGGGGCATGGGAGCCTTAACCACGGGGAGGGCTCCGGCCGTGATTCAGCATCTCCGGCCTGTCTGAAGGAGTGGCGGTCGGTAGTCCGTGAGGCCTTTTCGCCGAGGCTTGTTTCACTTTCCAGGGAGTCTCTTGCACTTCTTCCTCCATCAGTTAGCCGAGTTCGCCTGAAATTCCTTCAATAAAATAGATTCCGAGAGGTCGTGAGTGGCCCCTGGTGCTCTGTATGGGAGGAGAAGAGGGACTTCACTTGGAGGCCTCCCAGCACGGACTTGACTCTAGCATTTGTGGTTCTGGACCACGTTCACTTTCCTGGCGTGTCTTGCTTTACCAGTCATCTAGAGCTTCATTAGAAAAGGCCCGTTTCAATCACTTGGTCCAGTCACCTGGTTACAGATGAGGAAAGCTAGGCTGATAGAGAAGTGATGGAATCAGGGTTACAGTACAGGTCTCTGAGCTTCTACTGAACCTGTCGTTCCTGCACTCGACCTTCCTATCCCCACAGTTATTCTCCCAAGTATTGATAGACTTGCTTTTATAATGTCATTATGGGTAGTAATGGTTCAATCACTGTAGCTATTTGTATCCACCGCTAACTTCCTGAGAACATTTTTGTGTTCATTCAGTATGAATATTTAGATGTACATAGTGAGATTTCAAAGATAAGTCAGACAAGTGTGTAATCATAATGAGAGGTGTGTAAAGAACTGTGGGACTACGTGTTGGGGGAGTTTGGGTAGAAAACACAGGGAACACTTCAAGAGATAGACATTTGAGCTAATTTAAAGAAAAGAAATGCTTTTTGACCATTAGTGCCCTATGTAAGCATAAGCAAAGACAGGAGGAAAAATTGATGCATATGAACTTTAGTAATTACCCACCCAGAGGGAATGCTATGGAGAATGGCAGAGTAGGAAATTGGGAAGATAGGACCTGTCTAACTAATCTGTTCTTCCCTCCCTCACCAATTAAGGGTGAATGTAGTATTGGCTTTAACAGTATAGTAACAAAATTCCAGCCATGTTGTGTTAACAGAATTGCTTTAATGCTGAATGGAAACACAGGCAAGCACATTTCTTACTCTTAATTAAGATTAGGGGTTTATAAAGTTCCTAATAGGTCTTTTTTCTTTTACTTTCAGTTTCGCAACCAGTATGACAATGATGTCACTGTTTGGAGTCCTCAGGTAAAATCATGTTTTATGCCATTTCTATGAAGAGGCTTTTCATGGCTGCAGTAGGTTTAGAAACTTGTAAGATTGTAGACTGAAAAAATGGAATATCATTTTGGACATTCCTAGAACTTGAATTTATAATTAAAATAACTTTCCTGGTTTTCAGAACATCATTGGAGGAGCTAGGGCTGTAGTTCAGTGGCAGAGCACTTGCCTAGCATGTGTGAGGAACTGGGTTCAATCCTTACCACCACATAAAAATAAATAAAGGCATGCTATCCATCTACAACTACAAAAAAAAATTTTTTTTAATCATTTGAAATGTAACTATACTTGCTTGAGGTTTGAGAACTCTTGATTTTCAATTTGTAAAGGAACTTCTGAGATGACTCCAAGATATGTTCTTTTTTCCCTTTAGGGGAGGATTCATCAAATTGAGTATGCAATGGAAGCTGTTAAACAGGGTTCAGCCACAGTTGGTCTGAAATCAAAAACCCATGCAGTGTTGGTTGCACTGAAGGTAAGTAAAGCCAGACATGTATCTTCCTCGTTTAGAAAACAGAACTACCAAATGTAAATTTCACTGTATAAACAGTAAAGTTGTAAACTTATTTTTACATCTTATAATGTCTCTATTTAGAGGGCACAGTCAGAGCTTGCAGCTCATCAGAAAAAAATTCTTCATGTTGACAACCATATTGGTATCTCAATTGCTGGGCTTACTGCTGATGCTAGACTGTTATGGTAAGTAGAATCATGAAAAACAAAAGTATCTCTTGATCCATAATTTATTACTTTTCCAGAAAAATTCAGGTAAGGTATACTAACACTTGAGAAGCCGCTGAATAATGTGATACTTGTTAACATAATGTATTGTTTGAAGCCATGTATGTCTAAGAAGATCTTGACATTTTTATCTAATTTTTAGAAAGAGGTGAACCACCCTTACTTTCTTTAATACTTCAGTATTTATTAGATTTTTTTTTTCAAAGCTCAGTAGTGGATAATATAGGGTATAGAAAGGTGATTCAGACATGGATCATGTCTTCAAAGAACTTTAAATTTAACTAATCTTGGAAGGAAGTAGAGAGTAACAGGTAAATTTCTGTGAGCAATAGGAGGAGATAGAGATTGTGGATGAGAAGCAATGAGTAAATGAAGAAGTGGGGCTTTGAGATCAGACAGTTAACAAATTCTTATTTAATTACTAATTTCTGAGATTGGGCTAATTACTTATCACTCAGATTTTTCAGTATTTTTTTTTTCTCCAAGGGTGTTTTGAAGTAGGCACTTAAAACAGTGCCTTTCAGAAAGCATGTGAGTGTTTATATGTTGAGGGTAGGATGCAGTTAGCCAAAGCTAAACTTTTACTTATTTATATATAAGCTGTAGGTGGAAACAGTACCTTTACCAGTGCCTTCTCATGCATGCTAGCCAAGTGCTGTATCACTGAACCACAGCCCCAGCCCCCAAAGCTTAACTTTTAAATTTATGGTTTTATTAGTGAAGAAAGAATATAAATAGTAAAGGTAAATGGTAATGACTTTTGTTTAAGAGTTTTGAGTTATCCAGCCAGTCCCTTGCTATGTCAACAGTATACTGACAGTAATACGGGTTTCTGTTTGCTCCTAAAAATGTAGAATGTGCAATGTTGTCAAACATTTAACCCATTAATATCTAAAATATTGCTGTGCCAACATACATTTAATATAAAAACTTTATTAATGAGATATTAAATTTTTGAAATTTTGATGTGCATTGTATATGTACATCTCAATAAAGTGGCTTAATACCACATATCATTAGTGCCTGCCATATTGGAGAGTATGGTTTTAGACACCTTGAGAAATTTACTTTTAAAAAGTACTAAACAAATGGCTTGGTTCCTCTAATATACGTTTGATTATCAGGGACTAATTAAGTAGATCAGTGGTAGTGTACTTGCTCTAACATGCACAAGGCCCTGGGTTTGAGCTTTAGCACTGCAATAAATAAATAAATTTGACCATCAGATGTGACAAACACATACTGGACTAAGCAACGTGGAAAGAATGAGCATGTCTATTTCTTTCTATTTAATTCTCTAATAGGCATGAGTTCCTTTTTCCCCAATGTTAACCTTGCTCAAATCTTCACAAGTTGAGACTCAGCTGCCTAGTGTCTAATATCTAATGCAGTTTATGATGAGAAGTAACATTTGCAGAACATGTGAAAACATCCCCTGGATTCCATTTCTTGCCATTGCTCTATTAGGGAGATTTTAATCTGTTTTCAAGGAAAAAACAAAAAAGAGTAGGTACTTTTTTTTCTGGATCAAGACTTAGAATTAAAGACAAACTGTTGCTGGCTGGGTACAGTGTTACATGCATGTAATTCCAACTATTCTGGAGGCTGACGCAGGAGGATTGTGAGTTCAAGACTATCCTGGGCAACATCAAAAGACCCTGTCTCAAAATAAGGACAGACTGTTGCTCATAAAGATAAGAGAAGAGATGGCTATTTTCTCTTCAGTCAGCCTTCTGTATTCTGTAAGGGCTCTGAGACATAAAATTTTCAAGAGCTAAAGAATAGTTAGTTTTTTTTTTTTTTTTTTTCACTGAAGCAAAAGAAGTAAATTTATTGAAAATCGAGGAAAAATCAAACGGAAAAATAACCTCAAACAAGTAACAAAGCAAAGACTAAAAGGAAATAAGAGGGAAAAAATACCTAAATTAAGACAAAGCTCCAAACTATTTCAAAATGATGAAATTGTATTGGAGATGGAAACTAAAAGATGCAGGTGGGGGATGGGGATCTGATGTGGGTGTGGCTGTCAGCAGGGGACTATAGGAAAATCCTTGTGGGAAAGCAGAGGTCCTTCATTCCTGGAGATACAGGCAGCCGCTGCACTGGTCTACAGATGAAGATGCCCATAAATTAGGAAAGATAGTGATAAAATTGTCAAGGGGTGGGGGCAGCATCAAGGGAAGGAAGTGCTCCCAGGAACACCATTCCACTCCTAGACTAGAAACCCAGACACTCCCAGCTGACTCAAATGACAGGTGAGGACAACAATTAGATGGAATAGTAGCCAGAGTGAGGACCTATGGGACCTCTGGAATGAGGCAGGTGCCGAACCCTCATCCACTTAGAAATCTCCTGGACCTGATTTGTCTGCATCTTCAAGATCACCTTCTTCAGGCTCTACAGTGGAGAGTCTCTTCAAGGAGGCTTCTAGTTCCTCATCCTCTCCCCTGAGGGGCCAGGTTCCCACAGGTCTAGGCCTGAATAGAGAAGCTTCTGGGTCTTCTTGGGCTGGGGTAGTGGACATTTTTGCAGGATGGGCATGTACAACAGAAGCTAGACCAGGATGGGCCCGCCCAAGTTGAGTGTGCCCAGGATGAGCACAAGGGCTGGCCAAGGCATCATGCAAATGGGTGATAGCCTCGTCCAGAGTTTGGGTATATCTTCTGTTGCACAGTAAACCAATTCTGCACCATTTGCTCCTCTAGGCTGAGGCTAGAGGCCAGAGCCACCAGAGTACCATGGGATAGAAAGGGGTCCTTCAGGAAGTGTGCTTCCAGCTCCTGCATCTGCTGCTTTCCAGCATATTTCAAAGGCTTTCAATATCCATGGCAATAGTGCTCAGTTCAGAGGAATGGGTAGTTAGTCAGTTTTACGACCTCATATGGCCTTACAGTTTAGCACCAAAATGTGTCTTCTTACCTTACTGGTTTCCTTATATGAATATGATCCATGAAAATGTTTGGAAGTGAAATGAAACTGCTTTATTTGGATTAGCTCTCTATAATTTGAAATTACTAACTTTTCTTGTTTCTTTTTTAGTAATTTTATGCGCCAGGAGTGTCTGGATTCTAGATTTGTATTTGACAGACCACTTCCTGTGTCTCGGCTTGTATCTCTAATTGGAAGCAGTATCCTTTTTATGTTAACATTTATAAATGTGAACTTTAAAGGGCTTGGGTACTTAATCCCTATGGTATTCGGAATATGACTATAAAACATAGGTATGATTATAAAACTTTTAAGGTATTGGGTTGCTCTTTCATTAGCCATTATAAGCAATTTATATTTTCGAGACATACATAAACCCAGCTTTATGAAAACTATCCCAGCATCATTTTTGAGAAATTTAAAGTTTCTTATTAATTCTAGATATCCCCACAAGTCCTGCACCCCTTATATCCAAAACAAATGAAATTCTATATGGAAAGAGATTATTTTGCTAGTATGTATTCTTGGGTTTGATGGAAAGTCAAACAGGTAATATTGAGTCAAAGTAGTACTGTTCTATTTTATGTTCTTCCTACAGATTATGCAGTGATTAAGGAAGAAGTTAGAGGTCTTTGTTAATAATATTTTGTTTGAAAATAAAGATAGTACTTTAAGCCAGGTGCAGTGATGCATCCCTATAATCCTAGCAGCTCAAGAGGCTGAGACAGGAGAATTGCAAGTTCAAAGCCAGCCTCAGCAACTTAATGAGGCCCTCTAAATAATATATTAAAAGGGACTGGGGATGTGGCTCAGTGGTTAAATGTCCCTGGGTTCAATCCCTGGTACCAAAAATAAAGATAATACTTTATTCCTTGGTAGAATAAGCTCTTTAACTAGTTTAAGAGACCCAGATACCAACACAGAGGTATGGCCGGAGACCCTACGGTGTTGGGTTGCTTATTGCTGGATATGATGTAAGTTGATAGGGTATTGTTATATTTTAATGATTTTTTAAAACTAGAAACTTTTGTAATTTTTAGCTTAACCAAAGTCAGTAATTATGGGTTTTGTTTTTGTATTGTAGGATATGGGCCCTCATATTTTCCAGACCTGTCCATCTGCTAATTATTTTGACTGCAGAGCTATGTCCATTGGAGCCCGTTCTCAATCAGCTCGTACTTACTTAGAGAGACATATGTCTGAGTTTATGGAGTGTAAGTGACAGCTTTTTTTAGTTTGGTTTGGTTTTGCCTCCTCCAGTCTTTGTATAGTGAACAAAAGTAGTATCCTAAATAAGGAAAACTATCAGTCTTATAGAAAGAGTTTTTTTTTTTTTTTTGAAAAATTAAGCCTACGAAGTATTTATTATTTCTGTATACATCTACATTTTACTCCTGTTTACCACAGTCATTTCAATCACTAGAAAACTCTTTCAGGATATAAATGTGTCCCTACCCTTAAAAATTCTTGATTCACTGGATCTGAAATATGTCCCAGCCAAAGTTGGGAAACCCTGTACAAGTTGCTATTTGTAAGTTCTCTGTTTACAACTTTTCAGTTTTCTGTGATTCTGTTCCTGTTTTAAGCCATGTAGACATTTCTGCATTAAGTAGTTCACAAACAAGAAATAAAAGACAGTGTAGCAATGGCAAAGGAAGGTAAAAGATGTAAGATGATAGAGAAGGTTTTCAAGTGCTTTTCTTCATATTGGAAGGAGTGTTTGTCAGGGTTTTTAACATTTCTCTTGGTTGTCTTATAAGTTTTCTTGTGGCAGTAGTCTATGAAGGAAATATTTGGGGCTCAGTGAAATATAGAGGAAAATAATTAACACTCTGAAAGCAAGCTATTGTGAGATACAGGAGTTCTAGGGCCATATAAGCTTGAGAAGCACTGATTAAAGTTTAACATTTCAAAATATGATAATTGAGTTGTGAGTTCCTAAGATAGCCCTTAACATTTGGAGATTTTCTAGGGCTCAAAGGACTTAGTGTGTAGTTGTACTCATAGCTAAGGCTTACAGCAATATGATAAGGATATACAGCTGAATCATTAAAGAAAGAGTCAAGAGGAATCTGTGAGGAAGTTTCCTTATGTTCTCTCCCTTCTCAGAAGAGTTACAGACCATGTGTGTGATATTTTTGAACAGAGAAGCTCATTAGAAACTTGGGTGTCCAAAGTTTGAGATCTGGTCACATAAACATGCTCAGCATAACACATTCCAATCTGGATAAAAAGTTAATAAGGATTGCATTGAATCTATAGATCATTTGGGGACATACTGCTATTGTTATAATCCAGATGGTCTACCACTGAAATATATTCAGTACAAACTGAACTTTAGATTTTGAATTTTGATCTTTTTCTGGGCTAGCAATGTGCAGTAAGATGCTCATGATAAAATATCAGTGAGCCATAGGACTCAGTCAGCCACACAATTCTAAGGGTAAACAACTGATATCTATAGAGTACTATGTTGCTAAGCTATGAAATTTGGTAGGTTAGGTATATTAAATGGATTTTTTCTTACATTTCAATTTAAAATGTGTTTATCAGGTTGTACTTTGATCATAAGTAGCATCTATGCAAATCTGCTGACATCTGAGCATGGGTGTCTTTCCATTTACTTAGGTCTTCTTTAATTTCTATGATGTTTTATAGTTTTAAGTATTCAAGTCTTATATTCTTTTACATTTATTCATAAGTATGTTATTCTTTTTGGTGTTACTATGAACAGAATTTTTAGATTCTTGAGATCCATGTCATGTCACCTGGGATTGGAGAGTTTTACTTTTTCCTTTCCAATATGGATTGTTGGTGGACTTTTATTTATTTTTATATGGTGCTGAGAATCAAACCCAGTGCCTCACACATGCTAGGTAAGCCCTCCACCACTGAGCCACAGCCACAGCCACAGCCAATATGGATGCTTTTTATTTCTTTTTCTTACCTGATGTTCTTGCTAGACCCTCCAGTGCAATGATGAGTAGACATGGTAAGAGCAGACATCTTTGATTTGTTCCTGATTTTAAGGGGAAAGATTTATTTATTTATTTTTGGTTCTGGGGATTGAACCCAGGGGTGCTTATCCACTGAGCCACATGCCCAGTCCTTTTTTTTTTATTTTGAGACAAGTTCCTGCTAAATTGATGTGGGTCTCACTAAATTGCTGAGTCTGGCTTTGAACTTACAATCCTCCTGCCTCAGCTTCCTCAGCTGCTGGGATTATAGGAGTGGGCCACCACATCTGTCAAGGGAAAAGTTTTTTTTAAATATACTCAATATATTAGCTATGAGTTTTTGTAAATATTCCCTTCAATTATTATTATTATGCAAGCATTTGGGGTTTTATCATATGCTTTTCATGTATCTGTTGAGATGATCGTGCTGCATTTTTCTCTTCAGTCTTTGGTGTAGTGTTAAATTAATTGACTTTTCAAATATTAAACCAACTTTGCATTCTTGAGGGGGAAAAATCCTTTTTTGTCGTGACAAATATTGGGGTGGAGCCCAAACATCCAAGATAACCTTTTGTCTTCTTTAGTCACTTTCTAGGTGTGTTAAGAGAAGCTAGAATGCTGGGTCCTCTGCCACAATCTTTTCAATGTTGCTGGATTCCATTGGAATTATTTTGTTAATTTTTGTACCTGTATTCATAAGAAATATTGTTTTGTGGTTTTGTTATCAGAGTAATACTGGCCACATAAAATGAGTTGAATACTACTTTTATATAGAGCAAATGTAGCATCTAGCATTCCACAGAATACACTCTACAAAATTGTGAATGACATTTTTCAAATCATAATTTTGATTTAGCTTATCAAAATAACAGGTCATCTCATTAAATAAAATAATAGCAATAGTATTGCTATTCAAAGATTATATGATGAGCATTAGACACTTGGTTGTTATTGTTGTAATAACAATATTGCATAACTAACACCATGATTTCAGACTGTAAGCTTGATAAAAGAAGCCTAGTATGGTAATGAAACGAAGAAATAACTATTAATTTATTACATACAGGCAACTTAAATGAACTGGTTAAACATGGTCTTCGTGCCTTAAGAGAGACACTTCCTGCAGAGCAGGACCTAACTACAAAGGTAAATATTATGTTTTCCAATTGTAGATAATAATATTATAGTTTAATATTGTATAAATAGGTAATTAAAGTGTGTATGCTTATTTAATTTAGGAGACGGTTGCCTTGGTTCACACTTTCCCTTTAAGCTGTTCAGAAAGTGATCAGATTTTGAATGCTATTTTTTAATATTTCTTTTTGATATAAAGCAATAAAATCAGGAAGTCCAATGTAGACTGCCCTTTATTTAGTAAATAGTTATATCTTTGTATTATTCATGTAGTTAACAAATTTGTACACTTACCATATGCAGATACCTTCTAAGCATTTTAAATATAGTAAAGACAACAAATAGCTGGACGTTTATTGAACATTCTAGTGAGGAGATAAATCATATACATATACAAATCATACAGGATATTAAAAGATAATAAGCGCTGTAGGTTAAAAAAAATGTTTAAAAAGAGAAAGAATGTCTAACTGGGTGCAGGAAGATAGTGTGGTAGATATAACTTAAAGTAGGGTGATCATCTGGCACACACCTGTAATCCCAGCTACTTGGAGGCTTAGGCAGGAGAATTGTGCATTCCAGGCCAGCCTAGGCAATTCAGCAAAACCCCTTCTCAAAAATATAAATAATTATCGTATAATTCTCATTTAATATCTATGTGAAAACTTTATTGCCTGCATAATCTTTTTAAATCAAGTGTTTCCAGATGATAGACCTTTAAGATTAATCAAATAACAGTGAATATTAAATCTAGCAAGTGCCTACTAGTTTTCTTCACCCTACATATAAGTAGTTTTTAAAGTCTTAAATTCAAGTACTATATTTTTATTCTGATTTTTTTTCACCTAACATTTTATGATAAGAATTTTTCTGGCCTCAATGTACTCTATTTACTTATTTTTTTGTTCTCACCCCTCCCGCCCTTAGAATGTTTCCATTGGAATTGTTGGTAAAGACTTGGAGTTTACAATCTATGACGACGATGATGTATCTCCATTCCTGGAAGGTCTTGAAGAACGACCTCAGAGGAAGGCACAGGTATCCAATTAGTTGTAAGAAAAGAGGCTTTCATTTTGTCATAAACTGCTGTTCTTATCAACTGTGTAAATCCATCATTTTTCCCTTTAATTATAGAGATAGGCTCCCAATTCATATAGCAACAGAAAAATTAAGAACTAAGGAAAGTAAAATATTCAGGGGCAGAACTCTGTAAACACAAAAAGAGAAAAGATTTAATGATTTAGTTATCTATTGCTATGTAATAAGTTACCACCAAACTTATAAATTTAAAACAGCAAACATTACTTCTCACAATTTGGTTGACTGGGCCTCATCAATGATGGTTCTTTTGCTTGTGTCTCTTGGAATCTCATATGTGCTACAGTCAAATGTTGGGGTGGAGCCCAAACATCCAAGATAACCTTACTTTTGCCTTCTTTAGTCACTTTCTAGGTGTGGTAAGAGGAACTAGAATGCTGGGTCCTCTGCCAGAATGACTGCCTCTATCCCTGTAGTTTCCAGGCCTCTCCTTCAGCAGGACCTTTCTAGCAGGGTGGCAACCCAGAGCTTGCTAAAGGTCAAAAAAGTGCAAACTGCCATCATTCTTAATGCTGAGACCCAGACTAGCATGGCATCATTTATGCACATTCCGTTGTTTAAAGCAAGTCATGGGGCCAGCCTGGATTCATTGGGAGTAGATACTAGGAGAAGTGTTCATTGGAGACCAGCTTTGAACACTAGTTTGACTTTTCATAAATAGTGACAAAAACCAAATGCAGTGGCACACACCCGTGATCCCAGTGACTTGGGAGGCTGAGGCAAGAGGATTGCAAGTTTGAGGCTAGCCTAGGCAACTTTTGTCTCTTAAACAAACAAACAAAAAAAAGCTACTGGAATGTAGCTCAGTAGTATTGTGCCTCTGGATTCCATCCCCAGTACTGCAAAAAATTAAATATAAATGTAAATAAATAAGTGACAAACGCATCAAGAAGTGTTTGTAGGGGGGAAAAACTTTAATATGGATCTTGTTGCTGGATGTTTAGAATACACATTTGCTTTAATAGATGCTTATTTAATAACTGTGTACCTGAAGATATAGTGTCTGGTACATAAATTTCTTCAAACTTGAACTGTTGTGAAATTTGGGGGAGCAAGAATTGCATTATGTAAGTTGCGATAGCACTATTAAGAAGAATGCAGTGGAGTGCCATGCAGCTGGTTGGTTTTTATTTTTGCTTTGTTAGTTTAGGGGAAAAGGATCTCAAAAAAGGTCTGATTGTATCTTAAGCTTAATAGTAATAATATATGAAAGGCTTTTAATTCTTGAGCAAGACAGTATGATAAAATAGTGGAATTGTTCAATGATTTTTAGGCATTCAGAACTGAAATCAAATATATTCTTTAAAAGCTCTTAGAAATTTAGTATTCAAAATATCCCTTAACCCTTTTTTCATTAAGTTTTTATAATGTAACATTTGTAATTAGGAGTACATATTGACCAGATGTTCATTTTTCATCTTCTCTTTTTTTCTTCCCTATTAAGCCTGCACAACCTGCTGATGAACCTGCAGAAAAGGCTGATGAACCAATGGAACATTAAGTGATAAACTTAACTATATGTGTATTATTGAATATTTGAGAATGCAGAAACACATACTGATGACAGTAATCTATACTTTGAACCAAAAGACGCAATGGTGGAATGGTATAAGTCCAAATACTGATTTTAGGAATCAGTCCAAATGTGTTTTTTCCAAATAACTTCCCCGAACCATATAATGGGGTACATTTTTCTTTGAGAGGGTCTATATAATCATTTTCTAGAAAGTATAGGTATACCAGTGTTTTTATATAAAGAAAATAGTGTCTTTGGGGTTTTAAAGACAACTGTGAAATAAAATTGTTTCACCTCCTGGTGTATTGGGTTTTTGTTTTTTAAGTAACTTCAACTACGAATAGTAATTTGGGATTGCAATTACTTATTTGCCACATTTGCAAGATTATATTGCCTTGTTTTTAATGATATATAAAAATGCCTCATCTACCACAGGCTTGTAACAGTTTCTAGTTATGGGCTGGCTTCATGAAAATCCATGGAGATTTGGCTCCAAATGCAAATATCAGGATATAGATTATTCTGATTAAAATCAAAGAAACTGCTGGGTGCAGTTGCACACACCTGTAATCCTAGCTACTCAGAAAGCAGATGCAGGATTGAAAACTCAAGGCCAGGCTCAGCAATTTAGTGATAGCCTGTTCTCAAAATAAATAAATAGATAAAAGGGGTTGGTGCTCATTTGTATGAGCACTCCTGGGTTCAATCCCCATTACTGCAAAAAAGAAAAAGCCTACCTAAGAAACACCACTTCCCAACTAAAATAGTGAGATTGGACTGGGGCTATATAACTCCATGGTAGAATTCAGGCTTGCCCCACTCTAGGCCCTGGGTTAATCTCTAGCACATTTTTACCAAAAAAAAGCCAAGATTCTTAATGTCTGAACAGTTTTTCTATCCAATCAGCAGATGGCAATAGAGCTCTGGATTTTCTTGGGAATTTTTGCAAATAATCTCAAACCTCTAATCCTACACAAACCAACTCCAGCATAATTTGTATATTACCTTCTATTCCCTGGGTTATATACTCAGATGTTGCAGAAATTTTTAGCTTAGATCATACAAAATTAAATTAGGAAATCATTAAAAAAATCCAAAATTTCACTGCTCAAAAGCCTAGGTGTATTTTATTTTCTGAGATAGTACGTATTTTTAGAGAAGTTTTATTTGTGGATACTAACAAAAATTTTTAATCTAATTCTACTAATTAGCTGCTATTGGCTTTGGGCAAGTTACTTAGCCCTATTCTAAGGAAACCCATTGGAGAATTATTTTAAGAATAAATGAGGGCTGGGGCTGGGGCTCAGTGGTAGAGCGCTCGCTTAGCATGCATGAGGCATTGGGTTCGATCCTCACCACCAAATAAAAATAAAATGAAGATATTGTGTCCACCTAAAACTAAAATAAATATTTTGAAAAAAAGAATAAATGAGAAGGGGCTGGAGATGTGGCTCAAGCGGTAGCGCGCTCGCCTGGCATGCATGTGGCCCGGGTTCGATCCTCAGCACCACATACAAACAAAGATGTGTCCACCAAAAACTAAAAAATAAATATTAAAAAAATTCTCTCTTAAAAAAAAAAGAATAAATGAGAGAATTTATAATATCTCCTAAATTGAAAATGTTAGTTTTTTTTTTTCCTTTAGGTTTCCCAAAACTTAAAAAGTATCAGTTTAAATCTCTTTGTGACTTCTTTTGGTAAAGTAATGGTAAAAGAAACTGGCAACTCTGTTGAAGGAAAGTTCTCTAAGCATTGGAACCTGTAAGGAGTGAGGGACTCCTGCTCTGGAAGTAGCCTGAAAGTTCTGTCTGCCTTATTTAAGTTTGGTAACAGGCCACAGGAACCATGTGGCTATCTGAATCACAATGGCATTGCATCAAGTACCTGTAACTTTCATATATAAATAAAGTGAACAGAGGGATGCTAACCACCTACCTCCACCCTCAATGCATGTATAGTCTGGGGAGGGAACATAAGTGGGCAGTTTGATAAGCTGTTCTTTGCTTAGAAAAGTCTTTCTTCTACCCCCTGTGCCTTTCATTGGGTGAGTTGTCTGCTGAGTGATTCTGTTTAAATATAAAGATACTGTGTATGGGTTTTTTTTTTTTTTTTTTTGGACCTACCCCTTAAATGCAAACAACTAATAGTTGACTGGAACTCAGCAAAAAAAAAAAACAAAAAACAGTGGTCTTTATTTTACTTTGGGGACAATATCAGTTTTTTCAATAAGTGATTTTTTTAGTCTAGTACGCTGACTTTAGAACTTAAAATTCTCCACACCCCAATAAAACTTACCCCACTATATTACAAAGTTAATCATTATATCCTTTTGCTTTGTCTGGTCTATTGTACTCAATTATTCCATTTAGTGTGTGTCATATAATGACAAGCCATAAGATTCCTAATGTCTTGTAAGTCCTGTCACTTTGATATAAAGATAACAGTTTACCTAGTATTTATTAAGCATCTATATGTATAGCTCTTAAGAACTGGCATGGTTAAAGGCCACAAATCATAGATTACAGGATTCGGGTTCTAATTCTTTTTAGTATTTGACAATTACGTGATTCAGGGCAAATTTCATCATTAGGTCTTTATTTCCTAGACTTTTAAGTATTGGATTCTTAATACATAGCAAGGTCTTCACTCTCAAATTAGTTATAATTTGAAAGCATTCAAAATTATATAATTACATGATACAGTAAAAGATCCAAAGTTGCATTTTATACCAGTAGGGAAGAATTGGTGAGGCCATAAATTGTCTTTACATCTCTTCAGAAGTTCTTCCTTTAAAAATACATAACTAGATACTACTAGTGACACTCAGAGGCAAACTAAAATGCCTTCTTTTCATGTTTTAATAGTTTCCTTAACTCAGGGTCATAATAAACCCTGAAGTTTTAACACAACGTCTGGGATAACTCAAGTGGATATAACCATTAGACTTAGGACCATACTGTGTGGTCCTAAAGTATAATCTTTATATCTTGTTTGGCCTCATTTCTTGCTAACACATTTCACTTTTTGATAAGGCTTGGAAATAAGATAACTGCATTTGTAAAGATTCCATGAAAAGTATATCCAAAAGAAACAAACTGTTGAAGACATATCTTGGATTGATTTGGGAGAATTATGCTGAGTAAGCCAATCTTGAAAGACTACATTGTTTAATTCCATTTACACAACATCATTGACAATAAAACAAATTAGTGGTTTCCAGGGGCTAATGATGAAGGTGCTATGATTTGAAAAAGATGGCATTAGGGATCCTTGCAATGGAACAATTTGTATCTTTTTAAAGATGTAAATGGACACAATACCTTTATTTTATTTATTCTTATGTGATGCTGAGAATCAAACCCAGTACTTCACACATGCTAGGCAAGCTCTCTTCCATTGAACTACAACCCTACCCCCAGTTCTGTATCTTGACTGTGCTGTTGATTATACAAATCAGCTGTCTAGAGCTAGACATTGGTGAAATCTTGAGTAAGGATGGGTGAATTGTATTTTAGTTTCATGGATTTTATAGTGTACTATAAATACACAAGTTATTACCATTGGGAGAAACTAGATGAACAGTATATGGGACCTCTATATGTTCATGTCACTTCAATTATCGTGATAAAAGCTTTTTAAAATTGAGTGCAGAGGGGGCTGGGGTTATGGCGCAGTGGTAAAGCACTTGCCTAGCACTGGTTTCAATTCTCAGCACCACACAAAAATAAATAAAAACAAAGATTCGTCCACCGCTAAAAAAATTATATACATATATAAATATGTGAGTGCACCCGAGGAGGGCCTTCTTCAAGTGCTAAGCATGTGACTTAAAAATAAATTGTGGGAGCTCGAATTTGGTTCGATGGTTTCAAAATAAAACCTCAAAATAGCTGGATTCTATGTAGATGAAGTTCTATTTGTGTTATAGCCCCCTAAGTGAGGTGGCCCTATTAATAGCAACAGATTCTGTCAGATTCTGTCTTTTTTTTTGTTGTTTGTTTTCCTGGTGGGGAGCAGCAAGTGAGTTCTGGGACCTCGAATGGGCAAAACCTAAGGTACTAACTATAGCTATAACAAGTTTTCGGAGATAGATAAAATCCTTAAGAGGGACTGTCTCCCTTTATTCATTTTTTAAAAGTTTAATTTACTGGGTACTCATAAAGGATAACAAAGGAAATCATTACTAAATAGCAGAAATTACACCAATGCAACTTTAGATATTCAAGCAGCTCCAGTTCAATTGCAAAGAGGGAGATTTAGACTACTGGAGATGTTAACAGAAATGGGTCTTGATGTAATCCAGTGGGTTTATTTAGAGAACTGAAATTACTTTCCCAATGGTAAGTAGTTACTTCCTCAATTTATCAGTGGGAAAGCAAGAAAAGGGACTCCAGGTTCCAGTCCTGGGTTCCTCCACCGGATACAACTGGGCAGAATTGTTTGCCTTCTGTTCAAGCCCTTCCTCCCTTTGACGGTTTGCGTCCCTGGAAAAAGAATAATTTCCACGTAACCAATAAATGACTACAGAACTTAGGTTAGCGGTTGGCTTACAGGAAAAAATTTCACAAATACGTATTTCCACTCTTCTTTGCGGCCTATACCAACCTGGGATGGGAGAGAAGGAAAAAACCGGACGTGCTTGCAACGCGCAACAGCAGGACGGAGAAGACATGTCCTCTCTGAGTCGCCGTAGAGCTAGGTGGCTGTGGCTACGAACGTCTCCCCACCCCCTTCCACGTCAGCCAAGGACTCTGGAGCTTTCACTGCTGCCTCTGGTTGGAGCCGGGGTATACGGTCCCGCGGTTCACTCAACCGCTGCCCCTCGGAGCCAGGTAGCTGGCCAAAAGCCCCTAGCCTTGGAGGCGTGATGGGCTGCGCAGAGTCGGAAGAACTGGTTCTCTAGCGGGGAGACGCGGAGCGGGAGCAACTAGGCCGCTGGCGTCGGGGCCTGGCAAAGGGGAACGGTGGGGGTGGGCCCGAGAGCTCAGGGCCGGACGCCCCGTCCAGGCCTGCGTGCTGGCCAGGGGTCTTCTTTCTCGCTAGAGCCCCGGCCTCGCGCTGTGAAGTCCGGGCCTGCTTGGCTGGAGGAAGGGAAGGGGCCAGTGGGTGGGGCGAGGTGGGGTGCGGCGCTGGGTACCGGCTTTGAGGTACCTACTGCCGACCGCGGCCAAGCGCTCCAAGATTTTGACAAGAGTATTTGTGCATGGGACCTCTTACTCGAGCAGTTTTGTGAGAAATCACTGTTCTGTTAAAGGTGGGGGACTGTCACTGTTTTACAAAATATTCCCAACCCTCGGCCCGGGAAGAGGTATGAGGAGGTGAGAGATTTTAGACCTTAAACTGGAGTTGACAAGTGTGTTTTTTATTGGAATTTACTTTTATGGGAACGCAATATATATAGATTGACCTTCCCTTTATAAGACTTTAAAACTTATAGGCCGAACTGAATGAACTTTATATAAGAAGGATTACTCATTTGTGGGATTAAAAATTTTTTTTAATGATATCGCTATATTTGTTTTTATAGATTTTCTGGCATCTGCATTCCTTAAATCTTGTATTGGGGGTTGATTATAACCAGAAACCATGACGGCTGCTGAGAACGTGTGCTATACTTTAATCAACGTGCCAATGGATTCAGAACCACCATCTGAAATTAGCTTAAAAAATGATCTAGGTAAACTTTATAAAGCTTAAGTTAAACTTGATTTTTAGCGGATAAAAACAAATTTGCACATTAACGGAGTACCTGTTAACATTGTGTAATGTTTAAATAAGGTTAAATGTATCTCAGATATTAAGCATTTCTTTAGGGTGAAAGAAAACATTTCAAATTCTTTCATCTAGTTTTTTTTTTTTTTAAATCCAGTACTGGGGGTTGTGGATGTGGCACAGGGAGGCAGGGGGGGCCACTCCCCAGCACTGCAGTCAATCAATAAAATATGTAGTATTTTATGGACTACAGTTGTCACCCTGCTGTGCAATATAACATGTCTGAACTTCTTACCACTGTAAGGTATTACCCACTGATCCACTTTTCCCAGCCTCTGGGACTCAACTTTCTACTCTCAACTTTGTAAACACTGATAATATTTTGAGAATGAAATGGAGAAAAAAAAGCTCATTTACATTTCATTTTCCTTTATAATTAGAAATGCTTAATTTTTATCTAAATACTTTTTCTATAATGTCTTCAATAGTTCTTGAGAAATTGAAAACTTGCTACCTTTAGACTTCCAGTAATGGTTTATGGAAATAGAATAACATCTCAGTTTAGCTTAGGAAAGCTAAAGAAATGTAGTCATCTTTAAAAAAAAAAAAAAAAAAAAAATATATATATATATATATATATATACACACACACACACACACACATACACATATACATATATAATAGTTCAATTGTTAGATATTCTTCAAAATCAAGTAATTGCTTGTGCATTTTAATGTATTATACTTAAAGATAGCTGACAATTCTCCTTAGGTAGCAGGTTGAGAATGTGTGGTGGAATGTCACTTTGTTCAGGTAACTTCATATACTTACTTAGCTTGTAAAATCAAAAGAACTTTGTTCTTTTGTTTCTCTCCCAATCAGTGACGTCAACAGTGGAATAAACATGTATTTTTCCTAAAAGTTTAAGCTTTTCATTTTGAAAGCATTTTTTAAAAAATATTTATTCTTAAGTTTTAGGTGGACACAGTATCTTTATTTTACATTTATATATTGCTGAGGCTCGAACCCAGTGCCTCATGCATGCTAGGCGAACGCTCTACCACTGAGCCACAAACCCAGCCCCTTGAAAACATTTTTGCAAGAAGAAAACAAGAACTGTATTTCTGAAATTTAAAAATTGTATACTGTAACTACTTTAAAAGTGCATACTTATGTAAGTGATTCTGTCAAGGGAAAAAAAAAGTTTCCCCACAGTGCTGGGGATAAAATTCAGGGCCTTACACATGTTAGATAAGCACTCTACCACTGAGTAGCCACACACACACCCTTTTTTAAGTAATACACTTCCAAAGTAATGCTTCTTATTTAATTGAACTAAGAAAAAAATATAAGTTGAACTGATAGTTTTAAACAGAAAATTATTCTTACATTGTAAATATCTTTTAGAAGCCATTTATAATGAGACAGTGTTTTGCTTGCCTGTTCCCACCTCTTAATTAGCATAAATGGAATACCTCCTAATCTTACATTACTTAATATTAGATGCCTGTTGAAATCTAGTTTTACTTTTTACTTTTTGTTAGTAATGTGATCCAACCCTCTTGCATGCCATACAGATACTGAGCTATATACCTCTGCCTGAAAAGATATTTTTAGAGAAGGGAAAAGAAACCCTCTTTTATGGCATTTAATTGAAATTATTAGAACAAAAGCCATGTATATTTCACCCTTCACCCCTTTTCCCCCATATTCACATAAGATAATTGAATGGAATACAAATTAATAAATATACTCTTATTACTATTTTTTTCATAATAAATGATTTTTATTATTAGATCCCTAAAATGCTTATAATTATAGTTGGAAGGTACAGAACTAACTCTGTCATAATTGGAACATTACCCTTGTCTTAATTACAGTTGCCTTGACTGCCCTCTAACAATAAATAAACAGTGTCCAATTCTGTGTATATTTTTGCCTTTAAGAAAAGTTAAGAGAAAAAATAACTAGTTTCTAATTTTGAGTAACAACTTTTTTGTTTGGCTAAATACTGTGTTACTTCCACAATTTACTTTTTTTTTTTTTTTTTTTTGAACCTTTAGTTACTGAATCTGAACTCTGAGGACTGTATATTCCCCAGATTAGGAAGCGTTTAGTCTATTATTGTGAATTGAATTGATAGGTGAAATTTTGCATATGTTTTATACTGTTTATAGAGAGGAAAAGTTCTAAAAATTATGAAGATATGGAAAGAAACATATCCTTGTTTTATCTTTTTTTAATATTTATTTTTTAGTTGTAGTTGAACACAATATCTTTATTTTTATATGGTGCTGAGGACCGAACCCAGGGCCTTGCATGTGCTAGGCGAGTGGTCTACCGCTGAGTCACAATCCCAGCCCTCCTTGTTTCATCTTAACTTGGATTATTGAAATAAATGAAAATTGGGGTGGAGTTTCATAAGTTTACTGTTAAACTTTTTTAAAAATTTTTTGAAGTATTGTTACAAGTTGAATTTAACCTACTAAATTATATTTAGAAATTTTCTAATTTGTGAAGAATAAAAACACTGGAGCATAATTAGCCATGAAGATTATAACAAGGGGCTGGGGTTGTAGCTCAGTAGTAGGGGGCTTGCCTAGCACATGTAAGGCACTAGGTTTGATCCTTGGCACCACATAAAAATAAATGAATAAAATAGATGTGTCTATCTACAACTAAAAAGATACTTTTAAAAAGATATAGCAATATAGTTTTATGGCTTTTGGATTTTGTGTCCTTAATGTTATGAAACAGGATATGGAAAAAAAATTTTTTTAAATCAGGATGTTTGGAACAAAGAGGAAAAAAACTGCTTACACCCAGTGAATACAGCTCTAGCCACTTGAACTTTGCCTAATTAATTCAAATACCTGACAGTATTCTCTATTCTTAATTTGTGAAAATATCATATGAACTGGCAATAATTTTAAATAGCCTTTAAGAGCTTAGAAAGTCTTTGGTTCACCTAGTTCATTTCTTCTGGAGTTTACTTCCTTACTTTAACCCATCAAGTGGTCATGTATAGTTTCTGCCCCTTTGGCAATAGGAACTCTTTATTTAATAGCCACTTAGCGCTAGTTGTTAGAAATTTCTCACCAGGCATGGTGGTACATGCCTATAATACAAGCAACTCTGGAGGCTAAGGCAGAAGAACTGCAAATTCAAGGCCGCCCTCGGCAAGTTAGCAAAACTGGGGAAATGGAGCTCATAAATAGAGCACCCCTGGGTTCAGTCTCTAGTACAACAAAATAAAGAAAGAAAAGGAATAGATTTCTATCTCATATTTAGGCCCAAATCTGCTTCCCACTAATTTCCACCAATTTCTTCTTTTCTTTTTCTTTTTATTCTTTGGTACTGGGGATTGAACCCAGGGGCATTTAACCACTGAACCACATCCCTAGCCCTATTTTTTTTTTTTAAGAGAGAGGGAGAGAGAGAGAGAGAATTTTAATATTTATTATTTATCGGCAGACACAACATCTTTGTATGTGGTGCTGAGAATCGAACCCGGGCCGCACGCATGCCAGGCGAGCGCGCTACCGCTTGAGCCACATCCCCAGCCCCCCAGCCCCCCCAGCCCTATTTTTAATTTTTTTTCCCCAGAGAGTAGGACCTCACTGAGTTGCTGAGGCTAGTTTTAAACTCTTGCTCCTCCTGCCTTAGCTTCCCAAGCTCCTGGGATTACAGGCATGTGCCACTACACCCAGCTCTACTAGTTTCTTCTGATTATTTTCCTCATGATAGCTTTAGGCGTATTGATGTTTCACTGGACAATCTTCATCATCTCCTCTCCCATATATTTATTTATTTTTTATGATCTAGACAAGTATAGGACTGGGAATGTAGCTCAGTGGTAGAGTGCTTGCCTACCATGTATAAGGCCCTGGGTTCAGTCCCCACCCCCAAAAAAGTACAGTATACTAGTGACAATGTGTTTGTCTTATATTTCTGCCTTTGAATTTTGAATCGAAAAGATTTTTAGTACTATAAAATTTTTAGCATGCAATGGTAATGATGTGAAATTATAGATTGTTTTGTATAGAATATTTTATATTCCACAGTTTTTAGCCTAAGTAACAGTAAATGTATTTTATCCAAAATGTCATCCTTAATTCTAAACAGTTGTTACTAAATGGGACATTCTAATTCTCTTCTAGTTTTTCAGATGCTATCTTAAGAGTCTAAAATTGTGTTGTCTATAGAAATATGATAGGAGTGGAATTATTTACTCTGTTAGTTCTCAGACTTAATTTTGAATATTCAAGAACTCTCCTCCTAATATTTATAAACAGATCACTGTATTCACTCCATTTCGCATAGTAGTGGCTGTAACTTTGAGAAAATGCGCACAAAATGAGCTGCTTTGAATTCTGAAGCACATATCCTAACAATATCTGTTTATGTATTGAAAAATAGTTACATGTATGTTTGAAACACACCAAGTAGCCAAGAAGATTCATGAACTCTTACATTAACTCAGTTGATTAGGGACTAGAAATCTAATCCCTGGATTAGATATTATCATCATATAATATATTCATGATATATATAAAGAATTCACAATTCAAAGATAAATTAATTGTGCAAAAGTACCCAGTTTGGCCGGGTGCAGTGTCATACCCCAATAATCCCAGTGGATCAGAAGGCTGAGGCAGGAAGATCAGAAATTCAAACCCAGCCTCAGCAAATGCGAGGTGCTAAGCACTCAGTGAGACCCTGTCTTAAAATAAAATACAAAACAGGGTTGGGATGTGGCTCAGTGGTACTGTACCCCTGAGTTCAATCCCTAATACTCCCCCCACCCCACCCCCCAAAAAAGTACACAGCTTGTTTGTGATACAGCTAAGTAAAGAAACCTTGTCAGTTGGATTTGTGCCTTTATTACTATTGCAGCTAATAAAGTATATTTATTTTGTTAATTTGTTTTTAAAATTAGGAAACCTGGCACAGTGGTGCATGCCTGATATCCCAGTGACTCTGGAGGCTGAGGCAGGAGGATTACAAATTCAAAACCAGCCTCAGCAACTTAGGTCCTAAGCAACTTAGTGAGACCTTGTCTCAAAATTAAAAATAAGGGCTGGGAATCCTCAAATAAACTGGGTTCAAGCCCTGGTACCAAAAAAAAAAAAAAAAAATTAAGGAATTTTCTTTTGAAATAATTGTGCTTTTTTTTTTTTTAATGACTCAGAAAAAGGAGATGTGAAGTCAAAGACTGAAGCTTTAAAGAAAGTAATCATCATGATTCTTAATGGTGAAAAGCTTCCTGGACTTCTGATGACCATCATTCGTTTTGTGCTGCCTCTTCAGGATCACACCATCAAAAAATTACTTCTGGTATTTTGGGAAATTGTTCCTAAAACAACTCCAGATGGGAGACTTTTGCATGAAATGATTCTCGTATGTGATGCATACAGAAAGGTAAACCAAACTATAAGTATTTCTGAATATTGCTTTGATTTTTAAATAATTGTAAAGTTAGTGGAATGGGCCTCATTGATTTTTAAAATTAAATCTTTGATGTCAGTTGTAATATGTGGAATTGAAATTTTGAAGTGTTACAAAAAGTTCTGTTGTTACTTTTTTAGACGTTTTCTATGCATTTTATGTGTGTGTTGTTAATTTAAAGTGTATATATATATATATATATATATAAATTGCTCTTATCAAAAGAAATCTGATAGAAATTGTCTGATAAGCTAGGACTCTTAAACTAACTTCGACTTTTTCTGTTGAAAAATTTCACATTTAAAATTAATGTTTGTAAAAAAGCTGAAACTCAGCATTTCATTTTTTAAAATTTTTATACCAGGATCTTCAGCATCCTAATGAGTTTATTCGAGGATCTACTCTACGTTTTCTTTGCAAACTGAAGGAAGCAGAATTGCTAGAACCTTTAATGCCAGCTATCCGTGCTTGTTTGGAACATCGACATAGCTATGTTAGAAGGAATGCTGTTTTGGCCATCTATACTATCTATAGGTAAATAAAGATACTACTTTGGCTTAGTTCGGGGACAAGCTTTTAGTTTTTCATACTGGAGGTTTTTAAGTGTTTGCTTATAGGTTATATATAGCTTTTGCATTGACTAGCAAAATATTTTTTTCTTTATTAAGTTCAGCATTGGAAAGTCAAAAAGAAGGTGGCCACACTTGGCCCTGGTTTCTCCCTGACAATAATCTGCTGAAACTGAATGACACTGGCCCCCCCTTTAAAAAGATTATAGCGTAGCCCAGTGGTGGAGCACTTGCCTAATATGAAGGAGGCCCCAAGTTCATTCCCCACACAACCAAAAAATAAAGTAAAACAAATGTATACACTTTAGGGCTAAGGGATATAGCTCAGTTGGTAGAGTGCTTGTCTCAAATGCACAAGGCTCTGGGTTTAATCCCTAGCACCACCAAAAAAAACAAAAACAAAAAAATTTACAAACTTTCCAATTTAAGGCAGTGCCTCTCATTCTCAATTGTATTATTTCTGTTCACTTTTGATTGAAATATGTATTTGATTATCCCCTAAAGATTTTGAGCTGTAACTTGTTCACCACCATCACCTACCTGTGACTGAGGGTCAAACCTAGAACTTCATGTATGCTAGGCAAGTACTCTACCACTCAGCTACCTCTTCAGCCACCACTATCCCCCTTTTTTTAAACTTCATTTTGAGACAGGGTCTCACTAAGTTTCCAAGGCTGGCCTCCAGCTTGCTTCTGAGCCCAGCTTGAGTTTTTAACCTTGTTTTAGAATTCTCTTTTTGTGGCTGTGGGTCTTATCTTTTTATCCTTAGAGGCTTTGATGAGTGAACTTTTTTAATGAGAAGGGCTGCAGTTCTTAAGTGATTCCTATTGTTAGAAAGCTAAAGATATTGGACTTTTTTTTTAAAGAAACAATTGAAAGAGAGGTAGTTGGATAAAGCTGCAGTACTTGGTTTTTATAATCAACTGGTGTCACTTTATTTAGAATTAGAATATAATTTTATAAACATCTTTGTACTTTTGATATCTTACTTGATTGAGACATAATTTCACAGTTACCATAATATTGTAGTAGATTTTATCTGTTAAAAAAAGTGGTATTCTGATTAATAATATAATTTAATTCTTAGAATGTGAACATACAAACCATATAAAGTTCAGGATTTAAATTATAGGGCACACAAAAATGATGACATTTATAAGGCAATATTGGAAATTTGAATAATGACTGGCTATTTAATGGTATTAAGGAATTCATGATTTTTATGACAGTAGAATAATAATCATCTTTAAATTTTAGAGAAACATACCAATGTATTTACAGAAAAAAATAAATAAGTTGGGATTTGTTTCAGAATAACAGAAGGAGAGGTAGACAGGATAGGTAAAATAAAACTGGCTGAAAATTAATTGTTGAAACTAGGTGGCATTTTTGTTAATCTAGTGTTTATCATTCTGTGTGACTATAATACTTCTAAAATAGGAGGCAAGTTAGTAAATACAGTATATAGCCAATAAAATTCCAGATAATATTTTTTTCACTAGTAATTTTTTTTAATATTTATTTTTTAGTTGTAGTTGGACACAATACCTTTATTTTATTTATTTTTATGTGGTACTGAGGACCAAACCCAGGGCCTTGCATGTGCCAGGCAAGTGCTCTACCACTGAGCCACAACAGCAGCCCTCTAATCATTCTTAATGAAGGATTGTTCATTTATTAAGGAAAGATTTTTACTTTATCTTAATATATATTCCTGAAGTGTATGAAAGTTAATTATTAGAGACATCAATTAATAAAATATATATTGAATAAATCCATTCTTTCTACATTGAACTAGAAAACAAAATTTGATAACTTCATAGATGAAGGTATGACCTTTTGATTTCTTCCCCCAATTCTAATTGATTTAAACTTTGAGAAATTTGAAGAATCAGTAGTGCTATAAAGTTTAATTTTAATTTTGGTATGATCCAGAAAGCTGTTAAGTTAGTAGAGTATGTTTTTATTAAATATGTTAATGTTTTATTTAAAGAAATTTTGAACATCTTATTCCTGATGCTCCTGAGCTGATACATGATTTTCTGGTAAATGAGAAGGATGCAAGTTGCAAAAGGAATGCCTTTATGATGCTGATTCATGCAGATCAGGTGAGTATTTTTTTTTTAAATTCTTTTATGACTGTATTTAAATGAGAATAAAAGTTATATAAGTCTGATCATGTTTTCATTTAGTAATTTTGTTTCTATTACTTGAGATTTGAGTATTTTGATTTTTTTAGATTTTTGATTCAATTTATATAAATTTTTTTTCTTAACCCTTCTCTAAAATACTACTTATGTACTGTATATATTATTATTTTTTCTTTTTTTGCAATACTAGGGATTGAACCTAGGGATGATCTACCAACTGAGCTGTATCCTCAGCTCTTTTAATTTTTTTGAGACAGGGTCTCACTAAGTTACTAATGGTCTTGTTAAGTTGCACAGGCAGGACTCAAACTCGGAATCCTCCTTCCTCAGCTCTCCAAGTAACTAGGATTACAAACATGCACCACTGTCCCTGATTTATATTCTTTTTTTTTAGAAAGTAATAAAATAGCCACTTTACAGTTTTGGGTTATGGTCATTGAACTCACAACCTTGCACAGTTTAACATGTATTCTGTGTTTGAGTTATGCCATCAATCCCCACTTAATAGATTTTTCCAGATTGAAGTTGTTATGGCTATATTTCATGGCACACTATTCTAGAACTTGGCTGCCTATTTTTCTTTATATTATTGTAATCTAAAAATGTTTAAAGAGAAATAGTCATAGCTAGTATAGGTCCACCCTTGGCCATGTCTGTGGAAGTAGGGTGGTCTGCTATTTGATAAGAGTATACCAATTCCATATCCAGCTCTGCTAGTGGTGAAAGTATATGGATCTACATTTGATTAACAGTGATTCTGCATACCTTGGTGGCATATAATTTGGACAGTTTGATATCCAGTATTGGTTATCAAAATGTAGTAAATAATACACATGAAGACTGAAAAATATAAAGTCTGTCCATTTCCTCTGAAATCTGTATACTGTCATTTTCCCCCTAGGTCTTCCTTTATTTTTTCCCAGTTATTTTTACTGTGATGAAATGCATATAAAATTTACCATCTTGACCATTTTTAAGTGTGCAGTTTAATGGTATTAAATATATTCATGATGTTGCACAACCATCATCATCATCCATCTCCATAACTTTTTTTATGTTGTGAAACTGACCCATTAAATGATAACTTCTATTCCCATTTCTCCCTGCCCCTAATAATCACCATTCTTTTTGTCTCTATAATTTTTACTATTCTAAGTACTTCATATAAATGGAATCATTTAGCATGTGCCCTTTTGTGACCGACTTATTTCACTTTACATAATGCTTTGAAGTTCATCCATGTTGTAGCATGTGTCAGAATATCCTTCCTTTTAAGGCTAAATAATATTCCACTCTAAGTATATACACATTTTATTTACTCATCTATCAATGAACATTTGAGTCACTGCTTTTATTATGAGTTTATATTCAGAAGTGAAATTGCTAGATTATATGACAATTCTTTTAATTATTTGAGGAACAACCATAATGTTTTTCATGTCCATTGTATCATTTTACATCCCCACTAGCAGTACAAAATGGTTCTAGTTTCTCCATGTCTTTGCCAACCCTAGTTATTTTCATTTGTTTGATAGAAGCCATCCTAATAGGTATGTGGTGATATTAGATACTGTCATTTTATCTTCCTAAACAAAATTTTGAGAAAGCCACTTATATGAACCATAATATTTTGTTTTCTTATAGAATTGGTTTAACTAATCTGTACTTTTTATATTATAATGTTTACGTACATACATTATAAGGGATGTAATCAGAACTAGTTCAATTAAATTTATTGGTATTTTTACTGGAGAGAGATTGTCAAGGCCCTAGTTCCCCAAATCACATTATATATATATGAGGATCCACATGAAATTTTTCTTTTAGGTCTCAGTAATAAGAATAACTATGTTCGTAAATAGCTAGTTTGTTTTGATTGCATAAATACACTGAATCAGATAATGAACAGCATTTTTCTTCGTTTAGCTGCTAAAAAATTCAGACCCTAGATTTGTGGCCTACAAAAATGTATTTGACTTTCTGTCTTGTATTTTATGTTAACTTCTTTGTTGTTGTTGCTGATGATGATGGACACAATACCTTTGTTTTATTTATTTTTATGTGGTGGTAAATATCAAACCCAGTTCCTCACACATGCTAGACAGGCGCCCTACCACTGAGCCACAATCCCAGTCCTAAGTGTTAACTTCTTACTTGGTTTTTCATTTTATTTTATTTTTCAAATTATTTTCTCTATACTCTGATTTCTTCATCTGTTTTATATTTGAGCATAATATGTGTATTTTAAAAAGTTCCATCAAATAATTTTATCAAATGAGGTAGGGTATGATAAATACATTCTTTATTTCTTTAGGATCGAGCTTTGGATTACCTAAGTACTTGTATTGATCAAGTTCAAACATTTGGAGACATTCTACAATTGGTTATTGTTGAGCTAATTTATAAGGTAAGAATTATAGTTTGTGATGGATAAATAAACTCAACAGTTTATTTACCTTTAGCTTTTTTCTGGACACTATTAATTGCTAGGAGATTATGTTGTAATAATAACTATGTACAGTATACCCATATATGTATTTTTTTTCTTTTTCTGTTGGCTTATTGTATTTTTCAAGTGTGTGCATCCATCCTTTCTATACTTTTGTAAGGGATTCTATAAAAATTTATGGGTTGAGTCAGTAAAGTTGAGAAGAAATTATTGTGTATGATCCAACCACTGAATAGCTTTGAAATAAAATTCAAGATTTTTCTTGAATAAATACCAGATTACTTTGGATATCTAAAAAGACTCCCCCTCCCCTAAAAAAAAAGCCATAAGTGCTTTTTATGCTCTTTGTTTATGAAAGAGGGTAGAGAAACTTTAAATGCAGGCATACCTCTTTTATTGGACTTTGCAGATATTGTGTTTTTTTGTCATTTAAGGTTTTATGGCAACCCTGTGTTGAACAAGACTATCAACATTATTTTTCCAACAATATGTATTCTATATCTCTGTCACATTTTGGTAATTCTTGTAATATTTCATACTTTTTCATTATATCTATTTTAGTGATCTGAGATATTTGATATTACTATTATAATTATTTTGGGGTGCACTGAACCACACCCATATAAGACTGAAGACTTAACTGATAAATGTTAGGTGTGTTTTGAGTGCTTCACCAACCAGCCCTTCTACCACCTCTTTCCCTCTCCTTGGATCTCCCCAACCACTGAGATAATGATATTGAAATTAGGCCAGTTAATAATCCTATAGTGGCCTTTAAGTTTTCATGTGCAGGAAGGAGAGACATCTCTCACTGTAAATCAAAAGCAAGAAATGATTAAGCTTTGTACTATGGTTTGGATGTAGTTTGAGTGTGTCCCCAAAAGTTCACATATTAGAGAAGACTCATTCTATAAAGGTGGTGGTAACTTTAAGAGAGAGAGCTTAGTAGGAGGTTACTGGGGACACTCAGAAAGAACTAAGGTAATTCTAACAGTACATTGAATTAATTCTCCCACAAGGATTGTTATAAAAAGAGTAAAGCCTGACCTAATCCAGAGCAAGGTCCTCCTAACTGCAATTCTGTAAAGGTTGAGAGAGGTAAGCTTCAGAAGAAACTTTTGAAACTAGCAAAAGTTGCTTTTTAAGGTTTAAGGAAAGAGACTGTTTCCATAATACAAGGTGAAGCAGCAAGTGCTGATAAAGAATTGTAGCAAGTTACACAGAAATTTAGCAGAAAAGCTAATTAAGATAATTGATGAAGGTAGCTTAACTAAACAACTAATTTTCTGTGTAGATGAAATAGCCTGATTTTTGGAAGAAGATGTCATTTAGGATTTTCATATTACAGAGGTGGAGTCAATGCCTGGCTTGAGAGGTCAGACTATCTCTCTTGTTAGAGGCTAATACAGCTGGTGACTTTTTTTAAGTTGAAGCCAGTGCCCATGTACTATTCTGAAAATCCTAGGGCCCTTGAGAATTATGCTAAATTATACTGCTCTACGTGTGCTCTAAAAATGAAATAGCAAATACATCTGTTTACAACATGTTTCACTGAATATTTTAACACTAGTCCTCAGAAAAAAGATTACTATCAAAATATCGATTTTTATTGACAGTGCATCAGTCCTCAACACCTTGAATGGGAATGTATAGTGAGATTAATATTTTCATGCCTTCCAACATAACATCCATTTTCCAGCCTGTGGATCAAGGCATATTTAACTTTTATTATTTCAAGATTTATTCTTTAAGAAAACATTTTATCAGACTATAACTGTAGCTACCATAGATAGTGATTCTTCTGATGGATCTAGGCAAAGTGAATTGAAAACTTTCTGGAAAGGATTCATTAAGAACCCTTGTGATTTAGCCAGTGTGGTGCACCCTGTAATCCCAGCAGCTCGGAAGGCTGAGGCAGAGGCAGGAGAATCACAGTTCAAAGCCAGCCTCAGTAACAGTGAGCACTAAGCAACTCAGTGAGACCCTGTCTCTAAATAAAATACAAAATACAGCTGGGGATGTGGCTCAGTGGTTGAGTGCCCCTGAGTTCAATCCTTTGTGCCCCGCCTCAAAAAAAAAAAAAAAAAAAAAAAAAAAAAAAAAAAAAAAAAAAAAACCTCATGATGCATGGTTGGAGGTCAAAATAAACAACATTAATAGGATTTTGGAAGAAGTTGATCCAGCCTTCATGGATGACTATAAGGGATTCAAGACTTAAGTGGAGGAAGTAATGGCAGATGTGAAGGGAAATAAGAAAACTAGAATTAGAAGTAGGGCCTGAAAAGGTGGTTGAATTACTAAAGTCTCATGCTAAAACTTTAATGGAAGAAGAGTTGCTTCATATGAATGAGCAAAGAAAGTTTTCTTCAGATAGAATGTACTCCTGGTAAAGTTGCCATGAGTATTGTTGAAATGAGAACAGAAAATATAAATTATGGAAGAATGAATAAAAGAATGAGTAGTTGTAATAGATATTCAAAATAAAATTCTTTCTGAAATTACCCATGTTGTGTCGTATTATCTCACTCCATGTTAGCCAACATTTCTTTATGTCCTCGTAAGAATATTTTATAGTTTTCGCTGGGCATGGTGGCATATGCATGTAATCTCAGTGACTTGGGAGGCTAAAATAGGTACATCACAAGTATGTTTTCTTTTCCAGGTCTGTCATGCTAATCCATCTGAAAGGGCTCGTTTCATTCGTTGCATTTATAACTTATTACAGTCATCTAGCCCTGCTGTAAAATATGAAGCTGCTGGGACATTAGTAACACTGTCAAGTGCACCAACTGCAATCAAGGTACTGCTTATTTCTTTGGGACCAGATTAGATGATAGATATGCTGTCTTATTACTCATGACTTAGTAACCTTGCAATTCACTGTGTGTTTACATGGCAAAGAAAACAAATACAAATTTATAAAATTATTTGCCTTTTTACAGAATTCAATCTTCTTTTTTCCTGCTGTCATATACATATAAAGGATTATTAATCTTATATACTAAATTATTTTAATGACTCACACTGAACTTTAAATTCCTGTGTTTTTTTTTTAATGTGTTATAAAGTGAAATTTGCTTAATAGCTATACTTCTTGGGATTCTCTGCTTTTTTTCTTAGTTTCCACCCTTAATTTTTGGGATGTTAAAAGTATTAAAAAGTATTTCTGAGCCTGCCCTGATGGTGCACACTTATGTGCCTAACCACTCAAGAGGCTGATGCGGGAGGATCACAAGTTTGAGGCCAAGCCTAGGCAACTTAACAGACCCTGTCTCAGAATTAAAAATAAAAAGGACTGGGGGTGTAATTCAGTGTGATAGTGCATTACTGGGTTTAGTCACTACTTAAATTTAAGTACTTAAATTTAAATTTAAGTATTTCTGCCTGTAGCAGCCCCTTTCAGTCCACATGCCCTTTGAACAAAATGCATAATAAACTTGTGTAGGGGTTAATGAGTGTATTTTGGCTTCTTAGAGGTTTTTCAGATTCTATGATTTCTTAAAATGTATTTCTTTCTTTTTTTTTTTTTTTTTGTATAGGCTGCTGCTCAGTGTTACATTGATTTAATTATTAAAGAGAGTGACAACAATGTAAAGCTCATAGTTCTGGATCGATTAGTAGAATTAAAAGAGCATCCTGCTCATGAACGAGTCCTTCAGGTAAACACTGTCTCAAAGAGAGAAATTCTAAATATGCTATTTTTCAAATTTTAATCATTCCCTACCCTTGGTGTCTTAGATTACTTAAAACTTTGAAGACTGGGCAATTTAAGTTTGTTCAAATAAAGTGAAACTCTCAAATCGCCATATAACCTTCTAGGTTATTGTCTTTGCCATCACAATTTCTAAAATAAAGGCTCACTAAATGCATTGCTGATGTTTGATCAGAACAAGAAGAATGAAAAATTGCCATAAAGGATATTATTGGAAGAATTTGAGAAATGTGAATATAGCCTGTATTTTAGTTAAGAGTCTGAATAAGCGTTAAATTCTCTGAATGTGGTATTTATGTTTATATAAGAAATTATCCAGGAGTGAGTATTTAACTCAGTGGTAGATGGTTGCCTGTAATATGTGAAGCCTTGGGTTCAATCCCTAGCACCACCAAAAACTAAAGAACTTATCCTGTACTCTTAGGAGATGTACACTGAAATCCTAAGAGAGGAAATTTAAGAATTCGGGAGAAAATCCTAAAGGTAGTCAGATCCCTAGTGGTTCTTGTAGTGATGCTTATAGTGGCAACAGATTATATAATTAAATTACAATGGACAGCATTTTTTTAAGTTGTTGATAGATCTTTATTTTTTATTTATTTATATGCGGTGCTGAGAACCAAACCCAGTGCCTCACAGGTGCCAGGCAAGTGCACTATCGCTGAGCCCCAGCCCAAGCACCATAAGCAGCATTTTTCGAAGAGCTGTTTAAAAATCTATTTGGGAGCCAGGCACTGTGGCTCACATCTGTAATCCCAGCAGCTCAAGAGGCTAAGACAGTAGGATTGTGAGTTCAAAGCCAACCTCAGCAACAGTGAGGCACTAAGCAACTTAGTGAGACCCTGACTCTAAAACACAAAATAGGGCTGGGGATGTGGCTCAGTGGTCGAGTGTCCTTGAGTTCAATCCCCAGTACCAAAACAACAAAAGTATTTGGGAAAAAAGAGATGCAGATTCTTATGGTGGGTTTGGATGCAGCTGGAAAGACCATCATCTTTTATAAATTGAAACTGGAAGAGATTGTGACCACCCTTCCTACAATAGGTTTCAATGTGAAGATAGTAGAATATGGAAATAACAGCTTCACAGTCTGGGATGTTGGTTGCCAGGACAAAATCAGACCTTTGTGGCAACATTATTTCAAGAACACTCAAGGTCTGATTTTTGTGGTTTTGGTAATGACAGAGAAAGAGTCAGTGAGACCAAGAAAAAACTAACTAGAATGTTAGTGAAGATGAATTCAGAGATAGTTTGTTAGTGTTTGTAAATAAACAGAATCTTCCCAGTGCTGTGAATATAGCAGATATAATAGACAAGCTTGGCTTACATTCCCTTCACCAGAGAAACACATTCAGGTTACTTGTGCTATCAGCATAGATAGGCTTTACAAAGATTTGGACTGGCTCTCCAACCAGCTCAAAAACTAGAAGTGACCAAAGCAGTCCATCCCCTGCACATTGTGGCAAAGCCAGCTGGCCTCTGAGTGCATGTGTGAGGAACCTTGATGCTTGTGTGGCTGGGAGTGGGGGCAGCTTTCTCACTCTGCCTTATACACTCCACCCAGGATCTCACATGCTAGGCAAGTGCTTTACCATTGCACTTATCTTTCTTATAATACAAGAAAACCAGTATTACATTTTAAGTTTTAAAAAAAAAGGAATTTTTGAAACTTTTTTAACATCTTGAAAAAATTTTTAAACATAAAGCTTTAAAGAAGTAAAATCATTTGTAAATTAGATTTGTGCTATTTAAAATATTTATCAGGGCTGGGGATGTGGCTCAAGCGGTAGCGCGCTCGCCTGGCATGCGTGCGGCCCGGGTTCGATCCTCAGCACCACATACCAACAAAGATGTTGTGTCCGCCGAGAACTAAAAAATAAATATTTAAAAAAAAAAAAATTCTCTCTCTCTCTCTCTCTCTCTCTCTCTCTCTCTCTCTCTCTCTCTCTCCCCCCTCTCTCACTCTGTCTTTAAAAAAAAAAAAAATATTTATCATAGTTTTTTTGAAGTATGCATCTTTTAAATATTACATTTTCCTACAGAGCCAAGTTAGTAATATCACACTTAACACAGTTAATAGTTTCTTAATACTATTTGATACTAAGTATTGATTCAGATTTTTATAGTTGTCCCAAAAGTGCCCTTTTTATTTAATTTGTCCAGTTCATAATGATATATTATTCTGGTTATTATGTCCTTTCAGTCTCTTAATTTTGAACAGTATCTTTTTGCTTGATACTAATTTGTTGAAGTGACAAGACCAATTCTCCTTCCTATAAAATGCCCTTCCTGAATCTGGCTGGTTATTCTTGTGGTGTCATTTAACTTGTTCCTCTGACTCCCTGTTTCCTAAAAACTGTAAATTAGATGTAAAGTTTGATAGAGTAAACTTTGTCAGTTTGAATGCAACATCTGTGATATTAGTTCTATTACATTACATCAGGAGACTCAAAATGTCTAGTTCTTTTACCACTAGTAAATTTATTATTAATCAAAGAATTAAGTTGATGATAGAACCATTCTGCAGTTAAGCTTTTCTTCTTATAACCAGAAAAATTGGTGTTAATTCTTGATTGTTTGCTCTTTTAGGATCTGGTAATGGACATCCTAAGAGTATTGAGCACACCAGACTTGGAAGTACGCAAGAAAACTCTGCAGTTAGCGTTGGATCTTGTTTCTTCTAGGAATGTTGAAGAGGTAAAAAAAAAAAAAAAAAATGATGCCACTTTGTAAGTGGTCAGGCCAAACACAATGTAATTCTTACTTATTTCTACTTTGTTCGTAGTTGGTTATTGTCTTGAAGAAGGAAGTGATTAAAACAAATAATGTTTCTGAGCATGAAGACACTGACAAATACAGACAGCTCCTTGTACGAACATTGCATTCCTGCTCTGTCCGATTTCCAGATATGGCTGCAAATGTTATTCCTGTGGTATGTAATTCTGATGACCTTAATTTTTAAATTCTCTAGAAGGAATTTTTTAAAATTTTTAATTATTCAACAGTTAATCTTAAATGTCAACTTTCCGGAACCACAAAATTTCAAAGTAAAACCCCAGTCCTTTTTATGATAAAACCACAAGTTTTATCTCTAAAAGTTGAAAAAATCAGTTATGGGAAAAATTTACAGAACTAGAATATTTTGAGGTAGGTTAGTATAGTTGAAGATTTGCCTCTGAGTTTTACATTTTCTCTAAAATGATTTTTCTTATAATGGGATTTGTAGTGGGTTTTGTTGTTGTTGTTTTGTTTGTTTTTTGGTGGTACTGAGGTTTGAACCCAGGATCTCACATGCTAGGCAAGTGCTTTACCATTGCACTTATCTACATCCTCAACTCTTCATTTTATTTTGAGATAGTCTGATTCAGTTGCTGAGGCTAGCTTTGAACTTGCAAGTTTCCTGCCTCAGCTGAGTAGCTTGGATTATAAATGTGTGATACCAAGCCTACCTTGACTTGATTTCTAAATTCTCTTTGTATAGTGATTTTTATAATAAATTTAAGTGCATATAGAGAAACCATTGTGATTTTTTTTCATAATAGTACTTGTCTCTCTACTTACATTTTGTTTTGTATTTTAAAAGTTACATTCTTTTGAAATTTCTTAATTTTTTTTTTTTTTTTTTTTGATGGGAGGGTACTAAGGATTGAAAACAGGGGTGCTTTACCATTGAGCTATATCCCAGTCCTTTTTTATTTTTTATTTTGAAATGGAGTCTCACTAAGTTGCTGAGGCTAGCCTCAAACTTGGAATCCTCCTGTCTCAGCCTCCTAAGTCTGGGATTATAGGTGTGCACCACTGTTCCTGGATCTTAATTTACTTCTTTTCTTAGATCATTTTCTTCCTGAAAATCATATAATTGCTAATCTTATTCCCCTGCCTCTTTTTTTCCCCATTTAGTTAATGGAATTTCTCAGTGACAGTAATGAAGCAGCAGCTGCTGATGTCTTGGAGTTTGTTCGTGAAGCCATTCAGCGCTTTGATAGTTTGAGAATGCTGATTGTTGAGAAGATGCTTGAAGTCTTTCATGCTATTAAATCTGTCAAGTAGGTTTAAAATATATTTTGGTATAATGTCAAGTGAGCATTTTATCAATTTCTATCTTCAAAGAGCTAATTGATAGAAAGTATAATGGAGAGAGATGGGCTTAGTGGGGCACACCTGTAATCTCAGCTACTTTGAAAGCTGAATTAAAAGGCTCATAATTTGAGGTCAGTCTGAGCAACTTTGAGAAGCTATCTCAAAGTAAAAAATAAAAAGAGTTGGGGATATAGCTCAATGGTAGTGCTCCTAGATTCAGTTCCTACTTCTGGATAAAACATTATATAGAATGGAGAGGAGCTAAATTTATTTTATAGATTTAGCTAGATTTTTCTTTCTGATTTCTTCTAAAACAGTATGAATTCTAAAGTGACTAAGAAGCATATTTTTATATATTTTTAAATGGTGTATTTTTGAAATATTGTTGTTATTTATATCCCCATTTAGCATTTGTTGAAGAGAAAGATAGGAAATGCAACCCAAATCTGATGTGTGTTTCTCTTCAGATGGCCCTTACTAATGAGAAAGGATTATTTGTTTTTTATTGTTTGTTTGTGGTAGTTACTCAAACCTGGGACCTTGATGGTGTTGGGCAAATACTTTACCACCAGACTGTATCCCCAATACCAAGAAAGAATTGTTGAATGCAAATTCGGCTTCATTTTAAGAATCTGATGGCTGGCCAGGTGTCAGCACACATATAATTCCAGCTACCCAGGAGGATGAAGCAGTAGGATGGCAAATTTGAGGGTAGTTTTGGTAACTTAGTAAAACTCATCTCAAAAATAAAAAATAAAAAGGGCTAGGAATATGGGAATATAGATCAATGATAGAATGCTTGCCCAGCATGTGCAAGGCCCTATGTGCAATACCCAATACCCACCCCAACACACACACACACAAGAATCTGATGAGTACCCTATGACAGACTTGAGTTATATCTGCTTAGATAAGAAGGAAGGGACCCATACAAAATTGTCTTTATAATATGAAGTATTACATGGAAGTGAGTAAGATTTGTTTCCTTCCTGAGAGGAAAAAAAAATCATATCATTGAAAGCCATAAACTCTTAAAACTTCAGTTTCTAAATTGATTTTTTTTCTAAGTAAATTTAAAATCTTAGGGAAAAGAAGAGTGAAGACTTTAGCCACTTTAACATTTTTTTTCTTTTTTTCTTTTTTATATATGATAGCAAAATGCATTATAATTCTTATTACACATATAGAACACAATTTTTCATGTCTCTGGTTGTATACAAAGTATATTCACACCAATTCGTGTCTTTATACATGTGCTTTGTATAATAATGATCATCATATTCTACCATCATTTATAACCCCAAGGCCCCTCCCTTCCCCACTTTAACATTTTAAATCAGAGAATTTTTGCTATTTTTTCCCCCACTGAGGATTGAACGTAACTACGTTCAATGCTAAGCAAGCGCTGTACCACTGATCTGCCATTCCCAGCTCTTTTTACTTCACTCTAAAACAGGTCTCACTACATTGCCCAGGCTGGCTTTCAACTAGAGTTCCTCCTGCCTCAACCTTCCTGGTGGATAGGATTATAGTCATCATTGCTGTGTTTAGGTTTTGTTTTGCTGTATTTTGTTTAGTTTTTTCCTGTGCTTGGGATTGAACCCATGATCTCTCACATGCCAAAGAAATGTTTCACTACTGAGCTACACACCCTAGCATGTATGTTCTTGCACCTCTGTATATATTGTTCTGTTTGTCTCTTCAGTGACTACAGATAAGTAAATTAGTTTTTCATTAAAATAATACATATCTTATAGTAGAAAGTGGTAAAGCCAAATTTACCTTAACTGCCATAAGGGACACTTTCCTGGGAAGTGTTTTGGCATTTTATTTTTAATACTGGGTTTGTCAACTTTAGAAGCTTCCCATTAATGAAAAATGAGAAGAGTAATTTTTCTTGTGATTTCTGGAAAGAATAAAAACTTATTGTTACATTCTATATGAAACATTCTTCCATACTTCCTTGGAACTGCAGAATCTTATTTTTTTCACTTGAGCTTAAATTCACAAAGAAAGATTTCTGCTTCAGGATTTCTTTTTGAGGTCTGTGTTTCAGATTTTGTATTCTTATCCTAGGATTTATCGAGGTGCATTATGGATCCTGGGAGAATACTGTAGTACCAAGGAAGACATTCAAAGTGTGATGACGGAAGTCCGTAGGTCCCTTGGAGAGGTATGTTTTACTTTAGTAAATCCTGCTTGCTTATCTTTGGTACTGGAACTTGATTTCAGAGGTACTTTACCGCTGAGTTACATCAGTAGTCCTTTTTCTTTTGAGATAGGTTTTTGTTAAGTTGCTGAGGGTCTCCAGGAGTTACTGAGACTGACCTTGAACTTGTGATCCTCCTGCCTCAGACTTCCAAATTGCAGAGATTACAAACATGCACCGCCACAGTCAGTGTAAATCTTGCTTTATATGGTGATTAATGCTTCTGAAAAATCTAGTGGTCTAAGGACATAGTTCAGTGGTAGAGTGCTTGCCTAGCATGTGAGAGGCCCTGGGTTCAATCCCCAGCATCACCAAAAAAGAAAAAAAATCTTTTATGTGATGATTTACATTTGTGTTTTTATTTAGTAGTGACCAGATTGAAAAATATATTTAAATTAGCCAGATAATTGAGCCTTAAAGGCTACTTTGTATTTATTCCTTAAAATTAGGGGTGCCTTCTTTTGGTTCTGCCAATAATTAGCTCTGGAACCTTGAATTTAAGTTTCTGAACTGGATTTTAGTTTTTTCCTCTATAAAATAGAAAGTGTTGAAATTGGTAATGATTAAAGACTCTTGAGCACTCATCCCTCCCCCCTACCACCAGGGATTGAACCTGGGTGCACTTAACCACTGAGCTACATTCCCCAGCACTTTTTACTTTTTTATTTTGAGACAGGGTATCGATAAGTTACCTAGGACCTCACTAAGTTTCTGAGAGTGGCTTTGAACTTTCAATCCTCCTGTCTCAGCCTTTCAAGTTGCTGGGACTACAGAAGTGCCACCACAGTGCCCAATGAGAACTCTTAAATTAGACTAGTATTAAATAAATACAAAGTAGCCCTTGGTTAATTAAAAAGGATGGTTGATGAAGTGATTGGTACAAATGAGTCAAATTTATTTCTTTTTATAGAAAGATGAGTGCTGGTTTAGGTTAATTTTTCAAGAGAACGGATGAAGAATAAAGCCAATGCATTTTTCTTGAAAATAACTTGGTATGGAAGTGATTTCCACTTAACAAATTAAGAAACTGGGGCTCAAAGTAGTTTAATTAACTTTCCAGAACCATATACTAGTATAGTGGCAAAGAGAGAAATTTAAAGCCAAGAATGTCCAACTCCAGAGCCCCTGTTCTTCCCATTGCATTTCCTAAGAAGGAAGGAAAAATATGATTTTGTAGCTTGTTGTAGTGCCTACCTATTATCCCAGCAACTTGGGAGGCTGAGGCAGGAGGATTGCAAGTTTGAGACCAGCCTCAATTGTGAGAGCAAGATCCTATCTCAAAATTTTAAAAAGGATTGAGGATGAAATTCAGGGGTAATAAAGTTAAGGGGAAAAAAATCTATAGTATTGCAGATAATAAATAAACAAAGAAACATGATTTTGCTTGTTTTTCATATTACTATTAAATTGATTTTTCTAATTGATTTTTTAGATCCCAATTGTAGAGTCAGAAATAAAGAAAGAAGCTGGTGAATTAAAGCCTGAAGAAGAAATAACTGTGGGGCCAGTTCAAAAATTGGTTACTGAAATGGGTACTTATGCAACTCAGAGTGCCCTCAGCAGTTCTAGACCCACCAAGAAAGAGGAAGACAGGTAATTTATGGTCCCTGTGCCCTGCCAGCTGAACTATTTTTATTATAATTCTCATGTATAAAACAGTCACATGATTTCTTTTATTCATTTGTTTTTGTAACCAAAATGAAAGTCTTTGCCCTTTAAAGTACTTGAAAGGAGGAAGGTGTTTACTTTTTCCCCCATGAATTGTGTTGATGGTATTAATCCTCTGCTCTTCTGTTTTCACTGAAATGACTGTTTAAAATCATTTTTCTCACATGGAAAATGTGAAGTGGAGGTAAATATGATATTTGAGTTTGGTTGCCCATTAGTATCTGAAGAGATATTTTGGAGATTTCCATTTCTTCTTGTTTTTTTCCCCCCAGTTGATGGAATAACATTTTTAATGTTTTCTCCTTTATTTTACTCTCCTTTTTTGTAATGAAGATGATGAAAATTATGCCTAAAATTTATTGAATACTTACCATGTGCAAAGCATTGTGCTAAGTGGTTTGTCTCATATGGTCTTGACAAAAACCTTTTGAGATAGATTGGTTATATCACCTCCATTTTACAGAAGAGAAATTTGACTTAGAGAAGTTTGTAACCTACCCAATAAATAAATAGATAAACTGGGATTTGAAAGTCATTAGCTCCAGTACATACACCCTTTTCTTTTCTTTTTTTGTACCAGGAATTGAATCCAAGTATGCTTATTCACTGAATGACATCCTTAGTTCTTTTTATTTTTTATTTTAAGTCAGGGACTCATTAAATTGCTTAGGGTCTTGCTAAGTTGCTGAGGCTGGCTTTGAACTTGGCAATCCTCTTGCCTCAGCCTCCTTAACTAAACTTTTTTTTTACTTTCATTCATTTGACTCTTGAGTGATTTGAAGACAAGTATTAACATCATGTATTCTTTTTCTTTTTGAGAGCCAAAGAAGGATTTAACTGAAGGTTGGGAGTGAGGGTGATTTATGTAAATCATTTGTACAAAAGCTGCAGCTGCTTAAGAAGTTAGTGGTTTTCATTTTCCTTCATTGGATTGCAGACCTCCCCTGAGAGGATTCCTTCTGGATGGAGATTTCTTTGTTGCTGCCTCCCTTGCCACCACTCTGACCAAGATTGCATTGCGCTATGTAGCTTTGGTTCCAGAGAAGAAAAAACAAAATGTAAGTTAATTTATTCTACATGTACTCACCAATTTATTATTGAGCACCAATTATATGTATTGAACAGTGAGAACCCCATAAGATAATCCTATAATGAAAGAGCTCATGGTTTAATAGGAAAAATGGATTTATAATAGTACAATCTGAGTGAAAAATAGATGGAGCAATACAGTAATGATAACGTGTGTAGACTAGTGGAGGAGACAAGAGGGTTTATGAAGTTACTTCTGTTTGCTGGGATTAATCAAGGACCAGTAAAGGAAATGCCCCTCTCTCTCCAGAATCTTCATCCAAAAAAAATAAATCTATTATTTTTTCCCAGAATGTCTCTTGGATAATTCATATCTTTATCATAGTTTCTGACCATTGTCCTACATTCATACTCACATGTCAGGTTATGAACTCTATGATACATTGTTGTTTTTTTCTTTAAATAGTTATTCCTTTTTTTTTCTTTCTTTCATAATTTTTCCCCCATTTTCTTCTTCTTTTTTTTTTTTTTAAAGAGAGAGAGAGAGAGAATTTTTTAATATTTATTTTTTAGTTTTTGGCGGATACAACATCTTTGTTTGTATGTGGTGCTGAGGATCGAACCCGGGCCGCACACATGCCAGGCGAGCGCGCTACCGCTTGAGCCACATCCCCAGCCCCCCCATTTTCTTCTTTTGCCAGTGACTGGACCAACGTGGGGAGGGACAGCTGTTGAGAGTTGGGAACAGGGCAAAGTTCAAGAACCTTCCCGAGGGGGGTGGTGCTTCTTTTTTCCTTAATTTTTATTTTATTTTATTATTTATTTATTTTTTTGTAGTTGTGGATGGACAGCATGCTTTTATTTTATTTGTTTGCTTTTAATGTGGTGCTAAGGTTGAACCCAGTGCCTCACATGTGCTAGGCAAGTGCTCTGCCACTGAGCTACAGCCCCAGCCCTTTGCTTCATTTTTTTATTCTGATAAAATACATGTAACATAAAATGTTATAACCACTTTAAGTGTTTTAACCACTTTAAGTGTACAGTTGAGTGGCATTAAATTCATTCACATTATTGTGCAGCCATCCCTCTCCAGGGCTTACTCATCATCCCAAACTGACACTTTGTATCCAGTAAACAGTAACTCTCCATTCTTTCATGCCCCCTTTCTGTCTATATAAATTTGCCTAATTCTAGGTACCTCATATTAGAGGAATCATAAAGTGTTTGTTCTTTTGTATCTAATTTATTTCACTTAGCATAATGTCTTCAAGGTTCATCCATGTTGTAGTTTATATCAGAATTGCCTTGCTTTTTAATGCTGAATAATACTGCATTTTGTGTATATGTTTTTTTATCCATTTGTCTGTCATAGTCAGTTTTCTTTGAAAGATTTTCTGCTACTTTTTTTTTTTTTTTTTTTTTTTATCTTCTTTGCACTGCTGGGAATCAAACCCAGAGCCTAAAACTCCAACTCCTCAGCCCTTTTAATTTTTGAGATAGGGTCTTGTTAAGTTGCCAAAACTGGCTTTGAAGATCCTCCTGCCACCTGAGTAGCTGATGGTAACTGGGATTATAGACATGCACTGCCCTGCCAAAAGATTTTTTTTTTTTTAAGGGAGGAAAAGTCTTATATTTACCATTTATAGTGCTTTTCTTTCCTTTGTGTCAAAAAATTCAAATTTTCATCAGTCTTTTTTCTGCCTAAACAACTGGATCATTCTTATAATACAAATGTGCTGGTGAAAAACCTCTCAACTTTTATTTTTCTTAAACTCTTTGCTTTCATTTTTAAAATCTTTCCATGGAACAGGCATATTGGTGCATTTTCTTTAATCCTAATGATTCAGGAGGCTCAGGCAGGAGAATTGCAAATTTGAGGCCAGCCTCAGCAACTTAGTGAGTCCCTAAACAACTTAATGAGACTCTGTCTCAAAGTAAAAAATATAAAGGACTCAGTGGTTAAGCATCCCTAGGTTCAATTCCTGGTACCAAAAAGGGGGAAAAAAAAAAAAAAACTTTCATTAGTAAATTTATGGATGTTTTTATTTTATTTTTGTTCATTTCTTTTTTTTTACTTTATTGCTAAAATAATCAAAGAATGATATAATCAAAACTATGAAAGGGGCTGGGGATGTAGCTCAGTGGAAGAGTGCTTGCCTCACACATGTGAGGCTCTGGGTTCAATCCTCAGCACCACATAAAAATAAATAAAATAAAGGTATTATATCCAGGCAGTTTGGCAAGGGCATAGAGCATCTATGTCAGGATGATGCTACATGAAACTGAAAAAAATAATCTAGAATTCACTTGTGGAAGACTTTGAATGGCAGGCCAAGTAATGTGGACTTCAGTATGAAGGTCAGGGGAAATCACTGAAGGTATTTACATCCAGAGTAAAATGCTTGTGCCGTATAAAAATTAAGATAGCAATAGGTGATCACACTTAGCATCACTAGTAGTGGAACAACCAATACATGCTTCCTGATACATTGTATTTAGAAATATAAAATATAATGTATCTGGTATTTTAGCCATAATAATGAAACGTTCTATTAAAAAAAAAATAAGTTGGTCTGGCTTCTTTAAGAAAGTCACTGTAATTAAAAACAAACAGGAAACTGGTCTAGATTAAAAGGGACTAAACAGAATAATAGCCAAATTAAATGCATGAAGCTGATCTTGGATTTAAAAAGTAAAAACATTTTGAAACAATATAGGAAGATTTGATTTCAAAATATAGTAGATATAATTTGGGATTGTTAAATTTCTCTGGTAAGAAAATAATATTGTGGTTTGATTGGAAATTGTCCTAATTCTTAGATGATAGATGCTAATGAAGTTATGAGATAAAGAATCTTACTTTCATATATGAATAAAAAAATAAATGTATGTGTATGAGCAAATAAGAAAGCATATATAGCAAAATGTCAACAATTAGTGAAGTGTATCATTCTTTTAATTTTTCTATAGTTAGGATGAAAGCAGAAACCATTAAAAAGGCATTGCTGTTTTTCAATATATGATAAGGCCATATTTGAGGCTATTAATGGAAATCTCAAAAGGTGGCAGTTAGAATTTAAAAGGAGAAGTATACAAAAAGGATACTGTAGAGATAATGTAAAGGATTTGAAGTCTTATTCAAGTGAAATAAAAAATTAGATTTATTCTTGAGTTATGAGTTATTTCTTGAATTATGAAGTAACAGTACTGCAATTTGGGGATTCATGACATAATGACCAGTTTCTCTGTTTTTCTAGTCTTTTGTTGCTGAGGCTATGTTGCTCATGGCAACTATCCTTCATTTGGGAAAATCCTCTCTTCCTAAGAAGCCAATTACTGATGATGATGTAGACAGAATTTCCCTGTGCCTCAAGGTCTTATCTGAATGTTCACCTTTAATGAACGACATTTTTAATAAGGAATGCAGACAGTCCCTTTCTCAGATGCTATCTGCTAAACTTGAAGAAGAGAAACTATCTCAAAAGGTAAATAAATATAAGGTTATAAAAGTACTTTCTGGGTTTTTAATGTTGATTTTTCAGTCCCCATGTGATGAGGCTGTTCCTATTAAAGGCCTGTAAAAACTCTTTCCATATAAAGTCATGTGTCTTGTTTTCTCAACACAGAAAGAATCTGAAAAGAGAAATGTGACAGTACAGCCTGATGACCCCATTTCCTTCATGCAACTAACTGCTAAGAATGAAATGAACTGCAAGGAAGATCAGTTTCAGCTGAGTTTGTTGGCAGCAATGGGTAACACACAGAGGAAAGAAGCAGCAGATCCCCTAGCATCTAAACTTAACAAGGTAACAAAATATCAAATATACTGTAAATTGTTTAAAATAACTACTTAAGAAAGTAGTAATCAAGAGTTGGGGTGCGTGTGCACACACCTGTAATCTCAGTGGCTTGAGAGGCTGAGGCAGGAGGATTACAAGTTTGAGGCCAGCCTCGGCAACTTAGCAAGGCTCTAAGCAACTTAATGAGACCCTGTCTCAAAATAAAAAACAAAAAGGGTTGGGGGTGTAGCTCAGGGTAAGCATCCTTGCCTTAAATCTCCAGTACCCCCCCCAAAAAAAAGAAAGAAAAGAAAAAAGTAGTAATTAGCACATGCCTGTGATTCTAATGGCTTAGGAAGCTGAAACAGGAGGATCATAAGTTTGAGGCCAACTGTTTTGTTTTGTTTTTACAGTGCTGGGGGCAGGGTTGAACCCAAAGTCTCAAGTCCTAGGCAAGTACTCTAACACTGAGCTACATCACCAGCCCTGTCCTGCTGTTTTTTGGGTTTTGTTTTTTTTTTTGTTTTTTGTTTTTTTTTTTTAAATATTTGTTTTTCAGCTGTAGGTGGATACAAAATCTTTATTTTATTTTTATGTGGTGCTGAGGATCAAACCCAGTGTGTCACGCATGCGAGGCAAGTGCTCTACCTCTGAGCCACAACCCCACCTGCAGTTGTTTTTTTTTTTTTAATACTTTATTTTATTTATTTATATGTGGTGCTGAGGATTGAACCCAGGACCTCACACATGTTAGGTGAGCACTTTACCGCTGAGCCACAACCCCAGCTCCCACCAGGAGTTTAAAAAAAAAAACTATTCATGTGTTTATTGGCTATTTGTATAACTTCTTTAGAGGATTGTCTCTTCAAATCCTTCAAGTTCTAATTAATCTGTTTTCTCTTTTGTTGCCTATGCTTTTGATGACTATATGACTTTTTTTTTTTATATTTATTTTTTAGTTGTAGTAGGACACAATACCTTTATTTTTATGTGGTGCTGAGGATTGAACCCAGGGCACGCACATGCCAAGTGAGTGCTCTACTGTTGAGCCACAGCCCCAGCCCGAATATTACATTTTTTAAGTGCTATATCTTGGGAGTTTTTTAAATTTTGGAGAGGCATTTTAAATTTTATTTTGATGACATTACAAGTATCTCTTGCTGTTATGATCTGTTTACTTCATAGAGTTGAGTAGAAGAGACTACCACATTATCTTAATTTTATTTGGCTCCTGAGTTTCAGAGGGCAAATTTTGAGTTTAGATACTTAATTAAGAAATTTAAATGAAAATATATACAAATGTATACAGTTGTTGAGTTAGGACAATGTTTAATGTATTTGCCAAACATTGAACATCTTTCTGCCGCTGAACTACTAACTACTAATCAGCATTTATAAAATACCTTATATGAAGTCAGCTTAAAAAATAGATGGATTGGAGTTGTAGATCAGTGGTAGGGTTCATGCTTAGCATGTACAAGGCTCTGGGTTCAGTCTCCAACACTAAAACAAAACAAAAAAACCAATACATGCCTGGATATCATCTTTTAAATTAGAATTTTAAATTCTGTATTGTTTGGGTAACTTTTTAAGCTTTAGGACCTATTATTTCTAATTTTCCCTGTTTCAGTTTCCATTTCTGCATTATAGAACCATTTTATTACATCTGTCTCAAAATATCTTTTCTAATCTAAGCACATCTGTTAATCAAACTTAATCATTTGATTAAGGTATGTTTGGTTAAATTGTGTCATTTCCTTGATTATGATTACATTTATTTTTGTTTTGACAGGTCACCCAGTTGACAGGTTTCTCAGATCCTGTATATGCAGAAGCTTATGTTCATGTCAATCAGTATGATATCGTCCTGGATGTACTTGTCGTGAACCAAACCAGTGATACTTTGCAGAACTGCACATTAGAGTTAGCTACTCTAGGTAAGGAAATTTATCATAAGTGCACAGGTTTCAGTATAAGAATTCTTTTTTTTTTAAACTAGTTATACATGACAGTAGATTACATTTTGATAAAGTTATACAAGCATGGAATATATCTTATTCTAATTAGGAGCCCATTCTTATGGGTGGACACAAAGGTAGGATTCACGTAGGTATTTTCATATGTGTACATAGGAAAATTACATTTAGATTTATTCTATTGTCTTTCCTATTCTTATCTCTTTCCCTTCCCTTCATTGCCCTTTGTTTAATCTACCAAACTTCTAGTCTTGTCCTCCCTGCCTTTATTATGGTTTAACTTCCACATATCAGCAAAAACATTCAACCTTTGGTGTTTGGGGATTGGCTTATTTCATTTAGCATTATAGTCTTCAGACCTATCCATTTACTGGCAAATGTCATAAAGTCATTATTCTTTATGGCTGAGTAATATTCCATTGCTATAGTTATAGTATACATACTACAAATTCTTTATCCATTCATCTGTTGATGGGCATCAGGATGGTTCCATAGCTTAGCTTTTATAAATTGTGCTGCTATAAACATTGATGTGGCTGCATCACTGTAGTATGTTGATTTTAAATCCTTTGGATATATGCCATGGAGTGGGATAACTAGTGGGTCAAATAGTCACTTGACCCACATTTATTTTTTTGAGGAATCTCCATACTGTTTTCCAGAGGGGTTGCACTAATTTGCAGTCCACCAACAATATATGAGTGTTCCCTTTCCCCTCACATCTCACCAACATTTGTTGTTACTTGTAATCTTAATAATTGCCATTCTGAGTATGGTGGGATGGAATCTTAGTGTAGTTTTAATTTTCATTTCTCTAATTACTAGAGATGTTGAACATTTTTTTCATATATTTATTGACCATTTGTATTTCTTGTTTTAAGAAGGGTCTCTTCAGTTCCTTTGCTCATTTATTGATTGGGTTATTTATTTTTTTGGTGTTAAGCTTTTTGAGTTCTTTGTATATCCTGGAAATTATTTGAGGTACAGGTGGCAAAGATTTTCTCCCATTCTGTAGATTCTCTTTTCACACCTGTTTGCCCTGCTGTGAAGAAGCCTTTTAGTTTGATACCTTCCCATTTATTGATTTTTTATTTTACTTCTTATGCTTTAGGAGTTTTGTTAAGGAAGTCAGTTCCTGAGTCAATGTGTTGAGGTGTTCAGCCTATATTTTCTTCTAGTATGTACAGGGTTTCTGGTCTAATTCCTAGGTCTTTGATCCAGTTTTAGTTGAAGTTCTGGTATTATGATGCCTCCTGCTTCATTTTTCTAAGGATTGCTTTACCTTTTCTGGACCTCTTGTTTCTCCAAATGAATTTTGTGACAGTTTTTTGTATTTCTATGAATAATGTCATTGGAATTTTGATGGAAATTGCATTTGATGGGAATCTGGTAGTACTGTCATTCTGACAGTATTGAATTTGCCTATCCAAGAACACAGAGGTCTTTCCATCTTCTAAGGTCTTCCTCAATTTCTTTCTTAATGGTTCTGTAGTTTTCATTGTAAAGATCCTTTACAAAAGCCCTTTGTGATTTTTTTGAACTTTAATTTAAAATTTTGTCTTCAACTTCAATTTTCTGAACCTTTGTCATACTTAACCATGATTATGCTATTAACTCATTAAATAGGTTCAATTCTGAGTTTTATCTAGCAAATGTCAGTTTTTCTAGATATAATAAGAGCTGTTTAAGTGTATGTGGAGAAGTACTTTAAATATATTTAATTTCAGTGAATGAATACCTGTATCTCTCCACACACACACACTCCAAGTAGCTCACTTAATTTTAATTGTCTTAGTTCAGAATTAGGTATTTTATAAATCCTGTTAGTACACAAGCAGCTAAAATAGTGCATCATTATTGCAGTTAGCAACATGTGATGTCTTAATTTCTTCTTAATAAAGATACATGAGTCAAACTTGCTCTCACCACTTATACATCTGGTTTTGAAAATGTGAATTATATACAGGAACAGGGCACTGTCCCCGGCAAATTCCATTTGGCTTCTGTAACAGTTAGGGTTTTAAGGTATTGAGGGAACCATAATTTTGCCCTGTCTTCCTCAGCAAGCTTGATACCTATATACAAGGAACTCTGTCTCTAAGAATTTAAGTCTTTTTACAGATTGTTTTGTCTTTCATTGTAAAGGAGTATATACTTAGGACCTAAGCTTTTTGAGAAGTTTGTATTCTTTTACTGAAATCAAATGGTATATTTAAAGTACCTCTCCACATACACATATAATTAAATGGACTTAATCCTGAGATGCCTGTTACCTTTTAAAACAAAATGTGCAGATTGGTATGAATAATAAGAATATTAACTGATTTCTTTTTTTTTTTAAAGAATTTTTTAATATTTATTTTTTAGTTTTTGGCGGACACAACATCTTTGTTTTTGTACGTGGTGCTGAGGATTGAACCTGTGCCGCATGCATGCCAGGCGAGCGCACTACCGCTTGAGCCACATCCCCAGCCCTTAAATGATTTCTTTATTTTGTCCTAATATTTCAATCATAATTCTTCTCATGTTAGAAACATAAGTTTTATATATTTTAATGTTTTGTGGTTAATATATATACATATATATGTAATTTTTAAAAAAATGTTCAAACTCTTTCTCCCCCAGGGGATCTGAAACTTGTGGAAAAGCCATCTCCTTTGACTCTTGCTCCTCATGATTTTGCAAATATTAAAGCTAATGTCAAGGTAGCATCAACAGAAAATGGAATAATTTTTGGCAATATAGGTAAGAAACTGTTTTATGGCATGTGATGTTTGAATATTTTTATTAAAGAATTTCTGTAGGGAATAGCTGTGTACATGGCTTGAAGTTAGGACTTGACTCTATTTATGTATCACTTATGAGGTACTTTCCTCTTGTATGTATTGTATTCTAGATGTGCAGAAATGAACTGGATAGTGTCACTTTCCTCAAGAAACCACCAGACAAATGAACAAGATAGATAGAAAAATGTATAACTGGGATAATAGTATGATAAGCCTTAGTTGATATACTAAATGCTTTAGGTTCATATAGGAAAAAATTGCAAACAATGGAGAAAGCTTTATAAAGAAAGAGGGTGTTTTTTCAAAGGATAACATTTGAATTGAGTCTGAAACTTCATATAAGCACTTATAACCAAGCACATAGGTATTTCAAACCTAGTGGTTAGTTTGTACAGGAGCATTCATTTAGGAAGCATATTTTTTTTAAAACAATTTTAAAAGATCAGTGTTCTACAGATAGATAAGGAGCCAGCTAGAACAGATGCAAGTAACTTGATACACCTAGAGTTTAGTAACCATCTCCTTAACACCTGTTATTTTCGGTCCTTCTTTCCCTTTCAGCCATTTAACTCCCTTGGCTTAAGCCTTCTATCATTTCTCACCGAGGTTTCTGCAAAGCCATGCAGGAAAACAGTAATATTAAAAGTTTGGTCAGAGGAGGAGGAGGAGCCTATAAAGGATTCTCAAGTGTGGTTAGAAAAGTAAAGAAAAATCTTTCAGAAATATCTAAACCATAAGAGATTAAGTAACATGAAGTCAGAAAAGAGGGGTCCTTTGGATTTATCCATCTGTGACCTTTTTTTTTTTTTTAGTATTTATTTTTTAGTTGTAGGTGGACACAATATCTTTATTTCATTTTTATGTGGTGCTGAGGTTTGAACCCAGTGCCTCAGAGTGTAGGCCCTTGGCTTTGATAGGATTAAAAGAGAGCAATAACCAGAAAAGAATGCAAGGATGGAGTAGGTTTTTTTTTTTTTTTTAAATAATGAAAAGAGATCCTTGGATATATGAATATATGTATATAATGTAGGGGAAAATGTTGATAGAGAATGGGAAGGTAAAGACCAAGCCTGAAAGAGATAACAATTAAATGAGTAAAGTCCTGAACCAAAACAACGATCATAAATGATAGGTAGACTAATCTTGAAAAGAGGCAGCACTTCTGATATGAAAAGGAAGGATGTGAAAGTGTATTCCTTGAGAGGGAGATTTAGTTTTAGGAGGTTTTTCTTGGTACCTTTACTTTTTTCTGAATATAGAAAAAGTGGGGGAATGTTGACAGAAGAGTTCAAAAGAGAAAAGGTAGATTCCAATTAGATTATAACTTTCTACTATGGAAGAGGCAGTCATAGAAGCAAATAATCTTGTTTTAAATGCTATGGTTCAACAGTTTTCATTCAAAAATTTTAATTGGGACCTACTGTAGGTACTCTGTCCTACTCATGTATCCACTGTAGTGCCTTTTACATCTGCACAGTTAATTGAATTTTTTTTTAGTAGCAACCCCAAAAAAGCATGCTTGAATCCTGGCCTCACCACTGATCAGTTGGATGACCTTGAGCAACATATTTCTTCTGTGTTTTTATTTACTCATCTGTAGGATTGAAAACAATACTGTCAGGATTGTTTGTTAAACAGATAGTGTTTGTAAAGCACTTAGAATAGAGCCCAATATATGGTATTATATATATATATATATATGTGTGTGTGATTATGGTTCTTTTTATATATGTATATTACAGTTTATGATGTCTCTGGAGCAGCAAGTGACAGAAATTGTGTGGTCCTCAGTGATATCCACATTGACATCATGGACTATATCCAGCCTGCAACTTGCACTGATGCTGAATTCCGTCAGATGTGGGCCGAATTTGAATGGGAAAACAAAGTTAGTCTTTGGGAGATCTTTTGCCTCTTAATCTTTCTTTTGAGTAGTGCTAAAAGATTCTCTGATTAAATTAATTCCACTTAAAAAATGTCAAACATGAAAAACAAATAGTTCTTTATTAGCTGTTCTTATAAATTAGCTTTAATTAGAAATCATGTATGTAGTTTAGTATTTGCTGTTATAAATTGATTAATAATTCTATAATTAATAATAAATCTCATTGATTAAAACATTAAATATTCCATCCCTTCCATGTATGAATGATAAATTGAATCTGTTATCCAAAGGGGCTTGCAAAAAGTCTGTTGCCTGTAAGGAACTTTGCTTCTTTGAGCCTTGATACTTTTTTTAAAGTTTTTTTGGTAGGTTTTTGTTTTTGTTCAAGTGGTTATTAAACCAGGATACTTTACCACTGGGCTGCATCACCAGTTCTTTCTTTTTTCTTTTGAGGCAGGGTCTTGTGCATTTACTAAGGGTCTCACCAACTGCTGAGGCTGGATTCAAACTTGCATGCCTCCTGCCTCAGCCTCTCAAGTCACTGGGATTGCAGGAGTGCCACCATAACCAGCTCAGCCTCAATTTTTTTTTAATTAGAACTAGTCTATATACCTCATTGATCTTCTGTGAAGTTATCTATATCTAAAAGTACTAATACCAACCTGCAAGTTGTTAGATTTTGTAGATGTCATTTACTTTTTTGTTGTACCCTCTTCTCCTAAAGAGTTGAAGGAGGTTCTAAAAATACCAGTGATTCACAACTTTCTTATTATAGGATTTTGATCTCCTTAACTTTTTTCTCCTCTGTAGGTGACAGTTAACACCAATATGATTGATTTAAATGACTACCTACAACACATATTAAAGTCAACCAACATGAAGTGCCTCACTCCAGAGAAGGTAAAATTTGATTAGGAAACTTCAAAATTTGACAGAGTAGTAACAGTGAATTCCTGGTTATCTTATATTTCCTTTAATGTGTTTTTGTTATAATTCAGTTTGGTAAAAATAGTGTTGTTCTGGAGTATCTGAAACAAGTTACCTATATAATGTTTGAATCCACTTACCTGTTTCTTTTTAAATATATCATCCTACTTGTTCCTGGTGCAGTTACCCAACTGAATAGTCAGAATAGTCAAATTATTTTTTTCAGTTTTCTTCCCTTTTCAGATAGAGGCTTATTCCAAAATAATTTATTTGTATTACTGGATTAGAAAGTATCCATGACTTCCCCAGTGGACTCTGACTATAGGTCAGAATATATCTGCTTAAATTCAGGGTTCTTTTATTCCCCCCCCCCACAAGTTCAGAATTCTTATTATACTATGACTCTCTGTTCTATTTGTGAGTATATGAAAAAAGACTAGAAAAGAAAGGCAGAAATGGAGCCAGCACTCTAAGGAATTTTTTTTCTGTATAAAATTTGTGTTAATGTTACAATATTTATTTTATCAATAAAAGAATGTCTGCTGTCAAACTCTAAACTCAGTTTAGAGTGCTTACATAGCATGCAAAAAGCCCTGGGTTCCATCCCCAATACTGCAAAGACAGTAAAGAATGTCTGCTCCCAAGCAGGTAGGTTTTAATTCATGTAACAGTTTATTCAACACATACTGAGTCCAATAATATTCTCTTCCTTCATGGAGCTTAAGGTCCTGTGAAGGAAGCAAATGAATAAGGCAGAGATACATAAATACATATTGTAATGAGTACTATTTCTTTAAGTCAGGTTTGTTGACTAATAATGCACAGACAGTAAAATTCACACTTTTCATATGTATAGTTGTATGAATTTTGGCAAACGCATGGTCCTGTAACCACTACCACATAAGTACTACTTTAAATAATTCACTTATGTTGTCTGGTTTTGCCAGTATGTAGTTCTCTAGTAAACTACTGAATTTATCACAAATCTCCCCCAGGCCCTTTCTGGTTACTGTGGCTTCATGGCAGCCAATCTTTATGCTCGTTCCATATTTGGAGAAGATGCACTTGCAAATGTCAGCATTGAGAAGCCAATTCACCAGGGACCAGATGCTGCTGTTACTGGCCACATAAGAATTCGTGCAAAGAGTCAGGTAACAATTCCTTTTTATGAGAGCATCTCTGAACTAAATGGGAGGAAGAATTTGTTTTATTATTTCTCTAGATAATATCTTCTGTTATACTCATGTTTTATGCCTATTCACACATATATAAGGATAGTATTTGATGAATAGAAATGTAACTTTTGCTTCATTTAAAAGGCCCACCTTTTAGGTCTATCACTTTTGGATATTTGCTTAAAACAACTGATTTCTGTGGTGTATTTGTGAAATGGATTCTAGAGAGGATTTTGTTTGTTTTGAAAGTCAAGGTATAAATGTAGTGACTTGTAGATCTAGAACTGTAATATACTCAACACAGTAAAATTTTGGTGAGTCTGTTTTTATACTTTTGGTTTTATTTTTGATGTGGTATCATCAAATGGAGGCTTAATTCAGCTGGAATAACCTGCTGGTTGTACAGTTTCAATAATAATAAACATCTTTATTCTTCTTTTCAGGGGATGGCCTTATCTCTTGGAGATAAAATCAACTTGTCTCAGAAGAAAACTAGTATATAAGAATAATCAAAAAGTCCTGGAAGCTTTATAGTTTAAAATTTAGTTATGGGCTTATTGGACTTCAATATCTTTTGTACTCTTTCATGCTTTATGTTATGTAGAATCTGAGTTCATGCTGAATGCATTCCAGCCAATAATTTATAGCCTTCCCTTAAATCAAGATTGAGTTTAAAATTATGGTTTGTCTTTTGTCTTAACAGTTGAATGCTGTCCTCAAAGTATGTGTTTCTCACATGTACCAAGACCATTTTCATAGTACAATAAACAGATTTATTCATAAATTTTTTTGTTATTTTATAAATAAATAATTACATAATTTCAGTTATGTAGCAATGAATTTTTTTTAGTTGGGTTATAGATTTTCATTATAAATTAAAATTACTCTTTGAACTGTTGGTATATGCAACTTTACAAACACAGTGATATAAAATGAAACAAGCCTTTGGCTTACTTGATTCTTTTTTATTTATTTAGTATTCCAACATTGACATCTCTAAAATGCCTTATCATGTTCTAAAGGTCTTTTCTCAAACTTAGCGCCAGGGAGAGAGTATCAAAATAACTTGAGAAAAAAGATCCATCTTCAGTTTAAAGGAGTTATTATAGATCCTGAATGAAACAGACATACTGTTCTTAATTATTCTAAATTATAATGAAAAGTAGATAATCAAAAATGGATTGTTTAATCAGTTACATTTAACTTTGGGTATTCTATATTAGGAATTAAATTGGTTCTAGTCATTGACTGAAGTTTTACTAGGAAGATTAACTCTACAGGATTCAAAAAGCTATTCTAGGACCAGGTGCTAGGGCACATGCCTGTAATCCTGGCTATTCAGGAGGCTGAGGCAGGAGGATCATAAGGTGAAGAGCAGCCTCAGTGACTTAGTGAGACCATGTCTCAAAATAAAAATTAGAACATAAAAGAACTGTGATAAAGTTCCCCTGGGTTCAATCAGCAGTACCAAAAAAATCAAAAGCTATTCTATTCCCAAATTACCTCTGTTCCTTACCTTTTTGTCACTTTGCATTAATTAGGTTTTGGCCTTCATTGTGGATGATTGAGGAATTCTGGTCTTTTAGGTAAACTATTATCCTTTTTATTCCATCAAGGTCTTGAGTCTGTTACCTGTGAGTGCATAGATAAGGTCTGTGAAAGAGGGAAAGCAGGGACTGAAGGTGTAGCTCAATGGTAGAACACTTGCCTAACATGCGTAAGACTTGGGATTTGATCCTCAGCACTGCAAAAGGGAAAAAAAAAAGTGGCATCTTCTTATTCAGTAAAAATGGAATGATTTGCTTGTCATATAAGGAGATGAATACCTTGTATGATATCATAAACTTTAAAGCTGCTTTCTTTTTTCAATCATTAAGCCAGAAAATTACAGGGTATTTGCCATTCCAGAGCACTGAGGTCCAAAAGCCAGTAGCTTCCAGATGGGAAAGACACAGGGAATATAGGAAAGGGGTCAGTTTGATGGATTGAATTGAGGAGTGGAGATTTGTAATGAAAGCAGAGGAACTTAACTGTTCTATTGACTATTAGTCATTAGATATACTGGGGGAAAAAAAGGATTCCATAGTCAGGTAATTTGGGGAAAAGCTGCACACTGTCCTGTATTAGGCAATCATAGTGCACATTAGCATATTGAACATTCTGAGAAGTCCATCAGTAAAGATGCAGATTAAATTTGGTTAGCCCAGAATATTTTAATCTTATCTTAAACTGGAAATTCATTCTTAGAATACCTATTGACTTAGCATATTTACAGTCAGGTAATTTAAAATTTCAAGGAGAGTTGAAGGTAGAGCACTTGCCTAGCATGCCCAAGGCCCTGGCTTCCATCTCTAACACCACCAAAAAACAAACAAGGAATTATGCTTCTGTATATGCTAAAATAGATCTCTCTGAATAATCTTGGGAAGCTTCCTGCCTAACATTTTCAGACTATTTTTGTTGGAATCACATAATTTTGTTTACCTCACTTTGCCATTTTCTCAAAATTCTTAAAGAAAATAAGTTAATTTGGTTGTCAGAAGTTAATTGCAGTTGAAGCTGTTTACTTCATTAGGTATCTGTTTACTTACATTTTATTTTTCTAGTACTGAGGATTGAACCCAAGGGTGTTCTACCACCGAGCTATATCCTCAGCCCTTTTTGAGACAGAGTACCACTAAGTTGTCAAGGCTATCCTCAAACTTGCAATCCTCCTACATCACCCTCCTGAGTAGATGGGATTACAAGCATGCACTAATGCACCTCACTTATTTTTTTGTGGTATTAGGGATCAAACCTGCAGCCTGGCACATGCTGGGCAAGCATTCTACCACTGAGCCCCTTTATTAGCTTTTCAATGGTTTTGTGCATGTAATGATTGCGAATGGAAATGGATAGAAGCACTTTTAGAGAAGCTGTTTACACAGTATCCTCTCAGTTTGGATATACTGTACATGAGTGGATACTTGTACTAGAATATACCATGTAATTAGGACCAGGATGTCTTGTAAGAAAATAAATATATTATCTAAAACTAAGTGAGGGCTTAATGTATTCATGTACTAAAGGGATAAACCTGTAAATCTTATAACAAAATTAAATGGCCCTTAATATTTCATTAATGTCATGACACTAGAGGGAGCTCTATGCAGCTATTTCATTTGGAGAGTAGATGTGATTGGTCTTTTAAGGTTGTTTTTAGAAAAACCAAGGTAATTTTTTATTTTACTAGCAAGATAACATAAGGAGAACAAATAGAAAGACGTTTATGCAGTTTTTAAAATATAATAAGCTATTTACTTACCTTGCTAATAGGAAAAGTACCTACCTTACTTTTTCTTATATAAAAACAACTTTAGACAGATAGGTGGCACATGACTATAATCCCAAAAACTTGGAAAGTGGAAGCAAGACTATTACAAGTTCAAGACCAGCCTCAACAACTTTAAAAGATCCTCAGCAATGAATGAGAAATTGTTTCAAAAAAAAAAAAAAAAACAAAAACTGGAGATATAGCTTAGTGTTAAAGTGCCTCTGAGTTCTATCCCTAGTACAAAGTAAACACATACATACAACTTTGAATGCCAAGATTGATAGTGATATCACTATCACTTCTAATGATTTAGAAATAGTATAGGAGACATATCACTTCAGGATGTGAAAAAGTAAGTGAACCAAAATATCTTCAGAAACTCAATATCAAATGTGGAAAATCTCTGCTATATATTGGGTAAAATAAGTAGTTTTACTGGTGAATTGTTCCTTCCATATTGACAAATATTCTGGTCAATGAATAATTTATAGCCTTCCTCTTAAGATTAACTTTATAGTTTGCCTTTTATTCTGAATGCTGACCTCAAAGTAATAGTTACACCAGCTTCTTTCTTTATTGCCCAATTCTAGATTCTCAATACACCATCAGTGTTCTCTCTCCTTCTCCATGAGCTCCATTATGTACCTCTAGGTTCTCAGGAGCCTAAAGTAACCAGCTGTAGAGCAGAAGGAAAGGATAATTTGCCACTTACTTGCCACATGATCTTACATGATAGAGAACCAAATTATTAGCTGGGCAAGGTGGTGCAGGCCTATGATCCCGGTTACTCAGGAAATTAAAGCAAGAGAATCACAAGTTCAAGGCCATCTTGGGCAATTTAGGATAGATCCTGTCTCAAAAGGAAAAGAGCTGGAGATATAGCTCAGTGGTAGAGCATTTGCCTGGTGTGTGGAAGCCCTCAGTTCAATCCCTTACTACCCAAAACAAAACAAAGCACTGTGTCCAGTATTAATTCTCGGTGCTTTTTTCATGACATTTACAATCCTCACAATGACTCTCTGAAGCAAAAACTAGCAATACCATCATTTATAGGTGATAGTTACAGTCTTTGAAGAGATGAAGGTTTTGTTCAAGGCTTAACAGAGATAAACACAGGTATAAGGCCAGGTCCTTGCAATTGGTCACACATTGCTACAACTACCTAATCTTATGCTTCAGTTTCCTCATTTATAGGGTGCTTATAATGAGTACTTCACAAAGTTGTTATGAAGATGCAATGATATAATGTATTATGAATATTTGACACAGCAGATATTCATCAATAAGTGTTTGTTCCATTTTTCCCCATTCACCTGTATTACCTTGCAGAAAATACTGAAACCTATTCCCTCTATCTTTATAACTCCCTCAGAATTTAGTTCTTTTTATACTCTACTTGAATGCTTTTGTTTTTAACACCCGTAACTCACTTAAAAAGAAGCTTCATGGGGCTGAGGTTATGGCTCAAATAGTAGTGCACTTGTCTGGCATGCATGAGGCACTGGGTTCGATCCTCAGCACCACATAAAAATAAAATAAGGATATTGTGTCCACCTAAAAGCTAAAAAAATAAATAAATAAATATATATATATATATATATATATATATATATATATATATATATATATAAAAGAAACTTCAGGGCTGGGGAAATAGCTCAGTTGGTAGAATGCTTGCCTTGCATGTACAAGGCCCTGGGTTTAATCCTCAGCACCACAAAAAAAAAGAAAAAAAAAAGAAGAAGAAGCTTTGTTTCTTGAGAATTCTTTGGTTAAGGTATGAGTAGTTCTCAACTGTTGTCTTATTAAAATAAGATAATGAGTACTTGGCACTTTGCCTATTGACTTTTTACCTCTGCTAAATGTGGTTGTTATAATCTATATTCCCCATGTGATTATTTATGATGAACATACTGGTTTTGTTTACTTTCATAATGATATTCAAATGACTGATTCTTTAAAATTGAGCACCAGAGGACTGGAAATAAGGCTAGGTGGTAGAGTACTTGCTTAGCATGTGTGAGGCCCTGAGTTTGAACTCCAGTCCTGGGGAAAAAAAAAAAAAATTGAGCACCAGAGATATGTGTTTGGTTACAGTACCAGTGTGATGTTTTAGGGTTGCTCACTGTGATCAGAAGTCACTTCTAATCTGACCGCATCCTCTTTATTTTCTCCAGCTAGCAATGGCAGGATCTCTTTGAGAAGTCAATTTTGCAGTGACAAAAGAATGTGAGCAGGATTTGTGCCTTTTATCAGAGGTTCTATATATTTTTGGGGAATTCTGAGAAAACTTCTCACTGTATATATTCTGGAATAATTGTAATACCTCCTAGATAGACAAATGGAATATAGCATGGTGGACTGAAGTAGTCCTGAATGAGTCTTCCTAAATCTAATCCCAATTCTCTAAGAAGCTTTCAAAAATAGGTATATCTATCTGGGCCTACCTTATTTGTAAAATGAAACAATTCAGTTAGTTAACCTCCAGAGTTTCTAGCTAAAAGATTCATACCCCCAAAAAACTTTTACAGCTACCTCTACTGGATATCACCACCTGTATATTACCCACAGGCACCTCAAAATCAGCATGAAATGGGACTGTGGTCCTAATTCAGAGGTAAAGCATCTGCCTAGCATGTATAAGGTCATAGGTTCAGTTCCCAGCAATATAAAAAACAAAAACAAAAACAAACAAAAAAAATGAAATGGAACTTATCTTACCCCCAAACCTGTTCCCGTACCATGTTCTTTGGTCACTTAAGCTAGAAACTTGGTAAGTCACCCTTAATTGTACCCTCACTCCTATATTTCATCAGATACCAAAACCTATTTTCTCTCTTCTACATTTTTCTAATCATCTTTTTTCCCATACACCCACTGCCATTGTCCTGGTTTATAGTATTGTCATCTTTACTGTGGTCTATTACAGTGGCCTAGCCATACATTCCACCTATAATTTTAAAATGAAAGCCTATGCTTTAAAATAGTAACTATTTCATCAACTTGCTCAAACATCACTGCCAAACTATTTTGAGAGACATACCAAAGGAAAAAAAGTCTATAAAGATTTTAATAATTGTATTTTTAATTATAAAAATTAGGCTATTTGGGAGAATGACACAAGAGGATCTCAAATTGGAAGCCAGCCTCAGCAGATTAGAGAGACCCTGTCTCAAAAAAAAAGGGGGGGGGGGATGGGGATGTAGCTCAGAGGTAGCACATCTGGGTTCAACCTCCAGTATTGCAAAAATAAAAAATCACAAAGGATTAAGACTCACCAAAATCTGGGGCTGGGCCCAGTGGTGCATACCTATAATCCCAAGGACTTCATGGCTGAGATAGGATTACAAATTCAAGGCCAGCCTTGGTGACTTAGACCCTGTCTCCAAACAAAAAATTAAAAGGACTAAAGAAGTAGCACAGTGGTAGAGTGTCCCTGGACTCAATCCCCAGTACTCACCAAAATGAATATTAACAATCATATGGTGTACTCTACAGTGTACCTAGAGTACATAGTAGACAATAAATACGGAATACATATTTATTGAGTGACCAAATGAATGAAGCATGTAGCCATAAAGATAACAAGGGGACTGAAGTTACAGCTCAGTGGTAGAACACTTAAATGCCTAGCGTGCACAAGGGCCTGGGTTGGGTCCCTTGCACCACACCAAAAAAAAAAAAAGGTAAAAGGGACATTGGGGGTATATATATAGCTCAGTGGTAGAGCACATAGTAAAGGCCATAGTCTCAATCCCAGCACCTAAAATAAATAAGGCTATGGATTTAATTAATCCCTGGACATGTGCCTATGATATGTTAGTGAGAATAACACCACTCTGTAAGAATGTGTCTCCTACATTAAAAAGAATACACTGCCAGTCTTTCCAACTGTCTAGAAATCAAAATATCACATCAGTCATATCACTAGGATAGCTTGAAAATAAATGCTATATACCCACCCCAGTTACTAGGTTTAGCTAAAATATTTCATTGCTGTAATCTCTGATTGCAGCTCTTGTGATTTTTTAGATCTGTGATCTTGATCTCTTGGGCTTCAAAGTAGCTGAAACCTCAGCCTATTCTGGGCCCACCCAGAGAGCTGGCATCCCCTTGTGAGAAAGCATTGCATTCTCTGAAAAGGGTGGGGACTGACCAACTTCACAGGACTTCACCAGCCTGGGTGTGGAGAAAATGCCCATCTGACTCAAGGAGCCAGTCTGGGAAAATTACTGAATTTTTCTAAGCTGTGCAAATTATTTTTTGAAGACAAACAACATAAAAAAGTGAATTTAATGAATTATAATCAAAATTTTCTCTTTCTACAAAGTTATTTAAGGTCGTACTTTTTTTTTCATGAGCCCTTTATTTGAGTAAAGGTTTGACTGTTTTCTGTTAGGCTAAGAGTATGGTTTTCAAAACTGTCTCTGCTAGTATTCCACAAGCTAGACCAATATATTCCCACAGCTAAAATCAGAGAATGATGGTCTTTTTCCCCAAGTCCAGAATACACAGGTCAGAAAAAAAAGAATTTTGTCAATTCTGTTTCTTCTCTATAAATATTTTAACATTTTAATACCTGGTACCAAATTTTAAAAGTATTAAAGAAACATATTTGGCTAGTTGCGTATTTGTGGCTGTGTACACTCCTGGTGATTTTTTATTCCATACATGTACTTTCTTTTTTTTTTAATATTTATTTTTTAGTTTTCGGCGGACACAACATCTTTGTTTGTATGTGGTGCTGAGGATCGAATCCGGGCTGCACGCATGCCAGGCGAGCGCGCTACCGCTTGAGCCACCTCCCCAGCCCCATACATGTATTTTCTGCTAGTAAATCATTCCTTATTCATCATATTGAATTAAATGTGTCACTATTTCAAGGACAACTTGACTTGTAGGTACTCCATCCTGTACTAGGTTTCTGTGTGAAACAGAATTTGTAAAATCCAAATGTTTACCTTATTCATACAGATCATGTGCTTATGGGCTCTGTTTAATGAAAAGGCCATGGTAATGGAAGTATAGATCTAAGTTCAGGTAGTCTCTGGCTTATATCTTCAATATAGAGAACTGTAGCAAAGTCCTGGGAGAGTGTGCCCTGGTTTTTGTAGGTATGATTTTTCTCTCATCCCCTAAGTGAAAATACAAGCTGGGAACTTACTAAGATCCTTGGGTTTTGACTTGGGTTTTGACTGATAATGTCTATTACATGTGTAGTGTTATGCTATGATCCTGACATTACTTAAATTCAGATAGAGTCAGGTGAATATTTTAGGGGAAAAAAAACCCAGCTAATCAGAGCACTGTTTAAGTCTTACAATAGAAAAGTCTTACACCAACTGCTGTGAGAACACAGAAAACTGGTGGCTCTCAGAAGTCAGGCATGGATTCATAAGGAAATGACATTGAATTAAGCCTTGAAAAGTATAAACTGGCCTGCTGAATGTCAGATAAGGGATAGGGAAAGGGTGAGAAAGGCATTCCAACCACAGCACAGTTTGGGTGAAGTCACTGAGGTATGAGGACAGAGAGGTGAGTTCCACTAAACAGAGGGTTTGCTGGGAGATCATCAATGGTGAGACTGGAGATGGCAGCCAAGTATTAGATCAGAAGGATCTAATTATAGGCATTTGAACTTCATCTTGCAAGGAATGAAGAAAAACTACTAAGGGTTTTAAGAAGATAAGTGACAGATTTGCATTTAGAAAAAAAACTCTTTGGAGAATAGATCAGAAGTGTGGGATACCAGTTAAGAGCCTGTTGTAAAAATCACATCAAAGCTGATTTTGACAGAATATGATATGGAGAGTGGGACATGGTTGAACAGGGAGTAGGGAACAATAGGAGCCTTAAAAAAGGTTACATCTCCCTAAAGGCAAATGCTACTCTGATAAATAGGTGGGGTTGCCAAATCTACTTTGCTCATATAAAATGAAACTATCTTTAACCTTCCTGTCTTAAAGGGTTATAGAAATAACAATGAAATATAATCGGTAAAGATGTACACAAATGCACAATGAATTAGTTATTAATAGTATTGTCAGAATGATCTTCATCTACCCATGAGATGAATGAATTGGAATTGCCTCTTTTATGGGCTAAAAAAGTCATATATCAGCAATTTTATATGGATTACTTAATTTTCTTATTTCAGCTTACTTAAGGCCATATCATTATTTTTTTTAAGATAAGCAATATATTTCATCAAGGGATTTCCAGGAATGCTGGGGAGGCAAGTGTGGTAGAGAGAAAGTGTGCAGGCTTAGGAATCAAATAAACCTAGGATTAGATTTTTCTCTAATTTATCAACAATGACTTAGGCAAGTCTATCTCTTTCAGCCTTATATATATTTTTTTAATCTGGAAAAAGGAAGGAAATAATATCTACTTTGTTAGACTTATTAAATGAGAAAATTCCTGGCCTGTTAGTATGTGGTATATAAAAGGCATTTAATAAAAGTCAGTCTTCACTGCTCCATATGCCCCCTCTCCCTCATTTTTCCTACTTGGCATAGAAGTCAGAGTTATCTATTTCCTGTGTCCCAGAAAAAAACAGAGTTACGCTGGGGATTTTGGTGTATGTAAGAAATGTTCAGCTATCCTAACTTCAAGCCAAAATCTAGAATATTGAAACTAGAATATTCTACGGAATGGCTTTGGGCACAATTTATGTCAAGTTTTTCCGGAATGCCACAAGTCTCATCACATTTCACATCATTCAGGAAATTACTCATTTAGCTCAGACGTCCAATAAGCTCATACATATATACTGTGTCATTTTCCCCTAGAAATGTCATCACCGTTTTCTTTTTTAATGTGATAACTGCTTTTGAAGGGGGATAGGAACAGTTAAAATGGTACTTATGTTCTTAAAGTCCTTACTCTGAAACCAAGCCCAAAAGGTGAACTCACAGTTACTGATTCTCCACACTCCTGGGTCCCAGTAGCACAGCAGATTTCTGATTTTTGCTTCATTTTCCTTGCTTAGCATTCTTTTACCCTTGTTTGTTTGCTTTTGGTACTGCTGGGCACCAAATCCAGGGCTTTGTACATTCTAGGCAAGTGCTCTACCACTGAGCTACACTCCCACCCCTTTACTTGCTTAACATTTTTGTTCCCTAATGAGGAATTCTGATTTTGAATTAATTCAGTCTTTTTTTATGGAGCTTCTGCTTTGTGCAAGAATTGCTTTGTCACAATATGTAAATTGTAAAAAGACAGACAAAATCTTTGCACTTATGAACTTACATTTTTTTAATATTTATTTTTTAGTTTTAGGTGGACACAATATCTTTATTTTACATTTATGTGGTGCTGAGGATCGAACCCAGTGCTTTGTGCGTGCTAGGCGAGCACTCTACCACTGAGTCACGGCCCCAGCCCATGAGCATACATTCTTATGGCAACAACCAAATAAGGTATTTTCAGAGTGGATGAGTACAAGGAAGGAAATAAGCAGACTAATGGAATAATGGGAAATATAGTGACTGGTAGAAAGGGAGGTAAGGGCAGAAAGACATTAACTTCATTTTTCTTGCTTAGCATTCTTCCTAAAGTGGAAATTAGTTCTGAATGGGTTTTTTTTGTTTGTTTGTTTGTTTGTTTGTTTTTATTTTTTTTTGGTACTGAGGATTGAAACTAGGGACCCTTTACCACTGAACTACCCTCACAGTTCTTTTTATTTATTTTTATTTTATTTTATGTATTTATATATTTATTTATTTATTGAGACAGTCTTGTAAAGTAATCAAAGCTGTCCTCAAACTTGTAATCCTCCTGCCTCAGCCTCCTGTGTATCTGGAATTACAGGCTATCTTGTAATGCCATCTTGTCTAAAAGCAGTAACCTTTTCTAACTTAAAAATTAATTGCTGTGTGAGTATGCATATGTGTCTGTGTGTAGTGTTGGGAATTGAACCCAGGGCATCACTCATGCTTGGTTAATGCTCTACCACTAACCTACATTCCCAACCCTTTTTATTTTATTTTGAGACAGGGTCTCACTAAGTTGCCTAGGTTGGCCTCAAACTTGTGATCCTCCTGCCTCAGCTTTCAGAGCAGGTAAGATTACAGGCATACAATACCATACCCAGCTTAAAAAATTACTAAATAATGTCTGTTCACTGAAGATAGAAAATGAAGAAAGGCAAAAATAAAACAAAAGAAATAAATACTAGTTAATATTTTGAGATATGCCATTTCAGATGTACATTTATATTTTAATCAAAGTATGATCATAATATCTTAGTGATATAAATAAGTTCTAATGTCAATAAATTAATGTCTGCTTCTGTAGCACTTTATTTTTTATTTTTTGAGGTACTGGGGATTGAACCAGTACTCTACCAGTGCTCTACCACTGAGCTATACCCCAGACTTTTTTTTTTTTTTAGTTTAAAAGATACAAATTTATGTTTATGATCTGTAAAGTACAGGAGATCATAAACTTAAAAACGGTTTGGCAGAGTTGTGTTCCTTCTAGAAGCTCTAGGAGAAATTTCACTTCCTTGCTTCCAATGCCTTCTAGAGGCTGCCTGAATTCCTGGGCTTTTAGTCACATCACTTCAACCTCTGCTTCCAGTGTGTCACATCTTTGACTCTGACCCTCTTGCCTCCCTCTTAGAAAGACCTGGTGATTATACTAGGCTAACTTGGGTAATTCGGGAGCATCTCAAGATCTGAAATTTAATCACATCTACAAAGCCTGTCTGCCATGTGAAATAGCGTTTCACAGGTTCCAGACACCCCTGACCTTTTTATTTTTTTTTTATTTGGAGACAGGGTCTCACTAAGTTGCCCAAGATGACTTCAAACTTGCTGTCCTCCTGCTTTAGGCTTTCAGAGTGGCTAAAATTATGGGTATGCACTATCCAGCTGGGCAAATTACTGTCTTACCTCTGTAGGACTTTAAATAGTTTCTGATATGCTAAAAATGATAGACCATTCACTGTTTGGAGGACAAAAGAACAATCATAGCAGTTAGTAACCACCAAGCACTCAATACATGTTAGAAACACTGGTAATTTTACACACAGTGTTTCTGAGGCAAGAAATGTTCTATGACCCACCTAATAGTACACTGATAGTAACAGACAGTACCGAGCACTGAGCATCCGTGCTGAGTAACCGACATTTGCTAAGCATTGTAGGCTAGGTACTATGCTGGCGTCAGCAGACAGACTTCTCCTATTTCCCTTAAACCTCACAGGTCAGAATTCTGTAGCCCTTCAATAATCTATAGTGTCCACTCCCACCAGACTGCACATAAAGTAGACAGAAATTAGAAGGAGGAAATGAATACTGAAGAGCCAAACATGGACAGACGCCTTTATTCCATAGCCTTAGGCTTTATTCCTTCCTCCTGACTGGTGTCCCTCCAAGACGGCTTCCCCACCCTGAGTCTCTCACCTCTTGCACTGAGTGCAAGACCTTTCTTCTATAAAATAGATATAGCATAGTTATTATTTTTGGTTATTAAAGAGCAACAGAGCCTGACCCTGGGTAAACAAGATTTCAGGAATAGGCTAGATTACTGAGTTCCCATCAATGCCCTTTGAAAAAGCATGAAAGGAACAGTTGAGAGTATAGGAACCTGAGAAATTGGGAAAGAAGAAAACTGGATAGAATATGGCTTTTCCCCAAGATTATTGAAAGAAAACGAGAGGGGAAAAGGGTGGGAGTTGGGGGAACCTCCAGCAACCTCATTCAGGTGTAGAATAATCAGTATGTATGACAAGTCAAAATTCCTTTAAAACCCTGCAGGTTTCCTGGAAGAGTTGTTCACAAGTTGACCCACTGGCCACCCATTAGTTCACAAATAAGGCATGCATTCAGCCAACAGAAAGCACCACCCAACAGTTGGGGAGAGGTTAGGAGGTAGAAAAAGCACGATGCCTCATATCTGGTAGGATCTGAGCTGTGCATTTACACCCTGACAGGAAGCTGTTGACAGTCAATTGCAAAGAGATTAATCAACAATGTGGTGTTGCTATGGCAGCCAGCCCTTTAGCAGAAATAGGGAGAAGATGCTTCCATGTGGGACCAAAGAGACTTCTCTTCTTTTAGGCCAGATAGACTAGGGAAGCAACACTTAACAGCACATCTGTGGCCCTGGGTTCTAGTTGGGTCTTTACCACTCAGTACTTGGACTAAATAGCTCTCCTCTTCTCTGGATTGACATTCAAGGCCTAGTTCACCTGGAGCTTCCACTGTAAAGTTCACTCAAGTTTGAAATTGTTCTTTTTTCAGTGCTTACACAGTGTTCTCCAGGGTACCACTGTACCATGTGGCAAAACCACATAGCATCCCACTGTATTTCCCAGTGAACACCAAAGTTATGGCTGGTGTCCAATTCATCTCTCTCTTTTTTTTTTAATTTTAATATTTATTTTTCAGTTTTCGGCAGACACAACATCTTTGTTTGTATGTGGTGCTGAGGATTGAACCCGGGCCGCACGCATGCCAGGCAAGCGCACTATTGCTTGAGCCACATTCCCAGCCCTCCAATTCATCTCTTGACCAGCTCAGTTACTGACAAAAAGTAGCACTCAATAAATGCCTTTTTAATTTATTTTTATTTTTTCTGTTGTTTATTTTATTCATATATACATTTAGTTATATATACATATAAGAGTATATTTTTTGGTACCAGGGATTAAACCCAGGAGCACTTAATTACTGAGCCACATCCCCAGCCCTTTTTATTTTTTATTTTGAGACAGGGTCTTGCTAAGTTGCTCAGAGCCTCACTAAGTTGCTGAGGCTGGCTTTGAACTTACGATCTTCCTGCCTCAGCCTTGTTGTTTTTAATAATTGAATCTACCTTTGTTTTCCCACTTATAACGTAGAGATGGTATTTTTCCTGTCTTCTTCCTGAGACCATTCTAAATTTAGAGTCAAAAATCAAGAACTTTGGTCCAGGCCCATCATAGTGGTGTAGGCCTGTAATCCCAGTGACTAGGGAGGCTGAGGCAGGGAAATCACAAGTTCCAGGCCAGCCTGGGTAGCATAGTGAGATCCTATCTCAAAAATTTAAAAAAGGTCTGGGGATGTAGCTCAGTAGTAGAGTGCCTATAGGTTTAATCCCCAGTGCCACACCTTCCTGCAATCTTTCCTCTAAATGCTACTGTGAACTCATGTGGCAATAATAACAATAACTTGTGTGGGCATTATTTTATAGTTTACAGTGCAATTTTGCACCCATTATTTTATTTGATCCACATAATAATCCAGTCATTATTATTTCACAGATGGGAAAACTGAGCTCAGAGAGGTTCAGTAATTGGCTAAGATTGTTCAGCAAGTAAGTGATAGACCCTGACATTTGACCAGGGACTGTCCTCTCTATTACGTGTTGTTACTTTTAATGCTGGAACAATCTATTGAAAAGCAAGCAAATATACAAAAACCTCTCCTACAAGCTTTCTTTAAATTCATGAAAGATTATTATCCCCACCTCCAGTTTAATGGAAATTGGGCTTTCTCTCAAGGTCGTATCTCCTTCATATTTTTTTCTAATCTCTTGATTAGAAGCTGCCTATTTTGCTAGCATAGGTGGTGCATGCCTGTAATCCCAACAGCTCAGGAGGCTGATACAGGAAGATGGAGAGTTCAAAGCCAGCCTCAGCAAAAGCGAGGTGCTAACTAAGCAACTCAGTGAGACCCTGTTTCTAAATAAAATACAAAAAAAAAAAAAAAAGGGCTGGCTGCCTATTCTTACATATCCTATATACCACCAGGGCCTCTGTTGGCAGTCTTGTCTTTTTTCATTAACATTAATCCACCATTACATTTCTACCACATGCAAATTTGCTCCTTTTGAGGTTTACACCATCAAGCTCAGCCCATGAGACTCTGTTCTGAAACTCTGACTCTTGAATGGCCAATCCAGGAACAGAATGATGGGAGATAACTGTGTTTTGAGGCTCATGTCATCCTCTCTGTTAACTTTACAATGGTCATCTTCTGTCCATAAATATTTTGGTGCCTGATTCATAGTCTTCACTTCAAGTCTTGCTGTCACTCAGGTAACTTCACTACATGGAACCATTCAACACCTCAACCTCAATCCTTACTACTGGTAAAAAATAAATAAATTAATAATAATAATAATAATAACAACCACCACCTCAGAGACATTCTAGTTCTCCTTTCCATGGTTTTATATTCTGGACTTGTCAAGACTTAAATTGTGCTTTACTTTAGAGACCTTAAGGTCTGATATACTAAATATCTGTCTGCCACCTCCTGGCTACTACGTCTCTTACTCTTATTGCCACCATAAATACTCCTTAAAAACCTGGATACCATAGCTGGGCACAGTGGTGGTGACTGTGGTCCTACCTACTCATGGCCAAGGAGGTTCTTTGGGCCTATGAGTTCAAGACCAGCCTGGACAACATAGTAAGGCCCTGCTTCAGGGCAAAAAAAAATCTGGATACCACCCAAGTCCATCACTCCCCTCAGTATCTCTTTTCTTCCTCCCCTACTCTGCCTAGAACTTAGTGCAGTATGAAGACAAGCATTGATTGTCTTTTTGTTTCCACACTCTGAAGTCTCAACCATGCATCAGTCCAACCTTCCACCCCTATATGAGCTGCTAAGCACAACTATGCAGATTGACTGTGAAGTAATTCTGTAGTCTCCATCATTCACCAGACTGTTATAGAAATTGTAACCCTGGTCATCTCTTTACAATAGACTATATTAATTAACAAAATTGATTAATCCATTCATCCATGTGACAAATATTTCTTTCTCACATGTTATACACCAGGTAATGTGCGATATATTTAACACACAATTGTAGACAACACACAGTGACTACCTTCATAGAATTACAGTCTAGAGAAGATAGCCCTTGACCATTATATACAAATATATAATTGCAAAGAGTGCTAAGGAAGGGGGCTGGGGATATAGCTCAAGCGGTAGAGTACTCGCCTGGCATGCGCAGGGTGCTGGGTTCGATCCTCAGCACCACATACAAATAAAAATGTTAAAATAAAAACTAAAAAAAAAAATGCTAAGGAAGGAAACACTCCAAGATTCATAAGAGCATACAGTAGGAAGACCTAACCTCGTCTGAAGGTCAGGGAAGGTTTCTCTGAGAAAGTGACCCTTTATTTGAGACCTAAAGGGTTTGATTAGCTAAGTGAAAGGAGTAAGGTGGAATGGAAGTGCTTTGCAGCTGGAGGGAAGAGTGTATGAAAGCCTTGAGGCAGGAAGGAGGAAGGATGAAAAGGGGCCACATGGTAGAGCACTTAGCTGACATGGGTCAGACCCTGGATTCAATTGCCAGTTACTGCAAACATGGGGGAAGGGGATCATGCAAAAATGCACAGAGAGGGTTGAGGGCAAGGCTGAGAAGATATTGTGAACCAGATTTGTCTGTTTTAGGATTTTGAACAAAAAGTAGAGGACTTTATGCACAGGGTGTCATGACTTGATGTGTCCTCTTTCAAAAACTGTCCACTGGTTTGGAGTATTTAAAAAGGTTAAATGCATGTAAGCAAACCATATAAGAAGCTATTACAGTTGTCCCTTTAAAGGCTGATGGCTTAGTGGAGACAGATTTGAGAACTTCCTTCAAACTCCTAAAAGCCTGTTACTTAACTCTGGCCCCTCCCCCACCGCATCACCACTACTACCACTTTTGGAAATTGACTTGCTTCCTACTTCTTAGGAAATTAAAAATATCAGGTGTGAACTTCCTCAATTTCCTGCCTTCACACCCACAGATTTAGCTAACTGTATTTCCCTCACTTCCTTCCTACTAATCTCAGAAAGAGGGTCAGGTCTCCTTTCTGAGGCTCATCATTATTCCTTCCATCTTCTCCAAGACCAATACCATAGTCCATTGCTTAGCCACTCCCTAGCCTCTAAACATGCTCAATTCTCTTCTAATTAGAAAAGCAAAACTCAAAATCCACTCATCTGCTGTCACCCTAGCTGCTACCTTATCACTCTCCTTACCCTAATAATAAAAAAAAAGTATTATATTGTCTACACTCCCAGTTTCAGAGAGAATGATGCTCATCAAATAATCCCTCTGCTCCCCATATTTCCCAGTAACTTTGCAGTTAGGCTGGGCAAGGTGACTCATAACTCACTCTGAACCAAAGCAGGGAAGAGGTGGCATGATCTCGTGCTGAGCCAAAAGTGAAGCAGGCTTTGTCTTCCAAGAGTTGCAACTTCAAGATGATGGAACTTCCATCTCTGAGTTCATCAGTGACTGAGGTGCAGACCCACCCGTCCCACCTTTGACTCAGTATAAGAAAGCAAACTTTGTTGTGTTAAGACACAAAATTTGGGGGTTAAGCTAAAGTGTAGCCTAGCTTAAAAATAAATAAACTTCCTCACCTCCTATGTACTTTTTTTTTTAAAGAATACATTATTTCTGGGCAGGGGGTGTAGCTCAGTTGTAGAGCACTTGCCTAGCACATGTACAGCACTGGGTTGGATCCTCAGCACCACATAATAAATAGATAGATAGATAGATAGATAGATAGATAGATAGATAGACAGATAATTTCCTTAAAAAAGAATATATTATTTCTGATGTAATAATGTAATATCATTTCTCCTCTCCATTGACCTTACTCAGATAAATCCACCACAATTCTTTTGGGGGGGGGTATATAACAAGGATTGAACTCAGGGGCACTCAACCACTGAGCCACATCCCCAGCCCTATTTTGTATTTTATTTAGAGATAGCGTCTCACTGAGTTGCTTAGCACCTCGCTTTTGCTGAGGCTGGCTTTGAACTTGTGATCTTCCTGTCTCACCCTCCTGATCCTCTGGGATTACGGGCGTGTGCCACTGCGCCTGGCTACTCTCTGCATCATTTGACCCAGTAGACTGTTCTCTTGCAGAAGCTTATTTTTCCTCTGGTTACTATGACTCTTCATCTCTCAGTTTTCCTCCTACTTCTCTAGAACATGGGTTTAGGAGGTTGAACAGAACTTTTTCCTCATTTTATCAAAGAGGAATCACATGGCTTTTATCAAGCCAAGCCCCCATTAAAAAAAAAAAAATTCTGTGGCTTTCCAAATCTAAGCTTATTAACCTGAGAGTTTTGAGACTTTATATTTAGCCCCACCTTTTTTATCCAGCTTATTTTCTACTCTTCTCCATTACGCAGCTTACTTTTCATCCAATATGGGCTTGATGAGCTCTTCCTTCTCTTTGACCTTCCTCATGCTGTTCCCCACCTCTGTCACGTGCTTCAGTCCTCGTTTCTCCATAATGTAACTTAGATGTGAACAAAGACGTTCAAATAAGGATTGCTTACAATAGCAAAATACTGGGAATAATCTAAATGTTCATTTCTAGGTAACTGCTTAACTAGATAACAGTGAATTCATGCAATAATGGGTATAGTTATGGAAGTTATTCACAATTTATTAAGTAAATAAAGCAGAAAGTATATACATCATCTTATATTTGTTAAAAAAAACAGAAAACATCTGGAGGAATAAATCAAAATATTAATGGTCATGAGTTAAAAAAACAGATAAATTGAATTTTATCAAAATTTTAAAAAGAAAGGTGGCTGGGCTGGGTATGGTAGTACTAGAGACTATAATGCCAGCAACTCAGGAGACTGAGGCAGGAGGATCCCAAGTTGAAGGCCAGCCCAGGTAATTTAGCCAGATCTTATCTCAAAATAAAAATAAAATAAAAAGGGCTGGGGATGTAGCTCAGGTGTAGAGTGCCCCTGGGTTCAATCCCCAATATCAAACCAAAATAGAAGAAAAAAGGATGAAAAGGCAACCCTTAAAATGCAAGAAAATATTTGCAAATCATATATCTGCTAAGGGACTTTATCCAAGATATATGGGGAAAAAAATCTCTTGCAACTCGATAATAAAAAGATAACCCAATTTAAAAATAGGAAAAGAATATGAATATATATCTCTTCAAAACCTACATACAAATGAAAAGATGCTCATCATCATTAGGCATGAGAGAAAAGCAAATCAAAACCAAACCTACTAGCTAGGACAACTATGATAAAAAAGACAGATGTCTTGATCAACAAGTGTTGATGAGGATATAGAGAACTATAGTGCTGATAAGAATAGAATGGTCATACATACCTAATTAGGATTAAATAATTAATTTTAAAAAAGAATATAGAGTGGTGCTGCTGCTTTAGAGAACATAAAATTAATAATTGTAGACTCACCATTGATTCACCACTGATACAGCATTGCACTCCTAGGTGTAAACACAGAAGAACTGAAAATACCTCCAGTCAAAAACTTGTACAGGCATGTTAATAGACATATTCATAACTGCCAAAAAGTAGAAACAACCCAAATGTCCATCAACATGGATAATCAAAATATTATACATACAATAGAATATAATTTGGCAATAAAAAGAAAAAAAATTCTGATACATGATACAACTTAGATGGACCTTGAAAACATCATACTAATTGAAAGAAGTAATTCACAAAAGATTCCATATTGTATCTGAGTGAGGTAACACATACCTGTGATCAGGAGGCTGAGGCAAGAGGATCTCAAGTTTGAGGCCAGCCTGAGCAATTTACCAGAACCCTATCTCAAAAGGAAAAAAAGGTGGGGGGTGGTGCTGGTAATGTAGTTTAATGGTAGAGGGTACCTGGGTTCAATCTCCAGTACTGAAAAAATAAATAAATAAACAAACAAATCCTCTGAGGACCAAGCAAAAATCTCTATGAATTGCATCTGCCTGCAGGTTTTCAGTTTGCCACTTCTAATGTCTGTATCTGTACAGAAATCAAAAGTGTTTAAACCGACAAAAGTTTATACTGGCTTTGTGTTCTTGGAAAGGTTATTTCCCCTCAAATATTTAAAATGGAGATGATAATTCCAACCCTTAGGGTTACATCTGTGAATTAACATATAGAAAGTGTTCAAGAGCTTTAAGTTAAAGATGGTGGATTGAATGCACCCATCTAATTTTGTTTCCTTCTAAAAACCCATTAAAATCACAGTAAAGTGGCTTAGAGGGGGGAAAGGAGAAAAAAAATAATGGGAATAAAATTTCAGAATCTGGAAAGCAGGTAGACAAGTAACTCTGATAAGGTAGATCCAAGAAACTACCTCCTAAACCCAGGAGAGAAAAGCAGCAAAACAGACTGATCTATGCTACAGAATTCCTGAAAATCTCAGGAACTGAGGGCAAAGGAGGTAGAAACTAAATTTAGGAAAACTATATGAATAGATAATGCTTTAGAAACAGAGTCTTATTCTCCCCACTGCTTATTCCCCTGAATGACAGTTCCTAGCCGCCCTCCAGCAGAAGACTGAAGGTTTATTTTTTGGAAACATAAAATTAATAAAAAATTTTAAAAGTCCTTAGAGTAAGGGCTGCCTGACCCCGTTTTAGAGTATTAAATGGATGTCTACTGAGGCTACAGGCTGACACTGCCCAGCTTGCCTCCCCTTCCTGGATGCCAGAACTCAAGATTCCAGGAACCCATGCTCCAGACAATGATTTAAACATTTCCTAAAGAATCCATGTAGTCAAAAGGAAGATAAATAGAACATCATAACATCGGAGGGTCCCTGACAAATGGCCTACATTCACACAGTGAATTGCTATATCGACAAACTTCATTGACATGCTCATAGATCTCAATCAATTTTTAGTGTCCCTTCTCAAATAAGAGCAGATATCAAAGGATGACAAACATCAGAGTAAAACCTCTAGCAGGAAAGGTAACGACCAAAACAAACAAGCAGAAAAAAGTAACTCAGAGGAAACGAAGATGATGCACGCAAAGTGAAACCTCTAAATCACCACCATTGCTATGCTCAAAAAGATAAAAGAAGAACTCTCTGCCATTTTGAAATAAAGAAACATACAGAGAACCAAAGAGAGCCCTTGGAAATTAAAACCATCATAGCAAAAATTAAAAAAATGAAAAAATGGAAATGAAAGTTAAGGAAATCTCCCAGAAAGTAAGGAGGGAAATTAGAGATGAAAGCCATGCAGAAAAGAGAAGATTAAAGAACCAGTCCATAGTTTCAACATTCACATAAACAGGAAATATAGGAAAAATTGAGGGAAGGAAATCATCAAAGAAATCAAACTGAAGATCATTGAGGTGTTGTTGTTGTTTTGTTTTTCAGATTGGAAGAGCCAACAGAATGCCCAGCACATGGAATGACAACTGACCCATACCTCAACACTTGGTGAAAATCAGAACAATTATTGTGTGGTTTCAGAACACCAAGGACAAGAGATGATTTTTAAAAATTTCAAAAGAAACAACAGTTCATCTACAATCATGAATCAGAATGTCAGTAGGAATGTGTGTGTGGCGGGGGTGGGGGTTGCTAGGGATCCAACCCAGGGCCTTGTGTATATGAGGCAAGTACTCTACCAACTGAGCTACATCTCCAGGCTATCTTTAGGAGTCTTAAGAACTTAGAAGCAAGAAAGAAAGGGGAGCAGTTCCTTAAAAATTCTGAAAGGTAAGGTTGAGGATGTAGCTTGGTGGTAGAGCACTTGCCTAACATGTTGCGCTCCTGGGTTGGATCCCCAGCACCAGGGGGAAAAAATCTGTAGGTAAGTCATTTCCGACGAATACCTCAATACGTTGCTCAACTGTAATGAAGTGTAAACACAGAACGAGGAAATTTGCAAATGTTCAATATCTGATATGCACCCTCTCTCACTACAATATGGGAAGAAAGCAAGACAACAGAAGATCCAGTAAGGAAAAAGACAAAATGCCCCTGAAGCATGATGAATGATGATAATGAGAAATCTGAGGATCACAACTTTGTACTAGGCAGAAAGCATTACCAGGCCTGATGACAGCAAGGTGACTGAAGACAGGTATGCTGAGGATTATCCTCAGCTTAAACTTGAGAAAGCTACAGGAATATGTGGTCTCCCACAGGGTGCAAACTGAGGAAGAGGCACATACAAATTGGAGGCCACAAGGACTCCAACCCAATAAAAGGCTAAAAAGAATTCCCAGGATAACACAGAAGGAAAGTGCCAGGAAGAGAGTTGAGCAGAGAGCTCGAGTGCAAACACTGAAGACAGGAAAAAGGAAGGTCCCCAGGAGCAGCGTCTTCAAGAGAAAGACTGGAACTGACAAATTAACTTATGTCATTGACCAAGAGAAAACCTGTAGTTAAAGATTACTAGAAGATGTCAGAATAATCAGCTATAGGTAATAATTACAAAGGAAATTAAACAAGTGAAAAAACAAGACAATTACTAACTTCAGGAAAACAAAACTGAAAAACAAATATAATTTTGACATACTTGTAATAGTATAATAAATAAATTTGGCAAGTAGAACTTACTTAGCCATAATAACATAAACACTGAATACTGATTTAACCAAAATTTATCATTCTTTTGGGAGAATGGGGAGAAGTAGAAGAAATAAGGGTATAATAAAGCTAAATCCTAGCCAGGTATGGTGGCATACACCTGTGATCCTACCTGCTCATGAGGCTAAGGCAAAAGGGTTGTACCTTCAAGGCCAACCGGCGCAATTTAGTGAGAGCTTTTTTAGACAAGGAAATGTAGCTCAGTAGTACAGTGCTTGAGCATGTGCAAAAAGTCCTGGGTTTGATGCCCAGGTCTATAAATTAAGTAAGTAAATAAACTTTTTAAAAAATGAAAATAAAAAATAAGCCCAGCACAGTTGTATACACCCATAATCCCAACTAGTGGAGAGGCGGAGACAGGAGGATTGTAAGTTTGAGACCAACCTGAGCAACTCAGTGAGACTGTCTCAAAATAAAAAAGACAGGGGTGGAGGGGATAGGGTAGTGTAGCTCAGTGATGTTCATTCCCCGGTACTATAAAAAACAAACCACTTTTAAAATGCCTGGGCATGTAATAATTTGAGAAACATTAAATAGAGTGAAAGTGAAGGTTGTAGGTGTGACTCATGGGAGAATTCATGTTTAGCATGCAGGAAGGCCTGGGTTCATTCCTAGCATTAAAAAAAAAAAAGTATAAGTGTATAGAAATATATACAAGAAACTGGTTACATCAGGTATCTCCAAAGAATAGGATTGGTAGGAAGAAGATTTTTATTTACCACTTTATAGCCTCTGTACTGTTTATTTTTATAATTAACAGATGTTAGTTTTATAGTTATAATTAAAAAAAACAGTAAAACCAATGTAATATCTCTCTTTTCTGACTTCTTGGGAATGTTCATCTACAAGCTATTGAGATGCCTGACAACATTTTCATCATTACTTGTCTGAAGCCCTGTCAGTAAGTTTGTCTCCTTTAATTTTGAATTACAATGGGCCACTGTGGGTTCTGCTACCTCTATCACAGTATTTAGTGGACTCCTATCTTTGTGTCATCTGCAAAGAGCAGGAAGTGCTGGCTCTTATGCCAAGTTAGCAATCAACTTGCACACCAAAGAACCTCTATTAGACCAGGTACTGCTGTGCAGTATATTTCTCTTTTGCAAAGTTCTCTCCTCCAACCCTCACCCCATTCCTACTAGACTGTCTTTTCTATCTTTTTTTGAGGCTGTAGACCAACTTGCCAACCTTCATCCCAGACAGACATTACCTTTATTAGATGGGCCAGGGAAATCAGTCTGCCTTCTACCCTGGAGATAGTCACTTTCCCCATCTTCCAAGATATACAAACATCCTTGTAAAAAAATATCATTTAAAAGGTGATATAGGAACATATAAATGGCATGGAGAATTGTCTACCAAGACTGATACATAGAAACCGAGATAATAAATGTGAGTTGTTTAATAAGTTATTATATAGCAATAAATAACTAACATACCCGTATATTTTTTTAGAATATTTTTTTAGTTGTAAATGGATCTTTTATTTTATTTATTTATTTATATGCAGTGCTGAGGATCGAACCCAGGGCCTCACATATGTTAGGCAAGTGCTCTACCACTGAGTCACAACCTCAGCCTCCATATCCATATATTTTTATGCCTAGTGTTCTTTATTCCATTATGTACATCTAGATTTCTAATTTCCCTTTTGCCTAGTGTCCTTTTTTTTTTTTTCTTTTTGGTATTGGTAATCCACACCAGTGCCTTGTTCTTGCTAAGCACATGCTCTACCACTGAGCTACATCCCTATCCCCTCCTGGAATAGATCTTTAACCTTTATTTTTTTTTTCAGCATTTTTTTAAGGATCTGAAAGTCTTTCTCTCTCCCTCCTTTTTTTTTTTTTTTTTTTTTTTTGGCATTACTGGGGATTGAACCTAGGGCCTCATACATGCTAGGCAAGCACTCTATCACTAAGCTACACCCCCAGCCCTTTTAATTTTGAGACAGGAATACACTACCATGTCTGACTCTTCTGTGCTTTCTTTTAAACAGTTTTATTGAAGTCTAATTTACACACCATAAAATCCAACCATTATAAATGTATAAATTCAGTGATTTGGTAAATTAATAGAACTGTGCAACTCTCACCACAATCTGGTGTTAGAACAGTTCCATAGTCCAAAGAATTCCCTGGTGCCCATTTAGTAGTTAATCTTCACTCCTGTCTCAACCCAGACAACCACTTAATCTGCTTTCTGCTTCTTTAAATGTGCCTTTTCTAAATATTTCACATAAACAGAATGATACCTGTAGTTTTTGTTGTTGTTGTTTCTGGTTTCTTTTACTCAGTATCATGTTTTTAGATTCATCCATGTTGTAGTACATACTAGTAGTTTATCCTTGTAAGTTATGCAATGATATTCCATTATGTGGATATATCACAATGTGTTCATCCATTCCCCAGCTGGTGAACATTTAGATTGTTTCCCTTTTTAATATTGCGAATAATAGTAAAATCTTTTGAATACATGTCTTCCTGTGGACATATGATGGGTAGATTCATAGAAAATGAATTTCTGGATTGTATCATTGAGTTTATGCTCAGCTTTTCAGGAGACTGACAAACTGTTATCCAGAGTGTTATACCATTTTATACTCCCTGAAGCAATACATGAGGGCTCCAATATCTCCACACCCTCACCAACATGTGATACTGTTTTTATTATTATTATTATTATTATTATTATTATTTCCCTTCTGGTGAGTATATTGTGGCATTTCATTGAGGTTTTAATTTTCAAGTTGTTCTGTTTTCTTTTAGAAATCTTCTAGTGCCAGGAGTGGTGGGGCACGCCTGTAATCTCAGCTACTTGGGAGGCTGAGATAAGAGGATCAAAAGTTAGAAGTCAGCCTGGGCAATTTGATGAAACCAAGTCTCAAAGATAAAAAAGCTGGAGATGTTTGTAGCTCCATGGCAGACTGCTTGCCCAGCATGCACTAAGCTCTGGGTTCAATTCCTAGTACTAGAAAAAAAAAACATCTTATAGTATTAGCTCTTAAAATTTATTTTTATTTTATTTTTTAAAAAATTTTTAGTTATAGATAGACACAATATCTTTATTTGTTTATTTTTATGTGGTGCTGGGGATCGAACCCAAGGTCTCACGCATGCAAGGCAAGAGCTCTACTACTGAGCTACAGCCCCAACCCAGCTCTTAAAATTTATAATCATGTTGAAATAATTTTTGCACATGGTATAGGTAAGAGTCTGAGTTCATTTGTGTGTATATATGTATGTGTGTGTGTATTCAATTTTCCAAGTATCATTTGTTGAAGAAACTGTCTTTTCCATCAATCAGTTTTCCTTGCTCCTTTGTCAAAAATCAAACAACTGTTTTATTTCTGGATTATTATAGTCCATTGATTTATATGCAAATCTTTGTACTAATACCATACTCTGTTGATTACTATGTCTCCTAAGTTTGACTTCCTTTATTTTATTTATTTTTGGTACTGAGAATTGAACCCAAGGATACTCTACCACTGAACCACATCCCGAGTCCTTTCCTTTCCTTCCTTTCCTTCCTTCCTCCTTTCCTCCTTCCCTTCCTCCCTTTCCTTTCCTTCCCTTCCCTCCTTCCTTTTCTTTCTTTCTTTAGATACCTGGGATTGAACTCAGGGGCACTTGACCACGGAGCCACATCCCCAGCCTTATTTTGTATTTTTTTTAGAGACAGGGTCTCACTGATTTACAGCACCTCACTTTTGCTGAGGCTGGCTTTGAACTCGCTATCCTCCTGCCTCAGTCTTCTGAGCCACTGGGATTACAGGTGTTCACCACCAGGCCTGGTTTCATTTTTTATTTTGAGGCAGGGTCTCGCTAAGTTGCTGAGGCTGGTCTTGAATTTGCAATTTTTCTGCTGAGTTATTGAGAGGATCAAAATTTAAAAAAAATAAATAAAAAGGGTTAGGGGTGTTTCTCAGTGAGTGAGGCCCTAGGTTTAATCCCCAGGACTAAAAAATAAAAATAAAAATAAATAAATTCAAGTGTTTCATTACTCTTTTGTAGCTTGCTGAATTTATTTTAATTTTTAATTTTTTTGTCTTTGCACATTTTTATTGGTGCATTATAGTTGTACATAATGATGGGATTTGTTGTTACATATTTGTACACGCACACAGTATAGCATTATAATTGAGCCAATATCACTCCCTAGCACTTGCCTCCTCCCTTCCATCTCCCCTTCCCCTGGTGCCTTTCCTCTACTGATCTTCCTTTGATTTTCATGAGATCCCCACCCTCCCGACTTCCTTTTCCTTTTTCCTCTCTAGTTTCCATGAAAGAAAACATATAACCTTTGACCTTTTGAGTTTGGCTTATTTTGCTCAGTATAACGGTCTCTAATTCCATCCATTTTTCTGCAAATGACATCATTTTATTTTTATTTATAGCTGAATAAAACTCCATATACCACATTTTCTTTACCCATTCATCTCTTGATGAATACCTAGGCTGGTCCCATAGTTTAGTATTGTGAATTGTGCTGTTATAAACATGGACGTGCATATGTCCCTGTAGTATGTTGATTTTAATTCTTTTTTTTTTTAATTTAACATTTTTATTTAAATAATTCTCATCCAGTACAACGGTATATGTGATGTACTAATTTGATCTTTCGTGCTATCTTAAACACACAACTGTTAAAATTAAAAATTTAGAAACCTCTTGTCTACTTTAAATCTTCTCATGTTCTGCCATGGGTATAAGTCTTGTGCTTTGGGGGAGACTAGGCTAAATAACAGGGAAATGTCACTCACATATTGTAGAGAGGACCTGTCTAACAGGCACCAGGGAAAGGGATATTAGGGCTCTATCTGAAGTGTGAGGGGTAAAAATTTGTTCCCAGGATGTAGGCTCTCTATTCACCTCTCTTATTGTTTCTCTTGCTGAGAAAAAACTTTTTAGTTTAAGTAAGTCCCATTTATTTATCCTTGTTATTAACTCTTGGGCTATGGGAATTTGGAGCCTAACCCCACAGTATGTAGATCGTAGCCAACTTTTTCTTCTATCAGACGCAGTGTCTCTGATTTGATATCTAGCTCCTTGATCTATTTTGAGTTAACTTTTGTGCATGGAGAGAGAAAGGGATTCAGTTTCATTTTGTTGCATATGGATTTCCAGTTTTCCCAGCACCATTTGTTGAAGATGCTATCCTTACTCCATTGCATGCTTTTAGCCCCTTTATCAAATATAAGAAAGTTGTAATTTTGTGGATTGGTTTCTGTGTCCTCTATTATGTACCATTGGTCCACCTGCCTGTTTTGGTACCAGTACCACGCTGTTTTTGTTACTATTGCTTTGTAGTACAGTTTGAACTCTGGTATCGCTATACCTCCAGATTCACACTTCCTGCTTAGAATTGCTTTTGCTATTCTGAGTCTTTTGTTTTTCCATATGAATTTCATGATTGCTTTATCTATTTCTACAAGAAATGCCGTTGGGATTTTAATTGGCATCGCATTAAACCTGTAGAGAACTTTGGGTAGTATCGCCATTTTGATGATGTTAGTTCGGCCTATCCATGAACAGGGTACATTTTTCCATCTTCTAAGATCTTCTTCTATCTCTCTCTTTAGGGTTCTGCAGTTTTCATTGTATAAATCTTTCACCTCTTTTGTTAGGTTGATTCACAAGTATTTTATTTTCTTTGAGGATATTGTGAATGGAGTGGTTTTCCTCATTTCCATTTCAGAAGTTTTGTTGCTGATATACAGGAATGCCTTTGATTTATGCGTGTTGATTTTATATCCTGCCACTTTGCTGAATTCATTTATTAACTCTAGAAGTTTCTTTGTAGACCCTTTTGGGTCTGTTAAATATATTATCATGTCATCCGCAAATAGCGATAATTTAAGTTCTTCTTTTCATATTTTTATGCCTTTAATTTCTTTTGTCTGTCTAATTGCTCTGGCTAGTGTTTCAAGGACTAAATTGAATAGAAGTGGTGATAGAGGGCATCCCTGTCTTGTTCCAGATTTTAGAGGGAATGCCTTCAGTTTTTCTCCATTTAGGATGATGCTAGCCTGAGGTTTAGCATATATAGCTTTTACAATGTTGAGGTAAGTTCCTGTTATCCCTAGTTTTTCTAGTATTTTGAAGATAAAGGGATGCTGTACTTTGTCAAATGCTTTTTCTGCATCTATTGAGATGATCATATGGTTCTTGTCTTTAAGTCTATTGATGTGGTGAATAGTATTTATTGATTTCCATATATTGAACCAGCCTTGCATCCCAGGGATGAATCTTACTTGATCATGGTATACAATTTTTTGGATATGCTTTTGTATTTGATTTGCCAGGATTTTATTGAGAATTTTTGCATCCAAGTTCATTAGAGATATTGGTCTGTAGTTTTCTTTCTTTGAAGTGCCTTTGTCTGGTTTCTGGATCAGGGTGATGTTGGCCTCATAAAATGAATTTGGAAGAGCTCCTTCTTTTTCTATTTCTTGAAATAGCTTGAAAAGTATTGGTATTAATTCTTCTTTGAAGGTTTTGTAAAACTCCGCTGTATACCCATCCAGTCCAGGACTTTTTTTGGTTGGTAGTCTTTTGATGGCTTCTTCAATTTCTTCCTTTGTTATTGGTCTGTTTAAATTGTGTGTGTCTTCCTGACTCAATCTGGGCAGATCGTATGACTTAAGAAATTTATTGATATCTTCACTATTTTCTATTTTATTGGAATATAGGGTTTCAAAATACTTTCTAATTATCTTCTGTATTTCTTAGTGTCTGTTGTGATATTGCCTTTTTCATCCCGTATGTTAGTAATTTGAGTTCTCTCTCTTCTTCTCTTCGTTAGCATGGCTAAGGGCCTGTCGATCATATTTATTGTTTCAAAGAACCAACTTTTAGTTTTTTCAATGTTTTTTTTTGTTTCAATTTCGTTGATTTCTGCTCTAATTTTAATTATTTCTTGTCTTCTACTACATTTGCTGTTGTTTTGTTCTTCCTTTTCTAGGTTTTTGAGGTGTAGTGTGAGTTCATTTATTTGTTGGTTTTTTCTTTTTTTGAGGAAAGAACTCCAAGAAATGAATTTCCCTCTTAAAACTGCTTTCATTGTGTCCCATAGATTCTGGTGTGTTGTGTCTGTATTTGTCATTTGTCTCTATGAATTTTTTTATCTCCTCCTTTATGTCTTCTGTAACCCATTGATCATTCAGTAACATATTGTTCATTTTCCATGTGATGTAGGATTTTTCCTTCCTTCTTTTATCATTGATTTCCAGTTTCATTCCATTATGATCAAATATGGTGCATGGTATTATCTCCACGCCTTTATATTTACTAAGAGTTGCCCTATGGCATAATATATAGTCTATCTTTGAGTAGGATCCATGTGCTGCTGAGAAGAATGTGTATCCACTTGATGATGGTTGATATATTCTATATATGTCAGTTAAGTCTAGGTTACTGATTGTGCTATTGAGTTCAATAGTTTCTTTATTCAGCTTTTGTCTAGAGGATCTGTCTAATGGTGAGAGCAGTGTGTTGAAGTCACCCATAATTATTGTGTTGTGGTCTATTTGACTCTTGAACTTGAGGAGAGTTTGTTTTATGAACGTTGCAGCTCCATTGTTTGGTGCATACAAATTGATAACTGTTATGTCTTGTTAGTGGATGGTTCCTTTTAACAGTATATAGTGTCCTTCTTCATCCCTTTTGATTAACTTAGGTTTGAAGTTGATTTTATTCGATATGAGTATGGCCACTCCTGCTTGCTTCCGAGGGCCATGTGAGTGATATGTTTTTTCCCAACCTTTTACCTTCAGCCTGTGTATGTCTTTTCCTATCATATGAGTCTCCTGAAGGCAGCATATTGTTGGATTTGTTTTTTTGATCCAGGTTACTAGCCTATGTCTCTTGATTGGTGACTTTAGGCCATTAACATTTAAGGTGACAATTGAAATATGATTTGTACTTCCAGTCATGTTTATTTACTTATTTGTTTTAGTTTGGCTAGTTTTTACTTTTTGGTTATTTTCCTCCCCCTTTACTGAGATACCTCCTGCTGTTAGTTTTGGGCACTATTTTTCAATTCCTCCTCTTGTAGTATTTTGCTCAAAATGCTTTGCAGTGCTAGTTTTCTGGCTTCAAATTCTTTTAGCTTTTGTTTATCATGAAAGATTTTAATTTCATTGTCAAATCGGAAGCTTAATTTTGCTGGATACAGTATTCTTAGTTGGAAACCATTATTTTTCAGCGTTTGAAATACATTGTTCCAGGATCTTCTCGCTTTTAAAGTCTGTGATGAAAAATCAGTCGTTAACCTGATTGGTTTACCCCTGAATGTAATCTGCCTCCTTTCTCTTGTAGCTTTTAATATTCTCTCCTTGTTCTGTATGTTGGCTATCTTCATAATTATATGTCTTGGAGTTGGTCTATTACGGTTTTGAATGTTTGGGGTCCTGTAGGCTTCCAGGATTTGGTAATCCATTCCATCTTTCATCTCTGGGAAGTTTTCTAGAATTATTTTATTTAATAGGTTGTCCATTCCTTTGGTTTGATTCTCTATGCCTTCTTCTATCCCGATGACTCTCAAATTTGTTTTTTTATGACATCCCATATTTCTTGAATAGACTGCTCATGGGATTTAAGCATCTTTTCTGTGTTCACTATATTCTTTTCAAGTTGATAAACTTTGTCTTCATTATCTGATGTTCTGACTTCTACTTGATCCAGTCTATTTGTAATATTCTCGTTTGAGTTCTTAATTTGGTTTATAGTTTCCTGCATTTCTAGGATTACTGTTTGATTTTTTTTAAGATCTCTATCTCCTGGTAAAGCTCGTTCTTTGCCATTTGAATTTGTTTGTTTAATTCATTTTCAAAATATACTTTTATTGCTTGGACTTGCTGTCTCATGTCTTCTCTAATATTCCTTTCCATCTGAGTTAGGTATGCCTTGAGTTCTTTCCCTATCCCTGTTTCTGATGCTTCTAGGTCCTCCTGTAGAATTAAGTTGTCCTGCATTGTTTGTACTCCTTTTTTCCCTTGTTTTTTCATGATGTTCACGCTACTTTCCAGCTCTATTTGATTGCTGTGTTTCTGCTCTCTTCTATAAATTTGTTTTGGTTTTTTATATCTCTGTTGTCTCTCCTTTGTGTTGGTAGACTATGCTTGCTAAAGTGGATTCCGCTGGGAAGGAATTCCGACTGCCGAGCTCCTGTGACGTCACCTCTCTGCTATGGCAGGCCCCAGGCTCCTTACTGGGGTGTCCGAATGGAGGGGTGGGACTGGACTGTCTCTGGTTGGTTTCAACTCCTGGACACCGGCAGCCGGGTGGTCTCCAGCGGCCCAGTCGCAGGTCGTAGGCGGGCGGGTGGTCCCCAGCTGCCCAGTCGCGCGGGCAACCGGCGGGCGATTGGTCGCCGTTGGGTGTGCGGTTTCCAGCTGCTCAGTCGCAGGGGCAATGGGCCGGATGTTTCTGGTGGGCGGGCAATCTCTAGCTGCCCAGTCGTGCGGTTGGTTGCCGGAGTTTTGCAGGCGTGCGTGCGTTTTCCAGACACGAGGGCCTGGCCTCTAGTCCCCTGGTTTCTCCTGCTAGTCCTGGTTTCTCCTGCTAGACCAGATTTCCCCTGAGTGATGCCTCTCGGCAGTTCAAACTGTACTCTGGGCCTGCCATTTGTTGGGGCGTGGAGGGTGGCTATTGAGACCCCCCCCCCCCCGCACTCTATTGTTTTTTGTTTTTCCGCTTGCCCCTCCCCCCGCGCTGGCAATACAGGTTTCGTTTTCCCTGCTCATGGGAGGGGGAGTGAAGGTCTGGTGTCTCTAGTCCCCCCCCCCCCCCCGTGTCTTTATGCAGGCTTGCTCTGATAATCCCTCCCCCGGAGAGCCTAGGAGACATTTTATGCGAATTCCCCACTGTATGGGAGATGAGCTGAGTAACACGCACCTGTTTTATTGTTGCAATCTGTCAGAGAGTGGCGGTGGTTACTTCAGCTCTCCAAGATAGTGGCCGCTGGTTTCCTTGGTGGAGTTTCCGTTGTGGGGGATAGAACTGTCCCGTTTCCTTCCCCGTCTGAAATCCCGAACTCAGCCCGGGGCTCTGTGAGTGCTCAGGCGGCAGGATTCCACAGAATCTGCAGCAATCTCCCTGCTTGCTGGTCGCTTCGCGGCAGCTCCCCGCCGTCTGTAGCCGCGGGGCGGGCCGCAGGGATCAGTCAGCCCGGATCTCCAGTCGCACAGTTGGCTCATGTATGAGACTCAATTACCGAACCTCGGTGCTGGAAATCCTTCCTCTAGGTTTCGGTGCACCCCCATTTTGCTGTAAGTTCCTAACAAGATAGTTTTTTGTCGTTCTAACTTGTTATTCACCCGTGCAGTGGCGTGGTACACGGGGTGTGATGCACTCTATTCGTGGCCATCTTGGGGATATATCGATTTTAAATTCTTCAGAATAAATACCTGATATAGCTAGGTCATATGATAAAATTCCATGCCTCATATTTTTTTTAGTTGTTGATGGACATTTCTTTTATTCATTTATTTATATGTGGTGCTGAGAATTAAACCCTGTGCCTCACACATATTAGGCAAGTGCTCTGACCACAACCCCAGTCCATGCCTAGCCTTTTGAAATCACACTGATCATACTGATTTCCATAGTGGTTGTACTAATTTTCAATCCCACCAACCACGCAAATGTGTTCTTTATACTCCATATCCTCTTCAACATTTATTACTGTTTGTATTCTTGATGATTACCATTCTAACTACTGTGAGATGAAATCTTAGGATAGTTTTGATTTGCATTTCCCTAATTGCTAATGACATTGGACATTTTTTCATACATTTGTTGGATATTTGTATTTCTTCTTTTCAGGAATATTTGTTTAATTCATTTTCCCATTTACTAACTGAGTTATTTGGGTCTTTTTGTTGTTGTTTTGGGTGTCAAGTTTTTTTTGAGTTTTCTACATATTCTAGATATTAATCCTGTATCAGAAGAATAGCTGGTGAAGATTTTCTCCCATTCTGTAGCTTCTTTCTTCACATTCTTAATTATTTCCTTTGCTGTGCAAAAACTTTTAAATTTGATGCCATCCCATGTATCACCTCTTGACATTATTTCCTGAGCTTTGAAGGTCCTATTGAGAAAGTCACTGCCTGTGCCTATATGCTGGAGTGTTGACCCTACATTTTCTTCTAGGAGTTGCCTAGTTTCTGGCCTAATTCCGAGGTCTTTGACCCATTTGGTGTTGATTTTTCTGCAGGCTGAGAGATAAGGGTCTACTTTTATTCTTCTACATATGGATAACCAGTTTTCCCAGCATCATTTGTTAAAAAGACTGTCTTTTCTCCAATGTATGTTGTCAGCACCTTTGTCAAGGATCAGATGACTGCAGTTGTGTGGGTTTCTCTGCGTGTCTTCTATTCTATACCATTGGTCTCTGTGTCTGTTTTTATGCTAGTACCAGGCTTGCATAATTTCACCTGAGAAGTCTGATGTTATTTTCTATGTTCTTCTCTATGTAATACCTTTTCGTCTTTATCACTGGTTTTAAGTAAATTAATTAAGATGTGCCTTGATTGTCTACATGCTCTTCTGCTTGGGCTACATCAAGATTCTTGGGTTTGCTTTTCATCAAATTTGGAAATTTGGGGTTCTTTGTTTATTTATATATTTTTTTTCTGCCCCCTCCCTATCCTATCCATCAGGATTTCCTATTATATATAATTGGAAATTGTTCAATGATGCCCCATTCTTCTTTTTTTTAAGTTTTACTTTGGATATTTTTTATTACTGTCTCTTCAAATTCCCCTTCTATGGTATCTAATCTATTAGTCCCATTTGTTTTTTTTTTTATTTGTTTGGGTTTTTTGTTGTTGATGTTTTTAATCTCAATATTGCATTTTTCATTTTTAGGTTTGATTTAAGTCTTTTTATATCTTTTATGTTCCATCTCTCTCCTGGATAAGCTTATGTTTTCTTCTGTCTTCCAAACCATATAAGTATATTTGTAATGTCTTATTTTGTTCTTATCTTCTAATTCTATCATCTGTGTCATTATGGGTCTGTTTCTATTGATTGTTTTTTCTCCTCACTGTGCATCTTTTCATATCTGGTAAAGTTAATCCAGTGCCAACAGTGTGAATTTCACATTGTTGTTGTATTGTACTTTTTCCCCCTTGTTTTCAGTTTTGTTCCAGGGTGTAGTTAACTTACTTGGAAACAATTTGATTATTTTGAAGTTGGTGTTTTGGGAACAAAATCTATTCTAGGAATAATTTGGCTCTATTGTGAGACAATATCCTTTTGAGTATCTACCCCATGCTTAATATGAGTTTCTTCATTCTATGTTGTTGGTAATATAAACTATTTCCAAACTTATGTAATCTCCAAATCTTTTTATTTCCTCGGCTTCTAGTAACTTCCTCTTGGCATACAGTCATCATAGTTGGGTAAAAATTTAAAGGGAGCCCTCTGGAGTTTGTACTCTTCCCTTAGCCATCCTGGCCTCCCTAAGTGACTAGTTGTCTCCTCAACTCAAAGAATGTGCCAGCCCTGCCTAGGTTCCCCCTCTATTCACTAAGTCTGGAAATGGTCTCCAGGCAGCAAGCTGGTATAGTATTAGGACTCTTATTTTTACTCCCTCTTTCAGGGATCAGTGTTCTTCATGACCTGTTGTCCAATGTCTGAAACGTTTATTGCATATATTTTGTCTGGTTTTATAATTAGTTTGTCAGGAAGTTAAATCAAGTACCTATTACTCCATCTTGACTAAAAGTAAAAGTCCTTGATGCCAACAGCCTCCTAAAATCTCCCCAGGTGTTCTTATTGTTCAAATTTGATGTATATGGGTGTGGTCCAAAATATTGAGATAAAGAGAGTTTACAAACACCCATAATCTCCCTGTGGTAACAACTTGGATTCATACTTTAGGTATTTCACATTTCCTTCCATTATTCTTTATATGTTTTTTTCTATGCTGTGTGGTTTTTACATCAGTCTTCTGCTTACTTGACCTCTTTCTAGCCTTTGACACTAGTGATCACTTCCTCATTCTTAAAATTTTGTACGTTGTTAGATTTCCTGATTTTACTCTAGTTCTTCTACATCCTAGGAATCCTCTCTCAAAGTCTCCTTAATGAATTCCTCTTCTTCCATGTGTCCTTAAATATTGACTTATTTCTTATTCCTCTTCTCATTCAATATCTACACTCTCCCTCAGGAATCTCATCTATTACCCATGACTTCAATTATCATCCATCTGCTCAGGACTCACAAATTTGTATTTCCATATCTCCTTTCCCAATGCTCCAGATCTGCATAGCCAATTGTCTAAGGCACACCTCTACTTGGATGTTTCACATATGTCCCAAATGGGACTCACCACCTTCCCTAAGAACTTTAAAGCATCATGGTTCCATCTCAATGAAAGGCTCTAACATTTACCCTTCTTCCCAAACTAGAAATATAGAAGCCATGCGCAACAATTCCTTCTTGCTTCTTAACCCCCAGACATTTAATGGGGAACCCATTTTTCACTAGTTTATCTTATAAATAGTTTTCTGCAAACCCATGCTCTAGTTTCTCCATATTCTTGTCATTCACACTTCTCTCACGTGATCTATTGCAACAACCTCTTATTTGGTCTCTGAATAAATGGTGGATGCATTGTGGTCTTTGCAAAACACCAATTAGTTCATATCACTCCCCTGTTTAAAGAGCTCCAACCATTACAGGATAAAATCCAAAATATTTAGCTTAGTATGTATAAGACCCTTCAGGGTCCTCCTCCCAAACTCCCCTTTCAGCCTTACTCCCTGCTCCTCCCACTTGCCTTGCTCCTTGATCACAGCATCCCTTCTGCTTTTGTACACTCTTCCTTCTGCCTAAAAAGTCTTTTCCCATTCTGTTTGCCAAATGCCTTCTTATATTTCAGTATCTAGCATAAATATACACCTCTTTGGTGAATCCATTCTTGGAACCCCTCAAGAAATGCACCTCTCATTCCTCCTAACCATTACTGCACTTGTGACAGTGGCCTGTAATTATGGATTCATATCTGTTTCTCCTATACATTCTTCAAAAACAGTGGACATCTTATTCCTCTGTGTATGTATCTCTCTAACCAGGGCTCAGTATAATAGGCACCCAATAAGTATATAATTCTTGATTTTCTAACTCAAGCTCCATGCATAGTCTTTGGAAGGCATCCTGAGCTCCATGATATTTCAGGGTATTTTTATATATATTTATATTTATTTCAGGGTTTTGAGGGTATTTTCCTGGAAAGACACACTCTGGTCATCAGATTTTCAGAGAAGCCTAGATTTACAAGCAGTTAAGTATGCCTACCTTAGGGGAAAACTATGGCCAGGAAATTGGCTTTAGAAATCTGAAGCTCAGCCAGAGCCTAAACTTTACTTGGGAGTGGGATGACTTCATGCTGCTGCTGCTGTCTGTCAATCCTGTGATGAGGTGAGAACTGTAAGAAGGGGATGCAGCAGCTCTTACTGCAGGTAGGAACGTTCAAAATGTTGAGTCCTCAAAGCCCAGGACCCTTCTCTCTCCACCCTCTTCTACTTTCTTTGTCTATCTCTTTTCTGCTTATGAGCATACATACCAGGATGAATACAAGCTCAAAAACACACACACACACACACACACACACACACAGACGTGTGCGCGCGCGCGCGAGCGCACGCAAGAGAGGCAGGCAGGCACATATACATTCATCTGCAGACCTACAGATAAACATGAACAAACTGGCCACATACAAATGTGCATCTGGATCACACACAACTCACTCCTGCATATGTACATATGTACATATGTTCCTTATGTTCCCACACACATACACACATCTATGCATGTGAAACTCACATGACCTGGCTCCCGCCTCTCTCTCTCCTGCTGAGAGTGAGCTCTGCCCCTGGCATTAGGCCCATGGAGACAGCCGACTGGAGCCATCTGTCAGGCTGAGGTTCCTGAGCACCGCCCATCCTGCCTGAGCTCAGACAGTCGGCATGCTGGGCATGCAGCCTCCCTATTCTCTCTGGCTGAATCATGCTGAGTGAGCTGGCCTGGCTAGAGTTTATCAAATCGGAACAGAATTTTGGCAAAACAGATGACTTCTGAGTTTGGCATTTGTGGGCTTGGGAAGTGGGGACCTGGGATGGAGGGGGCAGAGTGGAAGAGGGAGGAAAATTGGTTTAGCTATACTGAGAGATGCCAAAGAACTGAATTCAAGAAGCAGTGTGACAGAGGGACTTAGATGCCAGAAAAAATGTAAAAAAAGAAACCTGATTCAAATTCTAGCTCAGCCACTTAAAAGCCATGTGACTTTGAACATGGGAACTTATCTCTTTAAACCTCAGTTTCTTCTATAAAATTTACCTAATAAAATCACCTAACTCATAGGCTTGATCACAAAATTTTATGACATGGTAATTATCATTTAGCACAGTGCACTGGCATATAGCAAGAACTTAAAGGTGGTATCTATTATAGTCAAAGAACACAAAGTCCAAAGAGAACATGTAGCCCAGCTAGCCCAGCTGGACCACTCCTTTTAACCCACCAATCCATCCCCATTGCTCACACACTTGGTACCCTAACATGGTAGCTGTCTCCATCTGAAAACCATATGCCCTTTCCCACCCTACACTTCATGGCCATTTGTTGGATTCCTGACTACCATTCCTCACACTCAACTTTTAAATCACTGCCCCCATGGACATCAACCTTCATCTCTGCACAGCCTCTCAGATTACCTCTGCCTCTGGCTGCTCACCTATGCAGCTCCCACTACCCCCATTAACATTAACTGGTCTGAAATAATAATAATAATAATAATAATAAAAATAATAGGAAAAACTGGAGTTTATTAAGCTTTTATTATGTGCCAGAAACTTGCAAAGCAAATCTAATTTAGTCTTCCCAACAAGTTTATAAAATACATACTTTTCTTTTTTTTGTGGCACAGAGGATTGAACCCAGGGCCACTCTACTGCTAAGTTAAATTTCCAGACATTTTTATTTAATTTTATTTTTTTTATTTTTGAGAAAGGGTCTTGCTATGTTGCTGAGGCTGGTCTTGAACTTGTAATCCTCCTGCCTCAGCTTTCCAAGTCACTGGGATAACAGGTGTGCACCAATATAACCAATATAAAGTAGATACTATTAATATCCCCATTTTACAACTGAAGAAACTGAAAGGTACCAAAGGACTAAGCAACTTGCCTAATAAAAGACACTGATTGTAAAGATACACTATTATCTCATATACTGTTAGAAGATACTGGCACAGTTTCATATGCCTGTAATCTCAGCTACTCGGGAGGCTGAGGCAGAAGGATGGCAAGTTCAAAGTCAGTCTTCAGCAACTTTGAGACCCTGTCTCAAAATACAAATTTTAAAAAGGGCTGGGAATATAGCTCAGTGATAGAGCATGTGCCTAGCAAGCAGGAGGCCCTGGGTTTGATTTCCAGCACCACGAAGAAAAAGGATAAAAAGAGACACTGGCAATAAAACCACATTACAATGCTAAGGAGCACCCTAACTTCACAGATGTTTAAAATAAAGGGGTGGGCAGTGAGAAAAGTACATTGCAGAATTAATGTAATGCAATAATTGTGATGGAACCAGAATTTGTAAGTCTGTACTGTCCTCAAAATCACATTTATTCATCATCTCTATGGAAAGACATTGCACTGCCTTCTTAATATTCACTGCCTCATTCAGACCTCTTTACCCATCCAGCGAGGTAGGTATTGTTCTCCACTTTGTTAAACTAATGAGGAAACTTAAGGCTCAGAGAAGTATATAATTTGTTCAAGATAACATGTTAAGTCACAAAACAGATTCAAAACCAAGGCTGTCTGACTCCAGAGTCTCTGCTCTTAACCATTATGCAAGGCTCTCTGCCTAGATGATTGCTTCTACAGTTTCGCCCAAAGTTCTCTTTAGGTTGGTCCTGAGGCTCTGCTACAGCTGCTGCCTGGTGATCTCTAGCCTCAGACCTCTTATTTGCTGTGGGTGGGAAGAGGAGTGCACAGTCCTGGAGGGCAGAGCGCTGGGCTTCTCAGTCTCTGGGTGAGTGACTCTTAACAGGTGTCTCATTTTTTTTTTTCTCTCCCTGTGGTACTGGGTATTGAACCCAGGGATCTTCTACCAATGAGCACCATTCCAAGCCCTTTTTATTTTTTACTTTGAGACAGGTTCTCATTAAGTTGCCCAGGCTGACCTAAATCTTGTGATCCTCCTCTCTCAGCCTCCCAAATTACTGGGGTTCCCTAAAATTCCCTTTCTACATATCTGAAAGTCACCTTTGCCTACCATAATCCTATCCATCCAAAAGAACTAGAGCATATGTGTTCTGAATGGCTGGCCTTGTCATCCTAATCTTTGACTGTAAGCTCTTAAGACACACATTGCTCAGAACCTTGCCATATAATTGATGTACAGGACATCTCTGTGGAGGACATGCACTGGTTTTTGCTTGACTAACATTCTTTCCCCCCTTTGGTAAGACCATCTTGATTTGGCTCTGGTGACCTACCTTTCCTCATTCATAGTCCATATTACTTGGATGGGATTGACCCCATCCCCCAAATCCAGAGAGAGGCCTCTTCAATCAGTCATTGTGATTGGTTCAGGGAATGACAGGTCACTTAATTTAACCATTGAGAATTACTCCTGGGGCTTTTCTGGAATTGTTGTTAGGGGCGGGTGTCTTTTCTCTTTCCTTTTTTTTAATGGTGATTGGTATAAACATGAAGCTGTTAGGTTTTTCACATGGGAAATGAATTCCTCCTTAGGAATTAAAGCCATCTAGAATCAAATTATAGAAAGACAGCTAATTTTTTAAATTTTTACTTATTTATTTATTTTGTATGGTAGAAAGAAGGCAGTACTAGGGATTGAACCCAGAGACAGAGTTTCACTAAATTACAGAGGCTGGCTTCAAACTTGTGATCCTCCTGTCTCAGCTTTCTGAGTCACTGGAATTACAGGCTTGTACCACAGCAAAGGAGAACTAATTTTGAGGATAATAATCTTGGAAGCTGTGGAATCTTAAATGAAGCTATTACTGTAGTGAGAAGTAATCTGCCAGGGACAAATGCTTCTTACCTATACTTATTTTTTTTTCTTTTAAGTTAGTTTGAATTGGGATTCCATAAAAGATACCAAGATATCCTCAATTTGTTTATGAACTTCAAGAAGACAAGGCCTGGACTTTATAGTTTTTCATTTCTGCAAGGCCTTGCACAGTACCTGGTAAGACAGAGTGTCGTCAAGAAAGTGTGATGCTTAATGAATGCGTTCATACTTCATTCAATCCCACTTTTCCTGATCCTGGACTCCCACTGACCATGAGCTAAGCTCAGCCCTGGAACCACAAGGAAGAATTAGATGTAGTCCTTGTCCTCAAGGAGTTCTGAGTTTAGGAGAGAGAGAGAGAGAGAGAGAGACAGAGAGAGAGAGAGAGAGAGAGAGAGAGAGAGAGAGAGAGAGGTGGAAACAAGCATATACAATATAACCCTGGGATCTAATAGAAATCTAAACAATTTTTTTGTGAGATCTCAAAGGACTAGAGGTTTAGGGATATTGGATGTCAGAAGCCTTCTCAGAGGAGGTGACATCTAAGTAAGTTTCTTAAAAAACAAACAGAAGTTTCTAGAAGTGGACATGGGAAAAGATATCCCAGGAAGAAGGTGTTCCAGGCAGAGAGAACAAACCTACATATAATTATAAAATTAATAAGAGTATCACCAGCTTCTCTTCTGGCTTCTCATGCTCCTTCCTCTTCTTTTGCCTCTGCTTTACATGGCAATAGAAACATTATCCTGGTTGGGAGCACAGGCTCTGAGCTTTGAAATATTTGATTCTGCCACTTAATATCTATGTGACCTGGAGCAAAATCCCTTACATTTTACAAACAAGGACACAGTTGTATTTGCCTCATGAGGTTGTTGAAAACAAACGAAATTAGAAATATAAACAGCGTGCCTGGCACAAGGTAATTCTTCTGAAATTTAGCTGTTACTGTTTTTATTGTCATAGTTGAGAACCTTATAGCACCAAGAAACAGAAAACCTAAGCAGAACTGATGTAGACAGTAGGGAGCTTGTTCATGGCAAATAATGGGGAGACTTGAAGGGAAGCAGGCTCCAGGCATAGAATAATCAGGGCTCTGACTCTATTACTCTGCAGTTGTCCCCAGTCTGCCCTCTTCTTTATGTTGGCTCTATCTGCAGGCTGGCTTCCTGCATTGTCCAGAGATGGCTGTGTCACCATGTCCTGAGTAACTGTGACAACATGCTTCCTTGTTCACATCCATCACAAAAGAATAAACCAACCAACCAACCAACAACAATAACTCCTCCCCCAAACAAATCTAAATTCCTTCTTTTAAACTGTTTAGGGTAACTTAGGTTATCTGCCTACTCCTGCCTACTTAGAGTGACCAGGAGGACTCTGTGTATTACCTGGCTTAAGGTTGACTTCCTGAACCTGTCACTAGTAAGTGAGGTTAGGTTGCCATGATTGGCTTAAACAGCTTGGGATCTAATTGGGAGCTCCCCTGGGGTTACAGATGGAGTCCAGCTTTCTCCTGATCACATGGCTGCATCCTGGCCTGTGGGGTGGGGTTCTGTTAGACACAAGAAAGAAATAACTGGATGTTGACTGGACAACCAATAGCACCCTCAAGAGATGATAACTTTCATTTTTCTCATGCTAGCGTATTTTACTGCATATTTGTTGTCACCGCATAATTACATCACTCTGTTTTTCCAGTTCAAAAATTGACTTATAACCTTTCATTGCATAATCATCACATGGTATAACTCTGTTTGTCAGGCCACTTAAAAGGTAAATAGAGCAACAATGTATTTACCAGTGGTGTCTGGATACACGTTTGTTTTCTTGTGCACTGCAAACCCCAAGCTTAGAATTCTCAACACACTGCGTGTCATTAGTGTATTTTTGAAAGTCAAGTTGACTGGATGGTTTGTTTAGAGCACTGCAGGTCTAACAGTAAGCACATCTTATATGAGTGGTGCTGAGGAGGACACGTCAGATGACGAAACCAATGACAGTAGCACAGATGCAGAAGGTTAAATTTTGTTAAGTCTATACTTAGCAATACTGCAGTAAATTTTCTCAAGTGTAATATTTTGACTATAATGCACAAATTAACAGCAATAATGTGTTAACTTTTTTAGATTAAAAAATATTCACTAAACTATCATGAAAAAAATGATGTGGGTGGATTTGGACCTATTCAATTTTAACGTATTCTATGCATCCTGATCTTGCACCAAAGACAGTTTAATAGTAAATGATTCATTTATTTATTTATGTATCTTTTGTTTTAGGTGGATATATTAGTTTGTTTTTATGTGGTGTCGAGGATCGAACCCAGTGCCTCATGCATGCTAGGCGAGCCCTCTACCACTAAGCCACCAACCCAGCCCCAATAGTAAATGATTTGAAAGTAATAATTGTTCATTTTTTAAAAAGCAAATCTTCCCATAATGGTTGCACCTCACTATTTTCCAAAATAATTTAGCATAAAATCTGCAACAATTATGTGGTGAAATACAGTAAGTAGTTCACATGGGTTTCCTAAGGCCTTGGCTCAAATGGCTCTTTACCTACATGTTCTTCCTTGGCCAGGTGACCAGCTACAGGAAATAACACACACACTCCCATCTCTCTTCCCTACCCGTTCCCTTGCATGTCCTAGGGCCCTTACTCTGTATTATTATTATTATTTTTTTAATATAAAGCACTTATCATCATCTACCATGTCATATACTTTTAGTTTTGCTTGTTTATCATGTCTCCTGCCTGTAGAATATGAATTCCATGAGGGTAGAGGTTTTGATTTGTTCAAGGCTCTACTTGTAGTACCTAGAAGAGTCCTAGCCTATAGTAGGCACATGGTAACAATTTGTCTAATGAACATATGATTCTGACCAGAGCCAGACTCTGAGATTCTTCTCAAGACTGTCACCCTGCTCTGGGCCAAGGAGCCACCAGCCGTCACAGCTCCTCCTCTCCTCTCCCTGTTCTCTATTGCCCTTTGTCTGTCTCCGTGTCTCTCTAATATACATCTGCTGAGTAGGCCAGAATTTGCAATTTTGCTTCTTCATACATAGTGTTGCTTATAAATCTTTTCATGCTGATTCCCTCTTATTCTCTACTTGCAAAATATTAAATATTTTGTGTTCAAATACAATTAGAAAGCTGGAGTACTCCTTATGTCTTGCAAAGATGTAAGGCATGGATTTTTTTTTTTAGAACTACATTGGTGTTTTTGCATTATGTTTGAGATATGCATATGGAGTGTTTCATTATGGGTGCTTCTAAGTCTGCCATTCCAGAATTTGTATCCTCTTGGAAGCCTTCTTTGGTATGAATATTTCTTAAAATTTTAAGGAAAAAAAAATCCCTCTGCTTCCTCCCATACCACCCCACCCTAAAACCTGTTTGTTATTAGTGAAGGACAAGGGAAAGGGCATTCTTTTCTAGGATGATATTTTCTTTCTGTTTTTGATATTGGGGAATGAATCCAGAGGTACTTTACCACTGAGTTATATCCTAATGTTTTTTTTGTTTGTTTGTTTGTATGTTTTTTAAATTTTGGGACAGGGTCTTGCTAAGTTGCTAATGCTGGCCTTGAATTTGCCATCTTCCTGCCTCAGCCTCCCAAGTCATGGGGGGTTATAGGCGGGAGTCACTGCATGGCTTGGATGATATTTTATGACGACAGGTATGGACAAAAGAATAATGATAAGGAGCTGGGGGTTTGACTTGTGGTAGAACAAATGCTTATCTTGTCTGAGGCCCTGAGTTCAATCCCTAGCACACGTGCGTAGGCACACAAGATAAAAATCACAGCTAATATGTATTTGCCCAGTTCCTTACAACGGACCATACCCATTTCTGTCTTCTCAGTTTTAAAAATAAATATGGGCTTATAGAGTATGCTCGTTCCAAATACAAAGTGAAAGTCTATCTTCCCTATTCTTACTCCTCAAGAATAACCACCATTAATACATTGGTGTGTGCGCTCTGGGTTTTTCTTTGCATATGTGGCATAACCACCAGCATCTCAATTTCCCCTGTGGTACAAGTTGTTGTTTGGAAACAGTGACTGAGGCAGGGCTTGTATTTCCAGCCTCTCTTGCCTCCAGGTGTGGCCATGTGTATAGTTTTTGCCAGTGGAATATAAGCGGAAATATGTATCATTTTAGTGCTCAAGTTTTCAGGAAGTGAGCATGACTTCTCCAAGCCCTCTTTCTCCTTCTGCCTGTTGAAGCCCTGGGGGATGGCAGAACCACAAAATGAAAGGGCCCTGGGTCTTTGAATAGCTGAGGAGAAAGGAGCCACCTGCCAAACAACTTTGAGCTCAATATGAGTAAGAAATCATCTCCATTTCTGTTTGAATCTTGAAACACTTGGGGAATTGTTATAACAGCTACCACTACCATAATTAATAAAGCATATACAGATGCACACTATTTTGTATGACAGTATATTCACCCACACAAATTATTTTTAAAAGAGGGGAACCACATGGCACCGCTATGTTATTTGGTTATCACAGCCTGAGTGAGTTTATCTCAAAAATATGGCCATGAGGTTAAAGAGCCAGAACCAGAAGCTGGGTCTGGTAGCCCCAAAGCCCATGCTCTTTCAATGCCCCCATTCCAGGTACTAAGCACCTCTTTGATGGTGTGAACATGTAAGAAAGTGTTATTTGTTCGGCATCTTCAATGACTCAGAGCAGCTGCATTCCCCTCTGAGGTGTGGGTAACCCCAGGTAGGCTCTGCCCACCCAGTAGTCTGTGGCTTCCTGCTTCCTTCAGTTCAAGGGTTTCTCAGACAAGGAGGAACCTGAAAAATACTCATATTTCCCAGAAGAGTTCGATTCGACAAGCACAAGCTAGCAAGGCTGGCCGAGGGTGGGAGGTGCTGGGTTGTAAATAGCAGTGGCGATGGAAGAGACCAGAGCTAAATGTCTCCTCCAGCCCTACCCTGACTCCCACCAGGGCCTCAAAGTTTACAACTAGTAAACTTATGTCCCCAGAGGGGGCTCCCTCCTGCAAGTCCCACACACCACCAGAAAGTAAGATTTAGAAAACCAGGTGGTCTCAACTCTTACAGGCTTCCAGGAAACTTCGACAGTTCTAAGAAGCCCCCATTTCCTGCTTTGCACCCACAGCGTGGGCCCTTGGTGGGGAAAGGCAAGGAGGCCCCTACCCTCTGCTCTCTCCACCTCCAGGCCTCACCCTGGGGACCCCTCTGTGTACACAGCTACTCACAGAAGCACCACAGGCAGCAGGAACACGTGGGGAGGGAGATCCCTCTGCCAGTCCAGACTCTGGGATCCTCCTCCTCTCTAGGACACACTTTACACTCATTTGTCCTAACTCAGCACCCTTCCATCACCCTCTGAGCCATTGATAGGCCCAGGAGTAAGCCAAAGCCTAACTCATAATCCAAAAGGCATTTCACTGTGGTGGTGAAATTTGACAAATCAATGTTTCTTAGTGTGAGAGTCGTATAGTATGGGTGGGACATAAAATGGGTTTCCAACAAACACCAACATTAAATAATATTTAATTACTACCTTTTTCATTCCTTTTCAGTATTTTTTATTACATCAGAAAGTGTCATCAAAAAAAGAATATCTCTATTCAGTGCTAGTAGATCTTTAGCACTTCTTAAATAACACTGACTCACCAGAAAGAAACAAATAATAGAAATAAAAATGGGGTCATAAAAAACATTCTCTAATGTAATATAATTGTTTTGAGAGATGCCCTTCACAAAAGCAACATAATTTTATACATCTAGAAATAAATCTAATAAAAGATGTTTCCCTGCTGGGCACAGTGGTGCACACCTGTAATCCCAGCAGCTTGAGAGGCTGAGACAGGAGAATCACAAGTTCAAGGCTAACCTCAGCAATTCAGCAAGGTCCTAAGCAATTTAGCAAGATCCTTTCTCAAAATTTAAAAAATAAAAAGGGCTAGGGATATGACCTGGTGGTTAAGAGCCCCTGGGTTTAATCGCTAATACCAAAAGAAAAAAAATAAAGAAAGAAAAAGATGTGTTTCTGGTTTTTATCAAGAACAACATGCCAGGGCGGTGATGTGTGCCTGAAATCTCAGCTACTCAGGAGGCCAAGACAGGAGGATGGCAAGTTCTAGGCCAACTTCAACAACTTAAGGAGACCCTATCTCAAAATTTTAAAAAAAAGACAAGAAAAGGGTTGGGGGTGGTAGGTATGGCTTGGTAGTAAAGTGTTCCTGGGTTCAATCTCCTGTACCCACCCCTACACCCACAAATTGTAACATTTTAATGAAAAACAAAATAAAACCTAAACAAATGAAGAGTTAAAGCATAAACTGAAAGAAGATTTACTATTATAAAACTATCATTTGTCTCAAATTATTCTAAAGATATAGTGTGGGCCCAGTTAATATTCTGAGTGTGAACATTTTCAAGATGATGGTAAAAGTTATTTGGAAGAACAAAGAGGGTTGCTATTTTATATAGGGTGTTTAGGAAAGTCCTCTCTGAGGAATGATGTGTCAGGAGTGAAGCATTCCAGCAGGTTGAGCCAAGACTCTGAGGCAGCAGCTTGCTTGGAATGTTGCAAGAGTGTGTGTGTGTGGGGGGGGGGGGGGGTCAGTGTGGCTGGAGAGGACTGAATGAACAGCAGAAACCAAGTCAGAGAAGTAAGTAGCCAAGGGCCTGATCATGTAGGACCTTGCAGGCTGTGGTAGGAGCTTTGAAGTTCACTAGATAAGAAATCGATGGAGTTTTGGTTTTGTTTTTAGCAAGGAGTGACTCAATCTAATTTAAACCTTTTGGAAAGGTTTGAAAATGTTAAGTAAACATGTTTTCAGGTGGTATGGAAATGAGGTACAAGCCACGAAGGAGACACATGCATAACTGCAATTTTGGAAATTCTGCAGTAAGTAATTACTTGGGCCACAGATTGGATCTTTTTAATTCAGTTCACTCCAAACAGCATGGGAAAAGAATCATAGTTCTTGAAGCCAACACTGACAAATGTGCAGCAGGGACAGCCAGGCCCGTCTTCTTCCTGCCACTCTGACTTGTGACTGATGTCCCAGGAAATCTCTCCCATGGCTGGGCTTCTACTTACAGTGGGTTCAAAAAGCAGTTATTCTGACCAGCTTCTGAAAAACATCACTACCCTCAAAACCAATGAAGTTTAAAGGAGGCCAGTGATGAAAGGGACTCCACAGAGAATAATCAAAATAATTATACGAAAACTAGCATGTCTCTAAGGAAGATCATCATCTTCTCTCTCAAAAACAGTTTCTGCCCTATCATTCCCGATGCCAGTAAATGGTAAGCCATTATTCATTTAGTGAGTCAACAAAAATTCATTATTATGCACTACCTGTCTGTGTTGAATTCACTGTGATGAACTAAATTGGGGAGAAGACAATGAACAATAGTGATGCTATTATAGGAAGACACTTACTGCTATGCAGGAAACACAATAGGGTCATGTGACAGAGCCACGGTCAGCACACTGAAGTAGTGGGCAGGTCAAATTTGATCCAGTGCTTTTTTTTTTTTTTTAAGTTTCAAAAATAAATTTCACTGGAAACAGCCATGCTCATTTACTATGTGTTGTCTGTGCTTGCTTTCATAGAACAGCAGTGAGTTTAAATAGTTGTGGCAGAGACCTACCTATGGCTTTCAAAACCTAAAATATTTACTGTTTGGCCATTTAGAGAATAAATTTGCCTCCTGCTATTTACTACTGAGGAAACAGGGGAAGCTCTGTCCCAGCAATGTCCAATAGAACTTCTGAAATGATAGTAATATTCTATATCTGTGCTAATATTGCAGCCATTAACCACATGTGGCTATTAAGCACTTAAAATGTGATAGTCACTGAGAGTCTAAAATCGTACCTTCTTTAATCTTAATTATTTTAAAAACAAATTTGAATAACCACATGTAGCTAGCAGGTACAGTGCGGGGTACAACATAGTTCTATACAATCATTCAAACGTGGGGGTCTCCCAGAATCCTTTCTTCCTCATCCTTCTATATACCTCTATCAAGTTCCAGTAAAATGTATGTTCACCATAATTGCGATTGTGTACAAATATGTACAGGGTGCACAGAAGTATGTGCTTCTCAATATCCTGGAGGGACTGGTTCTGCAACACCCTACAGGTACCAATACATGGGGGTGTTCAAGTCCCTTATGCAAAATAGCATAGTATTTGCATATAACCAACACACAGCCTCATGTATATTTTAAATCATTTTTAGATTACTTACAATAATAAGAATAATACCTAATATATTGTAAAAGCTATAGAAATAGTTACTGAATTGTTTAGAGAATAATGACAAGGAAAAAAGTCTATAAATGTTCAGACACAATGTTTACAATGGATGTAGAGGGATGGTTGATATGCAGTATCATTATCTTGCTGAATGAGGAAGCATGGTGGGTGACTTTCTTTTCCTCTTTCAACACCGTCATTACTACTAAATCACATTTATTAAAATCTGAGATAAGGGTATGCTTGATTCTTTTGTTGTTAGGGAGAAAGTATCATTCAGTTTACCTCAAATAATACACGGGGAGAGAAAAGAGAGATAAGGGAGACAGACTTCTCACTGAATCTAAGGAGAGGGCTCCTACTGTAGTATGGCTGAGAGATCACACTGGATCTAAGGAGGACCAAGGAACCACACCTCAGGGTTTCTGTGGACCTTCACTGCCCTGGACTATTCATGTGACTCTGTTTCTCATTCTACACATCCACATGTCTGCTCCATGTTCTCAATACAAGCCCCACTAATATGCTGGCTCCTGGTAATCTCTGATACCTTATAAACTATTTGGGCTCACAGTTAATCATGGTTGCCCCACTTTCCTTCAAATCATATTCCTTGAATGTCTGCTCCCACTACTAAACATTACATTCTCTCAGTGTTTCTCTTTTTAAATTCCCAAGTGAAAAAAAAAAATATGGCTATCCTAGATCTTCTTGTGCTAATTCATACTGTAGGTCCTTGATGAGCCTATGAATTTGTTACACTTGGGCTTAGCTTTCCACTTCCACCTGTCCAGTTAGTTGTGACCAAGGGGAGATAGGGCCACATGGTAAAAACAGGGATGCCCTTAGTAGCCTCTAGCCTCTAGAGATGACGAACAGAGAATTTTCCCTTGGGAGGGACTGTGGGTATAATCGTTAACTAACATATTGAATACCAACTTACAATATCTTCACTAGCTGGGACCATCTCTAATATGCCCATATCTGTGATCCTACGGTTAGCCTCTGGGACTTTGGCCCTTGAGGGGCCTGAATCTGGGACTTTGAATTGACTGTACAGCTAGAAGTTCCCAAATGGTTATGGTTGATTGGTTGGGGGAAACCCACTATTCTTCCCTCAACCCCTTCAGATTCCCCCATCCTTTCCCCCAATTCAGAGACATGAACAAGAAAGGGAAGGACATCATTTCCCGCACTTGGGTCTCAGAGCCACAAAAACAGTGCAGTCCCTTGAGAGGAAGCCTGTTGCTGAGGCCGCTGGAGTATTTCTGATTTTCTGCTTTATGCCTTAGTAATTCAGGGGTGATGTGGTTGGAGCCTGAAGGGATACTTTTGCAATTTCACCCCTGACAGCATTGGCTTGGGCTTCGACACTTGGACCACCTCTGACTCAGAGCTGAGTTAAAGAATTAAGTCTGCTACCTCCCAGTTCTGGCAGGGATGAGGATGGGTGTTGGCTGTGTGGGCCCTGGGAATCTCCTAGGCAGGCAGAATAGGCTTCACTGGGCCATGTGGCAGGACAGGAGAAATTGGAAATCTTCCATTCCCAACATGCCTTCCCCAGATGCTCTGAATATCTAAAATAAGCCCACAGACCCTTCTCTTACCTGGAGGCTTTGTTCTCCATTAAAATGCAACTCTTGAGACTGTCCAAGACTATCCTCAAAGGTAACATCAGTCCTGTAAGCTTTGTGGAAGACTGAATTTCAGTTTCTTTCCTCCTACTGTGTGGAGGGGTAGCAGTGGAATCCCAAGGGTGAGTGTGTGTATGTGTGTTTGTGTGTGTGGTGGTGGGAGTGGTGTATATGTGTGTATGTGTTGGGGTAGATGTGGGAGGTGAGATTGAAAGAATAAGCATGCTCAGAATTGGGGCTGAGATGCTACCGAGTGCAGAGCTATACTTCTAATAAAGACCTTCATCTTACTCTGGCCTGGCTGTGCCACTCATTCTCTGTGTCCTTGTTGGAGCAAGTTACTTGGTTTTCTCATATGTAAAGTAAAGCGATGGTTCAAAGGGCTTTCTAGTTCTGCATCAAGGGACCTGAAATAAATTCCTCCTGGAGGAGAATGAGTGAGAAGCAGCAGCTTACCCTGGAATCTCCCTATTCAGGCTTTTCAAGTCAAAGCAGTAGCTGTCACACACACTTTGGAGAAGTATAGAAGGTCTCGCAACTAAGATCAGACTTCCGCAGCTCACAGCCCCAAATTCCAGTCCCTGCCAGTCTCATCCCCAATCCAATTAGATAACTGTGGCCCTTCAAGTCACTTGACTGCTGCCTGCCAGAAAACTGTCTTAATAATTGTCCAAATTGCAATTTGTGCAATGTGAAGGGCAGGCACACCATGGAGTGGAGCAAAGCACACCTGCACAGCCCTTAGCAGTGGCCTGATGTACTACAGTGTTCTGCAGGGCAGAACGTGGGCTCAGGAGGCACCGGACACCTCAAAGACCATACCGTAGGGCAACAGTTTGCAAGCTGCTTGGCCCCACCTCAGAGTTTCTGAGTCAGTAGGTCTGAGGTGGACTTTAAAGATAAGCATTTCCAACAATTTCTCAGGTGAAGCTGATGGTTCCTGACTGGAGACCAGACGTTGAAAATCACTACCATCAAGTTTCAGAGGAGAAAAGTGTCTTAGAGGTCATCTAGTCCCCTCCCCAACTCAGAATCCTTTCTTATAGATAAGGAACTTGAAGGGAAGTGAGTTGTCTATATCACAGAGTTGTGACCCAATTTCTTAGCCAGTCTTCCTTCTACTCCATCATCTTGCTATTTATTCCCTGGATAGAGATACTGATGGAAAATCCAGCATCTTCCTCTGTCTCTCTGGAAATCTTTGAGAGGTGAGTTTGAGTCAGGGCTCCCTGGAAGCAGGGGAAGAACCTACAAGCCTCTAGCAAACTGGGAATTTCTTCCTTAAACTCAGGCTATATCAGTGCTGTGAAACCTAGACTCGTTAAAATGAGACCTTGATGGAGCACATGGCAACAGCTCCCTCCTTACCCTGGAGAGGAGAAGGCCTCAGCAAGGACAGCCAGTTCAGGAGTCAATGTGGCCAGGTGCACACCTGTAATTCCAGCAGCTCAGGAGGCTGAGGCAGGAGGATCATGAGTTCAAACCAGCCTCAGCAACTTTGCAAGGCCCTAAGCAACTCAGCAAGACCCTGTCTCTAAATAAACTATAAAAAAGGACTGGGGATGTGGCTCAGTGGTTAAACATTTATGGATTCAATCCCTGGAACCAAAAAAAGAAGAAGATGAAGGAGGAGCAGGAGGAGGAGGAGGAGGAGGAGGAGGAGGAGAAGAAGAAGATGACGACGACGACGACGTCGTCGTCAATGTGTAGAGCTACAGTTTCCTATTCAACTCTGCCAACTTTGCTGACCTTCTACTCTAACGAAAGAAAAGAAGGAGAGATTTCCTGACCTTACTTGGCAGACTCTTACTTATCTCCCTAAAGTGTGTGTGTGTGTGTGTGTGTGTGTGTATAACATCCACCATATATATATATATATATATATATATGGTGGATGTTAGGATAATGGCTAAGATGCTATAACAAAAGGGCTCCAAATATGATGACTTAAAGAAAACATGAATTCAGCACTGGGGATGTTGCTCAGTGGTAGAGTGCTTACTTAGCATGTATGAGGATCAATTCCCAGTACTTGGAAAGAAACAAACAAAATTAATTCTGGACCCCAAGTACAGAATGGCAGAGTCCATCTGATCCACACAGTCGTTAAAAGGCCCGAGTCTCTGCAGGGTATTGTTCTGCCATTGCCAAGGCCACTAATTTCATCTGCCTGGTCAAGGATGGACCACAGACTCTATGTGTTTCAGTTTTAAGAAAGGAATATAGTAGAAGTCCAGGGAAAGTTATTTTTTTTAAGCATCTGAAGCAAAGTTGTATCCTTTACTTCCACTCACAGCTCATTGGTGATAATTAGACACAAGACCACAGCTTTGCCTGTTGCCTATTGAGAACTTCGATTACTATAAAAGAAGGGAAGAATGGATTTAGGGTGATAACTGACAGTCCTGTCATGAGGGGTTCTATGATAATAAACATTACTCTGGAAATTTAAACTTAACCCAACCCAAAAAGCAAGTTCTACCCATTACTTACCTGAAATCAATTTTCTTCATGGATTCCCTGGCCAGCCATTTATGGGAACATTTCGGACTGTGAAACCTGGACTCATTAAGAGACTTTTCCAAAGGTGTTTAAGAAGAGGTCCTAGGTGGGCACAGTGGCACATGCCTGTAATCCCAGAAACTCTGGAGGCTGAGGCAGGAGGATCATTAGGCCAGCCTCAGCAACTCAGAGAGACTCTGTCTCAAAATAAAAAGAAAAAAGAAAAAGAACTACAGGCATAGCTCAGCAGTAGAGCATCCCTGAATTAAATCCCCAATACCAAAAAAAAAAAAAAAGAATAGATTCACACTTTGAGATGGTAATATGTATCAAGGGGTGGGAGGGGAAGGGAGGGGACATGGGAGTAGAAAAGATGGTGGAATGAGCTGGACATCATTACCCTAAGTACCTGTATGAAGACATGAATGGTGTGAATATACTTTGTATACATCCAGAGATATGAAAAATTGTATTCTATATGTGTAATATAAATTGTAAAGCATTTTGCTGTCATATATAACAAATTAGAATAAAAAATAAATTTAAAAAAGAAAAAAATTACAAACGCTCATACCCTTTGACCTTGTAAGTCCATGTTTGGGAATTTCCTCAATGGATACATTTGCTCACAGTGGAAATGAAATACACACTGTTGATAAAAGGAAAGATTGAATAAGATATGATATCCCCATAGAACAAAATAACATCTAGTCATTTTTTTTTAATGAGGAAACTTTTTATGGACCATGATGCAAAGATCTCCAAACTATACTGTTAAGTGAATAAAAAAGGTATAGAGCAGTATGTAGAATATGCTTCTATTTTCATAGAATAGAGTTAAAATAATATATCTACTATATCAATATATTAAAACACTTTTGATGAATAAAAATAAATCTATTTGTGTATTCATAAGATCATCCTGGAAGAATTCAAAAGAAACTCAGTGACAGAGTAAGAAGGTGAGGGAATTGGGCAATTAGATATATGGAGTACATATTTTTATACTTTTAAAATTTTAGACCGTGTGAATATATTGTCTCTTTAAAAAGAAGGGACGGGGGCTGGAGGTGTAGCTCGATGGTAGACAGTTTGCTTAGCATGTGTGAGGCCCTGGGTTCAATCCTCAGTACCCAGTTAAAAAATTAGTAAATAAAAAGGAAGGAAGAAAGAGAGAAAAGGAAGGAGGGAGGGAGGGAGAGAGGGGAGGAGGGAAGAAGAAGGCCTCCCCACCATGCAGCCACATCCTGCCTTGGCTACAATGACCCCTGAGGTTGCTGCTCCCAGGGCCTACCTGTCCTCTGCTGGCAACTACAGTGGACACTGTGAGTGTGACTGGGGCAGGGGGCACTGCTCTTCTCTTGGTTTCTATGGCACAAGTGTGAGATGAAAACCTTCCCTTTGGTTTCCTCTATTCTAGCAGAAACCAGCCCATAATGTGTAAATAGTGATGACTGATGATTCAAGAACAAAGAAAGGAAAGAAAAATAACAGATGCTAACTTCCAATGACTGTACAAATTCAGATCCTCTCCCAAGATCCCCCACTGACCTATCTCCTGCTGTGTTCCAGGCCTGGCGCAGTAGCAGGAGCCAATATTCATCACCACCAGGAGCTCTCCAGGAACGTTCCCACTGTAGAGTCCAAGCCAAACAGGCCCCAGGCTCTGGAGAGAGAAAGAAGTGTTCCCTTACTTCAGTCATGAGGTAGCTCCTCAGACCTTATTTATAGCCCCAGGACTGAACTCTCTCCAGGATGATTAGCAATAGGCATATCTATTCCCTTTGAGAAGCATCTTCTGCAGGCCCACAGGGTGTATTTTGGCCTGTGGTCCTCAAAAAATAATCGGACACAAATGCATTCATTATGTCCAGTCAGTAAACATTTAGATAACAAAATCAAATTAAAACATGTGATCTGCAATATCAGTTGCTGACCCAGGGGGAAATGTGCCAAACTAAGTCCAGTTTCTTTTGGTCTCTCATGGAGGGATCTGGGATCCGGACTTTCCCAGCAGCGGCTTATTACATAAAGAAACAATATTAGACAAACAGATATTAGACAAACTTTTGGAGAAAGGAGAAACATAGCGGTACCAAGAGCCTGGGATGAGATCATCATAGCTATTGAGCACTATATATAGCTCTGAGTTTCACGGCTGCGAGAAAGAGTGATTATGGATTGTGCAATTGTCCTTGTTTGGTGAGAGGATATTTGTCCAAAGATACAAACTTGTAATTCAAGAAGAAATTCATCATAGATTCTTAGATAAGGGATATGAGCAAAAGCCCAAACAGTGTCTTCCCTGGTGGTATAGCAAAGACTCCAGGTAAAACCCAGCCATGCCTGAGGGGCCGATTCCAGAACTCAACAGGAAGGTGAATAAAAACAGAGGAGAAAGGTTTTGAGGAAGATGTCAGCATCAGAAGGAAGGATAGCAAGGACAATCCAGTGTCCCTTACAGAGATCACTGGCTGTCCCAGACCAACAGATCTGAATGTCATATGAAGAGTTGTACCATGTGTGAACCTGCAGTAGACACTCTGTATAGCCTCCAAAAATTCCATTCTGACAGAATCAGGATTTTGGAAAGCTGTACGCTTCTCCCTCAGGCAGCCATGAGCATCAGGGGAAGCAGACCAACAGGAGACTTGACTGAGGAAGTCGAGAGTTAATCTTGTCACCTTGTCCATGATTAGTCCAGGAATATACAAGTCTGAAGGAGAATTCTGGGAAGTTTCTTCATTTCAAAGAAAGAACAAGGCGAGATTCTCTCTGTTCTTCTTGTAGATTTTGTGTGGTACCTGGAACTCTTACAGTCATCTTGCAGCTTGGGAATGACATCAACACCAAAAATAGCATATAGAGAGTTGGAAGAATCTGGATTCCCTCTCTATCAGTACTGGGGATTGAATCTAGGAGGACTCTACCACTGAGCTACATTCCCAGCCCTTTTATCTCGTTTTATTTTAATATTTTGGGACAGGATCTCTTGCTAAGTTGCCCAGCCTGGCCTGGACCTTGTAATCCTCCTGCTTCAGCCTTCTGAGTCAATGGGATTATGGGCATGTACCACTGCACCTGTGAAACCTGAATTTCAGGGGGGTGTTGGGGTGGTGCTGGGGATAGAACCCTGGGTCTTGTACACACTAAGCAAGCACTCTACCAACTGAACTATATCCCCAGCCATTCAGAACCTGAATTCTTTTTTTAAATATTTACATTTTTCATACCTTTATTTTATTTATTTTTATATGGTGCTGAGACTCAAACCCAGCCTCACATGTGCTAGGCAAGTGCCAGAACCTGAATTATTGATGACATTGTCTAGTTGCTGAATCAACAAATCTACCCTACACCTAACCTTCCTCTTATGTAAAACATTCTTTAAACCAAATTTCAGATGGAATTGATCACTTGCAGCTAAAAGCACACACTGTACAAATATAAATTTTTGGAATATAACTCTTTATTAGGTGCTGAGGGAAGTAGTTTTACATGATTACACATTTCTATTCCCATAGGGCTTAGCTTACTTATAGTGGAAGAGGGCTAACCATTAAACAACTGATTTCACAATTAATTATTTAATCATAATAGTATAAAGAGCGACGAAGGAGAAAGTGCATAAGAGAGGATCTGATCTTGTCTGAGAGTGGCAGATTCTTTCTCAGTCTCTCTTAACTGGGCTTTTAAATTTCAACGGTGCTTCTTGTAAAAAGTCAATTTGTATTCAGTTCCAAATTTTACTTCTTGGCAAGGCCTTGTGACATCCATTTGATGACTAAAGATAGGCTTTAAATATAAGACCCATAGGCACCAAAGCTGTCAAGCTACTTTGAGAACTGTAGAGCCTGAATCGCTTTCCTTCTTGATGGAAGGAGTCCAACCTGTGATTTGCCTAGGAGGAGCAAATCCCACTTCACTAATTGGCAAAGCCAAAGAAATCCTGGGAAATGAGACAACCTGGGAAATGAAGAGCTGGGGACAGAGTTTGGGGACTGTTCACAGCAGTGTAGCCAAGTATCAAATACATTACAAATAAGTACTATATTAGTCATCAATTTGTGGACTTCAAATGACAAGATAGCAAAATCAAGGTCTTCCCCCACCCCCGGCTTTTTTTTTTTTTTTGTACCAGGAATTGAACCAAGGGGTGCTTAACCACTGAGCCCCAGCCCAGCCCTTTTTATTTTTTATTTTGAAACAGAGTCTAAGTTGCTTAGGATCTCACAAAGTTGCTGAGGCTGGCCTGGAATTTGTGATCCTCCTGCCTCAGACTCAGAGTAGCTGGGATTACTGGCGTTTTAGTCAGCTTTTTCGCTGCTGTGACTAAAGAACCTGACCACCACAATTGTAGAGGAGAAAAAGTTTATTCAGGGGCTCATGGTTTCAGAGGTCTCAGTCCACAAGCAGCAGGTTCCATTCCTCGGGGTTCAAGGTGGGACAGGACATCATGGAGGAAGAGTGTGGCAAAAGGAAGCAGCTCACATGATGATCCGGAAGCAGAGAGAGAGAGACTCCACCCTCTAAATACAAAATATATACACCATAGCTACACCCCCAATGAACTGCTTCCTCCAGCCACACCCCACCTGCCTCCAGTTACCACTCAGTTAATCCCCTAAGGGATTAATGCACTGATTAGGTTAAGGCTATGGCCCAATCATTTCTCCTCTGAACCTTCTTATAACCTCTCATGCATGAGCTTTTGGAGGACACCTCACATTTAAACCATAACAACAGGCATGTGACACCCTGCTTGGCTTTCCTCTCCTTCTTTACCCAGAAATCAGCCTATACTAACAAGGAGACTAATAAAAATGCAAACTCTATCTTTGAAGGCACAAGGAGAAATCAAGCTGTAGTGACAGATATGTCTAGTGCCCAATTTATATCTCCCCAGCCCACACTGGACTTTGGCCACAACTCAAATACACTTGTACTGACAGCATCTTGCTTCAAGCATATAGCCCATACCTTTTCTCTTTTAGTCTTGGATCTTCTTCGATATTATGGAAACTCTGGCTCATGTGCAAGAGAAAAATGCATTTAATGCTACTGGGATTAGTCTCAACTAAAGGGGATCATAGGAAGAGTAGATAAAAATCTCCAGTGTACAGTGCTTTGGCAAGGAAAAAAAATTTTTTTTTGATTCTAAGAATTGAACCCATGTCTTCATATATACTAAGCATGCTCTCTACAATTGAGCTACAACCTCCTAGCATCCCCCCAATTATTACTTTTTGTTTTGGTTTTGATAGTGGGGATTGAACCCAGGAGTGCTTTACCTCTAAGCTACATCCCATTCCTTTGATTTTTATTATTTTTATTTCATTTATTTTGAGACAGAGTCTCACTAAGTTGCTGAGGGTCTCACTAACTTACTGAGTCTGGTCTCAAACTTTCAATCCTCATATTTCAGCTTCCCCAGGTGCTGGGATGACAGGCACATTCCACCACACCAGCCTCTCCGATTGTTTTTGAGATGAGATCTCCAAGATGTTGCTAAGTCTGGCCTCACACTCCTGGGCTGCAGCCATCCTCTGGCCTTGGACTCCCAAGTAGCTGGGTGTACAGGCGCACACCAGCATACCAGGCTCTAGAAGACAATTCTGAGGCATGCTTTACACTGTTTAGCCCCCACTGCCACAGTGACAGCCTTAATAACGCACCCTTATATTGCCTTTTCCTTCTTTCATTGGCTTGCTTTTTTCTATTTCTCTAACCCTACTTCTGAGATCTTCTCCCAAATAACAGCTTCACCTAAATTCTCTCAGATTTTTACTTTCAGGTGAAACCAAACTAGTGTGGAGATATTGGAGGAAGAGTGTGGCAAAAAGCAAGTCAATTTTCCTGCACTTCACTGGACAGGCTCAGGAATTTAAAGTACCAGATTCCTTGGAAGGATGTTACAAGAGCCTCCAGTGAAAAAGCCGTTAGGCTACGAATGGAGGTATCTATATCAATGGAATACTTGCCTAGCATGCCTGAAGCCATGGGCTTTTGTGTGTGTGTGTGTGTTGTGTGGTGTGTGTGTGGTGTGTGTGTGTGTGTGTGTGTGTGTGTATGGGAGGGGGGAACTAGGAATTGAACCCAGGGCCTTGCACTTACTAGGCAAGTGTTCTACCACAGAGCTACGTCCCCAGCCCTTATTATTTTTCATTTTGAGACAGGGGCTTATTAAGTTACCCAGCCTGGCCTCAAGCTTATGATTCTCCTACAGCTATGGCATGTATTAGATCTCCAGCATCACCATGAAAAAAAAAAGAAAAGAAAGAAAGAAAGAAAGAAAGAAAGAAAGAAAGAAAGAAAGAAAGAAAGAAAAGAAAAGAAAGGTCAGCCCTCTCCCTAAGCAAGCAACAAAGAATCTTTGGAGTCAGTAAGTCTGGCTTATGCACATATTACAATCAGTGTTTTAGTGATTTACTTTTTTTCTTCTTCGAAAAGATTGCCAATTTTTTTTAAAAAAATCAAACCTATTTTTTAAAACATCACAAAACAGTACAAAGAACTGTTCTCATCTTTTTGAGAATAAGGAACCGACATGATTACCCATCTCCATAGACTACTTTGTGTGTATTTCCAAAGCACAAGGGCATTCTCTTGCATAACCACTACAATACAACCATCAAAATCAGAAAATTGATCTCCACAGGTTATAATCATCTAATCTTCAGACTTCATGCAAGTTTCACCAATTATCCTGATGAGGTCTCTTTCAGCCAAGGAGCCAGTTGTGCATCACACGTTGCTTTTAGTTGCAACATCTCTGTAGTCTCCTTTAATCTGATACAGTTCTTCAGTCTTTCCTTGATATTTATAACCTTGACACATTTGACTATTACAGTTGTAGTTATTTTACAGAATGTCTCTCAATTTAGGTTTGTCTAATGTTTTCTCATAATGAGATTCAGGTTATGAATTTCAGAACTCATGTTTTATTCTCACTGACGCCTATCACGTGGGACATGGTTTTAATTTGTACCATTACTAATTATGTCCACTTTGATCATTTGATTAAGATGATATATCTCAGATTTCTCTACTAAAAACTTACTCTCTTCCTCCTTTGTAATTCGTAAGTATTATGTGGCAAAAGTTTTGAAACCATGCAAATAAACCTCTCTTTATTTAACTTCCAACTTATTTATATCAGTATGAATTCATGTTTTCCTATTTTATTCAGTAGTGTATTAGTTTGAATTTTCCATAGAAGCAGAGCACACACACACACACACACACACACACACGTATTTTTTTTCCTATTGGATATATGACACATGCCAGCAAGCTCAGCTACTTGGGAGGTGAGGCAGGAGGACCACAAGTTCAAGGCTACCCTCAGCCATTTAAAAAAAAAATCTGTCTCAAAATAAAATTATTTATATAATCATGGCATATATGATTTATTTTAAGGAATTTGCCAACATAAGTATGGAGGCTGCCAAAGTCCCAAATCATGCACTTGACAAACTAAAGGCCCAACAGAGCTGATGTATAAGTACTAGTTCAAGTCCAGTCCAAATGATATCAAAATAGTCAGAATGAATTCTATCTTACCAAGCTTTTTGTTCTATACAAGATTTGAACAGACTGGATGAGGTCTCTTCACATTGGGGAAAGCAATCTGATTTACTCAGTCTGCCAATACAATATTAATGTCATCCAGAAACCCCCTCATAGATATACCCATACTACTAGTAACCAAATTTCAGGGCACCCTGTATCCCAATCAGGTTAACACAGAAAATTAATTATCACAAGTGGATTGTAATCCATTATTACCATTGTTTCTTTTGATGTGCAAATTGTTTTAGATTTGGACAGAGGAAGTCCTCACAAGTTGGCTTCTATGTGTTCTTGACATGTCTATCAATTTTGGAGCCCTCTTTTGCTTTCTGGGGCAAAAAGATATAATTCCAGGCTCATCTTGCAGTTTCCCTGACTGAGACCCTATCCAGCATTTCTCCAGGAAGCTCTGGCTTCTTTAATGAAGAATACTTTTTAGAAACCAAGGACTCAGTGTAAGCTATTTGAGATAACAGTTTCCACACTCTAAGAATGGCAAGAACTAGAAAATATATCTATGTACTACCATGGGAAGTACAAGTGTGTGTGTGTGTGTGTGTGTGTGTGTGTGTGTGTGTGTGTATACTTACATACAGATACTTATATTTATTTCTAAATCTACCAATACATATTGAAATACATGTTTCCATCAGTACTTTACTAATCCAATTCTGGAAGATTAAATCTAGTTTTTGTCCTTTTACATTTTTAACTTTATCATCTGACAGTAAAAAACCTTATGGATAACTAGGATATTTTGTTAGTGGACAAAGGAGGTTACAAATTAGTATATATATTACAAGCTCCCCCTTTTTTAAAGTTAATAGATGCATAAAAAATGTCTAGAGGAACTCAATCCACTTTCTCACACTGCTTTCTCCTATCCACAATGCTGAGGTTATGGGAGCTTTTCAGTTTCTTTATTATATCTATATTTACGGTATTGTAAGTTTTTTGACCCAGAGCAAAAGTTACTTTTTTGGTTTTGTTTTCAGCAAGGTGGGAGGGATCAAATCCAGAGCCTTATGCATGCTAGGCAAGCACTCTACCTCTTAGCTAGGTCCTGACCCCTTAATAGAATACTGATAACTCTTTTCCTATCACCCTATGATTGATACTATAGTTGAAAAAACACACACTAATATCTCACCTCCTAAAAAGAATAGCTTATAGGGTGGGATAGAACTTCTCCTACTCATCAATCTTCTCTTGGGTGCAGACTACCAAGAGGGTGAATATTGGTCCTGCTGTCATCAGCTACCACCTCTCTATCACCATTACCTTCCCTTCTGAAATATATTAAAATATAGGGAAGAGAGGTAGGGGAGACTTCTCGAGAGCAGTGAACTTGGTTTGTTCATTGTGAATAGGTGCATTTTTCTCTACCTGAATTCTAGAACTGGGGAGTGGGAAAAATCACTTGTAGAAATTAGAATGAGACCATAATTAGGAGGAAACCATAATTCTATTCCACAGTCTGAAATCTGCTCAAGGCAGTGGATTACCAAACTATCTCATGTCTAACTGAGGAGAGAAAAAAAAACTGGAGGGATATGACCTTTCCTTTTTTCCCACTTGACTAAAAAATTTAGGCTTCAAGCAGGAAAAAAAGGGTGCTAGAGTCTCTGATGTTCTCCACTCAGAGAACTCCTGTCAACTGTATGCATTCTAATCAAATTGAGAAACCCTGACTGAGAGTAATGTAGATAGCATTCAAACGCAGAAAACAAAACAAAAAACTCCCCTTTTTGGTGATATCAGTTAAATTGAGCCAAATGAATCAGCTGATGAACTCCAGAATCAGGCATATTTACCATCCAATCAAGATAGCATTAGATCCTGCAGCCTCCCGATATGGGGCCTCCTCAGGTAAGACTTAAAACCAACAGGAGCAGAGCCCACTGGCCTGCAGCTGTAGTCTCATATACTCCAGAGACTGAGGCAGGAAGATTGCTTATGCCCAGAAGATCAAGGTCAGACTAGTCAACAGAGCAAGACCCCTCTCAAACTGTTAATCCCAGATACTGGTGGGCAAGGCTGAAATAGAAGGATCACAAATTCCAGCCCAGTCTGGCCAACTTAGCAAGACTTTGTCTCAAAATAAAATTTAAAAGTGTGGGGCTGTAGCTCAGTGGTAGAGTGCTTAACTAACATGTTCAAGGACCTATGTTTAAACCCCAGTAATGTAGAAAACAAACAAACTAAACTAACCAACAATGAAAAACCAACAAGGAAGAGCAGAGAATTCTTGTTCCCTGTGGGCAGGCTCTATTTCAAGAACAAAAAGAAAAGAAATTTAAAAGGAGGTTTATAGTCAAGCACAGGTGCACAGCCTATAATCCCAATTACTGAGAAGGCTGAGGCAGGAGGATCATAAGATCAAGGCCAGCCTGAGTAAATTAGAAAAAAAAAACTGTCAAAAAAAACCAAAAGAGGGGTGGTACGTAGCTCAGTGGTAAAATAACCCAGAGTTCAATCTCCAGACTCTGACTCTCTCTCTCTCTCTCTCTCTCTCTCTCTCTCTCTCTCTCTCTCTCACACACACACACACACACACACACACACACACACACAAAGTAAACAATACAAATGTCCACTAACTGATGAATGGATAGATAAAAATGTGGCATATCCATACCAAAAAAATATTATTTGGTAATCAAAAGGAATGAAATACTGATACATGCTATGACATGAGTTAACCTTGAAACATTCCGTTAAGTAAAAGAGGTAGAACACTTCTATTTCTATCACTAGCTCATCTATGTATCTGTGTATCTATGTATCTATTTGTACAGAGGCCAACATAGTGGATGAACAAAAAATATCTGCAATACAGAGTGTAAAGTTCTACCTCGGTGATAAACCCTGAAAGCTTCAGAACAAACTGGAGGCATAGAATCACTCAGAGTCAGTGATGTTTTAAGTCAGTTTTGATGGATAAGTAAGAATTAGCTAAGGAGTAAGGATGGAAAAAAAAAAGCATTCCTCATAAAGCAAACAGCAGGCAGCGAATGCAAAGATAAAAACCTTATATCTAAGAAATATTTATGGAAGGCTGGGGATAGAATGCTTGCTATCATGTGGAACTCCCTGGGTTTCATCCCTAGTACTGCCTCTGCCCCACCCCCTCCAAAAAAAAAATTACCAGGCTTGGAGTATAGCTCAGTAGTAGGGCACTAATGTCCTGGGTTTGATCTCTAAAACCATAAAAGAAAGGAAAAGGAAATAAAGGAAAGAAAAGAAAAAGAGGAAGATTGATTGATTTAGCAAGTACATACTATGTGCTAGACACAGTGGTGAGTTCTGGCATTCTATATTGAAAAAGATTGAGGGAAAAATTTGGGGGCCAGATATCCACTGTGGACCAGTTAGCCAATGGTGGGGACAAGAAAGAGGGAGTTGCAGCAGCAACCTGGCTTCTGGAAGTAAATTCTGGGGGTGAGGCACTCAGTTTCTATGTACCTCCATAGGTGTCCCACTGAGACTATGAGGGTAAGTGCTGCATGTCCCAGGCTCTGTGGGGATCTGTGAGTGTTGACAGCTTTTCCTGGGTCTCCTTCATCCTATCAGGTTACACAGTGCTTACCATCAAGAGGTGTGACTGTACTCTTTGATCCTGATTGCAATTGTGCCACCAAGAGATGGAAAGTGAGTGACTAGCCAGGACAAAAAGGTATTATGAGTCTGAAGGAAACAGGGATAATGAGGATGCAACCAGCCCCTAGAAGTCTGGCTTGGGGACAATTGGTCCAGCTCAATTTTGCCTCAGAGTCATTTCCATGAGATTACCATATTGAGGCACTAATAAGGTGAGCCTAGAGACAGTAAGTATTTTGTATAATTCCCAAGAACTAAGTAGAGACCAGGATGGATCCCCTCATATAGTCTAAGAATAATAAAGGCATTTGGATGAATGTGACATTATAGTAAGAGCAGAGATCAAGGGACACCTGGTGACTTCTGCTTAGGGATCATCCCGAGGGATCCTTTGGAATGGCCCAGGAGAAAGAAAGAACTCCAACTCTTGGAGTTTTGCTTCAAAATTGAACTATATCTAGGACAGACAGTGTAATTATCCCACCTTCCTGTCTCTGGGCTCCTTCCTTGGTCTACAGACATGCTCAAGCACCATTTGGCATTTATAAAATTCTACCTCACGTTCCTCAGTCATTTCATCATCTCTCTACCCTCTTCACTGACAGACTTCTAGAAAGAGGTATCCTGTGAGCTGTGTTCACTGTGTTACCTCAAAGTCATTAAAGCTGAAGCTAATCCTTATCTTCCTTGGCATCTGGTCTGTTCTCTATGGAAATCCTCTCCTGATGCTCTATATCTCTGTGATTTCTCTGAATTCAACTTTTTCACAGAATTCTCATGAATACCTCATTCCTTAAATACTGTTCACTCAGGGATCCGTCCTTGACACCCCTCCCTTCTTGCTGTGGGTGATCTCATTCATTCCTTTGGCTTTAACCAATCTCTCCTAGGCCGACAACTCCCAGCTCCAGATCTCACTCCTGAACTTCCAGTCTTCATATTGTCCAACAATTTGGATATGCCATGGTCCCCAAAATCAATAGTTACCCAATTGAGCCAATCATCAGTTCCTTCAAATTTGCTTCTGTGATGGTCTTCAATTTCATTAGTATCAAAACTCTTTTACTCAGACACAAAATCAAGAAATCCAAGTAGATTTCTAGTCCATCAATCTCTGTTAATTCCAGTGACAATTTAACATGTCCAATTCACTCTGTCTTTCCTAATTCTACCCTCAATGCCTGTTATCACTACTGCGGTTCAGATCTCATCATTTCTCATGTGGATTTGGCAGCAGTGTGCTAACAGCTTTCCCTGCATCTCATCTTTCCCTCCCTCTATCCCATCCTCCATATTGCTCTCCAAATGATCTACTGAAACCAGAAATTTATGACTCTTAACCATGAGGAAAAACTCTGCAGATATGACAAAGATAGAAGAGCAGAAAGATGGAAAGTGTTTGAGTCCTGTTGATACCCCTGACCCACTGAGTTAACCAGCCCTGGGATGATTTACCTCCAGATTTTCTGGAGCATGAGATAATAATTGTCTTAATTACAGATGTTCCTTGGCTTACAATGGTGTTATACCCCAGCATTCCCACCATAAACTGAAAATATTGTAAGTTGGAAATTCATTTAATACACCTCATCTACTGAAGATCACACTTAGCAACAAAGTCTACTGTAGGGTATTAGTTGTTTACCTATTGATCAGGTCTAAGAACTGTGACCCACTGCTAACTGCCCAGCATCACAAAGGAGCATCAGACCACATATCAGAGGCAAAGAAAAGATCAAAATTCAAACTTCAATTTTTATTACATGTGAATTACTTTCACACCATGTAAAGATGAAAAATTGCAAATCAAACCATTATGAGTCAAGGATAGTCTGTATTTAAGCCAATTTAGTCAGGTTTCCTGTTACTTGCAACTGAAAGTACCTAATACATTTATAGTATATTTCCTTTTTAAAAAATAGAAAAAAATACCAAAGATTTTATAAAAATGAAGTTTTCTGTGATCCTCTTGGAACTGAATTCTCATATTGTCCACATACAGTAGGTACCTTCCTCTGTTGTGGCATTTAGACCTGAAGTTTTATTTGTTTTTAAACTTCTTTTGAATTACAGCCAAAAGTCAAAAGTTGAGCACAGTGGCACACTCCTGTAATCCCTGGAACTCAGGGGGCTGAGGCAGGAGGATCACAAGTTCAAGGCCAACCTCAGCAACTTAGCAAGACCTTATCTCAAAATAAGAAATAAAAAGGGCTGGGAGTGTAGCTCAGTTATAAAGCACCCTGGGTTCAATCCCCAGAATCTGAATAAATAAATAATAGCCAAAACAGTTTCTGCTGCAATGAATATAGCCAAGTGCGTTCTCAAATCTGGTCTCCTTCTTGTGTAGACATAGACTTCCCCACCCCTTTGGGCCACATCCAGCCTGTTTTAGTCCTCAGGCCAGTGCAAGGAAGATAATAATAGCTAGTCAGCTATGTTCTTTGGAGAGCTGGGTGTCACAGCTCCTCTCTGCTGAAACATCTAGTTGTACTGGGCTGGTTGTCATGGAAACACAGCTGATGCTGTGAGCATATGGGCTAGAGCCTCTCTCTGTCTTTCACATTCCCAGTGAGGGAAAGGAGCTGGTACTTGAGAACAACAGGACAATGTCCTATATTATCTGTTGTGCTTGTTGAGTGAAGGAGGAGAATAGATCACTGTGGAGAGGACTGGATTGGAAGAATTGTGAGAAATGAGAACTCAGAGAGCTGTGGTTCCTCTGTGAACAGTCCCTGAATAAGGGCCTATGCACCTAAAATGTGTGCAAATGAACCTGGGGAGGCTGGAGAAGGTATGGAAGAGGGAGAAGAATCAGCATTTAATAAACACTCACTGTGTGCCAGATGCTGTATTATGCATAACAACAACATGTACAATAATTAGCATCTTGCAAACCTAGTAAGCAAGATACTTTACATCATTATTTCATTTAATCTCCACAATGATCCCATGAGGTGGATTCCATTATTCTCTCAGTTTTTCAGAAATGGAAACAGTAAATAATTCCCACAAGTCATGCAGCTAGAAAATGGTAACAAACTTGTTGAATTTATTTTGTTCAAATAAATTGTATTGATATTAGGCTTCTGTCTTAGTCCATTCAAGATGTTACAATGAAACAACATAGGCTGAGTGCTTCTAAACAACAGAAATATATTGTTCACAGTTCCAAAGGCTGGGATGTCCAAGAACAAGATGCCAGCATGGTTGGGTTCTGTGTAACTCAGCTTTTTGGCTGCAAGAATGATTAATGGAATTTTATTTTGGGGACTCACAGTTTCAGAGGTCTTAGTTCACAGATGGCCAGCTCCACTGCTCTGTGTTGGGGGGTGTGGCAGAACATTATGGTAGAAGGGTACCGCAGAAGAAAGCAGCTTGGATACGGCAGCAGGAAGCACAGAGAAAGACTCCCCTCACCACATACAAATTATATGCCCCAGGGCTGGGGATGTGGCTCAAGCAGTGGCGCGCCGCCTGGCATGCGTGCGGCCCGGGTTCGATCCTCAGCACCACATACAAAGATGTTGTGTCCGCCGAAAACTAAAAAATGAACATTGAAAAGGGAAATCTCTCTCTCTCTCTCTCTCTCTCTCTCTCTCTCTCTCTCTCTCTCTCTCGGAAAAAAAAAATTATATGCCCCAAAGGCAAGCTCCCAAGGACCCACCTCCTCTGTCCACATCCTACCTGCCTGCAGTGACCACCCAGTTAATCTTTTTCAGGGGATTAATGCACTGACTGGGTTAAGCTGCTCATAACCCAATCAATTCACCTCTAAACTTTCTTGCATTGTCTAATACATGAGACTTAGGGAATACTTCACATGTAAACCATATAGGTTCTAATAAGGGTCATCTTCCGTCCTTAAGACACTAATCTTTTCATTCTAGCCTCACAAGGTAGAAGGAGTAAGATCTCTTAGGGTCTTTTTTGTCAGGCCATCAACCCCATTTATAAGGACTCTGCCCTCATTACCCAATTAGCTCCCAAAGGCCTTGCATCCCAGGGCCTTTAGAGGTAAGGCCCTTTAGAGGTAAGAATGTTAGGGCACACAAACGTTCAGACCATAGTAATTTCACACCAAGCCTATAAAATATACTTCAAAGTGCTTCTCTGGAATATCCTTATGTACAGTAGATGAGTCTTTTGAGCTATTAATTGAAACATCGTATAACTGTCAAAGCAATTTGGTGAGGTAGGAATTGTCATTTCCATTTTACAAATGAGGAGAGTGGTTGGAGTGATTGAGCAACTTGCCAAGGTCAAATGGGTGGTGGTGAAGGAGGCACAGAAGCCAGTGAGTGCCATTGCAAAGCCTGATCTCTACTTACTCCCTATTGTGCTTCAGGGCCAGAGAGGCCGCCTTTGCCTTCCCTTTAACTTCAGTTGCCAAATGCCATTGCTTCCAAAGCCCAAAACTCTCTTTGACCAAGAAACCCTCAACTGCTTTCTCAAACTTCAAAGGCAAACTCGATCTTGAAACTAAACGAAACCCAAACACAACCACTACAACTAGAAAACCCGGTATGTTCAAAATTGAACTAAAGATCTTCCCTACGAAAGCTGCTTCTCTTGCAGTACCCTGATGTCATGAAATGTCACCATCAGTTACCCTGTTTCTCATTCCAGCCACATGGGACTTGTCTTTAACGTGACCTTCTACCTTCCTTTTTTCACACCTAATCCATCATGGAGTGCTGATGGATCTACTCCATTGGTCAAGTTTCCCAACTGCCCCAGTCCACATCATTTCCATCCCTTATCTGGATTATTGCAAAAGCCACTTAACAAGCCTCCATGTCTCCACTCTTACATCCTTCCAATCTGCTCTTCATTGCAACATACTCTCACCATCCCTCTTTTGCTTAGAAAATTTCCTGTTTTTTTTTTTTTTTTTTTTTTTTAAGAGAGAGAGAGAGAGAGAGAGAGAGAGAGAGAGAGAGAGAGAGGGAGAGGGAGGGAATTTTTTTAATATTTATTTTTTAGTTCTCGGCGGACACAACATCTTTGTTGGTATGTGGTGCCTAGGATCGAACCCGGGCCACACGCATGCCAGGCGAGCGCGCTACCGCTTGAGCCACATCCCCAGCCCGAAAATTTCCTGTTATTCTTAGAGAACATAAAAAATCTTTACCAAAGTTTATATGTCACGTTTGCCTAGCATCCTCTACTTTTCTTTTGCAGGACCTATCACATTTATGCTTAGCTCTTGAATTAATTATTTATATGATTATTTGTTTGTTGGTCCCTTCATTAAAGACTGAGCTTTGCATTCTAGTCCCCACTCTTCCACTCATTGTTCTTGCTGGCTGGGGTAAGAAGCAAGATCATTACTTCTGTGCCAGCCTCTCTTATAAATCTTTGTTTATGTGTCTGTGTCCTCCACTGAACTCTGAGTCCTTTGGGAAGAACTGGGCTAGAAACCAAGTCGGTCTAACCTCAGAACCTAAATTTCCTCATTTTTGCAGCAGGACAAGAATTAGGAAAATAATTGTGTAGATGAGGAAACTGAAGCCTGGAGTGGCAAAGTGACTTGCCCAAGTTATAGAGAGCCAGAGCAAAAACACTAGCTGCATTCAGTTGGCAACACAACAACTCTATTTTGTAGAGTAGCTGCACTCCCCATCCCAACCTGATATTTGATGAGGCCACTCTGTGTGAGGGAGACACATTCCTATCTGTCCTAGAGGATCCATCTGGGTTTCACATTATGGAAGCTTTCAGTCTTTGACTGCCATAACTTTCTTTTTCTTTTTCTCTTCTTTCTTTTCTTTTCTCTTCTTTCTTTCTTTCCTTCCTTCCTTCCTTCCTTCGCATTAAACCAAGGGGCACTTAATCACCAAGCCACATATCCAGTCCTTTTAAATATTTTATTTACTAACAGGGTCTCATTGAGTTGCTTAGGGCCTTGTTTGTCGCGACCCCTCGCCGGCAAGGGAAAAAACGACACAGGATTCTTCTTTCAGCAGTTTACTCAGGACCTTTGAATCATGATGAGAAAACAGGTACAAGAGAAGAAAGCGCGCGCGAGCGGTCGGTCTGCCCTTGCTTAAGTACCCAGCCCTGCCAATGAACCAGCACTACATGGAGGAGTCTAATAGGTGCAGCGCAGCGGAAGCAGGCCAGAGCCCAGCCCACAGCCCAACAAGGAGTTGTTTAACAACTCTAACCGCTGAGTCATCAGAAGCAGGAAGCCAGCGCCATTTTCAGGGTGCGGTCGTCGGCTCTCAACACTTGTTAAATTGCTGAGGCTGGTTTTGAACTTATGATCCTCCTGCCTCAGCTTCTCAAGCTGCTGGGATTATAGGCATGCTTTAATTTTCCTTAGGGCCTATGTGGATCTCTGCCACTCATACAGTACCTTTAGGTATGTTACACGCAGACATTTCCTCTAGTGGACAAACTATGGAAGGGAATACCTTTGGGATCCCAGTTAAAATGTCTGCCCTTCCTCTGATTGATTGTCTCAGTCTAAGGTGGGGGATCTGGGCCACCTCCCGTGCAGGTTGTCTTCCCTCAGAGCACAAATTTCCCTCACTAGAAACTGCTTCCTGCCAAAAGTTCTAAGCCTTGAAGATTCTTCCCTTCCTCTTGTCTATTTATCTTTATCCTGTGCAATTTTCCTAAGGCTCATTCACCACCTATTTGTTAAAACAAGGTCCATTAAACTCCACCTCCATATTTTTTGTTCGACACCAACCTCTTAAATTATACCTGTTCTAGGGCTGGGGCTATAGCTCAGTAGCAGAGCATTTGCCTAGCATGTGTGAGGCACTGGGTTCAATCCTTAGCACCACATAAAAATAAACAAATAAAATAAAGCCATGCTGTCTATCTACAACTGCAAAAAAAATTTTTTTAAATTATATCTGTTTCTTTCCTGGAGTTAATAATCTAGGGAAAGAGACCATAAAAACATCTAAAGTCACTTGGGGAGCACCTACATTGTATCAACTTACCTTCTTAAGAATTGGATTTTGGCATGCTATGGGATTCTGTGCGCATACACCCTGACTGAGGGGTCAACAGGATGGGGGAGGGTACCCAGAAATAGGGAGTAGGTAAAATGTAGCCAAGGATTTTGGATTGGAAGTCAGAGGACACAGTCCCTCCCATGATGTGTGACCTTAGGCAGGTCTGATCCCTTTTCTCAGCTTCCATTTCAGTGAGTGTTGGCTGTGAAGGGAGTTGGGATCTCTGTCAGTGTGACATACTATAATGGGCTCTGTAAGGGTTTCATCAAATAGGGAGGGCACATTTTTCCCAAAGTGTACATATTATGTACACATAAACTTCCTATGGCATATGATCTCAGGTGGTTGGGGATGAATATTTTCTAACTTAATGGCTATTTTTTTTTTTAATTAGAGTACTCTAGGAGAAATGTATAACAAATGCTTTAAGGAGTGATATATATTTCTTCTTAGGAAATAATTTTTGTTAGACTGTTTTAAAAAAGTCATCATTAACTAAAAGTACATGTGCATATAAATACAGCAAAAACATGTGAGTAGTACTTAAATGACTCCAGCAATACAGATTTAGAAAATATTCCATTTCCTCTGCGGGCATTTAACCAGTTTAACTTTCTCCTCTGTACTAATCTTCTTTTCCAATAATGAGTACAACATACCTGACGGTGGCTCCTTCTACATCTTGTCTGGTTTGAAACTCAGAACTAAATTCAAAACTCAAGCTCAGAGATCCCTCAAAAAACTAGAAATGAAACCATCATATTACCCAGCTATCCCACTCCTTGGTATTTATCCAAAAGGGCTAATATCAATATACTATAGTGATGCAGCCACACCAATGTTTATAGCAGGACAATTCACAATAATCAAATTATAGAATCAGCTCAGATGTCCATCGATAGATGACTGGATTAAGAAAATGTGGTCTCTATAGACGATGTAGTTTTACTCCACCATAAAGAATAACATTTGCTGGTGAATGAATGGAACTGGAGAACATCATACTAAGTGAAATAAGTCAGATCAGAAAGTCAAGGGCTGAATGTTTTCTCTCATATGCAGAACCTAGAGCGAGGTAAGGGGGAAGGTGGGGAGAATCAGATATCACAAAGATATAAGAAAGATCAGTAGAAGAGTAGAAGAATGAGATCAGAAGAGGGGAGGAGGAATGGGAAAGGGAAGGAAACGCAGAATGAATTTTAAAAGTCACATTATGTACGTGTATAAATATACCATGGTGAATTCCACCTTTATGTATATGGAGAAGGCATCAACCAAAAATAAATAAATTAACATGTAAAAGGAAGACCAATAGAGTATAGGAAGGAAAATAGGGGAAGGGAAGAGAGGAGGGAAATGTGGGAGGGAGGAAATGGGGACTGAAATGGAGTAAATCAAATTCCATGCATGTCTAATTTTGTCAAACTGAATCCAACTATTATGTAAATTCAAAACTCAAGCTCAGAGATCCCTCAAAAAACTAGAAATGAAACCATCATATTACCCAGCTATCCCACTCCTTGGTATTTATTCAAAAGAGCTAATATCAAAAATAAAATAAAATAAATATACTATTTTTTTAAAGAGAGAGAGAGAGAGAATTTTTTAATATTTATTTCTCAGTTTTCGGTGGACACAACATCTTTTTATTTCATTTTTATGTGGTTCTGAGGATTGAATTACAGGTGTGCACCACCATAAAAAAAAAAAAAAAACAAAAGATCTTGATCTCAGAAATTTTATAGGTCTTTAAATGTTGTCAGATCTGTGATTTCCTTGCATTAGACCTGATTTTCTTCTAGCTCCTAAATTATTATTTCACTTCATACTTCCATTGAAAGCTGTGGAAAGTAGAAATTGGTGGGATACCAGTATATACAAATAACATCCAAAAATTAAAGAATATTAAGTCCTTAAAAACATGCATCTGGAGCTGGGGTTGTAACTCAGTGGTAGAGCACCTGCTGAGCACATGTGAGGCACCAGGTTCAATCCTCAGCACCACATAAAAATAAATAAATAAATAAAGGCATTGTGTCCAATTACAACTAAAAATATTTTTTAAAAAATGTATCTGGCTGGTGGTGGTGGTGGTGCATACCTGTAATTCTAGCAACTTAGGAGGTTGAAGCAGGAGAATGGCAAGTTCCAGGCCAGCTGGGGCATCTTAGCCAGACTCTGTATCAAAATAAAAAATTAAAAGGGTTGAGAATACAGCTCAGTGATAGAGTGATTGCTCTGTGTGCACAAATCCTGGGTTGGTAAAGTATAGACGTGAGGGGCAAGGTCAGACCCCAGCACAGTCCTTCATAATTTACAAAGTATTTTTCACCCGTCTTTTCTTATTTCATTCTTGTATCCATTAATAAGACTCATAGCTGCCTATTGGGATGATGATGATGATGATGATTCTTGTCACAGATGGGGAAATTGAGGCTTATAGAAGCAAGATGTCCTGCTTATGGTCACATGGATTGAAAATCAAAGCTGGGTCCTCTAACACCCACTTCCATATTCCTCAGTGTCGCTATTTGTGGTTTTTGACTTTTTAAAAATAAACCTAGCAGCCCCTGGGTGGATGCAAAGGGGAGAACTGAAGCCTGCGAGGAATGCCAAGGGCTCCTACGCATGAAGCACATGATCTCCGCCTGCCCTGATTACCCTGGCCAGCAGGCCATGTGGGCTGGCTGCCCGAGCGGCCTTGCCAGCGATCCACTTGGTTCATGCTCTTTGGCAGCAGCACTCAGCAGGTCAGGGCCGCCTGGGTTGAGGCTCTTGCAGAGTTGCTTCTGCGTGGTTGGCTTGGCTTTTCACTTGCTGAGAGCTTCCCACCTCCGTGAGCGCAGTCACTTGAGTCCCTAGCACGTTCTGGTTCAGTGCCCTTTCAGGGTTACATCCAAGCGTGTAGTCCAGGGGTGGGCCGAGGGCAGGGATTGGGGGAGAGCTCAGGCAGGCAGAGGGCCAATAGGGAAGTCAGCCTGTCCTTCTTCAGCTCTGTTCAACTCCTCTTTTGTCCTCCAGTCTTCTCTCCTTACCATTACCTCGGTGCTTGGCTCTCAGAGCACAAGTCCTTTATTTTATTTTATTTTATTTTTTTTAGGGGGTGGTGAATGGAGATTGAACGCAGGGGCACTCAACCACTGAGCCACATCCCCAGCCCTATTTTGTATTTTATTTAGAGACAGGGTCTCAGTGAGTTGCTTAGTGACTCTCTTTTGCTGAGGTTGGCTTTGAACTTGTGATCCTCCTGTCTCAGTCTCCTGAGCTGCTGGAATTACAGATGTATCCTACAGCAACCAGCTACAAGTCTTTGACTTAGTTTCTCCAGGCATCTCAAAGCTCAAGGGCTATTTTAGGTACCGCTTTGTTATTCAATGGACTCCTGCAGCCTATTTTTCCTTAAAAAAAAATGAAATTAGAGGGGAAATGCTTTCTCTCCCCAACACCAAATTACATAAACAAGATATTTAAGATAAAAAAATACTAAAACAGCAGAAAAGTATAAAGGAAAAATGCAAAAACTCTAAGCATCATTCTCCCCACCCAAGAACAACTATTATTAATATGATAGTGTTTGTTCTAGTTCTTGTTTATTCCTGGTGCTGGGGGTTTGAACCCAGGGTGTCAGACATGCAAGACAAACACTCTACCACTGAGCTGTATCAGTCTCCAGAGGAGCTGGGATTACAGGCTTGCACCATTACACATGGTTCTTCTAAGTGTTTTTTTATGCCTTTGATAGCTTGCATTGTTGTCTATACCTAAATACAGGCATTGCATTGTAGTTACTATTTTTGTATGAGATGTGTGTGTGTGTGTGTGTTGTTGTCTTTGTTTATCAGTAAATCATGAGCATTTTATGTGACAACCAATATTCTTCCACAATAATGGTTAATAATTAATGGTTGTACAGCATCCTATTATATGGAAATATCATAATTTATTTAGTCAATACTTTGTTGTTTAGCATTTAAGCGGTTTTTTTCTTTTTTTCCTACTGCAATGCTGTGTGTTCTTGAATATATTCAAAAACATATATTTTCATACATTCTCTGATTGTATTCTTAAATTCTTGAGGGGCTGGGGCTGAAGCTCAGTGGTAAAGCATGTGCTTAGTATTCATGATGCCCTGGATTCAATCCAGCACCAAAAATATAAATAAATAAATAGAAAAAGTATTGTAGGATCAAACAGTATATAAACATTTAAGGCTTTACCCTAGCAGTTTCACCATGGTTTTAAAACATCATAGTTATTAAAGGTAAAATGACATTATAAGGGGCTATGGTAGAGTAGCTTAATGGTAGAGTATTTGTATGGTATACGAGAGATCCTGGGTTCAATTCCCCAGTCCTAAAAAGCAAAAAAGGACATCAGAACAGCAATAATGAATTATTCAAAATAATTATTAAAAAAAAAGAGGAACTATCATCCACAAACTCCCTTCTCTAACAAATTGATTGTTTTTATTTGTTTACATTCTTGTCTGTATGCAAATTGGTCTCTTTTTATACTGGGGATTGAATCCAGGGGTGCTCTACTACTGAACTATATCCCGAGCATTTTATTTATTTATTTTTATTTTGAGACAAGGTCTTGTTAATTGCCCAGGCTAGCCTTAAACTAGCAATTCTCCTGCCTCAGCCTCCTGAATTGCTGGAATCGCAGGCATGCGCCACCTCACTTGGCTGCAAAGAGAATTTTTACATAGTGGTGTTCACTACTATATTAGGCTACTATAGTTTCTAAGAATTCATACATACTTTACTACTGGGTCTACTTGAAATTATTTAGCCAAGAGAAAAAAAGTCATACTGAAATTCAGTACATCTAGTGGAGTCCAGGTAGGCCTATAGGACTAAACCTAGAATGTTATTCTGGATGTAAGGCTACTTTCCAGACCTTATTAGCAGAACTCTTGAACTTTATTCTAACATTCTGAGATTTACATATGTCAACTGCTATTTGTGTTTTCACTTCTTTCTGTGTCTACCTCTTTCTCTCCATTCACCTGGATGTCTTCCTCAAGTCTTCTCTCGAGGGGCTGGGGATATGGCTCAAGCAGTAGCTCGCCCGTCTGGCATGCGTACGGCCTGGGTTTGATCCTCAGCACCACATACAAACAAAGATGTTGTGTCTGCCGGAAACTAAGAAATAAAATATTAAAATTCTCTCTCTCTCTCTCTCCTCACTCTTTCTTTAAAAAAAAAAAAAAAAGTCTTCTCTCGACTTAATATTTTCTGGTTCCTTATAATATGTGTTATAGCTGCTTATAACCCTTGCTTGAATACATGATCTATGTGTTGTTTAAACAATAATAGCTCCTCATGTAATTTTTCTGATTCTCTAAGTATTCCCTTATTCTGATTCTGAAGGATAATAGACTTATTTATCCAATTTATACCTGTTTGAATAGAGTTTTGAGCAAAACATCTGAAAGGATCTTGGCTATTTTGGATCACTTGCCCAACCCTGAGCCAATCAGCTTCATGGATGGTGAGGGTGGGGTCATAAAGCTACATGGTATTGAACATGGTTGTTTAGGGAATGCTTTGCTTAGCAGATGCTGTGGGTGAGTCAGTTACTTAAAAGTGATACTGGCTTTTACAGGTAACTATGCTTTTATATATATTATATAACATAGATATTATTGTGTATATTAGTTTTAATTATTGTTATGTCATGTGCATGTAAAGACTTCAGAAGCATGAACATGTGGTCCTGGCTACTTAGAAGGTTGAGGCAGGAGAATTACTTTGAAGCCAGGAGTTTAGGACCAGACTGTTCAAAATAGTGGGATGCTATCTCAAGAAAGAAAGGAAAAGGGAAAGAAAGGAAGGAAGAAAATGGAAGGAAGGAAGGGAGGGAGGGAGGGAAAGGGAAGAGAAGAAAGAGCTGTGTGTGGTGGAACACACCTGTGATCCTAGTGAAATGGGTGTGGGGGACACTAGGGCAGGAGGATCACAAGTTCAAGATCAATCTTGGGAACTTAATGAGACGCTGTCTCAAAGTGAAAAGGCTGGATGGCGCTGGGGATGTGGCTCAGCGGTAGCGCGCTTGCCTGGCATGCGTGCGGCCCGGGTTCGATCCTCAGCACCATATACCAATAAAGATGTTGTGTCTGCCGAGAACTAAAAAAAGTATAAATATTAAAAAATTAAAAAAAAAAAAGTGAAAAGGCTGGAAATGTAGTTCAGTGGTAGAATGCCCCTGGGTTCAATCCTTAGTACTGGCGAGAGAGAGAGAGAGAGAGAGAGAGAGAGAGAGAGAGAGAGAGAGAGAGAGAGGGGGGGGGGAGAGAGAGAGAGAGAGAGAGAGAGAGAGAGAGAGAGAGACTCTGACTTTATGCAGCCTAATCTAGACATAATAGACAATCCAGTGACTAGATTGAATAGGTTGTAATTTATTTAAGCAATTTTCTATAAGCATTTAGATTTAGCTTTTTTAATTTTTTAAACCAGTTTGGAAAGTTCAGTTATATTAGGAAATATAATTTATCAATATGTATTTTTTGCTTTCTTTTTTTTGTATTTTTCTCTTAGCAATGTGCCAATAAATTAATGATTTTAGTTGTAAGAAACAGAAAGCTTCTATAAATTGTTTTAAAAATAAGGCGCACAGGGCACAGTGTCACATGACTGTAATCCCAGTAATTTGGGAGACTGAGACTGGAGAATCAAAATTTTGAGGCCAGTCCCAATAAATCAGAGAGATCCAGTCCCAAAAAGTGGGGGGCTGAGGTTTTAGCTCAGTGGTTTCAATCTTGAGTACTGAAAAAAAAAAATAAGTGGGACATATTTTTCTCATATAACAAGATTTTTAGAAGTGGATAGTTGCTGGTTTGGTTCTCTTGGTCTTTTTCTCATTTTTATGTTCTCAAAATGGCTGCTAGATTTCCAGTTATGAATGACAGCAGATTTCAAGGTGGAAAAGAAGAAGAGGGAATAGTAGTGAAGTATGCTTTATTTATTTGTGTGTTTGCTTTTATGGTTCTGGAGAATGAACACATAGCTTTGCATGTATTAGGCATGCCTTTTGTTTTTATGATCCCTGAACCACCCCAATAGACATAGACTTATATCTCTTTTAACTAGATTTTTTGTTTTAATAACAGGGCCACCCTATCTCTTAGAGAGACTAGAAGAACAAGTATCTTTCCATTCTCTTTATTTGGAAGTAAGCAAGGAAGGAAAGAGCTGGTAATGTGTATTAAACCAGGATTCCTGGTTAAAGGAGTAGGTCAGGAATAGAGAACTTGCTTTACATGAGCAAGGCTCTGGGTACAATCCTCAGCACCAAAACAAACACAAAAAATAAAACCAACCTCTCTCCCTAGTGTTGTCGCAAAGGCTTCTCAAATGTGTGGAAGCTACAGAAATCTTCCCTTGAACAATATCTTGCCTGGAAAAGCCCTTGAAACTGGAATTTTTCTCTGGTCAAATTCGAGATGGGGACTTAGAGCTTTATGTGTTTGGCATTCCTAATTATCACCCCATAGAAGATACTTCCTGCATTTCAGCTGTCCAGGATCCATATCATCTTGCAATTGGGAAGTAGTTCCCAAATCCCATCAAGAAGCAAAGACCCAGATTTTTCAGCCCCACCTCCTGCTTTCCTTGCAAAACCTGAGCATGTGATTTAGGTTACATCAACCAGGCATTCTTTTCTATGTCTTTGAATCACCAGCATGTGACAGTGTGAAGGTGACTAGAGGTCACTTTCCTCTCAGCAGCAGTGTTACATGCACCTGACTCTTTTTGCTCTGTGACCTGTGGTGTGGTTCCAGCTGCCTAGCCCTCTGGAATCCTCTTGTTTCTGCCTGTTTTCAAAACCTGGTTCTCTAGATTCCCATTGAGCCTCTAAGGCTTCTGAGTTTTCCCAGGGCATTGCCTTGTTGCTTAAGCAGTCAAAGTTAGTTTATCTTTCTTATAGCTCCAAATCCTGGTTATTATGCACCCTCCCTAGCAATTCCACAGACAACTCTGCTGCATTTCTGGGATTTCAAAGAGCATATTTTAAAATCTGCTGCCTTAGGATAAATCCCTTGGAATGGTATTAAGGGACGAAGGTACAAATAGTTTAAGGTTTCTTGATAATTATTGCCAAATAGCATTCCAAAAGTGTTTTGCAAATTTACCTAACCACAATCACAGGGTATCATCATTGTTTTTAGTTTTTGCTAGCATAATGACAGGGAAGTGGTCCCTGTTAACATTTTAATTTGCATATGTTCAGAAATAAGAACTAAACACTTTTTCTTATGTTGGCTTATAGTTTTATTTTAATTTATGGAAGATAGCTGTTTATTCAAGCTTTAATCTCTCTTTTTATGATATGAACTTTACGTAATTTATATATTCATTCTTTGAATGCTTACTTCAAACATTTTCCTAGTCTATTTTTATTTTTATCTTGTTACTTTTCTTTGTATAGAAGCTTCATATTTTTATATAATAAAATCTGTTTATTTTTTTTTCTTTTGTGATTTCTTCTTCTGCTTCAATGCTTTTAAACTTACTATCCCTCCAAAGATCTGATAAATGGTGAATTCAATTTCCTGCCAGCTTTTCTGTGATTTGGCTTGTATATATTTAACTCTTTAATATTTCTGGAGATCTATTTTTGTGTATGGTATAAGTGAATGAATCTACATGTCAACTCTGGCTTTTAGATTCACATGCATTTGACATTAAGCCAGGCACTGGGGTGTCTTGCTGTTGTTTTGCTTGGTTGTTTGCTTTGCTTTAGATTTTAGAAAGGCAAAGAAAATTTTCTAGGGAGCTCTGGGCTTGTTCTTGAGAGAAATGTGAGTAAAATGGAGAAAGAACCTTAGAAAAGAGATAGAAACAAAGAGAGATAAAGACTGAAACAGATACAGACAAAGTGAAAGAGACTAAAACAGAAACAGAGAAGTGAACAAAGAGCAAAAATCCAAAGGAGGGCCTCAGGGGTGGTGAGCCCTTCTGTCCCCATCCAATTTTAGTGGTCCCATGGATCCTGGGCAGTCCACATACCATTTGAGGATCCCAAATTCCCCATCATCGACCAGTCTGGGAGATTTCAGGGACACAGAGAGAAATGTCTTTCCTTTTTCCTATCCTCGTCTTCCTTCTCGCCCATCTAGCTTCAGGCAGGCATTTCAGGAAGGACAAAATCCTAAAGACCAATCATCTGTAATGGCCACCAATGGAGGCTCAGTAACCCAGATATTTCAATGCCAGTGTCCCATGCAGCATTGCCTCTAGTCCCAGGCTACTTCTGAACTTAGCCCTACTAACCCCTCCCAGTGCTCCACCCAGCACCCTTTCCTCATTGTTACCTGTTGACATTATTGACATTATTGGGGCAAGAGTTTTGGGCTCAGTGTATGAGAAGTGAAGAAACATTTATTGAATAACTAGTGTAAGTGAAGCACTGGGCTAGGTCCTTAATGTAATTAACTTGCTTAATTCTCACAATAGCATTTTGAGATATATCCATCAACAAAGGGTCACTCTGGGATTTGAATCCTTGCCCTGTCTAACTCCAAATTTCCCCTGCATCAATTTATTAGACTTAGGGCTGGAGAAGTAGCTCAGTGGCAGAGCACTTGGCTGGCATGTGTGAGCACTGGGTTCGATTCTCAGCACCGCATATAAATAAACAAAATAAAGGTCCTTTGACAACTAAAAAAAAAATATTTTAAAAAAGATATTGGACTTGGAGTTGGGAGTTTAGCACAGTGTTAGGATGCCTGCCTACCATGCTTAGGGACCTCTATTTAATCCTCAGCACCATTAAAAAAGAAAGAAAGACAAATCCATCTATACTCTATGTGCCAAACTACCTTTTCAAAAAATTTAAATCCAAATGTGGTGGGCACATCACTATAATCCCAGCTACTTGGGAGGCTGAAGCAGGAAGATGGCTTGAACCCAGGAATTCAAGGCTAGCTTAGGCAACATATTGATACTCTGTCTTGGAAAAGAGGGCTAAGAATGTAGCTCAGTGGAAGAGTGCATGCCTACTGTGCTCAAGGCCCTGGACTTGGTCCCCAGAAGTGCAAAAAAAAAAAAAAAAAAAAAAAAAGAAAGAAAGAAAGAAAAATAGGACAGAAGCCAAGTATGATGGTAGACACCTATAATCCCAGAGACTGGGAATGCTGTGGCAGGAGGATTGCAAGTTTGATATCAGCTTTAGCAATTTAATAAGACCATAAGCAACTTAGTGAGACCCTGTCTCAAAATAAAAAATAAAAAAGTCTGGGGATGAGCTGGGGCTGTAACTCATGGTAGTGGACTTGCCCCTCCCACGTGAGGCACTGAGTTTGATCCTCAGCACCACATAAAAATAAATAAATAGATATTATGTTCATCTACAATTTAAAAAAAATTTTTTAAAAAGTCTGGGGATGTAGTTCAGTGGTAGAGTGGTCCTGGGTTCAATCCCAGCAACACAAGAAGAAGAAAGAAAGAAAAAAAAATCTATAAAACAAAGGTTAGAGAACAACTGTGTCTGTGCCTCCCCATTTACCATTATTCTCTTAGTACCTTCATGTGGCTCTATCTCTTGCCCATTTTCAGTCCAGACAACTCATGTAGAATTAGTCCCACCTGCATCTCCAGATACTTCTGGAGAATTTAACGGAAATGTATGACTCAAGCATGGCCCAAAAGAGCATCAGCACAGTTATTGGTTCAGAGATGGGCATGCAACTCCAATCTGGCCAATTGAGCCAAAGAAACTCGATTCCAGGTCTTAACTTTTTCATGTGTATGTGTATGTGTTTTTGTTTTGTTTTTTTGAGTGATGTGGAAGAGAACCTTTGGGAGAGGGAGTCTCCCTTTCTTTTCTTCAGAAATTGCTGGAGCATTGTTCTGAAAATGTGGCCCCAGATCACTTGTATATTTGATAGAAATGCCAGTTTTCAGGTGTTACTCCAGACCTACTCCAGACCTACTGAATCAGAAACTAGAGGGTTGGGGCCCAGCAACAGTTAACAAGCACTCCTGGTGATTCCCACTGAAGTCTGAGAAACACCAGCTTAGGCAAAAGAATGTAAGTGGAACCTTATTGTTTAAGACTAGAGCTATAGAGAACAAAGAGAGCTGAGAGATTCAGAGAGTGAAAGAGGCCTGAAGACATCATTGAAGTCTGAGTCCAGTCATACTTGAACTTAACATTACCTGTTGTAGCATTTAGTTACACCAACCAATGAATTCTCTCCCTCTATTTTTTAAATTTTTTAAGAGAATGTTGGCCAGATATGGTGACACACACCTCTGATTCCAGCAACTTGGTGACTGAAGCAGGAATGTCACAGGAGAAGTGTCTCTGAAGAAGAGTCCACGTCTGGGGAGTTCTCTTAGAGTAAAGGGGAAAATTGACTCAAGACCAGTGGGGTTCTCAGGGAATTTCAAGGAAAAGAATTTCAGCAAGCACCAATCAAAGGCATAGACAGAGATTTATTTAGAAAAGTGGATACACATTCAAGGGAGAATGGGAGCAATTTCCAGAGAGAAGCCTTTGGGGGTAAAAGAAGGAATATGTACTCAAGAGAGAATGCAGGCTGTCTCCAGAGCAAGAGACACGAACTGTTGGTGATATTAATAGAGGTCTGTTGCTAGGGGCTGGACTAGACAGGAACCAGAGTGGAGTTACACAATTTTGCACCAGTTTTTCCTGCACTTATGCACTGCCCTCATGTTATAAGGGCACAGGTCAAGGGGGCTTCTTTGAGACTCAGCATCTCTCCCTTTATTCCCAAATTCCTATCTCAGAAGGATCACAAGTTTGAGGAACTTGGTGAGATACTTAGCAACTTAGGGAGACCCTGTCTCAAAATGAAAAGGGCTGGGAGTGTAGCTCTGTGGTAAAGGACCACAAAAAAAAAAAAAAAAAAATCCCTGGTACAAAAACAAAAAACAACAAACCAACCAACAAATAAACCTAGAAACCTAGGAGGCAAAGCAAGGCCCTGGTTCTATCCCCAGCACCACAAGGAAAAAATAAAAAAAAAAATAAAAAAAAAATGGAAGTCTTACTATGCTGCCCAGGTTGGCCTATAATTCCCAGGTCTCAATAATGAGACCTCAGCCTCCTGGGTAGCTGAGACTATAGGAATTTTTTTTTTTTTCAGTTCGAGTGAGATATATCTCTGGCAACCTAACAAGTGCTGGGAAGGGGGTCCTAGTAGTGGGATGCAAGTGTGGCTCAGTGGTAGAGCCCTTGCCAGCCACAGTCTGTTGTAATAAGACTATCAGGTGATTCCCCTACCCTGACCCTCTATGCTAGGGATTGCCTCTGGTTGTCCAGGGCTTTACCACCAAGCCATACCCACAACCCCCTAACAGGTAATTCTGATGCCCCCTAAAATTTGCATATCACAAGAGTGGGATTTCTGTTTGGAAGAATGATCTAGGCATGCACAGTTCAACTGCTCCCTTTGTTCTCTGTGGGAGCCAGCCTGGATAAAGGGGAGTTACTCCATTTCTCTGTGTGCCAGAGCTTTACAGAAGCAGATCCCAGTAAGACAGGGTCTGTAAACCTTTCCAGCCCTGTCTGTAACTAAGTAGTATTTCTCAGAACAGTGTAAGCAAGCTCGCTTGGCCTCACATCTAAACCGTATCCTCCAGTCTAGCTCTTAGTAATAAAGCTGACATTTTGATCCCCATCTGTTGGCTTTCTATATCCTATTTCTCAATTGCTTCAGAATTTGGCTGCGAAGAGAGCTATTTATTTGGAGAGTCCCTTAATGCCCCTACCCTGACTAATACAGCAGGAATGGAGTAGAAGAGCTCTCAGGCCCCTTCCCCTTTTAACATTTGTAGGAAAAGGAAAAGAGGCTTCACTCCATTCTGCTGGGTTCTTTAGCTGGACTGTGAAATAAGTTGATAGAACACAGATTAAGAGGAGGAAAAAAAATCCATATTTAATTAACATACATTTGTATTGAAACCTCATAAAATAAGACACCCAGAATAAGGGTCAGATGGTTGGATCTTAGCTTCAGAAAGGAATAGGGGCTTGGGTCTTGTGGGTCGGTGATGTGGCAAGATATAGGAGTGAAGAGCATGAGGAGAGGAAATCTGTTGTGAATAAAGGTTGTCTTGTTATGCAGATAAAGTCTCCAGTTAAAAGTAAATTACTAACATAGATTTCCTCTCTAGATGTACATTTTTAAAGTCTTTTTTTTAGTTGTAGACAAATATCTTTATTTTATTTATTTTTATGTAGTGCTGAGGATGGAACCCAGTGCCTCCCACATGCTAGGCAAGCGCTCTACCACTGAGCCACAACTCCATCACCTGTAAATGTTTTTAAATATAAGAACAGCTTTTCAGAGCTATTCCTATGCCTCCAGTTTCTCACAATAGCCAGCCCCACATATGCCAACAAAATACTATATTTGGAGATTGGCATATTCTGGCAAATTCTGGGATCGTGTGTCCTGAGGACACTGTGTGTCTCCAGGGATCTAGCATGCTCTAGTAAAGAAAACCTTGTTTGTTCTCACCAGACCACTGATGTACCTGTGAATGCAGGCAGGATGATTGCAATCACAGAGCATTTCCTTTCAGCTCTCTCTGGGAACAGTGTCGCCCTGGGGAGCCTGAATGGGACTTAGAAACCTTTGCATTTTAAAGAGCTTCCTAGGAGCTTGCCTTATTACCAGGTTCTGACACCTATCTAACCTAAATCCATATGGCTGCGGCTAAAGCTGTGCGCTTCTGTGTCCTGGGAGGCTACAGATGTAAACCTGTCAGTTGGAAGTAGAAAGGACTTCCCTCCTCTCCATTCTATTCTTTTGCTCTTTTCTGTGTTCTTCACACATCTTTACAGTAGCCATAGAGACAGCCCTGGAAAGGGGAGAAAACAAGTGTCTGTTCGGAGTTCTTAAAACCAGGCCCGGAATTACAGGAAGCTTGATTTTCAGGGCACAATCCCCCAGAGTGGCAGACATGCCTCTTTTTGGAAAACTGCTACAGGGAAGAGACAAAGCAGCCAGCACAGCTCAGCCTGAGCAATGGAAAGTGACAGAAGTATCTTCTCTATAATTGTTACTGGAATCCTAGGCTGGAGGCCTGACTCTGGGGATCCAATGAATCAGGTCTAACCACTTGCCCCACCTCCCCACAAAAATAACAACAACAACAAAAAAAAAAAAAAAAAAAAAAAGAGAAAAGGTAGTGGCAAAAAAAGTATGAAAGGAACTTTAATCAGTCTAGCTACAATGGGAAGACAAAAGGACCCATGTCCTTAGCCCTGACTTAGAGGGACTGACAATGACTTTGGGGCTTTATAGAATGGAAAATGAGGCAAGGGTGGGGATTTGCATAGCTAGAAGCTTTTCACAGCTGCCAAAGTAGGTGATGTTGATCAGGTGTGTTCATCATTATCTGTTCATCATTATCTCAGGATTGGTCAGGCTGGACCTTGTCTCAGGTAAGAAAGTTGCTGTTGCCTGGGGAGTAGTTCAGACTGATCAAAAGATTGTTCCTGGAATCCAAGCTGACTCAGGAGCAAAGAAGATGTTTACAAAATAGAGGCAGAGATGCCAAGTCTTTAATCCTGATTCTAACCATCCATTAGACATTTGTAGGCAAAAGTGAAGAGTCTAAATCCTTGTTACATACTGACCCTCAATCTCAATCTTCCTGGAATAGTTTATTCTTCTCTCTGGATTACCTAATTATGCACTTATTTTTACATAGTTAGTCCATGTATGTGCAACTTTGACTTCTGCTTTCCCTATATCATTAAAAATCGTTCATAAATATAATTTTTATGCTGGATGTGGTGGCACACGCCTGTAATCCCAGTGACTCAGGAGGCTGAGATAGGAAACTTGCAAGTTTGAGGCCAGCCTGGGCAACTCAGTGAGAAACTCTCTCAAAATAAAAAGGGCTAGGGATGTAGCTCAGTGGTAAAGTGTCCCTGGATTCAATCCCCAACAATACACATATGTACAAAAAACAAAAAAGGTGGGGAAATAACATGATGACAAGAATGTGAAGAAATGGGTAACCCAAATGGGTAACCCTCATACATGGTTGATGGGAATGTAAAATGATGTAGCAGATGTGAAAAACTGTATGACATTTCCTCAAAAATTTAAACATTATGGCCAGGTGCCGTTACGCGTACCTGTAATCCCAGCAGTTTGGGAGGCTGAGGTAGGAGGATCACAAGTTCAAAGCCAGCCTCAGCAAAAGCAAGATGTTAAGCAACTCAGTGAAACCCTGTCTCTAAATAAAATACAATATAGGGCTGGGATGTGGCTGGGGATGTCAAGTGCCCCTGAGTTCAATCCCCAGTACCCCCCCCACAAAAAAAGATTTAAACATTAAATTACCATATGACCCTCCAATTTCACAATTAGGCATGTACTCAAAAGACTTAAAAACAGTAACTTAGATACTTTTACATGTGTTGACAGTAACATTATTTATAGTGGCCAAAATGTAGAAACAACCCAAATGTCCATCAACAGATGAGTATATAACAAGTTGTTATATATCCATACAACTGAATACTATTCAACCATAAAAAATAAAGCATGAATATGTTCTGTGAAATGGATAAACCTTGACATAATGCTAAATAAAATAAGCCAGACATCAAAAGACAAATATTATATATGATTCTACTTATATGAACTGTCTAGAATAGAAAAATTTATAGACACAGAAAGTATGTTTGAGGTTATCAAGGGCTGGGGGCAAAAAACAAAACAAAACAACAACAACAATAACAAAAAAACTGGTAAAAGAAAGAAAGGCAGGCAACAAGAAATAAGACAAAAGACTTACTTGATCTCCCTACGTAGGATAAATGAGTATTCTGCCGATCTCTTCTCTCTTTCTTTCTCTCTTTGAATCTATGTTAAGTGTAAGAGCTCTGAAGTTCTAACTTCCTAGGTTCAAATGTATAGTCATTTACTAACTGTAGGATACCTCTGTGCTTTTTTGTTACATAAATAAGCAAGCAATAAGCAAATAAATAAGTAAAGCTGGATTCTTCTTCCCAGCCATACTCTGGAAGGATGGTATGATATTGGCCCTGGTCAGCCTTCCGAGTTCTTGACAGTGTGCTGAGATGTAGCTAAAGCTGTGAGATAAAAATTCTGAATTTCCTCCTTGTGCTCTACCTCCAGGTGATGCTGGGGACAGCCCTTCTCCTGGATTCTGCTTCCCCATCTGTAAAAGGAGAGTGTTAGAGGGAATAGTCTCAAGGTGCCCTTTCTGCTATAAGGCTCTATGATTCTCAGATTGCCTTCCCATAAGCCATGCATTTCTCCAGCTTGATCATGGCCTTCCTTAGGGCTGTGTGTGTGCACGAGCACACGCTTGAGCATGTGTTTCAGTTTCTATTCTTAGCAGCTTGATCTTTAAACAAGGAATAGATTTGTGCTTCTGTCTCATCTCAGATGCATGCAGCTCCTGCTGGGCTGTTTCATTCTCTACCAGCCATTCATTCACATTAAAAGCAATAGCCCATTAAGGAAATAAGTGGATGTTCTCCTCCATCAACCATGATAAAGGCTGCAGGCTCCTTCATCTGGGGGCTTGGTCCTCTTTGGTCACCCGACCTTTGTTCTCTCTAATTCAGCTATGGATGAGGTCAGGGGAATCTTGGTTTCAGCATTTCCCTCTCCACTCCACCCTTAGATCCTTTCTCAGGGATGGGTCAGGGATGCTATTTGGTCAGTAGTGGGTTTTGATGGTAATGAGTAATCAGCATTCCAAATGAAAAGGTCATTGTTTATCCTGAAATAAAGAGTGGACTTTGGATAAGTCCTCCTCCAAAAGTTGTCAACCCCTGCTGTGTCTCAGAGTCACTTTGGGTATTTAAATATACAAATACAACTGACATATTGGCATATCCCTGTAACCTCAGCTACTCTGGAGGCTGAGGCAGGAGGATCACAAGTCTGAGGCAAACTTGGGTAATGCAGTAAGATTCTGTCTCAAAATAAAAAAAAAAAAATGCGAAGAGCTACCGATGTAGTTCAGTGGTAGAGTGCCCTGGGGTTCAATCCCTAGTGCTGCAAATAAATAAATAAAAGAAGCTAAAGGGAATTCAGATGTACATCCTAGGTAGAGAACATTGACATACAGCAGCAGGATTTCGTTTTCCTTTTTCCGGTGTTCAGGATTGAACCCAGGGCTCCATGCATGCAAAGCATATAATCTTCCATTAATCTACACTCCCAGCCCTGGATCTGCAAACTCTTAAAGTCTACTGAAGCAAGGCAGGCAATATCAAATGGGTGGAGTGTGATAGAAAAATGCTGGAAAAGAGAATAGGAGCATCCACACCTTTCCTCAAGGATAATCAGTCCCATTGCTAAATAATGAAAGCCCAGTGTTGCCAGATAGTCCATTAAATTTTTTTGAAGAAGAGTTAGAAATACAGACTTGTTTGTGAAATAGCTTTATTACTTTTTGATTTTGGTGCTGGAAATTGAAACCAGATCATCCCTAACCCTAAATACTTTTTTTGTGTGTGTTTTGTAGTAGGGACTGAACACAGGGGTGCTCATTACTGAGCTACATCCCAGCCTTTTTTTTATTTTTTGAGACATGGTCTCACTAAATTGCTAAGGCTATTGTTCTCCCAGCTCAGCCTCTCAGGTAGATGGAATTGCACACAGAGACATCTTTTTTTTTTTTGCGGGGGGGGGGTGTTTGTTTTTAGATTATGTCTTGCTATATTGCTGAGAGTGGCCTTGAATTCAAGATCCTCCTGCCTAAGCTTCCTGAGTACCTGAGATTAGAGTATGTGCCACTGTCTCTGTGCTATGAAGCTCCTTGGGTTTCTGGATAACACCAGTTTGGCATGGGCCAATGTACTCTGAGCAGAGGAGTCAAGAGACCTCTCCTGATAATAGCTAAAATATGGAAACAGCCTAATTATCCATTAATTGATAAATAAACAAATGTGCTACCAATGTAGCTCAGTGGTATATGTTTATATAATAAAATATTATTTGTCAATAAAAAGGCATGAAATCCTCATATATGTGACAACATGGATGAACATTGAAAACATTATGCTAGATGAAAGAAGACAGACACAAAAGACTACATGTTGTATGATTCCATTTTTATAAAAGGTCCAGAAAGTCGATTGTGGTTGTCAGGACAGCAGAGAGTAATAATGGGTACGGGTTTCTGTTTGGGGAGATGAAAATGTTCTAAAATTGGATAGTGGTATTGATGACATCATTTTAGAAGTATACTAAAAACCACTGACTATTTAAAAATATTTTAGGAGATAGGGATACATAACCAGAGGTGGAATTATTGAGTTAAACATAGTTACCGCTGTTTTCCAAAGCAGTGGCACTATTTTATCTTCCTATCAGCAGTGCATGCAGGTTCTAGTTCTTTTATATTCTCAACAACACTTGTTGTTATTTATTTATTTATTTGTAGTGCTGGGGAACAAACCCCGGTTCTCACTTTTGCTAGGTAGGCACTCTGCCAATGAGCTATATGTACAGCCCTATTTTTTTGATTAAAGTCTTCCTACTGGATGTAAAGTGGCATCTCAGTGAAAACTTCAAGTGGTATTCTTGTGGTTTTGATTCTGTAATTGAATATTTCGCTGATTTTTTTTCTTTTGATACTGAGGATTAAACCCAGGGTTTCTTTACCATTGAGCTACATCTCTAGGCTTTTATTTGATTTTGAGATAGGGTCTCACAATTGCCCAGGCTGGTCTTCAACTTGTGATCTCCCTGTCTCATCTTCCCGAGCTGCTGGGATTACAGACAAGCGCCACCATGTCAGCTCTTGGTCTGACTTTTTTTTTTTTAAATCATATAACCATCCATCAACTAATTACTGTGGCTAGTGGATATTGACAGTCTTAGTGAATTCAGGTCAATTCCTAGAGCTGGAGGTTGGGATATGTCACTCAAAATATAAAGGGGGGAGATTTGAAGATACAGTAGTTTCCCTTTACCCATGGTTACATGTTGTAAGGTTTCAGTTGCCTGTGGTGAATTTCAGTTGGAAAATATTAAATGGGAAATTCCAGAAATAAACAATTCATAAGTTTTAAATTGCGTGCCATTCTGAGAAGCATGACAAAATCTCATGCTGTCCTGCCCTGTCCTACCCAGGACATGACTCATCCCTTTGTCTGATGTATCCATATTGTATATGCTACACATCTATTAGTCACTTAGTAGCCATTTCAGTTATTGGATCAAATGTCCTGGTATGGCAGTGCTTGTGTTCAAATAACTCTTATTTTACTTAATAATGACTTCAAAACACAAGAGTAGCGATTTTGCCAACATTTTTAAACAAAAATTTTTTATAGTTGTAGATGGACAGCATGCCTTGATTTTGTTTGTTTGTTTTTATGTGGTGCTAGGGATTGAACCCAGTGCCTCATATGTGCCAGGCAACCGCTCTGTCACAGAGCTACAGCCCCATCCCACTTTTGCCAATTTTATTAAAGTGTATTGTTTAATTGTTTCATTTTACTGTTAATAGCTTGTTACTGTGCCTAACTTGTAAATTAACCTTTTTCTTGGTATGTACATATAGGAAAAACCATAGTGTATACAGGGTTTGGTACTACGTAAGGTTTTAGATATCCATTGGAGGTTCTTGGAATGTATCTGCGGAGGATAAGGAGACTATTATACTACTTGAAAGGGGAAGGAGAAATGAATGTCTAGGAGGCAATCAACACATGTTTTTTACAGGATGGGTTTGCTTGCTTGTTTTGAACATTGGATCTGTCCTGTATAAAGGGAGTGGTATAGAGGAAGAAGGGGAAAAAAAAAATCTTGGCTAAGACTCAGGACCAGAATCAGCTCAGCATACAGGGTCTTGAAATAGTTCCTACTAAAATTGAGTTTTCTCTTTGAAAACTCCAGTTATCAGGCACATATGTGATTTGCAATTGTCTCCTCCTCTTTTCCTTTTATTGGTCAAGCTATCACCAGGTAGAATATTAAGAAACTCATTACAATTGCTTTAGAATCAATACTCAGTTTTCCTTAGCCCAAATAGTTGTGGTATTATAACTGTGGTTTTTACTCAGGGAATAATTTGTTTCATTTGGATACTCTTGACATTTGATAACCCATCCTCCTTCCCTCCCTCCCTCCCTCCCTTCCTTCCTTCCTTCTCTCTTTTTGTTAAGTACTGGGATTGGACACAAGGTCTCACATATGTTAGGCAAGTGCTTTACTACTGAGCTACAGCCCGGGCCCTTAAAAAATTATGTTTAATTAATTTTTTTGGGGGGGGGCCATGCTCAGGATCAAACCCAGGAACTTGTACATTATAGTCAGGCACTCAATCAGTGAGTTACATACCCAGCCTCATTTATTTTGAGTCAGGGTCTCACTAAGTTGCCCAGACAGCTCTGGAACTTGGGATCCTCTTATTACAGGCTCATGAGCATCTGTGATTATAGGTGTGTTCCATCACACCTGGCTCCATGATTTTTTCTTTTTTAAACTGGGGATTGAACCCAGGGGTACTTTATTATTGAGCTGCATTCCTAGTCCTTTTTATCTTTTTATTTATTTCAACCACATCCTCAGCCCTATTCTGTATTTTTTTTTTTTTTAAGAGAGAGGGTCTCACTGAGTTGCTTAGTGCCTCGTTGTTGCTGAGGCTGGCTTTGAACCCATGATCCACCTGTCTCAGCCTCTTGAGCCGGTGGGATTACAGGTGTGCGCCACTGCACCCATCTCCCTTTTTTATTTTTGAGACAGGGTCTCGATAAATTGCTGATGCTGGCTTCGAACTTGTGATTCTCCTGCCTCAGCCTTCTGAGTCGATGACATCATAGCTATGTACCACTACTCCCGGCCTAGCTCCATGATTTTTTGAAAGGAGGAGTCAGCCATCTTCTTGGTACTATGTAATGAATGATTATGGAAAACTGTAGGGCCAGGCCCACACTGAGAGGCATCTATAGGAAACATAGTTGGCCCTTTTTCAGCACTGTCTTAACCTGGGTTCTTTTGCTTTTCTCTCTCTTTTTTTCCCCCCACATTGGTAATAATATCTTGTATAGAGGCTTTACTACTGCCGTGTAACAAAAATGCTGCTTAAAAATTAAGAAAAATGCTGCTTAAAACAACCATTTTGCTGGGCATGGTGGCACACACCATGGCACACCCCCAGCGGCTCTAGAGGCTGAGGCAGGAGAATTGTGAGTTCAAAGCCATTCTCAGCAAAATTAAGGTGCTAATCAACTCAGTGAGACCCTGTCTCTAAATAAAATACAGAATAGGTCTGGGGATGTGTCTCAGAGGTTGAGTGCCACTGAGTTCAATCCTTGGTACCCCCCCAAAACCCCAAAATGAACAAACAAAAATAACCATTTGTACCACACACAAAAAGCTAAGGAATCAGATAACTAAACACAGCACCTGATCCTAGTCTGGATCCTGTATTGGAGGGGAAAAGTATTCTAAAGGACATTATTGAGTCAACTGACAGTATCAGAATATGAATTGTGGATTAAACAAAAGTATTCCTATCAATGTTAGATTTACCAAAGCTGTCAGAGAGAGACAAGAATGACAAAGCAAGTGGAGTAAAAACGTTTATAATAGGTGAATTTGGGTAACGAGTTTATGGATATTCTTTGTATTTTGTATGTTGAAATTATTCCCAAATAAAGGTCTTAAAAAACACATTCAGGAAAACTGTATTCCTAGTATGCAGGAGACCCTGAATTTAGTTCCAAGTGTATACACACACACACACACACATTCACATATAAAATGCACAACTGGCTTATAATTTTATTTTGCTCATGAATTGTGTGTCAGTAATTCGGGAAGGGCTGGGTTGGACAGTTCTTTTGCAGTCTGTCATGCAGTTACCATCAGGTGCCAGCAGGGGCTGAAGTCATCTGTAGACTCTATTGTTGGTGTTTTGGGGGGTAGGATGGGATTTGGGTGTGTATGTGCGGGTGTGTCCCAGAAGTCTCAGATGGCAGGCCGTTGATACTGGTGGTCTGGTGGGAGCTCAGGGGAATTCTGACTGCATGCCTCCATGTGGCCTGTCTAGCACAGGAGTCATATAGTAATCAAATTACTTACCTTGTTTCTCCCAGAGCAAGAATCCAAAGAGAACAGGTGAAAGCTGTATGCTCTCTACTAATCTAGTCTTGGAAATCAAGCAGCATCTCTTCTGCCACATTCTACTGGTTCCAAGCTAGTCACTAAGAGTGTCCCAGAACTTACTATCATGTTCCAAACCACCATAAATGCTTACTACATGTCAGCACTCTTGTAGATGATTTATATACATGAATTCATTTGTTTCTTATTAAAATCCCCATGAAGGAGGTAGTCTTACTGTCCTGATTTTAAAGAGGTACAGAGGTTAAGTTCCCTCCAACACACCATAATGAAAGAGATAGGATTTGATTCAGTCTGGCTCCAGAACCCATGGTCTTAATCATTTATCTGCACTGCTCTACACAGAACTGTGATTACTGTTACATTTTGTTAAAATGACACACACAGATATTCACTTTTCATTCACAATCACTAGCATGTAAACTCACAGAACACATTTGAAATCATATGACACAATTCTTTCCTTCTCAGCTCTGTGGTTGCCTGTGTGATTTCCTTTCCCTGGAATGCCTTTCTTCCAATTATTCTTCTGTCTATATTATTTATTCCAGGTCTTTTCAGAAGGCTTTCATGACTACTCAACCCCAGTGTGAGTGCTTTTCCATTTGGTACACATGGTGTTTATGTAGTTGCAACTCTTGTCTTATGCATTATAATCTTACTGTTTTGACTGTGTCCTCCATTGGACTCTAAGTTTCCTGAGCTCAGGGACACATATGTGTGCATGAAAGGATCTCTAGCACTGAGCATGGTGCCTGGTAGGTAGTCTCATGTCACTAAGTACAAACTAATCTTTTGAACTCACACTCATCATATGCAATTACACAAAAACATCATATGCAATTACACAAAAACACTGTACTGATACACACAAAACCCGTCATTTTCATTCTTGTCCATGCAAACTCAATCACTATGATTTATTCCCCATGCTCAGTAATTGTCACATTCCTTACATGCTGTCACCACCACTAGTCCATCACACACTCAATTACCGTGAAAATTCTAATCCACAATCACTGCCACATACTGTTTTTTACACAAGTATAGTCACCATCTGCACTCCTAAAGCAGAATATTTACTCTCCTTCAAGTTAATATGACAACAGTTCTATTTTTCACATTCGCTGTCACATGTTGTGTTTTTCATCCACACAATCCCTGACATATACAATTATGGTCACACACCGTCTTACAGTCTTTCTCCCACTCCCGCTTAACACTCTGCCACACTCAACGCCTGCATTCACTGGCCAGGGCTGGAGCGGCACGTCTGTGGGGTCGACTGGGGAATCTCAGCCCAGGCGGGCGCGGCCGCGCCCCGCCCCCTCATGCATATGCAGCACCTCGGCCCGGCAGCCCGGCCCCCAGACGGCCATTTGTAGCGGCGCTGGAGGCTGCGTTCCGCAGGCGCTGCGGAGAGGCGTAGAGGAGCGAGTCCCCGGCCACTGCAGCCCCTGACCCCTGCGCTCAGTCGGCTTCTCCGCGCCTCGGGCGGCACCAAGTCAGCCCCGGGGCTTGCGCTGCCGCGCCGAGAGTCCTTCCTGACAGCTCCCGGCGCTCGGGACCCCCGCCCGGCCGCTCGCCCGCAGCCCGCCGTCCGCACACGTCCCCGAAGCCGGGCCTAAGGCGGGCGGCGGCGGCGCGGCGCGGCGCAGCGCGGCGCGGCCGGGCTGGGCTCCGCGGCGTCCCCATGGCCGCGGCCGGCTGGCGAGACGGCTCCGGCCAGGAGAAGTACCGGCTCGTGGTGGTCGGCGGAGGCGGCGTGGGCAAGTCGGCGCTCACCATCCAGTTCATCCAGGTGCCTGGAGCGGGCCTACGGGGGCACCGGGGCGGCGGCGGGCGGGGGCTTGCGATACCTGTGGCGGGGCGGCCGCTGAGACCCCGCCCCGGAGGCGCCGCGCGGGTCGGGGGTGGGCGGGCTGCGGGCGCCGGGCCGGCTCTGCGCTCCTACCCTGCGGCCGCGGCGCCGCGCCCCTGCCTGCCCGGCGCCCGGCGCGGCGTCCCGAGAATCGGGCTTCTCAGGAATGTGGCCGGGAGGGCGGAGCTGGCAGGGTGGGAAGCGCCGTTCCACCTTATCGCTGCGACCGAGGCCGGAGACCCACGGGAGCGGCAGCGCCTCGGAGCCGGGCTTCCTGCCCTGAGGGCCCCGGCGTTGGGCGCGTTCGGGAGCCCAAGCCCCGCGCTCTGCTTCTCAGCCGCACGCCGTCGCCTCCGGCGCCGTCGGTGCGAGCGCGGTGGCCACTTGGTCGCGGCTCTGCGCGGTTCGAGCCGGAGCTGCCCGCTTCAAGCGGTGTATTTTTCTTTGTGTGTGTTTGCGCTTTCCTCACAAGTAATCTCTTAGGTAATAGGTCCGGGTGGGAGTGTTTGTAATGCCCCAGGGAAATGGTGGCTTCGAGGAAGTTAAAAATGTGCCTTGATAGGGGTGAGACCGTTTCCTAGGAATTCCTGGTGCCTTCCTGCTTCTCGCCCTGCCCAGGTGAAGTTTGGGATGAGCTGGGCTAGGAGATGTGGGAGTCGTGCGTTCCCTATTCTAACCACTCTCTCCCCCACCCCCACCCCCACCCCGCGCTGGAGGAGGAAAGTCGGGTTGTGTTTTAAAAAAAAAAAAAAAAAAAAAGGGAGGTGGAATTCTTCATTCTTAGAAATTGCTTTTGGTGAGAGGTTTAAGTAATCTTTTTAGAGATTTTTTTTTTAAAAAAAGAAAACCCAGATATCTTCTCTCTGCTTTTGTCAACCTAAAAGGTGTGGCATATGCTTCGAGAGAACGAAGGTACCCTGCTCTACCAGGTAACAAAGATATTTTTTACTGTGCCAAGAGTACAGATGACAAAATATTTTTTCTGATTCCTGTTTCACCCATTTGTCGTTAATTGGGTTAAATAGCTATTTCATTAAAACCTATAATATTTGTAGTGACATTAAAATGCCAAGTACGGTAACATAAATGTATCACTTTTGTCATTGAATAAATGAACATTAATTACTGCTATAATATCCCATGGAATTAAAAATCGCTGCTAAAACCTTTGTGTCCAGAAATATATGTAATGAGCCTTTACAGTATGCTCATTAGTGAGTTAAAAAAAAATCACACTGAGTAAGAGGTGAGATTGGTTTGAGTTTAGCAGACAGAATCAGGGATGCTGTGACGTCGCTGTTTCCCCAGGGACAAGAAAGACTTTTAAGTAACTGATAGCAAAGCAAAATAATTTATAACTAACCCTTTTCCTTCATGACTAGATTGATGGTTGGTGTTGGAGGGAATCCAGAAATGGGAGGGCAATCTGGGTTCCAGTATCAGTGACTAATGTTAGTTAAAATTTAAACCCAAACATTTAAATTTGTTTGAGGAAGGGATCATCTGAAAGTAATTGGATCTATAAGTTAATTATTTAAACAAGGTATTGGAACTTTTCGTTTTGGAAATAGTATTAGAAACCATTAAGATGATGGTAATTGTTGTCTTCCTAATGATTTTGTAGAATTCATTTGTTAAAGAAATACTTCCTTTATGAGTAGTATAGTATCTGAATGTGGTAGATGATATCAGATAAAGGTATGCATGAGAAAGACCTATATATAATACACACACACACACACACACACACACACACACACACACTCACACACACTCACTCTCATCATTATTACATAAAGTATGGACTTTTTGTCATACACATATGAGCTTGTATCTTTTGCTTTGTTGTTTTGCTGGCTGTGAGAACACTGCCAAATATTTAGCTTCTCTGAGCCTCAATTTTCTTGTCAGTAAAATAGGTTTGATTACACATTCTGTATAACTTCTAAATTATAAGAAAGATCTTAATTTTGTACCTAGCATGTAGTATGTGCTTTGTTAATGGTAGGCATTTTTATAAGTGTATGTTCAGTTCTGAAACATGCTTAAATTCAAAGGAAATTCAGATTTGGAAAAGTCAATTTGGGAAGGATTAATAAAACACTGTGTGTGGGTCTAGGAGTGTAACTTAGTGGTAGTGTTAACCTAGCATGTTAAAGACCCTGGTTCTATCCCCAGCACCCCAGAAGGGGAAAAAAAGCACTGTGTAGTTTAGTAGGAAGACTGGAAATGTTATACGGGAGTATAGGGATGACGATGTGTTAGCTTGGAGAGAGGAGGCAGGTGGGGATTATGGGAGTGAGATAGGTGACTTGGGGCCAGTGAAATAGGAACATCTAGGCTCTGAAGTTTAGGCTTTCTGGAGAAGAGAATAGAGACCTAACTATGCCATTTGGTCCATGGGTAATCTCAGACAAGTTACTTAACTTCTTAGTACCTTACCTTTCCTCTTCTGTAAACTGGGGAAATACAATGTACAACATCCAGTTGTGAAAATTAAAATGAGTTAACATGCCAAGGTTTAGAAAAATGTCTAGTTCATAGTAAGACTACATATGTTGATGTTTTTATTATTGTTATTATTATTTTGGCTATTGGGGATTGAGCCCAGGGATACTCTACCATTGAGCTACATCTCTAGCTCTTTTTATTTTGTGTTTTGAAACAGGATCACACTAAATTGCCAAGGCTGACCACAAATTTGCAATCACTTGCCATCCTTTCACTTAACCTCCTGAGTTGCTGGCTGGGATTGAAGGGGTGTGCCACTGAACCTGGCATTAAATTATTCTTAGATTATGTAATTGAAGTGTTTATCATCTATATTAACAGAGCTGCTATTTATTGTCTGACACTGGGGAGTTAAAATTCATTCTATTATAATTAGTAGAAACTGGAGGGAGAGGAGAGAGCAGAAGAATAATCATTTTAAACAAGGAAGTTCTCTTTGTAAGTCAGTTATAGATTTGAGTGGCACAAATTGGTCTTTTTTTTTTAATTTTAGTTTTTTTTTTTGTATTGGGAATTGAACTCAGGGGCACTCAACCATTGAGCCACATCCCCAGCCCTATTTTGTATTTTATTTAGAGACAGGGTCTCACTCAGTTGCTTAGTGCCTCGCTGAATTGCTGAGGCTGGTTTGAACTCGAGATCCTCCTGTCTCAGTCTCCCTCCCGGATTACAGGCGTGTGCCACCGTGCCATTTATTTAATTTTAGTTTTGAGAAAGGGCCTTACCAAGTTTCCCAGGCTGGCCTCAAATTTGTGATCCTCTTGAGTAGCTGGAATTATAGGCATGGGTCACTGTGCTGGCTTCTATATATTTTTTAAAGACTTTGGAAATATTACCTGGTTTTTATATGTTTCAATATATGTTTTCTATTCTGTTATTTATTTATTGTAGTGCAGGCAATCAAACCCGGTAGCTCATGCACCACTGTGCTACATCGCCCACCTTCTATTTTGTTACCTTCAGCAGAAAAAGTATAATAAACACATTTGGAAATGGCAAATTTAAAAACAACTTCTCTTGTAACTCCCCCTCCCCTTTTTTATTTTTTATTTTTTTAGTTGTAGTTGGACACAATACCTTTTATGTATTTATTTATATGTGGTGCTGAGGATTGAACCCAGCACTGCACACGTGCTAGGCAAGCACTCTACCGCCAAACCACAAACCCAGCCCCTCTTGTAGCCCTTTCTTTGACCTTAGATTTAGTTGTTATCTTCGGTGTATATGAAGAGCTGCAAAATTAGGAAATCAAAATAATAAATTGAAACACGTTTTCCATCCTCCCTCCTCTGGCGGGGGGTCTTTTGAACACAGGGGTGCCCTGTCACTGAGCTACATCCCCAACTCTTTTTAGTTTAAAACAGGGTCTTGCTAAATTGCTGTGGCTGGACTTGAACTTGGAATCCTTCTGCTTCAGCCTTCCAAATTGCTGGGATTACAGGCATGTACCATTGTGCCTGGCTGCCTTTTCTGCTTTAAAAATGAATACAACAGCTGGGTGAGGTTGCACATCCTTGTAATACCAGTGATGCTGAGGCTGGCAGATTGCTCAAGGTCAGCCTCAACAACTTAGTGAGACCCAGACCCTAAGCAATTTAAGGAGACCCTGTCTTAGAATAAAAAGGACTGGGGATGTAGGTCAGTGGTTAAGTGCTCCTGGGTTCAATCCCTAACCCCCCTCTCCCCCCACAAAACAAAACAAAATAAAACAAACAAACAAACAACAATGAAAAAAACCATAGTGTATGTGATAAAATGTAAAGTATTGTTATTAAGAGTTACGTGAACTCCCTGTTTCTGATGTTTATAGGTTCTTTTGAAAAACATTTTTAAGTTCTCTTGGTAAATAGAATACCTAAGTGATGAGTAAATTCCAGTTAGGACATAATTTTGACATTGTACAGAGTGGAAGGGAGTGATAGTTTGATATTGGGGTCTTTTTTTTTTTTTTCTTCCCAGTACTGGAAATTTAACCCAGGGGTGCTTTACCATTGATCTAAGCTACATCCCTAGTCCTTTTTGTTAATTTTGAGGTAAGGTCTTGCTAAATTGTTGACCCTGACGTTAGACTTGCCATCCACCTAACCCAGCCTCCCAAGTCATTTGGATTACAGATATGTATCACCACATATTTAGATTCTTAGACTCCCTAACCAGGTCACTCTGGTAGTCTCTCAGTCTCCCTTAAATTCTTCATGACTTCAGTTCTCCATAAAATATTGGGTTTGGTTGAACAGATCTCTGCATCTTTGAAATTCTTACTGTGGTCAAGATTCTTAGGTTCTCTTAACCTCAGTTCCCCATTTGAAAAGGAAGAATAAACAGTACCCGTAGGATTTTTGGAGTAAATAAAATAAATGCTTGCAAATCATTTAGTACAGTGCCATCTACTGAGTAAGTAACTGATGATTGTTATCTGGTTTTCTTTGCTATTCTTACTTCTATATCTTGATGTTCTTCCAAAACAAAATTTGTAATTTCTCATTTTTCCTTAACTCATAATCTAGTCTATTAAGTTTTGACTACCCTTCCCACCCCAAACCCATATACCTCCTCCTTCTCATTTCTGCTTGTATTTAGGTGATGAATATTGATTTAATTTTGAGTTGTGAAAACTTTTTTTTTTGTGGGGAATTAATTTTAAGAAATGATGGGACTGGGATGTAGCTCAGTGGTAGAGCATGTGCTAATTATTAGCATGTGCCAGGTCCCCCCGGGTTAAATTACTAGGACAAAAAAAAAAAAAGAAGAAATAATGAACTAATCATTGGATTTTGAATTAGTGCTTCTTCTGAAAATTTGGAGAAGAGAATATTACATGTTTTACAGATTTTAAAGTTAGATGTTCTCAGTTTCTTATTTTTTTCTCCTCCCCTATATTGGGGATTGGGGATTGAATTGGGGGTGCTCTACCACTGAGCTATATCTACAGCTCTTTTATTTTGAGATAGGGTTTTTCTAAATTGCTCAGGTTGGCCTTGAATTTGGGCTCCTCCTGCCTCAGCCTCCTGAGGATCTGGGATTACAGGTGTATGACACTGTCCCCAGCTCCAGTTTCTATTTTTTTAGCATCCAAACTTTTTATTGAGCAGTTTGTTATGTTTGAACTCTGTAGGTGTTAGCTAATTTCTCACATCTTGAATTTTAGTCAGTCTTAAAACCTGTTAATCTTGACTTGATTCAAACATTACTATTTACCTAGAGTTTATCTTCCAGAGTATTGTTTTCATTGTCTTTTTTTTTTCCCCTTGGGAGCAGAGATCCTGGAGAGATTTCAGGACTCCCTTATTTGTGTTAATAGTTACTTGATTCATGTGTCAAGGTTGTGAGTTTAAATTCCTGAATTGTCATTCCATTTCTACGTCTTTTTATTTTATTTTTAATTTTTTAACACTTCTCAATTAGCACTATATATATTTTTTCTCATCAGTATTTTAAAAAATATTTTTGTGTATTTATTTTTATGTGTTGCTGAGGATCGAACCCAGTATCTCACACGTGTGAGGCAAGTGCTCAACCACTGAACCACAATCCCGGCCTCTACATCTTTTTTCAAAGTTTACCTTTCTTTAAAAAATTTTTTAAAAAATTTATTCAGTTTTACGTGGTGCTAAGGATTGAACCCAGTGCCTCACACAGTGCTAGGCAAGTGCTCTGCCACTGAGTTCCAGCTTCCCATTTCTACATCTTGAAGACACTTCTTCAATTAGAAGATACTTCTGTATTTTATTTAGAGGCAGGGTCTCACTGAGTTGCTTAGCACCTTGCTTTTGCTGAGCCTGGCTTTGAACTCTCCATCCTCCTGCCTTAGCCTCTGGTGAATCTCTTGATTTTAAACTGTGTGTATGTGTGAGCGTGTGTGTTTGCACATGCATGCAATTTCAGTGATTTGGGAGGCTGAGGCAGGAGGATCACAAGTTTTATGCCAGCCTTCTGCAATTTGGTGAGACCTTGTCTCAAAATAAAAAAATGTAGCTTGTGGTAGTGCATCTCTGGGTTCAGTACCCAGTATGTATCAGGGGAGTACTGGAATTATGAATGTTAAGTGTTAAAATGATATCTGATGATCCTTTTGTAAAAAAGTTAACCTACATTTCTCAAATGCCAGCATGTTACTATATTTGCTTTATCCTTCCAATCTAAACACATTTAACAAAAAACCCATTGGCTTGTAAGTTGACATGTTCCCTGCCTTCATCCTTAAAGACCTCTGTTGTTATTTTCTAAGAACAAGGGCATTTGCTTACATAAACACCATACAGTAAACCGAAACCAGAAGTTAACATTAATATATTACTATTACCTAATTTGTGGATTTTGATTTTTGGATTTTACCAATTGTCCCAATAATGGCCTTTGTAAGAAGATTATATGATGCATTTTATATCCATTTCTTCTTTAATTTGGAAGAGGTTTTTAGTTTCTTAAAGAGTACAAATTAGGGTTGGGGTTGTGGCTCAGCGGTAGAGTGCTCCCTAGCATGAGAGAGGCCTGGGTTCGATCCTCAGCACCACATAAAAATCAATAAATAAAGATATTGAGTCCAACTACAACTAAAAAAAGAGTACAAATTAGTTATTTGTAGAGTCTCCTTAATTTTTATTGACTACTGTTTCTTTGTGATTAAGTTCAGGTTATGTGTTTTGGGGGGCAAGAATAACAAATCCTGTGTTCTCAGTGCATTACTTTAGGAGACATGAGGTAATATTTATATTAACCTTTTGGCTCAACAATCCCAAATCTAGTATTTTACCCTGAAAATATATTTCCAGCAGTGTGAAAACAATAGGCACAAGGTTGTGGCATTATTTGTACTTGCAAAAATTAGAAGCAACCTGCTAGGTAGGAGGAGTTGAATAACATGATATATTCACCCACTGGAGCATTATTCAGCTGTAATAAAGAATGAGAAAGGCCTTGAAGTATGGAGTGCTTCCTAAGGTACATAGTTCAGTGGAAAAACTAAAGTGGGAAATGATAAACAGTACTGTAGAAAAGAAGAGGAAATAAGAAAATACATATGTATTTGTTTATGGGGACAAAACTAGAATACATGAGTGATTGATGATAAAATTGGTTACCTGGAGAGAGTGAGTAGGAATGAAGTGGGAGAAAAAATGGGAACAGTGATCCTTTTGACTTTTGGAACCATGTTAATGTTTTACATACTGTATATAAATAGCAAACATAGCAATGGAGTCAGGTGATGAGGGAAATAAGTGTTATGTGAAATACAAACAAGTGATCTGAACCTTATTTAGATAACTTCTGAACCCAGTATTTGTACTGTGTCCTCAGGATAAAGACAAAAAGAACTTGAAGCAAAGGTTGAACTGTAGTTGATAGTTGGTTTTTTTTTTTTTTTTTTTTTTTTTTGGTTACAGAGGCATGAGTTTGCAATTGTGTGTATTTTTCTGTACTGAGATTAGCAAATAAGTAAACATATTTTGAAAAATGGGAGCAGGTTCTCACTGTTGGAGGAAAGGAGCTATAAACGTGGAAAGGGTGAATGTGACAATGAACTCTGTTGTTTGACTAAAATTGGAGATATTGGTTTAACCTTTTAAAAGTATGTAGATACAGAAATACAGTACAAGTATGTGGATGCAGATGCACACATGTATACATTTTTCTTTTCTTTTTTTTTTTTTAGTTGTAGATGAGCACAATATCTTCATTTTTATTTGTTTATTTTTACATGGTGCTGGGGATGGAACCCGGGGCCTCTCACATGCAAGGCAAGCACTCCACCACTGAGCCACAACCCCAGCCCCATGTATACATTTTTCTTCCATTTCCATTCACAGGGCCCAGAAACAGTGACACCTTGTTAGAATTGAGACCAACTAGTACCAGATCTTGGTTTCTAAATACCATTCTCTACTAGAAGGAACTTTAGAGAATGTCTGATTCTAGGGTTGTGGTAGGAAGAAATACAAGAAATACAAGATGAGCCTGTAGTATCTTGTATTTTCAAGGGTCTTGTAATACAAAACACTACAGGCTCATCTTGTATTTCCAGAAAGTAAGGAATTACTTAAAAAAAAAAATGGAGATGATGGGGACTACCATTGACTTACTAGGGGACAATTTAATAATTGAAATGAGATAATTGATAATTGACTCCATGATGATAAATGATTGAGAAGTTCTTGATGTAGAATTCAGTCTAATGAATAAACATTCAGGATACAGTGGAAACTTGATGATCTCTCTCTCTCTCTCTTTTTTTTTTTCCGTTTTCTTACTGGGGTTTTTGAATTGGGGGTGCTTAATCACTGAGCCACATCCCCAGCCCCACTAGGCAGTCTAATCTTAAGGGATTACAGTTGTATATACATCTGTTGTTGACAGAACCTAACTACTTGGTTATGCTAATGAGATGTAGTCTTTTTAATCACCTTATCTGGTTATTGAATGAATTTATGCTTCAAGGAATCAAGTTGAGGCATCAAGTTGGGCTTACTTCCTCTCTGTTTAAACAAAGAGAATTTTTTTTCCACTTGCAATTTTTTATTTTTAAATTTGTTCTAAATAGTTATATATGACAGTAGAATGCATTTCAACTCATTGTACACAAATGGAGTACAACTTTTCATTTCTCTGATTGTACATGATGTGGAATTGCACCATATGTGCAGTCATACATGTACCTAGGGTATAAAGAGAAAACCTTCTAATTTTGTAGCCAGATATTTTGGAAGGGAACTATTGATAAAAATAGATTAGGAGAGTATACATTTTGGCCATAGACTCTTTTTTTAAATATTTATTTCTTAGTTTTAGGTGGACACAATATCTTTATTTTATATTTATGTAGTGCTGAGGATCAAACTCAGTGCCTCATGCTTGCTAGGTGAGCATTCCACCACTGGGCCACAACCCCAGCCCTTGGCCATGAACTGTTAATGTTAGCAAAACAACTCTCTTCCTTTTATATTAAGTGTCTTTTGCTATGTAGATGTATTTTATTTTTTTTCTGTGTTCTTTTTTTCTACTGGGATTTAATCTTAAAATTATTCATTTTTTCTTTTTTCTTCTTCCTCTTCCTCCTCCTCCTTCTCCTCCTCTTCCCCTCCACTTCCCAGGGATTGAACCCAAGGGGCACTTTAACACTGAACCATATCCCCAACCCCTTTATATATAAATATTTTAGAGACAGAGTCTCACCGAGTTGCTTAAGGCCTCCCTAAGTTGCTGAGGCTGGCTTTGAACTTGTGATTCTCCTGCCTCCCCCTCCCGAGCTGCTGAGATTATAGGCATGTGCCACCATGCCCAGCTAGTGTCCTTATTTAAAACAACCAAATGTGAGCTGGGTGTGGTGGAACATCCCTGTAACCTCAGCTACTCTGGAAGCTGAGGCAGTAGAATCAAAAGTTCTGGGCCAGTCTCTGCAACTTGATGAGACCCTGTCTTAAAATAATCAAGGATGTAACAGTGGGAGTGTTTGCTAGCATGTTTGAGGCCCAGAGTTCCTCAAGTTTCTGTTCTGCAGAAATAACTTTTCTGTTTGTATGCTTGTAGCATTCACTTATCATTGGAAATGGGAACATTTATCAGGATATGACTAGAAGTTTTTCTCTGTTCACAAGTTTCCCCAGGGAAAGGATGAAACACTTAAGGTCTGGGAAGATTTTCATTTTTTGTATTTTTTTCTCAATTATCTTTTAAATATCTGCTATTTGTGCTTTGGTTCCCTGAAAAAAAAAATATATACTTTTTTGCTATGTAGAGGTATATCCTGAGTCTTCTATAATATTCATATCATGTTGTTCTAAGTTAATCAACGAAAAGAATAAGCTACTATTCATTCTAGGAAAATTTGTTAAAATTTAAATCTGTTAAATCTCAGTTTTAATGCCCTTGGCTGAGAAGTCAAGATATTAAGTCTTATATTAAACAATGGTAATGTTTTCTCATCTTTTCTTAAGGCCACAAAACTTATATTTTTCTGAATCTTAATATTGTAAAACAAAAAGTAGGGGTTTTTCATTGTGCAAAGTATATGTATTTGTTCATGAAGTTGATTTTGGTGTTGGAAGTAAAGAACTGGTCATCCTCAGGATTGCTTTAAGCTACTGAGATTTCCATTCTGTTCTGTTGTAGAAGGGCAGATGGATACTGGGAAGTTTCAGATTTTTGGACAGTATCAGTAGGATTTCAACAAATGAGAAATTCTTTTAAATCCTCTAAAACATTCAGCCTATTCTGAGCTGTTGGCTGAGAGGTATTATTTTAGAGCATAGTTGAAAGGGATGCTTTTATTTAAAAAAAAAAAATTGTTGAAGATCAGACTTAGGGCCTGGCACATGCTAGGCAAGTGCTGTACTAGTGAGGTACATTTCAGCCCAGTTTTTAAATCCTTTACATCTTAGCTTTCTGCACAGAGGCAAGTGGAAGAGACGGGGATATAGAGGTTTGTGTGCGTGCATGCTTACACATCTCTAAAATGTGAATCACAGCACAGGTTTTCTTTCTAATGGTATAGAAAATGGAATGGCCTAGAAACAAAAGAGATCCTTTGGAGAGTTTGTGTATAGTATGTGTTTGTGGATGTAACTGAAGTATGCTTATATTGCATTGAATATTATAATAATTACCTTTTTCATGATTTTATCTATAAACTTTGCTGTTGCTCTCCTCTTTATTTTCTAAAATGGAATTAATTGCCATATATTTCTCATTATAGTACTTTTAGGGAACAATATACTATAATTTATAATTTTAAAAATATTTTAAAGGAATTCTAGTGTTTTTCAAATGTGTTACTATCACCCTGTAATCTATAATGTAATTTTTTTTTTTTTTTTTTTTTTTTTTTTTTTTTAGTGTTAGGGACTGAACTCAGGGCAATTTACCAGTTAGGTACATCCCCAGACCTTTTTTATTTTTTATTTTGAGACAGGTCCTTGCTAAGTTGCTTTGATTGAGGCTGGCCTCGAACTTGGGGTTCTCCTGCCTCAGTCTCCTGAGTCACTGGGATTTTAGATATGTGCCACTGTGATTTGCCTGAAATCTGAAGTGTAACTAATGACCTTTGGAAAGGTATTGCAAGGCTGATTTTGTATTGTTTACTTGGAAATAAGATCTTGCACTTTTTGCTTCTTCCTAGAATAATTTGTAATTTCAGTTTGGATATCACTTAGTTTTTAAATAATTTAATTTTTTATTGGTGCATTATAATTATACATAGTAGTTGAATTCATTCTGCCATACTGAGTAATTTAAATTTGGAAAAAGGTTGAGTGGTTCCTTCTCAAGGCCTTGGGAATACTAGACAAGTTTATACAACTGAGCTATGGCCTCAGCCCTGTATAAAATTTTATTTAGAGATAGAGTCTCACTAAATTGTGGAGGTTGGCCCAGAATTTCATCCTTCTGCCTTCCAAGTAGCTGGAATTATAGATGCCTGTGCCACCTCACCTGTTTGACTGTGTCCTTTTAATTATAGATTTCTTACTTTATTGGGTTAAAGTAAAAGAAAATGTAAAATCTCTGTTTTAGAACATTAAAAATTTTTTTCGCCACAGGGGATGGCACATACCTATAATCCCCACTACTTGCTCTATGTTCAATTCTTACTCCTGCTGGGGTGAATGTGGAGGAGTGGAGGACGAAAAAAAAAAAATACTGGATGTAGTGTCACATGCTACAGCTGTTCCCTAGCAACTTGGGAGACTGAGGTAGAAGGATCACAGGTTCAAAGCCAGCCTCAGCAATTTAGAAAAGCCTTAAGCAATTTAGTGAGACCCTGCCTCTAAATAAATAAATAGATAAATAAATAAATAAATAAATAGGGTGGGGGCTGCGGATGTGGCTCAGTGGTTAAGCACCCTGTGTTCAGTCCCTGGTACTCTCCCCCATCACCACCAAAAAGATAAAGAAATTTACAATTGTTTTTTGTAGCCATTCCTGGAATATAAGTGGAGAATATTTGTAGCATATGAGGTACAAAGTTTTACACAAATAAATTAAAATGGAACTTGTCAATATTATAAATATTTTTATATCCTTTTTTATGCCTGTTTAATCTGTGAGGCTCTGAAGTAGTTTTATTAAATCTTTTGTGAAAACCTTATTTTTCCATGCATTTCTGATTTTGCTTTTCTTTGATGGTATATTATTTATTATATAAAAGTTAGAATGATTAAATCTTTTATCATTAAGTATCATTCTTGTGTATTTTACTCTGTATTTCATCCTATATTATATTTATATTGCCATTCTTGGTTTTGTGTTTGTATGCATTTGCTTGACTTTAATTGTATTTAACATTTTTACAACTTTTTTTTTTTTTTGTACCAGGGATTGAACCCAGAGGGGCTTACCAGGGACATCCCCAGCCCTTAGAGATGGGGTTTCTGTGAGTTGCTTAGGGCCTTGCTAAGTTCTTTTTTCAACTTTTGTGAATAGTTTATAATGTTTAAAAATCAAATCTGAGATTCTCTGTTAGTGGAGGAATCCAGTAATTTGTGAAATCTGTGTAAATTTGTTTTTATTCTTTTTTTTGTACTTTATATTCTTTGTTTTTAACCTTTAACCATTGTTTATACAGACATGAGCAAGTTTGTTTATATCATTTTATTTCCCTTGTATTGAGGGTATAAAAGTGGAAGTTATTTCAAAAGTAGAGGCTATTTCTAAGGAACTTATTTCTTGTGATTGCTTTTGTTAGTCCTAAGTTGCCTGATGAAATTAAACAATACAGCTTCCGTGTTTTTGTTTTTAAAGAATTCTAGACATGGAAAAATTTATATTGTTTGTCTAAGAAACAGCAACCTGTGAGTCAAATTTGGGTCTTGATTCAACTGCTGTATGACTGTGTGGCCATGGACAAGTCAATTCACTTTTCTGGATTCAGTTTCTTCATTTTTCAAATGGAAGGTTTGAAGTAGGGAAAGATTCTGTGTCTGATTGACCTTGGCAATATTTAAAACCCTCTAAACACAAGGATGTAAACAAGTATTTTAGTAGGACTTTGTGTGTGTGTGTGTGTGTGTGTGTGTGTGTGTGTGTGGTTGGGGATTGAACCCAGGGGCTTACAAATGGTAGGCAGTGCTCTGCCACTGCAGTTAATGCCCAATCTGTTTACATTTTATTTTGAAACAGGATCTCAGTAAAATGCCCAGGCTGGCCTGGAACTTCAGCCTGTCTCAGCCTACTGAGCAGCTGGAATTATAGGTGTTAAGGGTCTCTGTGCCCAACCTAAGTCTTTGATCTTTAGATTGCTTGGCCTGAATGTACGCCTCTTGGTTGCATTTGTTTGTAAACTTTGTTCTTCCTATTTAGATTTTGAGAATCATAGATCAGGAATACATTTGTAACATAGAACTAAGTGCATAGGAAAATATTTGTTGCTGTTTATTAATTGCTAATATTAGGCCTTAAATAGGAAATAGAAAATAACTAGGGAAAAGATATTAGGAAAGATGAGTAATATCGTTATAGGATAGCTTCATAGCAGCCTGTTAATGAAGAGAGCAAAGAACTGGTTTTCATTTTTAAATTTCAGAGCATCTCTGAAATGAGAAGATCAATATGGCAGATGCACATTTGAATCCTAGTTTTAGAAGTTTTTAGCAATTGATCCATAAGCATTCAGTTTTATCCAAAAAAGTCTTTGGATATAGTAGTCATCATTAATTTCTTTCTGGAAATTCTGACTCAGGAAATGTGAAACAGACTTGAGGGTAATGTCTTAAGGAGTCACTACTTTTGTCTTATTTCCTGGTGGGTTTTCTCCTAATGCCTTGTTTTTGGTTAAATGATGACATGTGGTTGAGATTATAACAGTCAGCAGTTTGTTAGCTGAAAGAGAAAGAATACTAACCAGTGAAGTCAAACTGCAAAGGAAGATTTGTGATAATAATATAATTTAAGTTTCAGAAACAATGTGGAAAAATAATGTGGAAAACAATGTGGACTGTTAAATTTGTAATTTTGCCCTTATTGCTTCTGAATTTAAGATACATCTACTAAATAAGGTAGGGAGTTTGCATTAGGTGTGTATGTGTATGTATGTGCACAAGCCCACATAGCCTTATACCTTCTCTTATGGGAACTGAATATAGGGTTATAGGCATGTATTTCAAACCAAGAAAAAAATGCATTTAAAGTTAGAGTGTGCTTTGTGAGTTTTTAAAATAAAAACATGGAGATAAAAATGTAAAACAAAGGTATAAGTTTGTGATAATTTAATAACAAGTTGTAGATGTTTAAGTAGGTATAATGGTAAAGCTTACTCAAGCACTGCATTAATTCTTATTTTCATATACTGCATGGAGCCAACCCAGGGAGCTCTACCACTGAGCTCCATCCACAGTCCTTTTTGTTTCTTAATTTGGGACTGGGTGTCAGCAAGTTGTCCAGCTTACTTTAAACTCTTGATTGTTGTGCCTAAAGTCTCCCCAGTAGCTGGCATTACAGGTGTGCACCACCATGCCTGACTAATGTTAAAAAATTTCTTATAACCACTGCACTATTTTATGGTGTTAAAGTTCTTTTCATTTAGTTTAGTGTTAAGAATGCCAGTCGGAATGGTGATGTTATTTTTGTTTTTGTAAGTTCCTTGCCATTATGAAATCTTATTTATTTTATTTTTTTTGTGAGATAGGGTCTAACTATGTTACCTAGGCTGGTCTCATAACCAGCTTGGTGCTGAGGATGTAGCTCAGTGGTAGAGTACTTGCCTAGCATGCACATGGCCCTGGGTTCAAACCCCAGCACCACAAAATAAAACCTCAAACACCCGGGCTCAAGTGATCCTCCTGTATCAGCCTCCCAAGTAGCTGGGACTGTAGTGTGCCATGGTTTATGATCACTATTTTAGTAGGTCTGAAAATATAATGGATATCTTGTCTTCTGTTAAAATGTTAGATTGTGATTCTCAGTTTTTAATTTTACATTTAGAGTTACAGATTTTTTTTTTTTTAAAAATTTCCTATATCATTGCAGATTAGCTGAGTGTGGTGTAAACCTGTAATCCCAGTGATATGGGATTCTGAGGGAGGGGGATTGTAACTTGGAGGTCAGCCTCAGCCATATAACAGGACCTTCAGCAACTTAGAAAGACAGTGTCTCAAAATAAAAAAAAGAAAAGGACTGGGAATGTAGCTCAGTGGAAAGCACCCATGGGGTCAGTCCCCAGTACCAAATAAATAAATAAACAAATAAAATCATTGTGAATTACACATATAATTTAGATTTCTTTGTAGTAGTTTCAGGAAGAAGCCATTGACTGAGCCGATTAATCAAATGAAGTTGTCTGACATGGGTTACTTTAGTTTGTGGTTTTAGCTGAGCAGTACATGGTGCACAGCTGTTGCTCCAGCAGCTTTGTTCCAGCTGTCCTGCTTGCCTGTCAGAAAATACCCTGCATTCCTTTTTTTTTTTTTTTTAAACAGAACTTCTTGTAATGTTCTATACTTTCTTACTTAAATGAATCTTAGTAATTACTTTAATAACTTTTCTTCACTTTTCAGCCTATGAGTAGCTACTTAGAATGATGCCACAATGGATTATGTATAACAGATTTAATAAGCCTGGTCTATTTATATATATTTTTTTATTGTGAGTTAATGTGGTTGTGAAAATTTACATAAGACAAGTGATTGATATTGAAAAAGGCACCAAGCTTGAGAGACAGCTCCAAAACAAGTAGCTGGTATCTGGAAAATGAAACTGGTATATCACCCTACATCCTGTAGTGGGGATTGAACCAAGGGGTGCTTTACCACTGAGCTACATTCCCAGCCCTTTTTATTTTTATTTATTTATTTTTATTTTGAGGCAGGGTATCACTAAGTTATCTATGGCCTTGCTAAGATGTTGAAGCTGGCTCTGAACTTAGGATCCTCCTGCCTTAGCTTCCCATGTAGTATTTTATTTTTAGACAGGGTCTCACTAAGTTGCCCAGGCTAGACTTCAACTTGTTGTCTTCTGCCTCAGCCTCCAGAGTAATTGGGATTATAGGGTGTATACCCACAGTACTGAATTTACTATTACTACTACTACTACTACTACTACTACTACTACTACTACTTGTCCTGGGGATCAAACCCAGGGTACTTACCACTCAGCTACATCCCCAGACCTTTTTATTTTTCATTTTAATGTGTTCTTGCTAAATTGCTGAGGCTGGCCTTAAATTTGAAATCCTCCTGCCTCAGCCTCCTGAGTTGCTGGGATTACTGTACCCAACTCCTGTTTATTATTTATTATTTTTTTAAATTCAATTTTATTTTTGAAGCCAGGGATTGAACCCGGGGGTGCTTAACCACTGAGCCGCATCCCCAGCCCTTTTCATATGTTTTTTTGAGACAGGTCTTGCTAAGTAGCATAGGCCCTTGATAAGTTGCTGAGGCTAGCTTTGTACTTTGGATTTTCCTGCCTCAGCCTCCTGAGCTGCTGGGATTACAGGCATGTACCACCATGCCTGGCTGTTTATTATTTTTTAAAAAACGATTTACATATAGTTTTTTGTGAGTTTTATGAAATTTCTGTCATTTTTTTGGGGGGGGTACTGGGGATTAAACTCTGGGTCACTTAACCACTGAGCCACATTCCTACTCCTTTTTGTATTTTATTTAGAGATGGGGTCTCACTGAGTTGCCTGGGGCCCTGCTAAATTTCTGAGGCTGGCTTTGAACTCAAAATCCTCCTGCTTCTGCCTCTTGAGCTGCTGGGATTACAGGTGTTCTCCACTGCACCTGGCTTTGTAAGTTAAGTAGTGAGAATCTGGGCCTGGGGATGTAGCTCAGTGGTAGAGTGCTTTCCTAGCATATACAAGATCCCTAGTTTTGGGGGGAAAAAAATTCTGTGAGAATCTTGATTCATTGTTTAATTTAGAATAATGTGTTTAGTTGAAATTACTTATATCATTATAAGTAGAGTGTATCAAGTGCTGTTGTATGATTATTAATAAAGGTTGGATAATGTTAGTGCTCAAAATGTTTTGGATTGTGTTTTATATTTTGGATTTTCAGATTAGGATTATTTAGTCAGTAAAGTCTATGCAGACAATTCCAGAACCTAGAAAGATTTTTTTAAAATTTTTATTGTTGGTTGTTCAAAATATTACATAGTTCTTGATATATCATATTTCACACTTTGATTCAAGTGGGTTATGAACTTCCATTTTTACCCCCTATACAGATTGCAGAATCACATCGGTTACACATCCATTGATTTACATATTGCCATACTAGTGTCTGTTGTATTCTGCTGCCTTTCCTATCCTCTACTATCCCCCCTCCCCTCGCCTCCCCTCCCCTCTTCTCTCTCTACCCCCTCTACTGTAATTCATTTCTCCCCCTTGTATTTTTTTCCCTTTCCCCTCACTTCCTCTTGTATGTAATTTTGTATAACCCTGAGGGTCTCCTTCCATTTCCATGCAATTTCCCTTCTCTCTCCCTTTCTCTTCCACCTTTCATCCCTGTTTAATGTTAATCTTCTTCTCATGCTCTTCATCCCTACTCTGTTCTTAGTTACTCTCCTTATATCAAAGAAGACATTTGGCATTTGTTTTTTAGGGATTGGCTAGCTTCACTTAGCATAATCTGCTCTAATGCCATCCATTTCCCTCCAAATTCTATGATTTTGTCATTTTTTAATGCAGAGTAATACTCCATTGTGTATAAATGCCACATTTTTTTTATCCATTTGTCTATTGAAGGGCATCTAGGTTGGTTCCACAGTCTAGCTATTGTGAATTGTGCTGCTATGAACATCGATGTAGCAGTGTCCCTGTAGTATGCTCTTTTTAGGTCTTTAGGGAATAGACCCAGAAGGGGAATAGCTGGGTCAAATGGTGGTTCCATTCCCAGCTTTCCAAGAAATCTCCATACTGCTTTCCAAATTGGCCGTACCAATTGGCAGTCCCACCAGCAGTGTACAAGTGTACCCTTTTCCCCACATCCTCGCCAGCACTTGTTGTTGTTTGACTTCCTAATGGCTGCCAATCTTACTGGAGTGAGATTGTATCTTAGGGTGGTTTTGATTCACATTTCTCTGACTGCTAGAGATGGTGAGCATTTTTTCATGTACTTGCTGTATGTCCTCCTCTGAGAAGTGTCTGTTCAGGTCCTTGGCCCATTTGTTGATTGGGTTATTTGTTGTCTTTTTGTCTAATTTTTTGAGTTCTTTGTATACTCTGGATATTAGGGCTCTATCTGAAGTGTGAGGAGTAAAGATTTGTTCCCAGGATGTAGGCTCCCTGTTTACCTGTCTTATTGTTTCTTTTGCTGAGAAAAAACTTTTTAGTTTGAGTAAGTCCCATTTGTTGATTCTAGTTATTAACTCTTGTGCTATGGGTATCCTATTGAGGAATTTGGAGCTCGACCCCACAGTATGTAGATCGTAGCCAACTTTTTCTTCTATCAGATGCTGTGTCTCTGATTTGATATCAAGCTCCTTGATCCATTTTGAGTTAACTTTTGTGCATGGCAAGAGAAAGGGATTCAGTTTCATTTTGTTGCATATGGATTTCCAGTTTTCCCAGCACCATTTGTTGAAGATGCTATCCTTCCTCCATTGCATGCTTTTAGCCCCTTTATCAAATATAAGATAGTTGTAGATTTGTGGATTGGTTTCTGTGTCCTCTATTCTGTACCATTGGTCCACCCGCCTGTTTTGGTACCAGTACCATGCTGTTTTTGTTACTATTGCTCTGTAATATAGTTGGAAGTCTGGTATCGCTATACCGCCTGATTCACACTTCCTGCTTAGAGTTGTTTTTGCTATTCTGGGTCTTTTATTTTTCCATATGAATTTCATGATTGCTTTCTCTATTTCTACAAGAAATGCCATTGGGATTTTGATTGGCATTGCATTAAACCTATAGAGAACTTTTGGTAATATCGCCATTTTGATGATGTTAGTTCTGCCTATCCATGAACAGGGTATATTTTTCCATCTTTTAAGATCTTCTTCTATTTCTCTCTTTAGGGTTCTGTAGTTTTCATTGTATAAGTCTTTCACCTCTTTTGTTAGGTTGATTCCCAAGTATTTAATTTTTTTTGAGAATATTGTGAATGGAGTGGTTGTCCTCATTTCCATTTCAGAGGATTTGTCACTGATATACAGGAATGCCTTTGATTTATGCGTGTTGATTTTATATCCTGCCACTTTGCTGAATTCATTTATTAGATCTAATAGTTTCTTTGTAGACCCTTTTGGGTCTTCTAGGTATAGAATCATGTGGTCCACAAATAGTGATAATTTAAGTTCTTCTTTTCCTATTTTTATGCCTTTAATTTCTTTCGTCTGTCTAATTGCTCTGACCAGTGTTTCGAGAACTATGTTGAACAGAAGTGGTGAGAGAGGGCATCCCTGGCTTGTTCCAGATTTTAGAGGGAATGCCTTCAATTTTTCTCCATTCAGAATGATGCTAGCCTGAGGCTTAGCATAGATTGCTTTTATAATATTGAGGTATGTTCCTGTTATCCCTAGTTTTTCTAGAGTTTTGAACATAAAGGGATGCTGTACTTTGTCGAATGCTTTTTCTGCATCTATGGAGATGATCATATGGTTCCTATTTTTAAGTCTATTGATGTGGTGAATAACATTTATTGATTTCCGTATAATGAACCAGCCTTGCATCCCAGGGATGAATCCTACTTGATCATGGTGCACAATTTTTTTGATATGTTTTTGTATCCGATTTGCCAGAATTTTATTGAGGATTTTTGCATCTAGGTTCATTAGAGATATTGGTCTGTAGTTTTCTTTCTTTGAAGTGTCTTTGGTTTAGGAATCAGGGAGATGTTGGCCTCGTAGAATGAATTTGGAAGTTCTCCCTCTTTTTCTATTTCCTGAAATAGCTTGAAAAGTATTGGTATTAGTTCCTCTTTAAAGGTTTTGTAAAACTCTGCTGTATACCCATCCGGTCCTGGGCTTTTCTTAGTTGGTAGTCTTTTGATGGTTTCTTCTATTTCCTCAATTGATATTGGTCTGTTTAGGTTGTCTATATCCTCCTGACACAATCTGGGCAGATCATATGACTTAAGAAATTTATCTATGCCTTCACTATCTTCTATTTTATTGGAGTACAAGGATTCAAAATAATTTCTGATTATCTTCTGTATTTCTGAAGTGTCTGTTGTGATATTGCCTTTTTCATCCCGTGTGCTAGTAATTTGAGTTCTCTCTCTTCTTCTCTTCGTTAGCATGGCTAAGGGTCTGTCGATTTTATTTATTTTTTCAAAGAACCAACTTTTAGTTTTGTCAATTCTTTCAATTGTTTCTTTTGTTTCGATTTCATTAGTTTCAGCTCTGATTTTAATTATTTCTTGCCTTCTACTTCTTTTGCTGTTGTTTTGCTCTTCTTTTTCTAGGATTTTGAGATGAAGTATGAGATCATTTCTTTGTTGGGTTTTTCTTTTTTTAAGGAATGAACTCCAAGCAATGAATTTTCCTCTTAGAACTGCTTTCAGTGTGTCCCATAGATTCCGATATGTTGTGTCTGTGTTTTCATTTATCTCTAAGAATTTTTTAATTTCCTCCTTGATGTCTTCTATAACCCATTGATCACTCAGCAACCTATTGTTCATTCTCCAGGTGATGCTTGATTTTTCCTTTCTTCTTTTATCATTGATTTTCAGTTTCATTCCATTATGATCAGATAAGATGCATGGTATTATCTCTACCCCTTTGTATTGTCTAAGAGTTGCCCTGTGACATAATATATGATCTATTTTTGAGAAGGATCCATGTGCTGCTGATAAAAAAAGTATAACTGCTTGATGTTGGGTGGTATATTCTATATGTGTCAATTAAGTCTAGGTTGTTAATTGTATTATTGAGTTCTATAGTTTCCTTATTCAACTTTTGTTTGGAAGATCTGTCCAGTGGTGAGAGAGGTGTGTTGAAGTCTCCCATGATTATTGTATGGTGGTCTGTTTAACTCTTAAACTAGAGAAGAGTTTGTTTGATGAACATAGCTGCACCATTGTTTGGGGCATATATATTTATGATTGTTATGTCTTGTTGGTGTATGGTTCCCTTGAGCAGTGTGTAGTGTCCCTCTTTATCCCTTTTGATTAACTTTGGCTTGAAATCTATTTTATTTGATATGAGTATGGACACTCCTGCTTGTTTCCGAAGTTCATATGAGTGATATGATTTTTCCCAACCTTTCACCTTCACTCTATGTATGTCTTTTCCTATCAAATGCATCTCCTGTAGGCAGTATATTGTTGGGTCTTGTTTTGTGATCCATTCAACTAGCCTGTGTCTCTTAATTGGTGAGTTTAAGCCATTAACATTTAGGGTTATTATTGAGATATGGGTTGTTCTTCCAGCCATATTTGTTTATTTATGTTACTAAACATGGTTTGTTTTCCTCTTTGATTATTTTCCCCCCTTTTACTGTACTACCTCCTGCTGTTGGTTTTCATTGTTATTTTCCATTTCCTCTTCCTGTAATATTTTGCTGAGGATGTTTTGAAGAGATGGTTTTCTAGCTGCAAATTCTTTTAACTTTTGTTTATCGTGGAAGGTTTTAATTTCATCTTCCATCCTGAAGCTTAATTTCGCTGGATACACAATTCTTGGTTGGAACCCATTTTCTTTCAGTGTTTGAAATATGTTATTCCAGGATCTTCTAGCTTTCAGAGTCTGTGTTGAAAGATCAGCTGTTATCCTGATTGGTTTACCCCTAAATGTAATCTGCTTCCTTTCTCTTGTAGCTTTTAAAATTCTCTCCTTATTCTGTATATTGGGCATCTTCATTATAATGTGTCTAGGTGTGGATCTCTTATGATTTTGCAGATCCGGCGTCCTGTAGGCTTCTAGAATTTGGGATTCTGTCTCATTCTTCAAGTCTGGGAAGTTTTCTCTCATTATTTCATTGAAAAGATTGCTCATTCCTTTGGTTTGGACCTCTATACCTTCGTGTATCCCAATGACTCTTAAGTTTGGTCTCTTTATGTTATCCCACATTTCTTGGATGTTCTGCTCATGGTTTCTTAACAGTCTTGCTGAGCTGTCTATGTTCTTTTCAAGTTGAAATACTTTGTCTTCATTGTCTGCTGTTCTGTCTTCTAAGTGTTCTACTCTGCTGGTAGTATTCTCAATTGAGTTTTTAAGTTGGTTTATTGCTTCCTGCATTTCTAGGATTTCTGTTTGTTTTTTATAACCTCTATCTCCCTGTATAGTTGATCTTTTGCTTCTTGGATTTGTTTATGTAATTCATTGTCGAAGTGATCTTTCATTATCTGATTTTGATGTCTAATGTCTTCCTTGAGACTCCAGATCATCTGAAGCATGTATATCCTGAATTCTTTATCTGACATTCCATGTGCTGCAGCTATTACCTCTTCTAAAGTTGAGTTGACCTGCATTGCTTGTCGTCCTTTCTTTCCTTGTCTTTTCATACTACTCGCGTTTCTTTCTGCTTGCTGAAACTGTTGTGTTATTGAATTTTCCCCCTATATATTTATATTGCTCTTGTATAGTTGAAAAGTCTCCCTTGCAGGGGTGGGCGGTGGCTGTGCTCCTCCTCCAATTGGGGTGATCTGTCTACAATGCTGATGGGTCGCTGGGCCTGTTCTGCCGGTCGGTCGCAGGTCTGCCTACCTTGCAGGTGCGGGCGGCGGCTCTGCTCTGCCCTTACTCCAATTGGGGTGACGTGTCTACCACGCCAGCGGGTTGCTGGGCCTGTTCCGGGTGCGGGAGACGGCTCTGCTCTGCCCCTACTCCAATTGGGGTGACGTGACTACCACGCCGCGGGTCGCTCCCTAGAAAGATTTGAAATCTGAAATGCTCTGGTCCCAAGTGTCTTAGATAAGAGATACTAAATCTGTACTTTAAAGTTTTGTTGTAAAAGCTCAGAGGACAAGAGTGGCGATGTATGTCTGTAATCCAGCAGTTTGGGAGGCTGAGACAAGAGGATCTCAGGTTTGGACCAGCCTGTGAAATTTAGGGAGACCCTTTCTCAAAACAAAAAAGGGGTGGGTCTGTAATTCAGTAAGAAAGCACTCTCCTGGCATGCTGGACGAATCTGAGTTTAGTCCCTAGTCCCTTCCCTATTAAAAAAAAAAAAAACATTGGTTTATGTAATAATTTAATGAGTTATAAAAATTATTTGGATTATATTTAGCATTTTGAAGCATTTTTTCCTTAAGAATTTTTATAAGAACTGACATTTAATTCTTACTAGGTTTTACATTTATGTAATACCCGCCCCCATGGATTGAACACATCGATGGCCTACTGTTGAGCTACAGAGCTACATTGTGTAATCTTTCATTTTGTACATCAACAATGTTAACAATTTTGTTCTGAGAAAAATCAAAGGCATCACTTCTTCATATAGGAAATATAAGGCAAAATTAATCACCAGTTCTTATAACCATCAAGATGAAATCAGATACAGAGCTTTGGAAAAATCTTCAGAAACCAAGTATAGTAATTTTAAAAGCAAATCACAGCACACATCCTTATACATACATTTACATAAAACTCTTTTCCCACAGGGACTGGGGATGCAGTTTAGTAACACAGCATTTGCCTAGCATGTGCAAGGCTCTGTGTTCAATCCCAGTAAAAACATACACACACACACACACCCGACAAACTCAAATATGAACTTTTTACTGTAATAAGACTTATACACAAGTTTTATTTGTTGTTTGAGTAGGACAAGGAGAAAAAATATTTCCTACCCTAAAGGAAACCCCCCAAAGACACTTGTCAACCAAGTCATGACACCTTTAACACCAAATGAACAGCTAAGTTTCCATATGACTGTGAATAAAGATTAAAAGAAAATCTTAAGTATCTTATACTAAACTCTGTGCTACGGCTTTTTGGCTCATGAAATTGACCATTTATAAAATGGGTAACTTTTGGATGAAAAACATTATCATTGAGGGTTGAAATTTTTTTGGAGGGGAGTAGGATTATTTATTTTAAAAATATGCTACTCCCCTTTTGGTGGCCTTGTGAATGAAAGGAGTCTTTTTTCCAGTATCATGATATTAGAAAAAAATGCTGTTGGAAGTTGTTATTTTAAAGGCTTTGCCTTTATAATAAAAATAATAATAATAATAAAGAAGAAAACCAAAAACAAAAAATTAAAAAATATAGACTGTCTTTATTTGGGAATGTCTGCCTTTTTGGACAAGTGGGATGAGAGGGAGAAAGGAATTCTGTGTTTTTCTAACAAGGATGTGAAAGTAGGTACAGATTTAATACATTTTATCCGAAATGCTTGGGACCAGAAGTGTTTCAGATTTTGGAACATTCACATAGACTTTACTGGTTGAGCATCTCTAATCTGAATATCTGAAATCTGAAATGCTTCAAAATCCAAAACTTTTTGAGTGTCAACATGATGGGGATGCTCAAAGTGTTTGGATTTGAGAACGTTTGGATTTTCATATTAGGAATGCTTGGTTTGTATATTTTCAATTATTTATTTGAGAAACTGGTGAGGGCTGGGGTTGCAGCTCAGTGGTAGACTGCATGCTTATTTCCCAGCACCAAAAAACAAAACAAAAAAACCAAACCAACAGCAAAAAGAAACTGATAAAAACATGTATTTAAAGGCATCTTTTTTTTTTTTTTTTCTTCCAGTGCTGGGAATCAAATCTCCAGCTTTTTGCATGCTAGTCCTCTAAGCTGCATTCCCCTGCCTCAAGTTTATCTTTTGATTTATGTATTAAGTTTGTTTAAGAGGAAGTGGTTGGGGTAGGTGAAAGGTGAAAGGTTAGGGAAGGTAGACTAAATACTATTGTTCTTACATTTAGATATTTAAATCATTTCTTTTTTTTGGGATTACCTAGGAATTAACTTTTGGTATAAATTGGGCAGGTCCTTTGATATTGGATAGATCCTATTGTATGTAATTTAAGGCCTGGGCTCTTGTATTGAATTTTTTTTAAACATTTATTTTTTGGTTGTAGGTGGACACACTACTTTTATTTTTATGTGGTGCTGAGGATCAAACCCAGTGCCTCATGCATACTAGGCGAGCGCTCTTCTTTTGAGCCACAACCCCAGCCCTTTTGTATTGATTTTTGAGAACTTGAAAAATACTTTGCTTTTGGTATGGTTTAATTTTTTTAGGTATTCTTTCACCAGTGTCCTCTCAAAAGCAGAGCCATTCATCTTATTTTATTGGCAAGAAGAGCTGTGGTCCATTAAGATCTTGAAATGGACTGAATTCGGAAAATTTCACATGGTAGTTTTTATCTGCCTCTTCTTTTTGAAGTGCTTTGAAATGAACCCAGGTCCTTCTGTATGCTAGATTCAACCATTTTTTTTGTGCAAAGGATTCTTTTATCAGTCTGGTAAACCTGTGGGCTTCTCAGAATTTTTTTTTTTTTTTTTGTGTGTGTGTATGCATGGCTTTGGGGATCAAAACCAGTGTTCTACTACTGATCTATGTCCCTAGCCCAGAATATTGTTTTTAATTCTATAAAATAAAATACATATGATTTTAAAGGAAACCGATTACATTTAAATACATAGGTCAAAATACTAAAAAATATCTGGGTGCAGTGGTGCATGCCTGTAATCCCAGCAATTTAGGAGGCTGAGGCAGGAGGATTCCAAATTCAAGGCCAGTCTCAGCAATATAGCAAGGCCCTAAGCAACTTAGTGAGACCCAGTATCAAAAAATAAAAAGGACTGAGGATATAGGTCAGTGAGAGTGTCCCTGGTTTCAATCCCCTGCATGAGGGTGGAGACGGAAGAAACAAACTAAAAAACTCTTCTAGCATAGTTGCTATTCTGGTTTGTCTGTAACAACTATTATATAAAAATATCTGATTTGTTGACAATCACAGTAAGTGATTTGTTAAAGGGAATGCTAAATTTCTGTTAAGATGTATCAGAGATTAAAGTTACAACAAATTTAGTTTAAAGATTTAATTGGTTTTTATTTTTTATTCTTGGATCAAGAAACACCTCTTTCTATAAAATAGAGCTGATATTTTGGTTTATTCTGGGAGTACTTCCTTAATAAGTCACTTGTACACAAATCTTCATCTCAGGATCTGCTTCTGGGGAAAAAACTGACCTAAGACAGCTGGCTGGTTCCAGATTATGCTATCAAAGGCAGAGAGAACATTCTTCGAAAAGTTTTTAAGATGGACACTAATTGAGAGGAATTTTCTTGAGACTTATATTAAATGGATTTTAGAGTTCTGTGTATTAGGGATTATAGGATATGTAAAAAAAATATGATTGTAATACTTAATAGTTCTCTGAATCCTGCTGTCTTTTTAAAAATATATGTATTTTTTAGTTGTTGATAGACTTGTATTTTATTTATTTATATGTGGTGCTGAGAATTGAACCCAGTGCCTCACACATGCCTGGCACTCTACCACTGAGCCACAGCCTCAGCCCCTCCTGCTGTCTTTAAATTTATTTTTTCCAACTTTATTGAGGTATAATTGAAAAATAAAATTATATATTTAACCTGAAAAAAATAGAGCTGAGCAGGGCAGGTTGGTTTTACAGGCACAAAGGGCTGAAGAAAGCAGATACAGGACAAAAAGCAGAGTGGTCATTTTGAAGTTACTTGTAAAGGTTGAACTAGAGGGGACTTCCTCATCAATGTCGGTAAAAACTGGCCCGTTTGGGTTTTTGACTTACACCCTCCCCTCCCCCATTTCTTAGAAGGTCAGATAAACAATTTAGTTTCATCTTGGTGGCATGAAATTTCAGAGTGATGATGACATTGACTTGTCTTTTGGGTTTAGTGCAAAAGCTTGATCCAGATCAGTGGCCTCTTAAGAATTTTATTTAATAGGAATTAAATAAATTTAAATGAATTTTCTGTTATTTAATAGAAAACATTTTTTGTTTGTTTGGTTTTTGCCTGCTCATGTTTTCCATCTCAAGGACTTCTTAAATCACAAAACCCCATTTTAGTGAGATGAAAAAAAAAATCAAGACATAGAACCATTTGACTTCGGTAGTAGTCTCATGTTTCGTACTTAGTAGTGGCCACATCTTTATACAATTCTGAGCCTTAATTTCCTTGTTAATGTAAGGGGGTGGTAATAATACTTATCTGGTGGAATTTTAGCTTTTTTTTATGAGTGCTCCAGGTATCACATGTGTATAACATTGCGCTCTACTAGTATTATTATTTTATCGCTTCTATTGAAGTATATTTATCTCCCTTTGATTTCTCTACTGCTCCATCTCCCCACTGAGGATTAAACTCAGGGGTGCTCTACCACTGTAGTTCACCCCTAGCACTTTTAATTTTTTTTTTTTTAATTTTGAAACAGAGTCTTATTAATTTGCTCAGACTAGCCTTGAATTTGTAAACCTTCTGCCTAAGCCTCTCAAGTAGTAGAGATGGGTGTGAACCACTGCACCTGGCAATTTCTGCTTTATTCTTGAAGGAATTTTTTTTTTTAACCTAGATATAGGATTCTGGGCTCATAGATCCTTTTGTTCAGCACCTGAACAATATTATGCCACTTCTGGTATTCATGGTTTCTGATTAGAAATCTGTCATCCTTTCTTTTATAAAGGTAAGGTGTTATTTATCTGGTGCTCTCATGATTTTTTTTCTATGCTTTTAGTTTTCAGAAATTTAATTATGTTGTATATTGATGTTGATTTCTTTTTCTTCCTTTTGCTCTTTCTTTTTCCCTTCCTCTCTGTCCTTCCCTCCCTCTCCACCCCCTTCTCCCAGGAATTGACCAGGGATGCTTTAACCACTGAACCATATATTCAGTCCTTTTTATTTTTTGTTTTGAGACAGGGTCTCATTAAGTTGCCTTATAAGCCTTCTTGTCAACCTCCTGAGTCACTGGGATTATAGGTGTGTACCCAGCACATCTGGCTTTGGTGTGGATTTTATTGGATTTTTCCTTTTTGGTTTTGCTTAGCTTCTTGAATGTGTAAGTTTATGAGTTGTACCAAATAGGAGAACTTTTCAGCCAGTCTGTCCGTCATTCTTTTGACTATTTAATTTTTATTGGTGCATTATAATTATATGTAACAGTGGGATTCATTGTTAGACACACTCTGACTGCCTGTAGACTTTAACACTTTCATATCTTAAATCCCAATTCATAGTTCAACTGCAGAAAAGTGCTCTTCACCCAATTTTTAAAACATATCTGCAAATTTAAAAAAAATTCTTTTTAGTGGGGTTGGGGTTGTGACTTTGTGATAAGAGTGCTTGCTTGCCTAGCATGTGTGAGGCACTGGGTTCAGTTCTCAGTACCACATATAAATAAATAAAATGAAGGTCTGTTGAGAACTAAAAAATATTTTTTAAAAATTTCTTTTTAGTTATAACATTAGGATACATTTTGGTATAATCATAGAAGCATGGAATATAATTTGCTCTAATTCAGTCCCCTGTCTTTCTTCCTTTTCTCTCTCCCCCTACTCTTCTCCCTGTCCTCTACTGATTGTTCTGCAAATTATATATATATATATATTTTTTTTTCTATATTTTAAATTAGTGTCTTGTGGATATACATGATGTTGGGATTCACTGTGCAGTTGGGAGGCTGACATAGGAGGATCATAAGTTTGAGGCCAGCCTCAGCAATTTAGTGAGACTCTGTCTCAGCATAAAAATGGGCTGGGAATGTAGCTTAGTGCCCCTGAATTCAGTCCCCAAAACCAAAAAACAGACAGGAAACAAAGACGATTGAGATGGCTGAAGAGAACCCTTTTAGAAGTAGATACAAAAATCAGGTTCAAGAGAAGAGTTTAAAAAATGGTTGTAGGGTCATTGGTCTGGAATCTGATGGTGAAAATTATGAGATTGAATCAGCAGTGAATACGTCATAGCAGTGGTAGTATAGTCATGGGATACTGAATGTGAGGTTAAGGAAAATGATGGAGGAGAAAGAAGAAATGTAGAAGGGATGGATATGGTTGTGGCTCAGTGGTAGAGTGCTCGCCTAGCATGTGTGAGGCCCTGGGTTCCATCCTCAGCACCACATAAAAATAAATAAATAAAATAATGGTATTGTGTCCAACTACAACTAAAAAATAAATATTTTTTTTTAAAAAAGAGGATACAGATGGGACAAGGAGGTACATGAATGTTTTTAAAAGAAACAATGTTATTTATATGCTGAGGAAAAAAAGATAGTTTGATAGGAAAGATACTAGAGAAGTGGTATTTGATGGCACAAGGTGTGTGTGTGTGTGTGTGTGTGTGTGTGTGTGTGTATGAGAGAGAGAGTGAGAGAGAGAGAGAGAGAGAGAGAGAGAGAGAGAGATATTGAGATTGACTATTGATGATATTGATTGAAAAACCCTGGGTGCACTTTACCACTGAGCTACATCTCTGGCTGTTTTATTTATTTATTTTTGAGCAGGGTCTCACTTAAGTTGCCCACGCTGGCCTTCAAACTTGGGATTCTCTTGCTGAAGTTGCTGGAATTATAGTGGCGTGCCACTTGCCTGGCCCTTGTTTTTTTTGAGCTGGCTTCTTGCTGTATAGTCCAGGCTAACCTCAAACTTATGGGTTTATGCAATCATCCTTCCTCAGCCTTCCAAGTAACTGGGACTATAGGTGTATGCCACTATACATGGCTAATATAAACCATTTAAAATTATCAAATTGCAAAGATTGATGAAAGGTTCCTACTTGTAGATGAAGGTATGGGAAGTGGGTACTCTTACTCTGTTGTTGAAATTATAAATCAACACGCCGAATTATGTCTTAAATTTTTTAAACTTTGACCTAGTAATTATTTTCCAAGTAATTTTACCTGATGAAGCAATTTGCTATATGTTCAAAGATATAAATACAAAATTTTGTGACAGCGTTACTTACTTATTTGATTAATTTTGGAAATAACCTATATGATCAATAACAAGGATGAATTAAATAATGACCTGTGCCATTAAAATTATTTTTAAGAGTATTTGGCAAGGAGGAGAGGTGTCTTAAAAGTAAGAAGAGAGCTGGGCATGGTAGCACATGAGTGTAATCCTAGCTATACAGGAGACGGAGGCAGGACGTCACAAATTCTAGGCCAGCTTTGGCAACTTAGTGAGATCCTGCCCTAAATAAACAAACAAACAAATAAATAAATAAATAATAAAGGGGATGGGGATGTATCTCAGTGGTACCAAGCACCTCTGGCTATAGTCCTCAGTATAAGGGGCGGGTGGGTGGGTGGAAATCTGGTAATGGTAACTGGCATCTGTAGTTGTACCTATTTGGTAGATTGAGGCAGAAAGATCACTTCAGACTAGGAGTTTGAGGCCAGCCCAGGTAACATGGCTAGATCCCTTCTCAAAAAATAAGAAAAAAATCTCCCCAAATTAATGAAAAACAGGGGGGTGATAAATTATAAAACTGAAAACACTATTATACAGACTTATTTATGTATGCATAAGGAATAAAAGACTCAAATGTCGACATCTTGGGTAGTTGAATTATGGATGTTCTAATTTTTTTCTTTTCTATGGATTTTCTTTTTGGTGGTACTAGAGATGATATGTGAATTAAAAAAATTCACTTAAAACTGAGTGAAATATTTGTGAAAGTGTCATTAAATGTGTAGAATTTTTGCTTTAATGATATATCAAGATGCAAGCAGTATAGAGGTATGCCAAGTGAAGAGCCAAAGCTGACTCATCTCCCATTCCTGTTTACATCTTCAGTATGTAATAGTAACCAAGTAAAATACACCAATTTTTAGTGTAGAATTAACCTTTTGCAAAATGTATACATTATGTGAACATTATCACAAGCAAGATATAGAATATTTCGATAATTCCAAGAAGATCCTTGTGCCTTTTCTAGTCCACCTCCAAAGGTAACCACCACCATGATTTTTATCACCTAGTTTCGTTTGACTTCTTTTCAGACTTTACATAATAGAACTATACAGTATATATTCTTTTTTTGTGTACAGGATGTTTTGTTTGACACAATGATTTGTGTTCCATCTATGATACTGATTGTTTTGGTAGTTTGTTCCTTATTATTGTTTGGTAGTAATAATGTAGATATACCACATTGTGTCTGCTTATTAATGGGATATTTGGGCTGTTTCCAGCATTTAGGAAATGTGGATAAAGCTGCTTTGAAAATTCATGTACATATCTTATATAGACTTACATTTTCATCTTTCTTGGATAAATCAAGTTGTCGATTCTTGGATCAGTTGGTAAGTGTATGCCTGCCAGCCTGTCTTTCTTTCTCAGGTACTGGAGATTTAACCAGCCCTTTTTATTTTTTTTTTGAGACAGGGTGCACTAAGTTGCTTAGGGCCTTGCTAAGTTTCTGAGGTTTATCTTGAACCTGTGATCCTCCAGTCTCAGCCTTCTGAGCCTTTGGAATCACAGGTGGCACCACCGCGCTCAGTTGTTGTTGTAATTTAGAAATATGTTTGGCAGTTTCTTATAAATGTTAGTACTATTTTATATTCCCACCAGCCATATATGGAAATTTCAGCTACCTTGAATCTTTACCAACACTTGGTATTTTAGCCTATCTAGTGGGTGTATAGTGGCATCTCACTGTAGTTTTAATTTGCTTTACCCTGATGACTAACTCTGTTGAGCATCTTTTCACCTATGCATTGGCCATTCATAAGGGTTCCTTATGTCTTTTCAAATCTTTTGTTTTGCACTTGAGTTGCTTTTACTGAGTTATATGGGTTATTTTTGTGGTATTGGTCTTTGAACCAGGGGCATTCTACTGCTGAACTATATCCCCAGCCCTTTTAAAATACCGAGATAGAGTCTTTTCTAACCTGACAAGCTGGCTTCAAACTGGCTTGCCCCAGTAGCTGGGATTAAAGGCGTGCCTATGTGCCACCATGCCTAGCCTGTATGTGGTATATAAAGTCTTTGTCAGCTATTTGTGTTGCAAATATTTTCTGTCAGTTCATAGCTTTTGTTTTTTGTTTTGTTCTCCTCACCCTTTAATACTCACATTCTATTTCTGTAGTTGGACAGAACCTTTTTATCTATTTATTTTTGTATGAAGATTGAACCTAAGGCTGCAGGCATGATAAGCAAGCATTCTGCCACTGTCATCCCTCCCTCTACCAACTTTAAAAATCACAAAATAGTTAAAATGGACATAGCAGGTTTGGGGTGTATATAGCTGAGTGGTAGAGTGTAAGCTTGGGTTAGCAATAGAGTGCTTGAGGCCCTGAGTTCAATCCCCAGTACTCCAAAAGATAAAAACAAATCAGGAAGTAGATATCCTTATTTTGCTACTGATTTTTTTTCTATCTCATAAGCAATTCTTTAAAAATTTCTTGATTATGTGTTGTAAATAAGTATCGTATTAGTGTTTTTATTTAATATTATTAACAATGCAGTTTTATCAGATGTTCTTTAGGTATCTACAGAAATTATAGAGTTTGGTTTTATTTACCATTTAAACTAAATAAATTTTAAGGTGTCCATTAATGTTGAAAAGAGGTATTCCCTAAGAGGAATACCCAGTACTACCCCCAACAAGAAAAATATGTGTGCATGTATACACACACACACACACACACACACACACACACACTTTATAAACACACATATATACATATGTATGTATATATATTGAAACTTACCACTATTATTAGTTCTTTAAAAAAATTTGTCTTTTTCTGTTGGTTTAGTTTTCCATCTCTTGAGATGTTTATGTATAATGTGTTTTTCTTTTTGAAAATTGGTGTGAAAACATTGTCTTAATTAACATTTTCAGTTTTATTGTATAGTTGTGGTTAAGGGAATCTTATTATCTCTCTCTTTTTGCAGTGTCTGGGATCGAACCCAGGGCCTTGCATAGGCTAGTCAGGTACTTTACTGTTGAGCTACACTCCCAGCCCATGTTTTCTCTTTTGATGAACTAATCATTCACATTTCACTAGAGAGTACTGCAGGTTTTTTCTGAACATTTTTTTGGGGGGTGGGGGGTACCGGGGATTTTACTCAGGGAAACTCCACCGCTGAGTCACATCCCCAGCCCTATTCTGTATTTTATTTAGAGACAGGGTCTCACTGAGTTGCTTAGTATTTCGCTTTTGATGAGGCTGGCTTTGAACTTGCAGTCCTCCTGCCTCAGCCTCCTGAGTCTCTGGGATTACAGGTGTGTGCCACTGAGACTGGCTTATCTGAACATTTTTGAAATCCTGTTTTAATTTTCTAAATTAAGACATCTTTTCCTTATTTGAATCTTTATTGTAGTGCATGCTTATAATTTAATTCTTTCTTGATTTTTGCTTTTTCCTTCTGTTTTAATTTTTGGCATTGTGGCAGAGATTGGGAGTTTTAGATATAAGAAATGGTAGGGCTGGGCATGTACTTCAGTGGTAGAGCCCTCAGCTAGTTTGTACAAGGCCCTTGGATCCATCTGCACTCCTGTGTCATTTGTGTCCCATCTCCCCTTCCTCCCACACTCCCCACAGAAAAGAAAGCTGGGTTTGGTGGTGATGTCTATAATCCCAGCTACTCTGGAAACTGAGGCAGGAGAATTTTCACAAGTTCAAGGCCAATCTAGGCAGTCTAGCAACACTTTATCTCAATAAAAGAAAGAGGTGGAAATGTAGCTCAGTGGTAAAGTACCCCTGGGTTTTATAGGTGAATTAGAACAGATCCAAGTGTTGAAGGAGCCTAAGGCTTCTTTTATTCATTCCTGTGTGTCCTACATTTCTTTTGCTACTTTATATGTCATGGGTATGTTTTTCTTTAACTTACAATATTTCTTAACAGTTTTTTTCCCCCTAATTTATGCTTTTTTTTTTTTTTTTTTTGTTTTGTTTTGTTTTTTTGGCTGGGGATTGAACTTGGGGCACTCAACCACGGAGCTACACCCCCAGCCCTAGTTTTTATTTTACTTAGAGACAAGGTCTCACTTAGTTGCTTAGTGCCTTACTGAGTTGCTGAGGCTGGTTTTGAACCCACGATCCACCTCAACCACTGGGATTACAAGTGTGTGCCACCATGCCTGGCAGATTTATGCTTCTTGATGCCTATGTGATGTTCTTATTGTTGAGTATTTGCATTTTAAATTCTCAGTATAGTTTTTGTCAAATTTTGCCATATTTAATATTGATTTTTTTTTACTCTTTCCCATGTTGACTGAATTTGATCCCTTTCTTTATTTGGTTCATTTTTCATTATTTTTAGTCTTGCATGATTCGCAAGTACTACAGTATTAGATTTTACATTTGAAAAATCCTGCTTAGTCTCTTTTTTTCCTTTTTCTTTCTCCTTTTTTTTTTTAATAAAATTTTTTGTAGTACTAGTAATTGAACCCAAGGATGTTGTACCACTGAGCTTCATCCACAGCCCTTGTTGTTTTTTACTTTGAAAACATTTTTAAAAAACATCTTTTTAGTTGTAGGTGGACACATACCTTTATCTTATTTTATTTATTTATTTTTATGCAGTGCTGAGAATTGAACTCAATGCCCCACATAACCCCCATCCTAGTTTTTCACTTTTGAGACAGGATCTTGCTACTGAGGCTGATCTTGAACTTTGGATCTTCCTTCTTCAGCCTCCCAAGTTGCTGGGATTAGAGGTAAGCACCACCACACTCAGTTTTTATTTTTGTTTTGAGAGAGTCGCTAAGTTGTCCAGGATGGCCTTGAACTTTTTTGATTCTCCTGCCTCAGCCTCTTGAGTAGTTAGGATTATAGTGACCTGTATACTATTACTCTTGCTCTACTATGCCACTGCTCAGATAAATAAAACCTTTCATCCATGAATTTTGTCCTCTCCTGAATCCTTATGAGTAAGAAGTATCCATGACTCTATGAGAAGTTGGTGGAACTGGTTATTAAAAGTATGTACTACAAATTTTTCTTTTCCTTTAAAACATTTAGAAATTGGCTAAGTAGGGAAAAATTTATGTTGTCTACATTACATTGCATGAATTTTTGTCACAATTCTAGTAGAAATTTTACTGATAATTTTGACTTTTGAAAGAAAGTACGTGAAAGTTACTATGATTACCAGTTATTCTCTTGGAGTAAAATTTTAATCCCTGCATCTTTCTAGGCCCTTTAAGGCAGTGTGTGTATGTATAGTGCAGCGCACAACAGGCAAGGCAGCTTAGTTTACTTAAGTTGATTGGTGAAAATTAGCAAATTTTGTAGATACTGATGAAAACATTTCTGAAATGAACATAACAATGTTTTCCTTTCTTGGTGTTAGTAATGGCAAATTGTATTTGTTAAGCCCTTAGGAAAGGACATGGAATTGTTTTTCTCCCCCTCCCCCCCTAGGTAGTATAAACACTAGTGAGACTTTGTTTTTTTCCCCCCTCAATTCTGAAGACAACTTCCTCTATTTTACACTTTTGGGTGGTGGTTAGAGCACTTGTTTTAAGATTTCTGGTCAGCTAATTTTATTTTTATGTGCCACTTTAGATGAGTACATCAGTGGACTTTTAACTTTTACATCTTCTGCAATAAAGTTCATGCATATATACATAAAATATATTTTGTCTTAAAACTACCATTTTGTTTTGACTTAATATGGCTTCCTTGGTTTATATTCTTTGTGTCATCTGAAGTTTTTCTAAACAAGTGACTAGTTTTTCACAACAGAATAGCAAATCATTTTCTTAATAGGTTTGTAATATTTATTTTAACATTTTAAAAAATTGAAGTTATTATATATGAATTTCAGTTGTTTAGTTGCTTCTTGTCCCTCAAACCCTTCTCTCCCCTGAAGAAGACAAACATTTTTGCTCTTAGTGGAACTGTGCCCGAAATTGAATTGGAATTACTAATTTTGTTCAATCAGCTGGAATAAAGGTTTAGAACTTTACCCTTTAAAATTCTTTTATTTTTATAAAACTCTTTGTTCACTTACTAAACAGATTTTAGAGTTGATAAAACTTGATAAAATTTGGTGTTGTGCATTTAGAGTCTCCCAAAACTTTGTTAGCATTGAAAACATTTCTCAGAAATGTTTATTACAGTAATTTGTGTAGCTGAGTTTATTTAAAAGAATATTTAAACATTATATAAAATAAATAACAGTGGCATACTTCCTGACAGAAAAGTTTGATAAACAAAATGCTAAACACTATACCACAACACGCAGTTTAGAAGAAAAATAGTTATTTTAAATTTAAGTCTTCACTTTTTGTTTTCTGAAAAATAAATAAAAGCACTAGGTGTATGCCTTGATTTTCATATTTGTTCATATTGTATTAAAATATTCTTCACTACTATTGGGTACCATGCCATAGGATAATGAAATAATTTTTATTGCTATTCAAGGAAAGAAACAAATTCTCTTGAAAAGATCTAATATGTCAGTCATGTGCAGAATAATTTTCTATAATATTCTTAGGCTGGAATTTATAGCTTTAAATTCGAGGAAGCTGAGAAAAGTCAAGTGAGATTTCAAAATAAAATCAATAGCTGTTTCTTCCCCCATCCCCACTCCATTTCTAAAAGTCAGTCAACAAACTCAGTGCCATCTTAAAATAAAAATAGTAAAAGAATCAAAACAAAACGAAAACCACCTGACGGTTGTTCTTGCTGGGGTAAGTGTTAGTGCAATCTCATTTTATAAATATGTAGAACAAAACTCAGAGAATTTAACTAACTTTTTTTTGGTTAAAAATCTCGGAAGGGGTAAAGTGAGGCTTCACAGAAAGGTGAGTTCAAGTGCTCATTGAGTAATAGTTAATATTTAGTAAACATTTACATTATTAAGCATCATTGTTCTAGGTAAAAATGCAGTATAATTTCTCAATTAGAATAGCATCTTTGTATATGTTTAGTAATTCAAAACCTGTATGACTTTTTAAGGGAGAGTCTAGAGATAATGCAGACTACATTTATAGACTGATCGCCCTTCATAATACCCTTCCCTCAAGTCTGCTTTTTCCACATCTGTTAGCAGTTTGCCCAGCATGATTTGTTGACTAGTCTGTATTTTCATTATGATCTGCTCTTCTGCTTATATATTTATTTAGGTATTGGGGATCGAACCAAGGGACCTAGCTTTACCACTGAGATGTTCCCCTGGTCCTTTTTATTTATTTATTTTTTATTTAGAGACAGGGTCTCACTAAATTGCTGAGGGTGGCCTCAAATTTGCAACTCTTGAGTCAGCCTACCACTTCCGAGTCCCTGGGATCAAATATTTTACATGTGGATTTGTTTCTAGGTCTTTTGTTCCGCTAGTCATCTTTGCCTATTCCTGTGTCAATTCCTTTCTTAATTTAATAAATGGTAGGACAAATCCTACCTGCTATGTTCCTTGAATAAAAATTTCATTCAATATATGTGTATTAGTTAATTGCTGTACACCAGGAACTTTTTAGGTGCTTGGAAAAATAGTATGGAACAAAGCAATTCTCACGGAGCTTACACTTGTTCAGAATTTCCATTTCCTTTTTACCTTTATTTTAAGGTACTGGGGATGGAACCTAGGGCCTGCTGCATGCTAGACAACCATTCTGTCACTGAAACACACTCCCCCATCCCTAATCCTTTTTTTAAAAAAAATTGAGATGGGTTCCATTAAATTTCCCAGCCTGGCTTTAAATTTGTGAGCTACCTGCCTCAGCCTCCTGAATAGCTGGAATTACCATACCCAGTGACAGAATTTCTTAAATCATCTTTGTCAAGTTCTGTGAAAAAATCTGATAGCATTTTAAAAATCTTAAAATCAGGTCAGTAAAGGAAAAACTAACATTTTGACAATCCCTGAAAATATTAACACTTTATTTAAAATTTCTTTTCTATTTATAGTTTCCTGAAAGTTAAAAAATAATAAGCATTTAACTGTATTAACAATTTCTCTATAGCCATTGAAGTAATTATATTTTTCCCTTTTATTCTGTTACAGTGAATTATTTTTTAATGTTAAATAATTAGTTTGGTTTAACATTAATCAATTAATGTCTCATTTTTTAAAAAAGAATATATATATATCTCATGTTGATGGGCCTTTATTTATTTATATGTGGTGCTGAGAATCCAACCCAGTGCTTCACACATTCCAGGCAAGTGTTCTACCACTGAGCTACAACTCCAGCCCCACTCATTATGTTTTTTTTCTTTCTTTTCCTTTTTTATTAGAGCATTGCAGTTATGCATTACAGTATAATTTGTTGCATAACAGAGGAATTTATTGTTACTTAGTCATACATACACACAATGTAACTTTGTACAATATATACAGTTCAACAGTATACAATGTATATGATATAACAGTATTCTATATATATAGTGCAACAGTGTTATTTGGTCAATTTCATTCTCCTGTACCTACCTTTCCTTTCCCTCTTCCTTCCTCCTATTCTCACCTAGGGAAATGAATGTCTTTCAAGTTTTCCTAATCATTCTTCTAATGCTATAGAAGAAAAGATTATTACATTGATTTTTCTAATTTAATGTGTCTTTACAAGTATTTGAATAGCATCATCATAGTCTTTATTGTAAATAAAATAACACTGGTTTAGAAACATTGAAATGAATTATTTTACTTGCAGAAAGACTATTTCCATAGTGGGACTATCAGTTTTGGAAGATAGAGAACTTCTTATGACTAGATTTTTTATATTCTAAGAACTCATGTATATATTTTTAAAAATATTGTTTTAGTTGTTGATGGACCTTCATTTTATCCATTTATTTATATGTGGTGTCAAGAATTGAACCCAGTGCCTTACACATGCGAGGCAAATGCTCTACCACTGAGCCACAACCCCAACCTGAACTCATTGTATTTTGTTGAAAGTTTTTGTGTCTTGGTTTTTGAGAAATTTTGACATGTAGTTTCTTATTTTTGTATGTCTTAGTTTGTTTTTAGCACTAGGTCATCTAGCCTCTTAAAAATGATTTGGGAGTTTTTTTTTTTTTTCTGAACAAGCAAGTGTAAAATTGTTTATTTGTTTTGGATGAATTTTAAAATGCACTAGTGAATAGAAGTCACTTGTGAAACCATTGGGCTTAGAGGAGATCTCAAATTTCAATTCCTTCCTTCCTCCCTCCCTCCCAGTGGTGCTAGGAATCAAAACCAGGGCCTCATACTTGCTGATTACACCCCCAGCCCTTCATTCAATTCTTTTATAGATTTAGGGCTATTGAGATTTTTCTATTGCTTATTGTTTTAGCTGGAAAACTGCTGTGACCAAACACTTTTATAGTCTTACATATTTTTTGTTTTTGGCATTAAGAAAAAAAAAATCTTTATACTTTTTTCCCATAAAGGACTAGAATATATTTTATTAGATTTACTCCTATTTACCAAATTTTTTGCTGTTGCTATTATAAATGTTAACTTTTACTTGACTTAAGTTTCTTAATGGCTTGTATACAGAGGTGATAGTGAATACAGATGTGGTATTGATTTGGATGTGATATGTAGATTTTTATATCCAGACACCTCTTGCAGAACTTTTAATTAATTTGGGTAATTATTGTGTATAATCCATGGGTTTTCTATGTGGATAGCCATATATCAACAAGTGGTTTTTCTTCCATTTTTAAAATTATATATCTTTAATTAATTAAATATATTAATTAGGACCCTTCAATATAATGTTGAATAATGTAGTAATAGTAGACATCCTTATTTATTCTTGATTTTTTAGAGTTTCACTTTGGAAAATGTTATTTGCTGTAGGTTTTTTATTGCCTTTTAGTCCCATTTGCTATAAAATTTTAAGATAAATGTGGCACTTTCTCATGCTTTTTTTGGTCTCATCAGATTTTCTTTAATCTGTTTATAAAATTATATTTATGAGCTAAAGCCTGCTCATCCTATTCCTAGATTTCTGGGATATATGGTCATAATATATATTCTTGCTTATATACTGTTGGATTCTGTTTGCTACTGTTTTTTGTATGGGCATCAATATTAAACTGGGCACAGTAGTGTACACCTGTTAAGTTGTATATGAGCTAGTTGGGAGGCAGACGGATCTTGGGTTGAAATCATGCTGGGGCAATTTAGTGATCCCGCCTTAAAATTAAAAAAAAAAAAAATCTGTAACTCAGTGGAGTGCCTCTTTATCATTCTGAAGGCCCTGGGTTTGATTTCCATACTGCAAAAAGCAAACACCACACCAACAAGCAAAAATCCCCCAAAACTGTGTTGATAGTGAAACTGACCAGGCATTTGCATTTTTCATAATGTCTTTTTCTGGTTTTAGTACTAGATTATACTGGCTTCATAAAATAAGTTTAGAGGAATAGTTTTTTATTTTCTATTCTCTAGGAGAATTGGTGTGATGCTGGAGTTAACCTGTTTCCAGAGTTTCATAGAGCTTGCTTTTATAACTTCTGAACTTACTTTTGTTTGTGCCTGTGGCAAAATTTGTGGTTGTTTTTGAAACAGGGTTTTGCTATATATTGCAGAGGCAGGTCTTGAATTCCTAGACTTAAACTGTCCTCCCAGCGCAGCCTCCTGAGTGTTGAGACTACAGACTCAATACCATCTCTGACAAAATTTTTTTGCTTTTTAATTTTCTTCCTTTATTGATCCTAGGGCTATTCAGGCTCTCTAATCACCCCCATCTATTTCCCCTCCTCTTCCCTCCTCCTCCTTTTCCACTCCTATTCTCTACCTTCCCCCATCCTTCTTCCCCCCACCAGTCCAGAATCTTGCTAAGTTGCCCAAGCTGGCCTAGAACTTTGACTCTTACTGCCTTAAATTCCTGAGTCTTAGGGGTTACAGGAGAGCACCACCACTACTCCTGAGCCATTGATCTCTTTTTAACATTAAATCTTGGGTCTTGATGGATGTGAATGATCAGAATTATTAGCAACAGATATCATGTACTTCCATAATAAGAAAGTTCAAGATAAATTACATTGTGAGTACTTTAACACATAGATACACAGAACTAGATTGTTGGCAATTAGCTAGTAACATACACTGTATGTTACTAGGGAGCTGCTTAGATGGATGGTTAAGCTTTTCTTAAATAAAAAAAAAAAATCATTCACTCCCAGGTGATCCAAGAAACGTGCACTGTGGTCTGGGAATGTAGTTCAATGTTAGAGTGCTGACTTGTATGAAGTTTTGGGTTCAATCCCCAGTACTGACCCCCTGTTCAGTACAAGGACTTAAAATATTTTGGTACTCTTAAAATTATTCTTTAAAAGTGTAAGTATAAAGAAGGAGGGACTTTAGTGCCACCTGTAGAGTACCTTGCCCAATCTTTCCACCCTTTCCCCAGTAAAATTTATTGAGGGCACCCCAAATTTTATCTGTCATATTAGTGTTAAGGAATCATATTTGGAGTATAGACATTTTCCAAAGGCTTAGAAGTGTGTACATTTACTTGTTAACAGTCAGTTTATGTTACTTAAGTAAAGGTTAATTCACATTTTCATAGCACCCCCCCCCCACTTTTTTTGGTACTGGGAATTGAGCCCAGGAGCCCTTAATAACTGAGCCATATCCCCAGCCACTTTTAAAATTTTTTTAACTTTTTTTGAGACAAGGTCTCACTAAGTTGTTGGGGCTGGCCTTGAACTTCCTATACTCCTTCCTTAGCTTCTTGAATCACTGGGTTTACAGGCATGTGCCACCACCTTTGACTATTATATTTTTATATCATACTTCTTTCCATGACTTTATATCTATGATTGTCAGGTTCTTTTTTTATTATTTAAATATTTTTATTCGTTGTTGATGGATCTTATTTTATTTATTTACATGCGGTGTTGAGAACCAAACCCAGTGCCTCACATGTGCTGGGCAAGCGCTCTACCACTGAGCCACAACCCCAGCCCGATTGTCAGGTTCTTTAAAAATAAATTTTGACCCCAGCACCACATAAAAATAAATAAATAAAACAAAGGTATTGTGTCCATGTACAACTTAAAAAAAATCTTTAAAAAAATAAAATTTAAAATAAATTTATTTTGCATTTTCATTTTTACCAATTTTGCAATTTAACATAAACTGACAGTATGCTTAATGCCTTTCAGAAAGTCACTTCCTGGAGCTTTTATTTTAAACCAGTTTTAGTTAATATTTTTGCATGACCCTTTCTAGAAGCAATAGAAAATTGATTAAGGTAATCTCTGGGTCAATCTGAAGTGTAGCTCTGAAGGCTAAATGAGTTTCTGTAGGGAAAACTATTGCTTTTATTGTTTGTAGATTGAAACTAGTTAAATGAAAGTTTGAGTGAGTGAGAGCTGCTTAAAAAAAGTCCATCTAAAAATTTTGTCTTGATTAATTTACAGTCTTAGTTATCTTCTGCCTTTTGGTACTGAGCACATGACTCTAGACAAGTATGTAGTCATTCTAGGCATATTGCCACTTTAAAAAAAAAAATCTTTAAAGTGATATGTTAGAACATGGGAAAAAAAGATCTTGCTCTTTTGTGGTTTTACAGGATACCAGAGGTTTGGTTGCTTGTGTTTTTCACTCAGTAAATTTCTGTTTAATGAATAAGATCACCATCATGCATCACAACTTTGCAGACTCACTGCAAAGGAAATAGCAGGAGGACCTCAAATGAATGTGGCTTTTTTTGTGGGGTGTGGTGGGTGGGCAGTGCTACAACTGCATAAACAAATTGAATTGTTCAGGAAGAAGACCTTCATTTAACCCATCTTTATATTCTCTTCACAGGACTTTTTCTTTTCTGGTATTATTGTTAGTTTAAACTTTTGTTTTAGATATTGGTTATTGAACCCAGGGATCCTCTACCACTGAACTATACCCCCAGACCTTTTTATTTTTTATTTTGAGATAGGGTCTTGCTAAGTTGTTCAAGCTGGCCTCAAGCTTACAATCTTCCTGCCTCAGCCTCCCTGAGTGTGCCACTGTGACTGGCTGTTTAAACATTTTTTACAGTGATTAGCTTGTTGTAAACATGTAACAAAACTATCTTTGAATTGTTTAGTAGCTTTATAATTTTATTTTATCAGTAATCTATTTTTGTAGGTCTGAAATCATACTCTTTCACATTGTTGTTGACTGGAACTAATCCTCTTTTATCTTGTTGATTTCTTTTTTGCTAGTTTATCCTGTAAGTTTTTGCTATTTTGATCACACAGCCATTTATATTCTGAAAATAAAACTAACTTTGTTTTTGTCCTCTATAAGTCTTTTGGGTAGGTTCATGGCATTTTATCATTTGAGTATTGGATATCAGGTATTTTTGAAAGGGGAAGAAATCCTTAATCATGTGTGGTTAGCTTGCAGTCAGTTATTTATGCTCTTAGAAGACAGACAGAGCCTGGAAAGTTTATACCTTTTTGATTGCAGTTCAAGCCATACTCACATACCTGGGAAAAATTTTACCAGCTATCACCTGGCATTATTGTCAATGTTAGTATTGACTGAAGTGTGTGGGGAGATGGATTTGACACAGTCTTGACATTTTACTAGACATATCTGGGCTGTACCAAACAGGGGCAATGCATTTATTTTGTTTTTTGAAGGTAGCTGTCAGTGTAATGTGATTTTGGGCACAGAATTGAGCCAGACTGCTCTGAATCAATCTGTGCCCTACAGTTATTAACTGTGAGACTTGAGGTAAGTTACTTTACCTTTCATGCCTCCTTTTTCTCATCTGTAAGATGGAGATGATATTAAGAGTGCCTACTTCATGGACTTATTGTGATGTTTCTCTGAATATATATATATATATATATATATATATATATATATATATATATATATATATATCTGGTGCACATAGTACTTGGAATATAGTAAGCTGTAGATACGTTGTTGCCAAGTCAGTATGCATGGCTCAGGGTGTATGTTTCCCTGAAGGAATGTAAAGGATAGAACTTGATTTTTGTTTAATTTATATACCCTCTACCGCCCCCTTTGGCACTGGGGATTGAATCCAAGGATACTCTACCATTGAACTACATCCCTAGCCCTTTTTATTTTATTTTGAGGCAGAGTTTCCCTAAGTTGCCCAGGCTGGCCTTGAACCTTGAACTTGCATTTTTCCTTCTTTAGTTTCCCAGGTTGCTGGGGTTATGCCACCAGGGCCTGGTGTAAAAGCCTAATTTATAGTTAATTTTGAAGAGCCTCCAAAATTGGGACTAAAAGAACCAACAAAATGTTCATGTTGGGTTATCTTTACTGTACACAGTCTGCCTTCTTCAGGAAGCATTTCTGCTGTCTCAGCTGCTCCACTGCCCAGCTGAGCTGGAGTGGTCCTAGCAATGGGAGATTGGGTGGAGCCCCACCTGGCTGAGCTCAGGGTCCCTGCTGTGAGAGAAGGGTTTTGCTTCTTTTAACAAGGGTCCTTGATGAAACAGGTGCTGGCTCATCCTCAGACACTGGAGTATTATTAAAGGAAGTAAATGTCCATATAGGATTTATTAGGAATTGTGATTCATTCATTCAACAAATATGTCCCCAGGGCTTATATGAAGTTTGTGGAGTTTTTCTTATCTGAAGTAGAATTGTAGTCCCGAGGAGAAAACAATGAAAATTGCTTTGTTCTTCTGGCTAGCTTTGAAAATGACCTGATTCTTCCTTTACAAATGTAGTTTAGATTACCTTTATGTGGTGATTTGCTTTGTAGAGAAAGACCTGACCTCTTCTCTTTTTTTTTCTCTTCTCTGTATTGGAGATGAACCCAGGGCATCAAACATGCCAGGCAAGGACTCTACTACTGAGCTACATACCTAGCCCTTTTAAAATTACATTTTGAGAATAGGTATTGTTTGTTAAGTTGGCTAAAAACCTATATTTCTTATAAATCATTAACTGTGAATTTTGTTTCCTAAATAATTTAGTGGAATGTAATTTTTTTTAAAGTAAAGATATTCTATATCTTTAGAGGTCTATCTTGCATTTTGCAATAAATCTGTTCCTGGTATCATAAATTTTGAATTGTTTTCCCATTAATTTAGATAATGAAGAGTTGACAGAATCTCCTCCTGTCCCTAACTCCTGTAACGGTAGTGTTGTCAAAAGGTAGCACATTCACATCTGTGCTTGCATAGACTGTTATGCTAAATTTATTGTAGTAGCACAGAAATTATGGTGTCTTGCCTGGCATAGTGCATGCCTGTAATCCCAACTATGTGGGAGGCTAAGGCAATAGAATGTCAAGTTCAAGACCAGCCTCATCAACTTAGTGAGACCTTGTCTCAAAATAAAAAATAAAAAGCCGTGGTAAAAACACCCTGGCTTCAAACCTAGTACTACAACAAAACAAAACAAAACAAAACAAAACACCTCACTCCCCCCTCCCCCAACAAAAACAAAACTATATCTCTTCCATTCTAAGGTATATATTTATTGCCCCCCCCCCTTTTTTGTAGTAGTAGTAGTAGGGATTGAACCCAGGGGCACTTAACCACTGAGGCATATCCCCAGACATGGTCTCAATAAATTGCTGAGGCTGGCTTCAGTCTTGGGTTCCTCCTGCCTTAGCTTCCTGAGCTGCTGGGATTATAGGCGCCTGGCCCTTAATGATGGCATCTTAAAAGTCAACAAAAAATGATAGTTTTTTTCTGTCTTATCTCCTACTGGCCTGTGTGTAGACACCTTGAGGGCAGGTATTGATATTAATTTTTGTAATCCCCAATATTTGATTTGAATTTAGAGTCTGGTTTATTATTTACTTATAGTATTGGGGATTGAACTTGGCAGTCTACCACTGAGCTACATACCTAGACCTTTTTATTTATTTGGAAATGACTTCACTAATTTTCCAAGGCTGGCCTGGAACTTGTAATTCTCCTGCCTCTTGAGTAGCTTATGTGCACTTCAGAGACTTGCTTTTTGATGAATTACAGTGTAGCAATTTTAGGTTCATCTGGATAAATGTTAGTTGAAATATGAGTTTCATTGGAACACTTGTAGGTGGAGATGTTGAAAAGGAGAACCTGGTAAGTGCTAATAGTAGTGAAATGTAGTTTCGACTTTCTCCTACGTTGTTTGTTCCCTCTCCCTGTCTCCCTCCCTCCCTCCCTCCCTCCCTCTCTCTTGCCTAATGTGTACTGATGCATACCTCACCAATAGGGCATTGGTTTTAGCAGATGCCATTGAAATGAAACAGTAAATTTTGTATTTTGTCACTTATCATATGCTGTTTTTTGAGTATCCTTTATTGCACTGTGCAGCTGTCACCTTTGCAGTATGTAAATGAGGAAATACAATGACTATGTTCAAGGACATAGATTTTAGTTGGTGGTAGTGGAAGAAGGGTCAAACTTCCTATTCAGGTTTTTGTCTAATGCTTTGGATTGTTTTTTTTTTTTTTTTTTTTTCTGTTTTAGAAATACCCTTTAGAATTTTTTTTTTCAGAATTTTTGTTAGTTTAAAATTACCAATATAAATAGCTCTGTACTTAATGAGACTTTGGGTTCTCTTATCACAGTAAATTAAATATTTGCTTGAAAAGGTGGAGTCAGTTTGGTCTTCCTTTATCTTGCCTCTAGGTACCCTAAAACCTAGATTTAATCTTAGTACTAAAAGAAACTGCTTAGTGAATCTAGTTGTTTTCTTTCATTTTTTTTTTAACATTTAAGTGATTAGAGAAGTCTTAAAGTATTTTTTTTTTTTTAGAAATAACTATCGCATTTTTGTTTGTTTGTTTAAAGGTACTGGGGATTGATCCCAGGGCATTTTACCATTGAGCTATATCCCTAGTCCCCTCCTTTTTTAAAGTTGTATTTTGAGACTAGGTCTTGCTAAATTGCTGAGGCAGCTTTGAACTTGTGATCCCCCTGCTTGAGCCTTCCTAAGTAGCTTGGATTTATGTGTTATTTTAAAAAAGTAGACTTTATTTTTTAAAGAATAGTTTTAGATTTATAGAAAACTTGAGGAAATAACAGAGTTTGCAAACCTGACACTGTTTCTGTTACTAGCATCTTATATTGCATAGTATATTTGCTAGAAAGAATAAACCAATACTGATACATTATTATTAACTATTGAGCTTTACATAGTTGATAACCTAATGTCCTTTTGTGTTCCAGGATCCTATCAGGATACTATATTGGATTATGTCTTTTTAGGCTTCTTTTGCTGGCTTACCTTGTTTTTGATGAACCTGTTATGAGTCCTCATTAAATATTTTGTGAAATGCCCCTCTGTTGGAATGTTTCTGATATTTTTCTCTTGACTGGACTAGGATTAGGGTTGTTTCTTTGTTTTTGTGTACATGAGTACTGGGGATTGAAACCATGCATGCAAAGCAATTGCTCAACCACTGAAGTACATGTCTGTCCATTTTAAAATTTCTAGACCCCAGGGACTTGCTGAGTTGCACAGGCTGGTCTTGAATTTGCAGTTCTCCTGCTACAGCCTCTCGAGTAGTTGGAATTATAGGCATGTGCCACCATACCCAGCTGGTCTTCAGGTTTTTTGAGAGTAAGAACCCAGTGTTAAAGTGCCATTTTCATTACATCATATCTAGGGTATAAAACTTCAATATGGTTTATGACTCTTGAGGTTGACTCTAATTCCTGACTGAGGTAATGTGTGTCTTCTTTCTCTACTACAAAGTAACTCTCCAACCCCTGCCCCCACTTTTCCATATTTTTTAAGAGGAAGTCATTATTTGCTGTCCATACTTATGGAGTGGGGATACTGTGTATTTTTGAATACACATTTAAATGACAGAATTTTAGTTTAGAAATTTACCTGCAATTAGTGAAACTTTTTTTTTTTTTTTTTTTTTAAGTATTGGGAATTGAACCCCGGGGTGTATAACCACTGAGCCACACTCTTAGTCCTTTCAATTTTTTAGCTTTGAGACAGGGTCTTATTATGTCACCAAGTTGCTGAGGCTGCCTTTCAACTCACAATCCTTGTGCTTCAGCCTCCTGTGGCACTGGGATTATAGGCTTGTGCTACCACACCAGGCAAAACTTTTACTTTTAACAAAATACTTTAAAAATGCATTCAGTGATTTGGTTGGGCAGAAATTATCCAGCTTTTCTTTTCCTCCGTGTTTTAGCCTTTATATTGCATGGCAGCTGGTAGATGGTTCTCTTTATATACTTTTTAGGCCATTTAATTGAAAATTGTTTTTCATAAATTCAGATGAAAGGGAAATTTTTGTCATTAGACAGTTCTTAAATAAAATTTGTTAATATTTTGAACTTTATTGCTTTTCTGCACTTCTTATTTTTGCACATTTTTTTTTCTAAATTGAGGACTTAGTTGATATGTAAATTATGATTAGAGACCAGAACAGTTCAGGACCCAAAATGATCAAGGGAAAGCACCTTGTTGGAAACCCCCATGACAATAAATCTCTCCTTATAGTTCCCATTTGTGTGTTTCTTTTATAAAGCTTATGTTAAAATTAGGTCAGAATTTCCATTGTAAACTCTGAATTTCATAGTTGTATAACTGCCATATGAACTTGATTGTAAACAAAGATCTTCAATGATGAGCCTGTTTTGAAAAATTTAAGCAAGGGTTATTTAGCTTCCAAGGTAGATGTCTAATTTCACATTTTAAGTTGAGAAAATGCCCAAATGGGCTTTGGTTCGAAAGGTGAACTTCACAAATTTTTCTTAGGATTTTTTAGTTTTTCTATAGTGAGGATAATAGTATCTTAAAGAAAAAAAATTAAAAATAATAGTTGGGCATGGTGATACATTCTTGTAGTCCCAGTGACACTAGAGATTGAGGCAGGAGGAGTTCAAGGCCAGCATCAGCAACTTGGCTAGATCCTTTGCAACTTTGCAAGACCATGTCTCAAAATAAAAAGTAAAAAGGATGTGGATGTCGCCCAGTGGTAAAGCACCCCTAGGTTCAATCCCCAGTACCAAAAAAAGAGTTAATCTCCTTCTCAAAATTTTGACACCAGTGTATGTATGTATGTTGCCCAGGCTGGTCTTAGAACTCCTGAACTAAAGTGCTTCTCCTGCCATAGTCTCCCTAGTAGCTGGGATTACCATCACACCCAGTTTCATTTATTTTTTAGTGATTACTCTTCAGATGTATTGCATTTTGAAACAAATGATTATATTGACTACTTTCCTAAAAGTATTAGAACCTTACAATCATTTAGTTACATTTCATTCATTTCCATTTATACTTTTTCTTCTTGTGTTTTTGTTGAATTACTAAATCTCTAGTTCAGGGAATAAAAACAATTGTTTCATTGGTCTATGTATATATTAATGCAATAAAATGAAATGTAGATACTGTTAAGCAGCTCTATATTTGAGTTCTGATAACTTGTGACAGGAAAAAAATATTTTCATTATGTTCTAATCTTGGGTTTAGAAACGGCTTTAAAATTTGGCAGCTAAGCTGGGCATGATGGTGCATGCCATGTGGCTTGGGGGGCTGAGGCAGGAGGATTGCAAGTTCAAAGCTAGCCTCAGCAACGGAGAGGACCTAAGCAACTTAGCAAGACCGTCTCTCAAAATAAAAAATGAAAAGGTCTTGGCATGTGGCTCAGTGCCCTTGGGTTCAATCCCCAGTACAAAAAACGGGAGGTGGGGGCAGCCAAACTTTGTAGATGAGTATATTAGTTTCCTAGGGCTGCTGTATCAAATTATCTCAAACTTTGTGGGTTAAACAAAGGAAATTTAACTCTAAAATCCAATTCTTGATAGGGTTGGTTCATTCTAAAGATTTAGAGAGACAGTCATTTCCATGCCTCTGTCCTAACTTCTCGAAGTTGTCCAGAGTCCTTAGTATTTTTGGTTGTAGGTGTTTATTCTAATTTCTATCTCTGCCTTCATTTGGCCTTCCCCTCTTGGTCTTTTCTTTGTGTGCCTCAGATCTCCCTCTCCTTCCTCTTAGGATAGTCATTTGATTTAGGTCCAGAATGATCTCGCCTTGAGTTCTTTCACTTCATTTCATTTGCAAAGTCCCTGTTTCCAAGTAAGGTCTTATTCACAGTTTCCAGAGATTAGGAGTTGGATTGTCTTTTTGGGTGACACTAGTCAGTCTCACTACAGTAAATAAGCCTCTTCCTGAATTTGCTAATAAGCGTGTGAAAGTACTTTTACTAAATGTAATAATAGTTATAGAAACTGATCTATATTATATGCATAAAAATGTGATTAAGAATTTGGTTTCATGCTTACTTTCTCTTCATGTGGTTTCCAATTGATGTGGCATTCTTTTACTATGAGATTAAGTGGAACACACATAGACAAGTTATAATTTGTTATTTTAAATGGTGTGAGCAGAGTCTTAAATTCTATGAATATGTGCCATTTAGCTCTTAACTTTTAAAATATACATACTTTGTTGTTTAAGTTGAATATGTTTGTGGTTCCTTCTTATACAAATCATGTTTTTATTCACTTAAAAGATTTTATATTTATCTAGTGATCTAGTCTGATTTAAATATGTGTGTCATAAAAAGGGATTTTTTAAAAAACTACTATGAATTGCTGGGTGTATGAGGTTAAACAGAAGGAAGAAGGGTGGTCCTTGGTGTGAATAGACAGCCACTTTCTGAGAATCCCTTGTCTTGCCTCCAGGCAGGTGGGAAAAACTGGTGAGAGCATTATCTCCTTCTGCTCTTCTATTTTGAGATGAAGGCATGAGAAATTTAATTCTTATTAGGGAAATGAAATAATAACAAGGTTGTTTTTAAAGTTTATTTGTGATTTAAACCCATGGTTTGACAGTGTACAAGCCCCTTTCCCCCCTTATCTATTCTCTGTGCACGTTAGTTTTGGTGTTTTGTAGCATATAAAACGGTCTTTATTATGCTTATTTGATATATAGTCTCCATATTAAAGTGTTACATTCACAAGTGCTAGAACCATGCCAGTTTTATTCTTACTTAGGAAACTATATCCTACCACTAAGTAGTAAGCACTCCACAAATAATCTGTTGAATGAATGAATTTTGTATGTCATGGACACTTAAAATCCACTCATGGAAACTTACCTCATTCCTTTTAATGGCTGTTTACTAGTCTATGATGGGTATGCCATAGCCAGTGCCCTGTTAGGGACATGTAGGTTATTAACAGTTTTTCATGTTTACAGAGCTGCTAGGACACATCTTACTTGTGTTTATCTTTGATAGTTTATATGTTAATTGCCTTCACTACTACCTATGCTCCTGTGAAATAGTTGAGCATATTTTAAAGTGTATTACTGATATAATTTTCAAGTATAACTAAATTACATTTTCCTAAATACATTTAAAATGTTTTTTAAATCAGTGAAATTCTTGCCATAAAAACTTGAAAAAAATATCAAAAGCAGTGTTAATATTCAGACTTTTGATTGCATCTGTGTGATGGTTCTTGGCTAATCCCTTTTTGGAAGTGAAGTATCTGAACCCTTCTTGCTATTGCATAGAAAATGTGGGAAGAAAAACAGCAGTTAGCGTAGAATAAGATTAGAACATCGAGTAAGAAATTAGGAAGAGTTCCTTTCATGTTTAAGCAGGTACTTAGCCTTAAGGGGACCAATTTCCCTAGGGTAGTCCTGGTTGATGCTTGTTATCTTGGTGTCATTAGCATCCTCTTTCAGTACTAGTTTATAAATAAGTTATAAGGTCACACTATTTAATCTCTTTATTTAGTTTTCTTGTCTGTATAATAGAGATACAATAGTGCCTAGTATATAGCTAATATCATAAAAGTGTTTGCGCTCATTGTTGACCTCTCTCTTTCCCTTCTTGAAATATTTTCTTCTTGGCCTCCTGGTTACCATATTCTTTGTTCTTGTCCTACTATTTTCACTGTTCCTTCTCATTTCCTTTGCCTGGATGCTCCTTGTTGTCCTGTCGCCTCAATACTGGAGTGCAACAGGTCCCAGTCCTCAGCTCTCTTTGATCTTGACCATTTATCTGTTGTTGATTCCCAAATTTATCTTAAGCCCTACCTTTTCAAGAATCCTTAGACTAATTTCTCTGTTAGGTAGCTAATAAAGTATTTTAACAGAATAGGTACAAAACCATTCTTTATGCTTTTCTCCATTCTCTGCAGCTCCCTCCTACCAATGCCAATAAATGGTATCACCATTCTTCCTGTTAATTAGGCAAAACATTTCGATTTTGGACAGACCTTATATCGATGTGATAGTTCATCAGCAAAATCTGGTTGAATCTTTTGGAAATACACGCAGATCTAGCCAGTTTTCACCTCTATTTCTTTAGTCATTTTCTCCTCGTTTTATTTTTTAAAATTAAAAAAGAATTTTAATTGGAGTTGGACACAATACCTTTACTTTATTTATTTATATGGTGCTGGGGATCGAACCCAGTGTCCCATGTTTGCAAGGCAAGTCCTCTATCACTGAGCCACAACCCCAGCCCATCCTTGTTGTATTTTTAATAGCCTCTCCAGTCATCTCTCAGTACTCATTCTTGACCACCCTCCATAACCCACAGCAGCCAGTATTACTTTTAATATGAAAGGCAAAATGTTTTACTCCTGTCTCAGAATCTCTAGTTGTTTTCCATTAGCTTAGAAAAAAATTTAGCGTCCTCACGGTGGCCTAAAGTCTCTGCTGTTTCCCTGAATGAACTCAGTTACTACTCTTCATACTGTTTGTTCTGTTGTAACCACTACTGCCCTCCTGTTCCTCAAACATGTTACATGTATTCTCACCTTTAAATGTAATAATCCCTCTGCCTGAAATTGTCTTCCCCTGTATAATAGTGTGGCATACTTCCTAACTTGGTCTAGGATTCCCTCCTCAAATGTCACATTGTCAGAGAAGAATTATCTGACAGTATTATGCAATGTCATAACCTCTCTTCTAGTTCTTATTATTGCCAGTCCCCCTGGCAATTTTTCGAGAGTTCACATCACTGCTGATATAGTAAGTGTTTGTTTACTTGGTGATGATCAGTCTTTAAGAAACTGTAAGCTTCATGAGCACCTGGGATTTGATTCTCAGCTCCTGACAGTGCCTGACACTAGATTGAGTGGGCTGGTGAATGAACCTAAGGAAGATTCATGTGAAAATTTTACAGTTTAGGGCTGGGGATGTGGCTCAAGCAGTAGTGTGCTTGCCTGGCATGCGTGTGGCCCGGGTTCGATCCTCAGCACCACATACAAACAAAGATGTTGTGTCCGCCGAAAACTAAAAAATAAATATTAAAAAAAGGAAAATTTTACAGTTTAGTTAAATGTGGGCTGTGAAGATCATTCCCCTTTACTTCTAGTTTTACTTTTACAGACCACTCTCTGTTTTAGAAGATATAAGAAATGAAACAGTGGCACACACCTGTAATCCCAGGGACTAAGGAGGTGGAGGCAGGAGAATAGCAAGTTTAAGCCAGCCTCTGGGGGAGCAAAAGTGACAACTAGAAGTGAGTTGTTCACCTATCTGCTATTGAGGCAGTCTATATCATTTCTAAGTTAGTTTGTTTTTTAAAAGAGAGAGAGAGAGAGAGAGAGAGAGAGAGAGAGAGAGAGAGGAGAGAGAGAGAGAATTTTAATATTTATTTTTTAGTTATCGGCGGAAACAACATCTTTGTATGTGGTGTTGAGGATCGAACCCGGGCCGCACGCATGCCAGGCTAGCACGCTACCGCTTGAGCCACATCCCCAGCCCTCATTTCTAAATTTGGAAAGAAAGGAAACCAATTTTTGAATCCCCATTTTAGGCTAAGCAGTGTACTGAGTACTTGGCAATATCACTTGATTTTCATAATAGCCATTTCAAATAATAATCATTATGCTCATCTTATTGGGGAGGAAATACAAATTGCGAGATTAAATAACACTCCCAGGATTATAGTAGCAATTAAGTGGGATATCCAGGCTGACTGACTCAAGTTCATGCCCTTTCCTATACTATTTCATGCAAACTGAAGATGTAGTCTATGTGCAATAATTTACGTTTTATGATGGTGTAAAGTTTACAGTAAAGTTTTCACGTATCTTATTTCATTTCTTATAACAAACTTTTGAACATAGATATCAACTCAACTGTGCAAGTAGATAACCTTGATACCAGTGATGAATGATTTGTTGCAAATCTTACAGTTAGAAAGGAGCAGGGCTATGCATGCCTCTGTGCAAGCCTTTCTTTCTAAATCCCCATTTCTTTCTGTGTATCATAAAATCAAAGAAATTCTCTAGCACCTGCAAATTATATTTTGAATGACCTATATATGTTATAATAAAATTATAGAGCTACAAAGAGTGATCATAAATAACAAATTCCTTATTGTATAGCTAAATGCCAAGAAACAGGTTTTCTCTTCTAGAGTGTAGACTAAAGCCTAGCTTTTGTTATTGAAGAGCTTATATTTAATCTATTTGGGTCTTTCAAAACCATTGTGTTCCCTGTTTTATTCACATGTTTCAAATTTCAAAAACTACAAAAAAATTTTTTTCCTTCCACTCATGTCTCACAGCAACTTACTTTTTCTTTCAACATGTAATGGAAGTTTCTCAGTTTCTTGCATATAAAGCAAAAACATAAAGTGTATGCATTTAATAGAGTATGTTGTAGATTACATGATGCTAGTACATGAAGTCATTCTTTTTTTTTTTTTTTTTTTTGATGGTGCTGGGGATTGAACCCAGGGCCTTGTTGCATGTGAGGCAAGCACTCTACCAAGTGAGCTATATCCCCAGGAGTATATTCATATTGAATGAACTTTTTATAATTTAACCAGATGTCTGCTGAAGGACATTTTATGGTGTTTTCAGTCTTTTAAATTAAAGATAATTCAATAACAATTGGCCTTGCCTGTATCAATTTTTTTTTATATGTGCAGATCTAATGGTAGGATAAATTTCTAGAAGTGAAATTGCTGGATCAAAGAGTGTTCTTCTTTTTTAATTGACACACTTTATTCTTAACATAGCACTGGAGTGTTTTCACTTTGAATGAAACTGACTTTTAAAAAAAAAATTTGGAGGGCTAGGGCTGTAGTTCAGCAGCAGACCGCCTGCCTAGCATGTGTGAGGCCCTGGGTTCGATCTTCAGCACCACATAAAAACAAACAAATAAAATAAAGGCATTCTGTCCATCTACAACTACAAAAAAAAAAAAAAAAAAAAAAATTGGAGTTGGCCAGGCTGGACTTGAATCCTTGGGCTCAAACAATTCACCTGCCTTTGCCTCTTGAGTATTTGGGACTATATGTGCAGGTAGTGATGCCTGGTTAGGATTTTTTACCTGTGCAGGGTATGAACTTTGATGTTTATATAACAGGTTAAATAAAATATAATGAAAGGAGTATGTCTTCAGAGTGAGACCTGATTTGGATCCATGTTTTACCAGCTTGCTGACTTTTGTCATTTTACCTAATTGCTGAGTCTCAATTGTCTCATCTGTAAAATGGGGTTAATATAACCAAACGTTCAGAGCTGTTGTGTATAACTACCGGTTTTCATTGTTTCTAAGATTCATATCATTGATTTTTTTTCCCTTGGCACATAAAATGAAGTCTTATGATTGGCATTCCAGATTTAATGAAATAGGGTGAATTCAGATACTGAAACTAGTGGACTGTGCTAGGGCATGATAAAGGCAGAGGAAGTGTTTTGTGATGGAGACTGTTGGGGTGTGTGAATGAGATGTTAGAAGGGTGGGTATAGCAATGGAAGTTTCATTCTAGACTAGCAGCAATCATACTAAAACTGTGAGAGAAAGTACAACTAGTTTGTGGAGCATAGGAGCAAGTAGTACCCAGAGTCTGGATATATGTAAGTTGAAATTATGAAAATTTTTGGTTAGTATCAGGACTTCAGTCTGAGGTTGAAATTTAAGAAATGTGTACTTATTTATGGCAGGAAGATTTTATAAGAGTGAGACTCTGGGGAGAAAATGAGTATAGATCATATATCTGATAAAGGATTTATATTTAGGGCATATAAAGTACTCTTACATTCAATAATAAGAAGACAACCCAATTTAAAAATGGGCCAAAATTCAAATAGAACTTTCTACAAAGAAGATGTCCAAATGGCCAATAAGCACAAAAAGGTGCTCAATATCCTGTTGGGTAAATGCAAATCAAAATTGCAAAGAGATACCATTTATATACTTACTAGAATGACTATAATACAAAGACAGATTTTTCATTTCAGGTGTAGGTGAGGATATTGAGAAATTGGCACCTAAAATATTGCCAGTGTAAATGTAAAATGGTACAGTCATGTTGGAAAACAATGATAGTTCCTGAGAAAGTTAAAATATAAAGTTCCCGTATGATTTAGCAATTCTGCTATTAGTTATATATACCCAAGACAAATGAAAATACGTGTCCACACAGTAATTTATATATGATTATTCATAGTAGCATTGTTCAAAATAGCCAATATGTGGAAACAACCCAACTAATGAGTAGAGTTATCCATAGTGGTATACCATAAAAAGAAATGAGAAATGAAGTCCTGATAACATGCTGTGAACATGACATGAAAATGTGAAGTGAAAGAAGCCAGACACAAAGACCATGTATAGTATCATTCCACTCGGGTGGAATGTCTAGATTATGCAAGCCTATAGAGTCAGAAAGTAGATTAGTGGTTTAGTGGCTCTAGGGCTGGCGAGGGTTGGGGGAAATGGGGAATGACTGCTAATGGGCGTGGAATTACTTTTTGGGGTGGTAAAAATGTTCTGGAGTTGGTGATTGTTGTACAACCTTATAGATGACTAAAAACCATTAGTATGCATTAAATGAATTTTAAAGTATTTGAATTATATCCCAGTAATGCTCTTAAAAATGACAAAAATAAGACCCTGATTCTAGGAAGGGCGTGAATTACTTAGGAGATTCAATATAAGAAAAGATTCCAGAGCAAAAGAGAGCCCAATGATAAGAGATCATGCTGAAGGTAGAAAATGTGTAGACTGGGAAACTCTGTGAGAAGAGGGAGGAAACGTGGTGATATTGAGGTTTACAAGTAAAATAAAAGCAGTTTCGCCATCACAGTATCCTGTCAGGGTCAGATGAATATCAAAGCTAACAATGCTTCTTCCTTCAATCTCTGCTGGCACTAAGGTCTGTACAGCGGTTGAGCCTACAGAAAGAACCAGGACCCAGGAACCCCACTGTGGGAAGGATATTGGTAGGGAAAGGTGGTGGCTAAGGTAGGGCTAGGCACTGTCTGGTTCATCTAAAGTGTGCTACAGAGGTTAGCATTACGTGATTCCGTCATTCTTGGTCCACTTGAGATGAAGGTAAGGAAGAATAACTTAATTAAAACAGCAGCTACAGGAATAGGAAGGATGGGATGGATTCCCTAGAAAGGTGAAGTTCTGCCAAGGCAAGAACAGAAAGACAAAAGACAGGCCTTGGTATGAAAGACAGTAATGGAATTTTCTCCAGCCTCCTATGGGGATAGTGTGAAGTATTTGTTAATATCTACATAACATACCAACTAGGCTTAGATATCCTTTTCTGTTGTTCATCAATTATTTCGGCTAGCATAGTCATCACTGTTTTCTTAAAAAAATTGTTAATTCTATCCTTAAGACTTTATTTAGGTTTTATATATTGTCTCTTGAAATGAGAATACAATAATATAATGTGAAAGCAACCAATGTTTAATAGTTCAAAGGAAATAAATTTTTCAGGCTGCTTAAAACAGGCCACTGACTCATGATTGCTCAGTGGCTTATAAATATTATGTCAGCTCCGAAGGATGAATACAGAAGATGAAAAAAGGATGAAAGGTGATGACTAAGTTAAACTTGTCTTACCTACAAATAATTCATATCTATGAATAGTGGCTGTATCCTTCCTGGCCCCTTTTCCTCTTGTGACAGTTGTCAAAATCCACTGGCATTAAGAACTATAAATTTTTGTGTAGTCTTATCTACCCAGTAGGGTAGTTTTGTAAGTTGTAGTTGGGTTGTGGAGGGAGTAGGAGAAAAAAAAGCCCATGAGTTTGGAAGGATAAAAGCAGTTCAGATTAAGTAAAGCTTCCTTTGGGGAGCTGACATCATGAAATGGTGATTTACCCCGAGTAATTTTCCTTTCACATAGCCCGAAGCCTTTTCTTTTTGACCTGTTCATAAATTCATTTTGGTTTAGTATTTTGCTGCTGCTGCTGTTCCACCTCCCCCTCCTCTTCTCCCTTCCTCCTCCTTGACTGTTCTCTCTGCTTTACTACAATGTACTCTATTTAGACTGATATTTCATCTAGTTCCTGGGAATTGTTACTTTTAAACTGGGAGAGGAAGGAACAATAGGAAGAGTGGTAAGTGGGTTGAGGTGTTTTATTCCAGTAAAGTTTTTATAAGGAGTTGAAAGCCAGGGAATAGTCAGAAGTTAGGAAGGTTTAGGAGGCTGGAATGTATATTCTGTGTGTGTGTGTGTGCGCGCGCGCGCGCGCTGAACAAGGTTTTCTTCTTCAGAAGTCTTGCTTTGGGCTTGCTCTGGAAAAAGAAAAATTCTTTTCCCATTTTCTTCTTGGGCCAGATGTCTTTGCTTTAGAGATTAGAAAGTGGGCCTTTTACTGGTTCAGGACCATATTTAAATGTTAGCTTTATGGTCTGGGCTATGACATACAACTATAATTTAGAAAAAGATTTCCCTGGGGAAAAGAGTACTATATAACTGACTTAGAAATAAACTTTTATCATAGAATCAGTTTGTTCATTGACTTTGTACTGTGTTTTTGCTGGTGGCATACCAGGTCCATTCATTTGCAATTATATACCATACCATGAGGTGTATACATGATAGCTGAAGTTGCACAGACGTCCCTTGAAAGGCACATGGTTGCTTTAGGCAGTCTGAGACAATTAAATACCTTGACTGACTAAATTTTGTTAAAAAGAAACTAAAAGGATACTGGATTTAGTGTAGCTTCTAAAGTACTGCAGTAGAGTTCCAGGTCATAAATTATGGAGATATCTGTGATTGTACATGTTAGGTTAAATGGAATACTAATTTCAATCAGGAAAAAAATATACATTTGAGTTAGGATTATTAAGCATATTGGAAACATTTGACATAAAAATTAGGGAGGGTGTTGTAGGGAACAAAGGTTCTCTGTGACTTGACAGCTGCTGTTAAAAAGTGACACAAGGAAGATCTCCTCTCTGGCTCACAGCTGCCTGAAGTTACTCTGGTCTTCTCTAGTGTTACCAGAGGAATTTGCACTGCACTTGTTTTAGAAAATAGAGACTGCTGATAGCTAACTAGGTCCTTGTTGTGCTCAGGGAAACTAATTCTCACACCTCTATCTATATATTTAGTTGTAGATGAACATAATACCTTAAAATTTTTTTAAAAAAACTTTTATGTGGTGCTGAGGATCGAACCCAGTCTCTTACACATACATGCTAGGCAAGCACTCTGCCACTGAGCTAACACCCCAGACCCGGGAAACTAATTCTTAACTCCTCATTATGATCTTCACAGTTATTGGGCTTCCTATTGGTCAGTACTTTGAGATTCTAAATATGTGTGGTACTTTGAGATTCTAAATATGTGCAAAGTGGCACATTACTTGACTCCAAGAAAGTTCTAAAAAGCATGACTTGTGCCTGGGGCACATCAAATCTAATTCTGTGTGTCCTGGGACATATATGACAGGATTTTTACTGGAACTGTAATCTGTTTTAGTTTTATTGAAGTCCCCAAAACAGAAGGTGCCCAGTTACCCTGATTTGCATAAAGGGTAGACCTGAATTGGTTTTGTACACTTAGCTCACACTTACTGTTAGAGAGTCAGTATTCAGTGTTAAAGGCTCTGACAAGGACATTTTTGGAGAAATGTTAGTATTTGAACCTTTAGTATTTTTTGCCTCTACACATAGTGAGGGAAAGAGATGAGGTATGTTTCTCTTAAGTCCCCTGCATTTAAGCCAAATGGTGGGTGGGACTTTTAACAGAATCAGTCCAAGAGCTTGACTAGTATCCCCTGGAGTTTGGGGGCAGGGTCATAAGAATTAGTATGCAAATCTGGGGCTCAGTAGCCCCCAGGCAGCGAGTTTAGGGAAAGGAAGAAGCTTTGTGTTTTAAGTATTCTGCACTTGGGAAGATGGTAGTGTTTTCCTGAGTGGAATCAGCTAAAAGACATTTCGAAAGGGACATTGTACATGGTCACCGAAAAAGTGACATAAGTCAGGAGGGAAGGATCCGTGAAAACCCCAGAGATTCAGGGTTGGAATTGTAAATGGCCAGGTTTCATTCAGTGCCTAAGAATTTTATGTCAAAGGCCTCACTTTGGGCAGTATCTCAGGAAACCTATAGGCTCTCACAAGAAAGCCCGAACATCACATTTAATTGGTGTAGCCTTTTGACCCCCCACCTCCTACTTTAGCCCTCTTCACTTCTTCAGCTCCCACCCTGAAGGAACCAGGGACAGCCTTTGTGGGGACAGAAGATATGCAGAATAAGAGGTTGAGACAGGGAGGGAAGATGACATTCCTTCACCTCCAGCCTAGTTGCAGACTTCTCAGACAAGCTAGAAAAAGGAAGAAGCTTTAAATTAGCTTTAATTTAGATGAGTATTGACTAAGGTAATTAAGACACTGTGCTAGACATCTTGATTATTGGAATTATAATGTTCTGAGTGTTGAAAGTGATTTGAAGAAGACTTTATAATCAAAGGATGACTAGAAAAAAATTGAGACTTTCTTTGATTTCATTCAGGACCAAGGAGAAAACATGCCCACAGAGGGACTTGGCAGAAAAATTTTATGCCCTATTTTGAGCCCTATTGAGCTCAGTCTGTTATTTATACATTTATGAGTTAGTTATATATTCTTATGTACACATACATGAAAAGATAGTTATAATTTCCTTTTAAAATTGCCTACCAGTCACATGGCACACATAAAGCTTGGCATTCATATTTTTCAAATCACAACTTTTAATAATAAGATGGAATTTTTGAGGTTGGGAAAATTCAGACTGTCAACACCTTAAGGGTAAGAGAATTCATCTTTCTTTGTGGTGTTGGGAATTGAACTCAGGGCCTTGCACATCCCAGGCAAGCGCTCCATTATTGAGCTATACTCCCCAACCTAGGGTAACAGAATATTAAGGTGAGACTATTTTGAGATAGTTTTCTAGTGTTGAAGTGTTGAAGGCCTTGCAAAGAAAGCAAGATGTGACTTGGGTTTTATTTGCCAAAATCTATTAATGCCTCTGTGTGTCATATACTGTGCTTTGTACATATTTTTACTTTTTACAGTGATCCTCTAAAGTTGGTATTTCTTCATTTCATAGGCAGAACAATTGTGATTTAGATAGGTTAAGCGAGTTATTTCAGTTTCCCATAGCTAGTACAACTGTAGAGCTGTATTCTGGCCTGCCTTACTTACACAGTTCATTCTCTTCCTATTCTTTTTCTGCAGCCTCCCTAGATTGTCTCACACACTGGAATTACTGGTAGGACAGGGATAGGGTAATCTCATCTAGTGCTCCTGGCTGGAAAAGGAGAATGGAGGATACATAGCAGGAACTGGTGATCTGCAACCTTAAAATCCATAGGGGCAACTGTGTGCTGTCCCCCACCTGCACGGTTCATTCTTTCTGCTTTCAGGAAGATTTTTGTTGTCTGCTGTCTTTCTTTTGCCACATTTATAGTGGGCATTGGAATATGCTCTCCTTAAACTAGCCCAGTTTTTACTTTTTTTTCCCTTATTGAGGAAATGGGGGTTAGAGATGTTTTAATTTGCAAGGAATTCAAGCAGCTAGCAAGTAGGATGGCATCTGGATTTGAATTCCAGGTCTGACTCCAGAGCCCTTGTATTTTCTTGTTATTGAGCTGCCTACAACAAAGACTTCATAAATGCGTCTCCTCAAAGAAACCAAGTCCTTATGAAATCTCGTGTTTTGGTTTATTGTATCATGGTTTTAAAAACATACATATTATGTTGATAGAAGTGATAATAAGGAAATGCTAACTTAAAAGGGGGGGACAGAAAAATCAGGATTTTACCTCTGGATTGTTTCACATTTTTTTTTTTTTTTGGTGTGTGTATGTGTGTGGAATGGATGAGTGAGCAGGAGCTCAAGAAGGAGGCAGGAATGTGAATTTGTTAGTCTTGTTTTTTTTTGCTCCTTATTTTTCATGGTATTTTTATTCATTTTATAGGCCAGCAAAGGAATGAAAAATTTGAATATTATATGAATTTTATTGAACAATGATATATTCTTAGAATATGAGCTTAAGAGAACAATAATAATATAGTCTTAGAATATGAGCTTAAGATCAGATCTAAATTTAAATAGTAGTTTTTTTTTAAGAGCGAGAGAATTTTTTAATATTTATTTTTTAGTTTTCGGTGGACACAACATCTTTATTTTATTTTTATGTGGTGCTGAGGATCGAACCCAGTGTCCCGCGCATGCCAGGCGAGCGCGTTACAGCTTGAGCCACATCCCCAGCCCCAAATAAACAAACAAACAAACAAACAAATAAATAAATAAAATAGTTCTTATTAGTTGGGTGACCTTGAAGAAGTAACATAATTTTGTGCCTCATTTTAAAAAAGTCTGTAAAAAGGGACTATCTGTTGAAGGGTTCATTGTGGGAATTTAATAAGAAAGTACATTTAACCAATAATAAAGTGTTATAAACTGCCTGCCATATGGTAAATACTTAATCCCTGGTGGATGTTGTTGCTGTGATTGGGGATATCTTACTTCTTATGGGAGCAGTGGAAGCAGGAAAGAAGTTGTATTCTTATTTCCTGCCCTTGACTGAACCCTCTGGAGAGGCCCAGTAGGAAAGCTGCAGGGGCTCAGAATCTTCCATTTCAGTCCTGGATCTACCAGTGAGTTGATGTTGACACTCTAGGCAGGTTATTTTACCTTTTGAAAAAGTCTTTGCCCTTAAGGAGTTTAAATTCTAGTTGGATGGAGGGAGGAAGGGGCAGTAAAAATATAAAACAATATAGTAAGATACATGTGTTGTTGAAAGAGAGGAGATAATAACACGGAGAGGGAAAGTGAAAAAAAAAAAAAAAAAAGAGAGCCCAGAAAATACTCTGAGCAAGGAAACAAACAAGCCCCCAACCCCCCAAACCAGACCCTCAGCCTTCTAGGTCATAAAGCTCAGAATTTTTTTTTTCTTTTTTCTTTTTTTTATTATTAGTTGTTTAAAACATTACCAAGTTCTTGACATATCATATTTCATACATTTGATTCAACTGGGTTGTGAACTCCCATTTTTACCCCAAATACAGATTGCAGAATCACATCGGTTACACATCCACATTTTTACATAATGCCATATTAGTGACTGTAGATGGGGTAGAGAGAGAAGATGGGAGGGGAGGGGAAGGGGGATAGTTGAGGATAGGAAAGGTAAAGCTCAGAATTGACAAAGGATCTCTTATCCTTTTTTCTTTTTCTTTTTTTTTTTGCATCTTCCCTCCCTCTCTCTCTCTCTCTCTTTTTTTTTTTTTTTTTTTTTGCAGTTCTTGGAATTGAATCCAGTGGTGCTCCACCCCCGAACTACATCCCATTCCTTTTTAAAATTTATTTTTATTTTGAGATAGGGTCTTGCTGTATTGCCTGGGTTGGCCTTGAATTGGTGATCCTCCTGCCTCAGCCTCCCTAGTAGCTGTTATGGATGTGTACCATCATGCCTAGCCCTTATCCTTTTTTATTGATTTAACTCTCTATAGCTCTTATGGTCTATAAGATTTAAAAAAAATTAATCTTAGTAAGAAATTGTCATATGCAGAATTTCAGAATTTCAGTATAACATAACCTATGTAGACTTTATGTAGACTCATGTCACGGTTTTCCCACACTTGTTTGTTTCCTTTCCCTCCTCTTTCTACCCCCTATTCTTTTTGAGGACTCCCAAGAATCCTGAGAATGTCTGAAATGCTCATTTATTTACAACTCCTCTGTGGTCGCTCAGATTTAGCTTCATATCTTCTGTGCAAGAGTAGTAGACTTAACCAATGGACTGAATTCACTGTTTACCAGAACCTCCGATAAACTCCCTGTCCTTGTTAGTTCCTAGACCCGACACCACCCTGTGGCCGTACTAGGGAACTACACTTTCCTCCACTTAGTGTCAGGAGAAAGTGAATTGTCACTCCTGCCTACTGAATGCGGAAGGGCAACTCATTTGCTCTCTTCCTCTTCCCCTTCTTTTCATCCTTAACATAGAATGTTTGAATAGGATGATAGTGAGTTGGCATAGCTTTTAGGAGGCCAACTAGAGGGCTGCTTGTGCAATCTAGAGGCGTGTAATGATTCTTGCTTATCATAATATGCTTGTGGTATTAAGGGTTTTCCACAACCTTACACAACCAGATTTTATCAGGAGAAATACATTTCTCAGTCTGAATGGAATAGTTCCTCCTACCCTAAATTAAAGAAACTGAAGTTCATTTGCTATTCTTAACAACCTGGGAGGCATTGTGCCCTTTGATTTTAGACATTTGTTGAAAATTGCAATGCTAGCATGAATGGAGCATCCTCTTTCTTGTGGCTAGGAGCCTTCTACTTTGGTGTGGTACCAGGGAAGCATGGTGCTTTCCTCCAGTTCCAATTCCTTTCTCCTTCAGTGTGTTCTTCTGAACCCTTTGTTGTATTCTTATTCCCTGCCCTTGAGTGAACCTCCTCTGTGTAGCTCAATGCAATACTGTGCTCCCTGCCCCCAGCCCCACTTCTGCCACATAATAGTCTTTCTGAACTATGGTTGGTAACTTTCAGCTTCAGGAAAGAGTCTGTTTTCTTTTCTGGCCTGTTACTGAGGTTCTGTGTTTAAAGTGAATGTACACATAGTTCCCATGCATTACTGCAGTATTAACCTGTTTAAGTTTGTTGCCTTCCGAACAAGAATGGTATTGTGCTTTATAATAATTTTGACCTTGACCTTCCTATACATTTATACTCCCAACTCCTCTGTCCCTAAGAGTAGCTCAGTTACTAATGTTGTATTAAAAACAGTGGTCTCCATGAAAGTAGGGACCTTGTACTGATAGAGTACATAGTGGGTGCTCCAACCATGCTAGAATTGTAATTTTCTACAAATGTTTGAAATCAAGAAAGCAAGAAAACTGTTGAGGGGTTTCAGGAAGTGGGATATAATGCTTTGAATAGTGAATATCACAGATCACACTGTGTGGGGCTTTATGTACTGTGTAAAGAAACTAATGAATTCTATAAGAAACAAGAAACTACTTAATTTGTATAATCTAGAGGTATAATTCATATACATAAAATGCCAAAATCTTAATTGTATGGATTTTTACTTTTTTATATACCAGTGTGATTACTACTCATATTTAGAAAATATTTTATCTTGAATTACAACATTGAGATACTAAGTACCAGAGATCACATGGTTGGTCTGTGGTATAAATAGAACTGGAACTGTTATAGCTGCTTCTGTCTTTATAGTTGAAGTCTTTATAATTGAATAAGAACAACAGTTCAGATATATAATTGCATGAGAAAAGTAATGCAGTTATTGTATGGTTGTCATTGATTAATCATCAGCATGTCTTGGCATTTTATATGCATTACTTCTTTTTATCTGCTCCACAAGCTTTTGTGACTCTTCTTGTTTTATAGATGCTAAAGGTAGAGAAGTAAAGTGATTTGCCACAGATCTGAAGTAGCAGAGTTAGAATTGAATTCAGGATTGACCATCACCAGAGACTGATTACTTTTTGGTGGTCTGCTGCCTCAAATATCTGGTACCTGAGTTAAAGTGACAAAAATGTTATGTTTTTGTGGTGACAAGTGATGGTTATATTTGTTATATGTGTACAATGAATGCTTATTTTAGGCACATTGTGACCTGTTGCTTACTGAATGAATTATGAAAGGGAAGGTAGTTTTTTTTGTTTGTTTGTTTGTTTTTGTTTTGTTTTGTTTTGCAGTCCTGGGAATTGAGCCATGGCCTTGTGTACACTAGGCAAGTTCTACCATTGAACTGCTCCCCTAGTCAGAAAAGTGCCCCTCCCAATACTGGGTATTGAACCAGGGCCTCACACATACTCAGCAAGGGCTGTACCACTGAGCTTTATGTCCAGCCCAGGAAAGAGTTTTTTACAGACCCTAGAGTGAGTTCCCTAGAAAGAATCTTTCAGTGAGGATGTCTTTTTAAAAGTTGCATATAGTAAGATGATGACAGTCTTTAGACAAATTTTGAAAATAGGATGTAGTAAAGATGAGATGTGGACCTAATATCTAGAAATCCCAAGTTAGTTCACCTTAAAAATTAATGTGTGTGGAAATTAATGTGTGTGGAACAAAACCATGCCAGTGTTAGCAGAGTTTGGGAAGTCTTGTAATATTGTATTTAAAGAACTGACATTCAAAGGAAATATGAAACTTCCACAACTACTAAAAAGAAAAACAAATAATTTATTACAATAGACTTCAAAGTCACGTAAACCAATGAATGATACATGTTAAATCCCCCAACCCCCAGGACTTGGAATTGAACTTGGGCACTCTGCCACTGAGCTATATCACCATCCCTTTTTTCTATTTTGAGGTAGGATCTTACTAAGTTGACCAGACTGGCCTTGAACTTGCATTCCCTCCTGCCTTAGCCTTCTGAGTAGCTGGGATATGCCACTGGGCTCAGCATGTTAATATCGTGATTTAGTATCACAGTATAAACGTTCATCATATTTGAAGAATTCCAGCTATCATGAATGGCTTGCACATTTGTAAAAATATATTTAATAATATTTGTTTATTCATTCTATTTTCAAACAAAGTAGTAGGGATGGTATAATACTTTCAGGCATATAATGGGAAAGCTAATGAATTTCAGGTTTTACAAGATGAAGGGATGTCCAGAAATATCAGGTGGCTGCAAAGAAACATATCTTAAGAGAAACTCATCTTCAAAGTATGAATAATATGCTTATTCAACTTTTTTGGGGTAATATTGCAGTTTGATGTTGTTTAAGAGTAGTAAATTCAAAGAAAATTGTTGTCAGTTGTATTTACTTTTTGAAGGGGTGTGAGTGCCAACATTTAGTTCAGGATTGTTTTGATACCTGTTCAGTTTAAATGCACATGGGGGCTGATGGTGGAGATGGCTGCTACTGTTGGTAAATGATTCTTTAAACAGACTCTTTTTTTTTTTTCTTAGTAAGTCATACATTTTAAATGGGACCATCAAGAGGGAAATACAGTTATGAGTAATGAATTCTATGGTTAAGGTTATTCCTCAAATAAAAATAAATTGTGGGAAAGACCTTTCCAATAAAATGAATATGTAAAACCATAGTAGCAGGCAGATTAGTATCCTCCCCAAGTCAGGGTTTTCTTGACTCCTTTCTGAGTACCTATTGAGTAGCTTTCTGAGCATAGCCCACCAAGTTGAGGGATGTTACCTAAGAACTCTGTGCTCCTAGAGCAATGACTTGCTGCAGGAACCCTTTCCTGAAGAATGGCCAAAAACAGTTGGCTCTGGATCCTAGCTAGCATTAAGCTTTCTTCCTCTGAGTCCTTTCTCAAGTTTTGTTAAATGAGTCAAAATGAGTCAGTGGGACAGTGGACTGTGAGGAAGTTGATCCCTAGGAAAGCAAAGAAGATAGACCAGAAGAAGAGTAAGTCAGTATCACAGGTACTGCCCTTCTGATAAGAAATGAGAAATGGTTTCTTTTAGATTATTGCTTTATTTTTAGAACATTTTAAAAGAAAAGTATGATATTCTAACTGCCCATCCTTTTGATGATGATTTAAAAGATAATAATTGTGAAGCTTTGATAAACAGAAATATAATTTAAGTTAAAAATGAAAAGATTAGATGAAGTTTGAGATTTCTACAGATGAAGTAATCCTGAATGATGTTTCTGAAGCATCATTTCTGCTGAAAGGGGAATAATAATGAGAAAAGAAGGTGGAGGAAGGAATGTTCCAGGCCTCTTTCATTCGTGTGTGTGTGTGTGTGTGTGTATTTTTTTTGTGATATATTCATTTTTTATGATGCTGGGGATTGAACCCAGGGCCCTGTGCATGCAAGCACTCTACAACTGAGCTGTAATCCCAGCCCTCTTTCTTTTAATTTCTTTGCATCTATTTTTATCTTTAGGACTGATGTTTATGTGAAATATAAGTAGGTCTGAATTACAGTTTATTGTATTTTTCTAGTTTTTCTAGAACTTGAGTTCTAGATTCTTAGCTTTAATTATAAAAAATTATAGCAGGTGATTTGCAATCTTGGCATTTTTCTGATATGATAATCCAAAAATATTTAGTATCTTTTCTTCACTTGGAAGGTGCTCTGAAGAGACTCATTTATTAGGGAATTAACATATAATAGAATAAACCCCAATACAGTGAAAACATCTTGATTAGTTTGGACTAAATGGAATTCTATAAAGTTAACAAACAGGCATGAATTTTTTTCTTTTCCTTTTTCTTTTTTACAGTCCTATTTTGTAACAGATTATGATCCAACTATTGAAGATTCCTACACAAAGCAGTGTGTGATAGATGACAGAGCAGCCCGACTAGATAGTAAGTAAACTTATTTATTTTAATAGTTCATCTGTTCTATTTTTAAAAAGTTACCTCTGGTATTTTGCTGATTATATAGTATAATGGAAATGTTAGATGAAGTCTTCAATATAAGCCTGCCTTTTTCATTAGTTTTGATGAGTCTGTATATTGGTCAGTTTTTTTTTTTTTTCATATTGGTCAATTTTAAATTTGTCTCTGTAAATGAAAGGTGAAACAGTAATTGAACTGATCTTGTTCTGCTAAGACTGGTCTTATAATTTGTTGAAATGTATTTATTGGTACAGCTGGAAATAGTAAATCAGGTCTCATTTCTTCCTGCTGTTTGGCAAAGGCTACACTGGGGAAGTGACCATAGAGTTTAAGCCCAGAGGCTTTAACAAATACTGTGCCTGGTTAAATATACCACTTCCACACAGGAGAAAACACTGCTCTTTTTTTTTTTAAAGTTGTAGATGAACAAATACCTTTGTTTGTTTATTTTTATGTGGTGCTGAGGATTGAACCCAGTGCCTCACACATGCAAGGCAAGCACTCAACCACTGAGCAACAATCCCAACCCAAAACCCTGTTCTTTTAATTTGTGTGATTCTTTTATTCATAGAGATTAAGAAATGTATTAGCACCTGTCCAAAGTCTGGTATTTGTGTGGCGTGGGGACAGGTAACAACTGCAATTTCTTTCTTGAATTTATAATATGTTTTCCAGATCTTTACATGGAGGAGATAAATATTCAAGTGATTTCAGAGGTTATCTGATTCTATCTGCATAGATGTGTTTGATATTTTTAACCTTGTAATTGGTATGCTAATATATTCTAACTGTAAAATGGATCTGTGCTGATGAAAATAAGCTCTGTAACTGTCTGCCATTAGAATATGTTTGTCTTTAATATTGAGAATAAAGTATTAAGAGAGAGGAATGTCATTTCCTTTTTATACCAAGAGTAAGGCTTTCTAGAGGACCCACACGAAAGGAGCCTATCCTTATAGAGGAGCAGTTCATAAAAAATGAAAACACGGGTTTTTTTTTGTGTGTGTGTGTGTGTTTTTTCCCTTTAGTTTTGGATACAGCTGGACAAGAAGAGTTTGGTGCCATGAGAGAACAGTATATGAGGACTGGTGAAGGCTTCCTTTTGGTCTTTTCAGTCACAGATAGAGGCAGGTTAGTAGCAATATTAAAATGTAGGCCATTGGTCCTGTCTACATAATGATTTTATTGAATTTAGATTCTCTTGTTTTTAATAATAAAATACTAATTGGAATATGGAGCTCGTTGAGTTATGATTCCTGGTCAAATCAATTAATTTATTTTATTTTATTTTTTTAAGTTTTGAAGAAATCTATAAGTTTCAAAGACAGATTCTCAGAGTAAAGGATCGTGATGAGTTTCCAATGATTTTAATTGGTAATAAAGCAGACCTGGATCATCAAAGACAGGTAAGAAGGAATTTCATTGCTGGAAAATCATGTAAGTGAAGTGATGAGTTTAATGAAATAATAGAAAGTCCTATGATCAAAAACAAACAACTGTGCTGATGTCACTTCAGTATTTATTGATGAGTTTAGTACACTGGATCTTGGAGAAGTTACATTAGGTAAACAATAAAAAGAAGATTTCTTGGGTAATATCTAAGAACTCTAATTTAGTTAGATAATCTCAAATGCCTACTTTATTTACTGTTAATATGAAATTTTCTTTGTCTAGAGACTGACTTTAATGTAAATTACAGTATTTGAATTTTTCCTAGCTTCAGCGACTGAATTTTCTATTAATTCTTCACACTGGCCTGCTCTAACACCAGTAGCCTTTAAGATAAGAATATATTTAGTTGCAAACTTATTCTCACTTGTTTTCTTACTCACTTTTTGAAAAATTTATTATTTAATTTTTTTTTGGGGTATGTGTTGTTCACTCATTTTTTGTAGGGGAGAGGAAGAATGTCAGCTGTAAATTGATGCAGTCCTACTTTATTTGGGGTATATTTAAGTCTTTAGTTTCTCATTCACATCTGGAATAATTGTTTAAATTGTTTCTCTTGTTGGCTTTTATATAACCTTACGTTGACAAAAAGATTTTTGTTGGGTTGGGCATGGTGGTACTCGCCTTGTAATCCTAGTCACTTGGGAGGCTGAGGCAGGAAAATCCAAGTTCCAGGCCAGCCTGGGAAACTTAGTTGAGACCCTGTCTCCAAATAAAAAATAAAAAGTTTGGGGATGTAGGTCAGTGGTAGAGTGCCTCTGGGTTTAATTCCCAGTACTGGGAAAAGAAAGAGTTTATTGGAACAGTATAAATATGAAGAAAAGTTGATTGATAAACAGCTCAGTTTATGTTGATGCTAGGCTTTTATTTTGTAGTTAACTGTTTAAAACATAGTCTTTGTGCTTTATTTGTAAAAATTTTGTTGGACACACACAAAATTCAAGATATTCAAGAGGAAGGGGGGTGGGGGGGCGGGCATTCCTACTACTAACTCCTCAGTTCTGAAACCTATTAAAAATAAGTCAGAAAAGGCTTTGCTTACAGTGTTTTTGCTTCTGTACCTGTGGATTTGGCTGACTTATTTTATCCTTTTATCTATCCACTCACCCAGTATTAATTTTTGTGGTAGTGAGTGCTCTAACACTGAGTTATATCACAACCCTTTTTATTTTCAGACATGGTCTTGCTAAATTGTCCAGTGGCCTCGAATTTGGGATTAACCTGCCTCAGACTCTTGAGTTGCTGGGATTATAGGCATGTGCTACTGCACTCAGCTCACCCAGTATTTATTGATCATATTTTCTAGGCCCTCATGATGAAATAGTAGATAAAACAGTCTCCAAGATTTACATTAAATAAAAAAGGGTCTGAAGAATTTGGTGGTTTAGTGTAATCACTAATCTGACCACTTACAGAGTGATTGCTGATTTTGTTTGTCCTATCAAAGGTATAGGAAGAAAATATAGATGAATGATTTGCTTACCTTCCTAAAATATGAAAGTAGGTAAGTAAGACTGTATATCGATTCTGAAATTTAGTGAGGCAGTGTGTGGGTTTGGATGGTGGATTTTGTGATACATCATCTGATTTCAAGCTTCTCGTCCTTGATTCTGTGCTGTATAGAAACTAGCTGTTTCCACTTTTTTGTTTACTCCCTCCCTCCTTCACCTTAGCTGCCCCCTCTCCTTTCCCCCTTGTTAAGTTACTTAATTGCTAATGGTCACCATTAAGTTGAGAAAGGCACTCCTTATACTTTTACTAAAAATACAACTCAGTCTCCTTCATCTGTCAGTGCTTTGACACAGTGTGCCCCCTATGGCATCCTAGGATAAAGAATCCTGTCTCTTACTTTTTGAGTTCTGTCTGTTTATGTATATATAAACTGTTTATATAAACTGTAGGTCATGGTTTTCAACTTGTTCTAATGTATCTATGTCAATTTTGTTGAAATATTTGCAGAATTGAAAACTTGGGACCTAATGGGTTAACTTGACATATCCCTGAGTGTTGGAAAGGTAGTTTATTCCTTTTAAGCCAGATTTGTTCAGATAAAATTACTCTCATCATTCCCATTTTGCTTTTCTTTCTTTGGAATATATAGTACTACTTGAATTCATATTATTATGGATTTTGAATAATTTGTGCCTTTGAACTGAGTCTCAAAGTTCCCAAAAGTAGGTCTGTGGATTCGTTGTTTCAGATTTACTTTGGATGTTCAAAACAATTCTTAGTAGAGCTCAGACCAACCAAATAGAATATCCAGGTGATAAGGCTTAGTATTTGTGTCTTTATAAAATTCTCTGGGTTGAGGGACTCTAGAAAATACTTGTTTATGTAGATATCAGTCTACTTTTATTTTGGTCTTCACAATGTGTTTTCTTTTTGTTTGCTTTGGTGGTGGCAGTGCTGTCACAGTGCCTTTTAGTTAAAAGTATGCTGCCCTCTAGTAAGCATATATGTGGGTACAGATCTCTTGACCAGAAATATATGTACAAACTCTTGTTTCCTTGATTCCTGGAAGACAGTGATGTAAAACCAGACTTTTAAATAAGTGAGTTGGGCACAGTGGCATACGGCTGTAATTCCAGTGACTCTGAAGGCTGAGGCACAGGAGCGCAGGTTTGAGGCCACCCTCAGCAACTTGGCAAGGTCCTGTCTCCAAATAAAAAGAAAAAGAGGTGGGGATGTAGCTCAGTGGTAAATTGCCCTTGGGTTCAATCTCCAGTTGGGGCGGGGGGGGGGGGGGTGTCGAGGGGGACTTTGACCCATGTAAACAATCTTAGCAATGAGATTTTTTTTTTGTCATCTAGACTATGAATTCATTAATTTTCTTAACTATGTACAAAGATAGATTATTTGCCATCCCTCTTGATCTATATTACATTATGCATGATGGGTAGGGTAAGGTGACTTTTTTTTTTTCCTTTTTTGTACTGGGGATTGAACCCAGTTGACTGAACCACATCCTTAGCCCTTTTTTATTTTTTTTTATTTTGAAACAGGGCCTTGCTGAATTGTGGAGGCTGGCCTCAAGTTTATAATTCTTTTGCTTTAGTCCTCCAAGTTGCTGGGATTACAGGTGTGCACCACCATTCTCAGCGCCAGATAACTTTTTCAGGAACAACTGAGCAGAAAGACAGCAGTATTCTTAAGGACATATTTTTTTTTCCTCCCCAAGTCAAATTTACAATAACAAACAATTTGAGATTAATTTATAATCTTTATTTTTATGGTACAGGAAATTGAACTCAGGGTGCTCTAGCACTGATCTACATTCACAGCCTTTTTTTTTTAATTTTTAAAATTTTGAGATAGGGTCTCAACTAAATTGCCTAGTATGGCCTTGAATTTGTAATCTTCTTGCCTCAGCCTCCCGAGTCTCTGGGATTACAGGTTATGCCCCTGTGCTTGGCTGACTTAAAAATCTTAAGTATTTATTTAAATTTTCTTCCTATATCCTGTTTCATTTTCGGATTTACTTATTTGATTGATCCCACTCCAATTACTTGTAGTTATTTAGTTAATTGGCATGCATTCTTCTAAGCCTTAGAGGTATAAAGACAAATAAATGTGTTGTTAATACTTGTCTCAGAGGACATCTTAAAGTGGTGGGAGAACAAGAAAACAACTAAAATTTTTAGTATCACATATTATGAATTTTGTCAGTGGTGATCTTTGAGTGTGATGGGATATCATTGCCACTAGGAGGGAGTTTTTTGTTGCTTGAATCTTGAAAGGTTAGTGAGAAATAAGAATATTAAGGTTGAGAGAGAAGGGATGACATCCTAGGAAGAAGAACAGAATTTTGACTACATTGGGGTTATTTTTATAGGAAGGAATTTACCATGTTAAAAAAAAATGTGTTTTTTTTTGGTACTGGGGATTGAACTCGGGACACTCACCACTGAGCCACATCCCTAGCCCTATTTTGTATTTTATTTAGAGAAAGTGTCACTGAATTGCTCACTGAGGTCCCCCAGCATTGTTTTTTGCTGAGACTGGCTTTGAACTCGTGATCCTCCTGTCTCAGCCTCTGGAGCTGCTGGGATTATAGGCCTGTGCCACTACACCTAGCTTAAATTTTCTTAAAATAGAAATTATCCTTTCTAATTTGATGGCTCTTTAAAGATTGTTCTTCTTGTTTGACTTCCATACTTATTGTTAATTGCTTGCACAATTTCATCTATATTTCAGACTCATAGTCCTTATTAGTAGATATATTATTCTGAAGAAAGAGAAGATAACTTTAAAATTTACATAAATTTGGGCTTACCAATGTTTAACTGAACTTGTCTGCTATCTTGTTGTGCAATAAGGACCCAGACTAATAGGAAGTCATTGTTGGATATATGTACATTAATGTAATAAATGTTGTTGTATTTAGGTTGTTGAATTTTGGGAATCGAGTTTTAAATTGGTAGAACAGATTTGAGCTCATGTGAGTCCAGGAATAATTCATATTGCAGTCATGAAGAATGAAAAACCTAATTTTTGGGGGGTGTTGGGTTGTATACTTAGTAGTGGGGCAAAACTAGCCCTGCACTAAATTTTTTTCTTAGTATTCCATAACAAAACCTAAAACCTGACCTCTAACAATCAGATTGTTTTCAAATAATTGCATTGTAGAAGACAGATGAAGAATATGTATAACACAGAATACAAAATATCTGGTAACCAATTGGTAAAAATCCTGCGTCCACTCAAGCATTGCCAGGTGTGTAAAGGAGGAAAATATGTCCCATGGTAACAGAAAAATGCAGTTAATAGAAACAGATCCAGAAATGATGTAGATGATACAATTAGTGGACAGAGACAATAAAAAAGTTATTTTAACTATATTCCATATATTCAAGAAGATATTCTGTATATCTCAATAGACACAGAAAAAACATTTGACAAAATACAGCACTCCTTCATGTTCAACACACTAGAAAAACTAGGATAATAGGAACATAACATCGTAAAGGCTATTTACTCTAAGCCCCAGG